>NC_077227.1:656824889-657484244 GCF_027887165.1 Monodelphis domestica | reverse complement strand
CATTGGGGACATTGACAGAAAAAGGGATACTGATAGGGGAATAATTTGCAGGGACAAAAGTTGAACTTTTTTCATATAGAACAGGTACATGGGGTAACTGGATAATTAGACAGTCATAAAATGCAGTAGAATAATACACCAAACATTCTCTACTTATGTACTGTATAAAATATATTTTTTAGATTTTTATATTATTTATATTTATATTTAAAATATATATTTTATATTCTATAAAACTCTGTTCTGCTAGATCATGGGGAAGATAAAAACTTGAGTTTAGATATGGTCTTTGCTATCTAGGATTTTACAATCTGTTGAGGGGTAGAATACAGTAACATAGAGAGTGTACAATTTTACATGGCAATTAGAGATTTGCAAAACAAAGTGCTGTTTGTGTTCTGAGTGTAGACCATACCAAAATGGCGAATCGAGGAAGGCTTCTTGAAGAAATTGACATGAAATGTTTAAAAATTAAAAAAAATTAAAAAAAAAGAAATTGACATGAGTTGAGAATTAAGGTTTGGCATGGAATTTAACAAGTAAAGATGGAAGAGGAAGCACCAATTCCTGTGACTTTTAAAACAGTTCTTCATTCTATTCTACGGAGACCATCCTTCTCTTCTTTCCAACACCCAACAAACCACCTATTTCTCATGAAATACTTAAGCTTATATGGGATAGAAGACTGACAGTCTTGATTTCTGCTAGCCCTTTGGTGATTTCCTCAAATATAATAGAAGGATCCACTTTCACTCTCAGTCCTTGTTCATGTGGCCTTGGTGGGAGATAGAAAGCCCCTGGGGAAAAAGCTTTGTGTCTCATGTCTGACTGTGCAAGCCGGAGCCTTCTTGACCGTAGAGGACCATTAAAACATGTGGGAGGCCATGTTCTGAATGTTACAGAGAATAAGAGCCCCTGGAATCCTCCTCACACAGACAAAGAGCCATTATGTAACTATCCATTATGTTATTCCTTCCTAGGGCCTTTTTTGCTTTATGTTCTTTTTAGGCTCTCTCTGCAGGCCCCGAGAAGGGAAGCAAGGTGAGGTAAAATGTTTTTTGTGGATTTTTTAATCCGTGTCCATTCTTCTTTCCAGGTATTTTCTCCTTTAAAATGCTTTTGGTCTTTGATTCAGACCGATCATAGTTTTCATTGAAAGAATAATCATCTACTTGCAGCACAGCTGGTCACTCTGTTTCTCTGGCTGGTCAGAGAAAGTATTATTATTAGAAATTTTCTCCAGGCTCCAAGGGGGAAAGAGCAGTGATTTGTTCTACTGTTCAGGGCATAAAAGAAAGGTGAAAAATTCACTTTTTTTTCCCTTACAGCTAGTATGTCTGAGGACCCAAAGCAATCTAGTTGGGCCCAGTCATTGCCTAGGATACCAGGTTTATTGATTGAGATCAATTGTGATAAGACCTCCCATGACAGACAAAGCTCTGTAGCTGTCTCTCTGTCAATCTTCAGCAGGGAGTTCATTATAAGGAACAGTAGAGCAAAGTAGAAGCCTTATATATTGGGGCTCTGGAGGGAGGTAGTTAATATATGTGGGAGGCATCTGTCCATTCTGAATATGCTTCCCACTTCTAACATGGGCGTCCCAAATATGCTTCCTACTTCTCCCCTTTTTGTAGATTGAGACTGAGACAGCTTTTGGTCTTTGAGTCAGAAGAGTAAGAATTGAGTTTTGGCTTTGCTGTTTCATAGTTGTGAAACCTCAGGGAAATCATTTAAAATTTCTGGCCCTCAGTTTCCACACTTGTAAAATGGGAATGTCAAACTTCTACTCCCTCACATTAAGATTGTCATAAAGAAAACTCTTAAAACGTTGATACATCATTGATTTCTGAGCTGACAATATTCTCTCCTTGGGTCAAATAATAATAATTCATCTCTGTGTAATAACTGCAATTTTTCTTGGTAAAAAACTCATTTTAATGAAAATCTTGATGTTTATATCACCTTTCTGAATATAACCTTTCCCTTTCCAATGAGTTCTCTGTAATCAATATTTTAAAAAGAAAGAGA
Source organism: Monodelphis domestica (assembly GCF_027887165.1). Classification (NCBI taxonomy): domain Eukaryota; kingdom Metazoa; phylum Chordata; class Mammalia; order Didelphimorphia; family Didelphidae; genus Monodelphis; species Monodelphis domestica. Next base: position 657,482,216 of record NC_077227.1, on the reverse strand, counting down.
AAAAAATAGGTTTAGTAAAACTAAGAAACATATTAATCATGTTTGATAGGTGATATGTGCAGGACGTTATACCCATAGACAACCTCCCTACTCCTCCCACAGAGAAAGGAATTGCATTTTCTCAATCCAGGGTCAAACTCAGTTATTATAATTAAACAGTGTTCATTTCCTTAAAAAACAAACAAACAAAAACCTTTACAACATAGACCCGCTAATTATCTTCTTGGTTCTGTTTCCTTCATTCTGCATCATTTCATATTATTTATTCAACACTTTCCCTAAATTCCTTATATTCATCACTTATGATACAGTAATAGTCCATTAGATTTACATACCACAATTTGCTTATCCATTCCCTAATCAATGAGCATTAATTTGGTTTCTGCTTCTTTTAGAACATAAAAAGTATTATGAATATATTGGTGTATGTGCAGAATTTTTGTCTTAAACTCACGGGGTGGGGTGAGCCTTGCGTGATATTTCTAGACTGAAAGGTATAGAATTTCTTGTGTTTTTCAAAACATTTCCACCTCATTTAATTCTCAAAATAATCTTGAGAAGGAAGCTGTACAGACATTATTATTGGCACTGTACAATTCAGCAAACAGGTTCAGATAGTTTAAGGGATTTGCCCAGAGTTTTGTGGATCAAGGAGTTCACATATTAGGGATGAAGGCTTCTTTTTTCTATGTACTACCCCCTTATGAAAGACTTCGTACATCTTACTCATGAAAGATTCATGACAGCTCCAGTTGTGTGGCTTCTTCCTTTTAGGTAAAGTCCTCTAATGTCTCTTGGAGCACTGAGATCCTATCTTATAGATTCCTCAAGTCATGCAGAACTCTTTCTACCATTTGCCAATAAGTATTTCTGAGATCTGTGCTATTATTATTCAACAAGGATGGTGAGGATAGGTTACAGAGAGCCTGGTGGGAGAAGTATTGGAATGAACAACATGGCCTTTTAATAATCTATTACCAATGGGCAAGAAGATGTTGACTAATCATCTAGTCGAAGCCTTAAACTCTAGAATTCCTTAGATTGGATTCCATTTGTATGAATAAGGTGGTGAGGATGAGGATAATAGCTAAGCACAGGTGACTTTCATGGGAAGCTTTTTTATTTTTTTCATATATCGAAGGATTTTGTCCACAACTAAATCACAAGCTTCTTTTGGTCAAGGATTGTGTCTTCTATTATGGGCCCTACAATACCTTTACACAGGGTAGTTGTTCCATAAAGACTAAATGAATGAGTGAATGAACAAGAGAATGAATTGGGAATCTTGGTGCTCAGCCCAATCCTTTGAACTACAGAGTATGCCTAGGTGGTTAGTCTCCAAAGACTGGCTGACTATTTGCAAATGCCAGGCTTCTTTGCCAATTCCTCTAACCATGGACAAAGACTAAAAAAATTAGCCAGGTTTTCTGCTTTGGCTTCTGAACAGCACATGCAGAGGGAGAACTGGAAGTCAAATTTTGTGATAGTATATTAATTTTTGCAGTAGAATTATATTAGTTTACACTGAATAATTTGTAACATTTGAGCAATGCTACTGGCCAATTCTCTTTGAGACAGTTATCTTCTTGACTACTTTGGATAGTGCCAGTAAGTCATGAGTTTTGTGCTGCTGAAAATGAAAAACAAAAACAAAAAAGCAAACAAAAACAACAAAACCTTGAGAAAAAAATGGAGTGCAAGATGGGGCTTTCCCCTTCATTTTAGAGCTGTAGTCACTTAACAGGCTTAGCTAGATAGGGAGAAGAATACATGCACTTCTATCTTGGTGGGATGGGAATGTGGAGGTGGTGGGTTTGAAACTGGAAACAGAATAGATGTCCAACAATTGGTCTGATGAGTTGTGGTGTATTAATGCCATGGAATACTACTGCAGTACACAAAATGATAATTATGAAAAATGGGAAGAAATAAAAAAAAGGAACTTTTTAGTGATGCAGAGAGAAGGCATTCAGAATAATTTCTATACCAACTATGGCCATGTAAAAAATAATAATGCACATAGAAGAAAAAAGATGAAGCTATTATAGAAAAATAATCGCAACAAAAATACACAGAAGAAAAGATGAAGTAAATATATTCTTAAGGAACAAAAACAAACTGGAAATAGTTTGCAGTTTATACCTTTATGTATGATCTCATTTTAAAAAATTGTTTATTTGAATATTTTTCAAGTTGCTAAGTACATAATAAAAAGTTACAAAATGAAAAAATTCATTGTTTTTTATCACATGACTCCTCAAAGGAAACAATTTATCATATCCTTTCCAGTAATGATAGGAAAGCTTCTCTACAGTCCTCTCTATTAGTTTGCTCTTATGTAGTAAGAATGTTTGCACAGGAAAGCTATTAAAGTATTTTTCATGCTCTTTTTACTTTAGGAAGAGATGATTTTCATTTATCCCCTATCTATGGTTTAATTTCTTCATCTGAAAAATGGACTTCATAAGCCATAAAAGGCCTTAAATATAGTTCAAGGGTCTAGACCCATCATTTTTTCTAGGTATAGAACTCTATTCATCAGAAGAAATTGACCACAGACTTGTTATTGTGTTTTGGGGAACTAATGGTTGATGTTTGTGCTAGAGGCAGGACTTAGACTCAGGTCTTCCTAACTGAAAGGTTTTTTCTCTTTCCATGATGCCATACTGCCTCTTATGTTTCTATTAATTTTTAATTATTATTATTTATTTTATTATTATAGTCAAATAAAGGATTTCTGTATAGAATTTCAAATTGAGGACTTTTCTTCTTGAATAATTAAAAAAAAGTTTTCAAGAAAAAGAGATTATGATCCATTGGGAAGAGTTTTGAGATTACACTATATGATGAACATCTGAAGAAGCTCAAGCTATTTAAAAGCCTAGGGAAGACTAAAGAGGGATATGATAACTTATGTTGGATATCTAAAGTTTATAATAATAAATAATAGCTAGCATTTCTATAGTACTGAAATATTTGCAAAGTGCTTTATAAATATTAAATCATTTATCTTCATAACTACCTGGAGATACAGGTATTATTATTCCCATTTTATAGCTGAGGAAAATAAGGCAGATGGAGGCTAAATAACTTGCCCTGGGTCAGACGGCTTGAAATTATCTGAGGTCAGATTTGAACTTGGGTCTTCCCTATTCTACATCAAATGTTCTATCTATTCTACCACCTAGCTGTGGAAGAGAACCTGACTGTCATTTATCCCACATGGCAAAACTGGGAAAAGTTAGATGTAGATCACTTTCAGGGCTTTATCATCATGTTTAAGTTGCCTTCTCTCTCTTCATCCTACATTTTCTCATGTTTAGATTATCAGTAATAGTAATCTTAAAGGCTTTTGCTCCACAAACCATATGGGGTTCACTGATGATCATGACAATATCCAGTGTGACAATATAATTTTGACGGTCCATGAAGGAAGTAAAAAGAGTAAATTCATCCATTCTCTCATATCAGAAATCCTTTACATCCTTCTATCCTATACCCTATTCATCAAGAATAACTTAAGGAACAAAATTCCTCCATGGAGCACTAAGATACTGATTCTAGTCTGAATGAGGTTATTCATTGGGTCCATCCAGAGTCAAGGATTCCCAATTGGGGACCACAAATTCCTCCTGAGGATAAAATAGTGGTAAGCCACTGAACCTTTCTTGGTCTCTCTGTCTTCATCCTTAAAATGAAAAAATATCAGATAGGTTATCACTAAAGACATTTTCAACTCTAAATCCCATGATCCTAGAAGTAACATTACTTTCATTGTACATCTGAGTAGGCTGACTTTTAGTGGTTAAGTGACTTGCCCTTGGCCACATGGCTAAATAAATGTAAAACTTGGAACTAGACCTAGTCTTCTGGCTCTTTCTTTTCATTATTAGGTTACTCTCCTTACAATTCTCAGACTAGTTCTAGGAACACAATTAATAGAGCAATACATTAAGGATCTATGATTTTGTCAGAGGGGATGCCATCCATCAATGGAGATGACTACCTCATCTATGATTTAATGTTTAGTCATTTTTTCAGTTGTGTATGACTCTTCATGACCCAATTTGGGGTTTTCTTGGCAAAGATGTATGAATGGTTTGCCGTTTCCTTCTTCAGATCATTTTTCAGATGAGGAAATTGATGCAAACAGAATTTAGTGATTTGTCCAGAGTTACACAGCTAGTAAGTGTCTGGGGCTAAATTTGAACCCAGGAAAATGAATCTTCCCGACTCCAGGCCCTCTTCTTCATACACCGAAATACCTAGCTGCCTTATGACTTAATAAAGATGTCTATTTATCTAGATGATAAAAAATATATGAAGCATTTTGCAAATCTCAAAACACTAAAAATTCTGGCTTTTATTATTTATTTACTATTTATTATTAAATGTATTTATTGTTATAGAGAGCTTCCTGAAGCTCAGAGATCAAATAAATTACATCATCACATCACTAGAAACTTAGGTGATATTATTTAAACCCAGCTGACAAAATATTTGTAAAGCTGAGATAAGTTTTACGAAATGCTTTGCAAACCTTAAAGCATAATCTAAATTCTATTTTAATAATAATGGTAAAGAAAATGATAAATTTCTCATCTATGATGCCATGCTACCTCTCAGGGAACATAGCATTCATTTAATATTGTTGATTAATTAATGAATAAACCTCTTAAGAATTGCCTTTAAAGTGGAAATTATTCTTACATAGAATTGACCAAAGCTCTGAAGACCAGTTCTAGGGTCTAATATAACTTTTTATAACTTATGATGTCATCATTCTGGCCCCCAAGGTGTTATTTTGAAGTCTCCTGATGTTAGCAAAGAAGAGAATATACACTAGCACTCCATGCTGCATGCATGGATGCCTGACTCCACCATAGGAGTCTGTCTTCGAAAGATGGCAGCTAGCACATCAAAGTTTTTTGTTCTTTCATTTTTTATAGCAAAAGTTATTTTTTAAAAGAAAAATATCCATAGGACAGAGCCTCTTTTCTATCTTGTCCTTTACGTGATCTGTTTCTTTAAGACAAAATGCGATCTTCCCCTGCCTAGAACACTATTTTCTCCCACATTTATTGTTTTTTTTATTTTTTTAAACTTAAAGCACTTCAATCACATCCCCCTTTATTTTTCTCCTTCATGAATGCCTGCTCAGTCAGGCAGTGCACGCGCCATTGCAAATTGCTCATAACCAAAGAATCAGAGCTCTTGCCGTAGCCTATTTTCTTTTATCATGTCTTTGGTGCTTCAGAAAGACTGGCATTGACTACATGAGAGGTAAATTTCTCTTTTCTTCTCAGCTTTAGGATAAAGTATTTTTTGCCTAAAGCATGCTCTGAGCAGGCTTCTTTGTGACTACAAGCCAGAAAGAAAGAGTTGAGAATGGAGCGACTGACCCATAGGAGCATGTTCTGGGCAGAGGACAGGAATCTTGTGGGGAACATCTCAGGCTTGCTGATGGATGGCAAAATATAATTTTCCTGGCTCAGGGAAGGATGCATGGCAGCAGCATCCAGTGGAAATTAATCTAAAGGATTGCATTCACCCAGAGTATTACATGCATTGGTTATTATCCTGATCTAGAAACTGAGGAATCATCTTTGACTTCTTTCCAAAACAGTCATCAAATTCCCAGACACTTTACCAGAATAGCTAGGATAACTAAGGCTTTTCACAAGGGACTCAAGTGAGATCTCTCTCTCTCTCTCTCTCTGTCTCTCTGTCTCTCTCTCTGTCTGTCTGTCTGTCTCTGTCCAGATTTTCTTCTATAGCAGTTCTTGACCCTAACAGCTCCATGCCTCTTAAATTTCTACTAGCTTTGAACTGCATGAGATAAATTTGACACAACTTGATCTGGTCCATTGTCTGCCCTTAGGCGGTAACCCTCATGGTCTTATCATTGTTTTGTCTTTCTCCTGGGGTCTAAATTCTCTCATATTCACTCTCACTACCTCCTGGGGATTGAGAAGTCAGGGGCTGGTTATTAGCCAAGTTCCAGAGGCATCAAGTTGTATTGTTTGAGTGATGGTCTTACTTCACCGAATCAGGAAAGAACAATCTTAGAGAACCATACTATGTCTTCTACTGGGGTTATCCCTTGTGATTTCTCTCTTTGTCTTTCTGTGTGTTGATCTCTCTTCATCTCTTTTTGTTTCTCTCTCTGTGTCTCTCACACACTCTCTCTTCTTTTTCTCTTTGTCTGTCTGTCTATCTCTCTTATTCATCTTTTATCATAGAAAGGAAGTTTGGAGTATCTGATACTCCATTATAGAACAGTGTCCCAAGATATTTCACCTAGGATACCTTGCGTCTTTTTTCAAATGAATTTATTCCACATACCAGAATCTGTAGATGTAGCTCAGACAAGTTTTGTCATTGTTTTCTTCAAAATGCATCTTTTATGTACCCTTTTATCTCAATTCCTACAACCACCAGCCTTGTTCACGGAACCACCACTTCACTTGGGTTACTGAATCTGTTTGTTGCCTGGTCTTCCCAACTCTAGCTTCTTGTCTATCAAAATACAAATTGCCAGACTGGTCACATTAAACACTGCTTTAAAGTGACCCTCCCTTGCTTCAGACTATGCAAGGCCTTCCCATTTCTTATCATGCCAAGTCCAGACTCTTGTCTTGTTTTTAAAATTCTACCCAAACTGTTGACTTTTATTTTCCACTCTTCTCCTCCAGTTTTGCAGTACAATGTTTTATCCGCAAACATATACATTCTTTGTTTATGATGTGTCCGCATCCCTGAAATATACTTTCATTTCTGCTCTATTTTTCTGTTTTTCAAGCCTCAGAATAAATCTTACCTCCTGCATAGTTTCCCCAACAAGTCCTACCTATAAAGATCCCTTCTTTCTCTGTAACCTCATTGCACTTCCTGTCGGTATATTAACCTATAACTCTTAAATACCCTCATTACTTTTTTTTCTGAATACAAGTTCTACCTTCTTAGCTTTAATGTACATGCTTTGATGTAAGAGACTATATCTTTTACTTTATTGGGTGCCCATAGGTACATTTCATCACACCAAGTCAATTGTAATCACCCAATGGATAATCCTTGTTAATTGAGATTGCAGTGCCATATGACCTACATACACCTGTGTTTATTATTCCATATAGCATCTAGTGATTTAGAGGTTTCAGTGTAGCTTTGGATGGTCAAGCCTGGTTTCTGTCTTCCTCTTTTCCCCCCTTCTATACCATTTTCACACTTTCTTTGGCTCCCTTTCCCTACATCAGACATTTCTAGGCTTCATTCTCATCCCTTAACACATACTGTTTATTTCTGGACACCATCATTTTAGAAAAGATATAGCCAAATTGAGTCATGTCTAGAAAAATGATTGTGAGAGGACTCAAGAATGTAATGATAGCTGATATTTAAATATAGCAATTTAAGATTTGTAAAATTATATATATATGCATAACTAAATGCATATATATGTTTATATATATATATATATATATATATATATATATATAATTGTGTCCTTTGACCTTGCTACAATTTTGTAAGAAAGGTGATATAGGTATAATCACTACCATTTTATGGATGGGGAAATGTAGAGAGGTTCAATGATTTGATTTCAATCACATAGCTAATAGGATCAGGAAGTAAGATTTCAGTTATAGATGTCTCCTAACTCCAAATCTAGCATTCTCCCTATCCTTCTCTAAAACCTACATGGATCTGTTGAAAGGCTTGCAAATACTTAACATGGAGAAGAGATTTAGAGGAGACATAAAGCTCTCTTCAAGCCCTTGGAAGGCTATCAAATGGGAGAATATTAGCTTGTCTATTTTGGCAATGCTCCCCAAATTGTCAGACATGCTTCTGGTCCAGTATCCATAATTATCAATGAGTGGGTAAATCATTATGGAGAGAAGGCACACCTTTCTCATTAATGATAGTAATAACAACTGATAGCAAAGGAGCACCCCAGGCCACTAGCCACAAAAAGCCCTAGCCCAGCTCAAAAATGATCATTGAAGGGAAAAAATCATTGTTGAAATTGGAGCCCACATTCCTCCTCATGATCATCAACAGCTGACCAAGAAAATGTTCGTTCAGGCATAAGTTGGAAAGACTTTGAGCTCTTTTCCAAAGCTGAGATTCTATGAGGGGGTTGGACTAGAGAAAAGATTCTTAACTTTTGGTACATCCTTTTTTATCTTGATAAACCTATGGACCTCTTCTCTGATGGATGTTGGAAATGCATGAAATACATAGATTATAAAGAAAACCAATTATAATGAAATAAAGATGACCCCCCTATATCCAAGTTCACAGATCCCCTGAAATGTGTCCATGGACACTAGGTTATAAACCTTGGACTAAATAACATCTAAGGTCTTTTCTAGCTCTAGCCTTCACTCAATCAATAAATCAATAGATATAGCAAAGAGGCAGAGGAGATATAGAACATCAAGGAAAGAAGAAGGGTGATATCCATGTACTGTTAGAGACTTTAGCTTGATCATCAATAGTGTTATGATTTGAGGAAGAAATGTTGTAAATGTATATAATATTTTTCCCTTCACATACAGCAGAGTAAGAAGGGATGAAGCACTTGCCTTGTAAATTAGTTCAGCATCCAATAAAAGGTGCATCCAATATTATAAGAAAGGTTGGCCTTGGGCAGAATGATGAAGTAGGGGAAGTTTGTCATCCTGTTATTTTCTTCCAGCTTTCCCCACCTAAGTGATGATTCTTCCCCTTCCCTGACCAGAATAATAGAATCATAGACTGTTAGAGCTGGAAGGGACCACTTTGCTCATTTCTACATTTCTACTCCTACCCTGACATATTTCCTTGCTTTCCCTCCCATTTAAAACCTGAACTTGAGAAAGGAAATAAGCTAAACTTTGAATAAAGGAGACCCTAAATAGTCCTAAAATGTTTGGATAAAATGTTCTGAACCTGAGCCCTGTATTGACAGATGCTGTAAAGAATAGGGATACTTGTACAGAGGGTAGATATGTATGGAATGCTTCAGTGGGGAGACCTGGGAATATAATATGAGTACAAAATAAATGAGGTAGTTAGGTGACACAGTGGAAAACTGGGCTTGGAATCAGAAATTCTCACCTTCATAAGTTCAAATCTTGGCTCAGATACTAAGTCGCTTAACCTTGTTTGCCTCAGTTCCTATAAAATGAGTCGGAGAAGAAAATGGAAAACCATTCCAGAAAACCATTCTTCCAGGAAAACACCAAATGGGGTTGGGGACAATTAATTGGACAATACTGAGAAATGGAACAAGAACAACAGAGTAAAAAGAAGACTGCATGAGAAGACTGAGCATATGAATGGAGGATGAAAAGGTTATTCTTGCCAAGTACCATTACTAACTATGATGTGGTAAAAATGAATACATAAATGAGAGGATAGCATCAAGTCGTCAAACATTTATTAAGTGTAAGACACACAAGATTAACTAGAAAAACAAAAATGAAACCAATCATTGACATCTAAAAGCTTACAATGAAATTCAGGAGAGGAGAGAGATATATTATAAGCATAAAACAAACACAGATATATTTTAAGCATAATACAAATATATATATGTATATATATATATATTCCCTAACTTCCCTTCAGATTTAGCTTGAGCTTTATCTTCTGCAAGAGGTTTTTCCTAGTCACCCCCTCCACCCCTTCATCAACTAATGACTAGTGCTTTCCTCTTTAAAGTTACTTTTTATCTATGTTGGATGTATCTTGTATATATGTAAATTTGTCTCTTCTATTAAAATATAAACTCCTTAATTCTGCCTTATGGAATTCCTGATTTTTGTCAGTCTCAATTCCTGTGTCCCCTCCTATGAGAGTCCTTTCTTGTTTTCCATAGTTATTGTTTTCTCAATCTTGAACCAATTGTCTGTATATTTAATCTGTTTATACTTATGTCTGTTTACGTGTATTTCTCCAGTAAAATATAAATTCCTCTAGGGCAAAGACTATGTTGTTGTTGTTTTCATTTTGTCCTTGGGTCCTTGTGTCCTAATTGCCTAGCACAATGCCTGCCTGTCATTTGTTGTTGTCCAGTCATTTCAGTCATGTCCAATATTCCATGACCCTCTTTGGGGTTTCCTGAGCAAATTACTGGATTGGTTTGCTCTTCCCTTCTTCATGTTATTTTATAGATGAGGAAACTAAGGCAAACAGGGTTAGACTTGCCCAGGATTTCATAGCTTACAAGTGTGTGAGGCTGGATTTGAACTCAGGAAGATAAATCTTCCTGACTCGAAGCTCATCCTCTAGCTACCCAGGATTTCACATAGTGTGCTGTTGATAAATATAGATTGAGCTGGATATCAGTGATTTCTTGAAATGTTCCTTTGAGACAAATATTGAAAGGGAAGTATGAGAGGGAGCAAATGCTCCAAATAGATTATGGTCTGTTCTTGACTAAATGAGAAAGGTTTCTGCAAACAGGAAGAATGCTTCAATTCTGCTATGATATACAATCAAGTCTTTGCCTTTGTACACAGCATACGTCGTTTTCGTCTTCTTATTCCCCTCTCCATTCAAAGTGATTTAATCCAATTATTATCATTATCATTATTATTTAAATCCTTACCATCTGTCTTAGAACCAATACTATGTATTGATTCTAAGGCAGAAGAGCAGTGTGGGCCAGACAATGGAGATTAAATGACTGAGAAGTGTCTGAGGCCAGATTTGAACCTAGGACCTCTCATCTCCAGGCCTGGCTCTCAATCCACTGAGCCACCTAGCTGGTCCCAATCTAACAATTATTTGCCAAGAGAATTTACCAGGTCTATACCATCCCCTCTCCTTTCTTTCCCTCTCCTATGCACTATCACTGAATTTTGGCCTAGGGAAGTATAGTGGGATGAGAATCCTTAAAAAAAAACAAACAAACATAAAATTATTCACCAGTAGAGATTCAAGGGACCTTAAAGTTTCATTTTAGGGAGGAGAAAATCAGCCTGAAAAGTTAAATGACATTACTAAGGTCACACAGAGAGTGAGTTGGGGCATGAGTTACTCTACAAATAGTTCCAAAGCTTTAATAGTATAATCTTCTTTAATTATACTTGTCCCCTTTTCTGTGCCTAAAATGCCTTTCTTCTTCCTCTTTGTTGAATTCCTACCCATTCTTTAAACATGAACCCAGATGACATCTGCTCCATGAAATCTTCCATGGTCTGCTCATTCAGTCATGAATCTTCTTTCTTTTGGACTTTACAGAGTATTTAATTTATATATATATAATATACATATATTCATATATATGTATTATATATATACATCTTTGATGCTTATATGATTGCTTATTCTACTTCTTATTTATAATATATCATATTATCCTTATAGTGAGAGGGATTTGCCTCAAGGTGCCCTGAGCTGTAGGCTAGGCTAATCCTTTCCCCCAAAATTGTTGAAATTCTCCTCAAGATTCAGGGGAATCTTGGTCACCTGAGAACACAATATCTAGGGCACAAGGAGATCCAGTTGCTCTGTCAGGCTTTCCCAGCAAACCACCCTGGGCACATCGATGTAGGGAAATTGCAGTTTAATTAAACCAAGGATGTGTTCTCACAGAATACTCTACTATTCTCAATGTTCATCCCCTGATATAGTTAATAAGTTTTCTTTGAGTGGCTCATTTCATTCTTCTTTTGCAACTGAGGTGAGAAACCACATTGTGGCAGGCCTAGCCTGTGGCATTTGGTATCTTCCCTGGAAGAGTGGCTTGGAATGGATTACTTGAAAGAAAGAACAGAATGATGCAGAGGAAGGTGAACCCGGAGGGGCCTCTGCACTGTTTGGTAATTTTAAGGGTGCTAGCTTCTTCCCAAAAGGCTTCCCCCATTGCCTCTGCAGGATTGTGTGTGGATAGAATTTGCTCTCCAGGACTCTCTTACCCAGCATGCCATTCGCGCGCTCACACTGAATGCGAACACTGAACACTGCATACAAACTAAGGATAAAATTTTGGCGTGACCGCGCCTCTCTCTCTTTCCCTGAATGTGATGGCTGAAGCTGGCTTTTAGCCAGGAAGGAGAATATACACACATGGTCTTACTTTAGTTAGAGAATTAGGCTTTGAACTTCTTTTTTTTATGTTCTACTTCAAGTGATTATTAATAAACTTTATAAAATTAATACTTGAAGTTATTTATATTAATTTAAATCTTACAATTGAAGAATGAACTTTCCATGGGTTTTTGGCCAAATGGAGACAATTGTGAATTTACTCTGTCTGTAACAATGATGCTCTGAGGATGATTAATGGTGAAACTGTCAATTATTGAATTTATATCATTCTTGCATGTAGGGGAGACATTGATCTCTAAGCCCACCAGAGATGGTAGTTTTGCCCCTCTTTGTCCTAATTTCCTCCATGTACCCAAACTCAAATTTTGATATCTAAGAATTGTGCTGGGGAAATCCATGGGGATATTTTTATATAGTATTTGGGAGATCCTGTGAGTAAGATGAAACTACTATTACCATTCCCATTTTATAGATGAGGAAATAGGCTCATAAAAACGAAGTGACATCCAAAGTCATACACATATTAAATATGAGAACTGAGACCTGAAGAGAGCTGGTCTATCTGCCTCCAAGTCCACATTCCATTATTCTGTGCTGACTTTCTAGATGCACACGGTGTGGAAATAGAGAAAAATGTGAGGAAATGTAAATTTCCTTTGTAAATTATAGCATAGTAAAGAAATTTTCATTGTCATTAAATGGATAATACTTTTCTTTGAGGAGACAAGAAATAGCTGTCAGAGACCCTAGCCTTTACTCAGTTTCCTCCCCATTGCTTTTTACAGTGTCCCAGTGCAGACCAGACCATGAGATTATGTATAGTCACTGATCCACAGCAAGTAATTGCAATTCTATGCAAGTTTAGAGGATTCAGTTAGCTTAAGTGCAAGTTGTTTGGAAATCCAACTGTTTGATAGAGCCTTGAGGTCTTTGATGATATCCTGAAAATATCTCTGGAGTTCCAAATATCTTAATCATAATAATGACACACATTTTTGATTCAGACCATTTCAGCAAGCTTAAGTGCTTGCTATATGAGGGACTGTGTGAGGACTCTGAGGAAAAACAAGTAAAAGTCCTGCCATGGAAGAATTTTCATTTTCCTGAAGGAATATAACATCTACACCGACAAAGAAATACAAAGTATACTGTATTTAAAATAATGGAAGGTCATTTGAAGACGGGAAGGAGCCATGTCTCATTGGTTAGAGCACTGAGCCTGGTGTTAGGGGGACCTTAATTGAAATTGAGCCTCAGATACTTCCTAGGTGGGTGAAGCTGGGTAAGTCATTTAACCTCTCCCTGATTGCTTCTCCAAAGGATACACTGGTTTTACTGGAGAAGCAAATGGCAAATAACTCCAGTGCCCTTGCCAAAAACAAACAAATAAACCAACAAACCCATGGATAGTTATGATCCACAAGTTCATGAGAGGTCAGAAACAACCGAACAACACATTTGAAGAAGGATAAAACACACATTATGGAAGGGATCCAGAAGAATCCTGTGCAGGAAAAGGCACCCAAGCAACACTCTTCAAGGACCTAAGGGTTTCTAAGAGGAGGATGTGCTGAGGGAATGCATTCCAGACACAGGGGAAAAGGGGAAAAGAGGAAAGACAGAGTTAGGAGATGGAATGTCCTATTTGAGAAACAACCAGGACAGTCTGGCTAGAAAAGTAGGTAGAAGGTATATTATCAAAGGTTTTAAATAGCAAGTTTGGGTTTTATCTTAGAGATAATGGGGAGTCAGTACAGATTTGGGGTAAGGGACTGAGATAATAAGGTCTCTGTGTTCCAATGTGTTTGTCAATTTTGTAGAAGATTCATTGGGGAGGGGAGAGACTAGAAGAGAGACAAAGTCCTGTCTCACCCTGTTGATACATCTGACCCTAGAGCAACATTAAGTGGGTGAGCCATCTTTCTTAGGAGAGTTGTCTCTTGGAGGTATTATTTAGCTTTTTTTCTTTCTTGTTTTGGTTTTGTCAGACCATCTAAATTATAAGATTTGAGAGACAGTAGACAGGCTTTTCTGCTCCAAATAATGCTCAGTGATTGTCACTCTGCCTGTAATTCCACCATTAGCAATTTGTTATTTTAGTACTAGAAGGATTTTGTGATTTTCCAATAGACTCCCATGAAAATGAAAATACATTTGTGGAGTAGGCATAGAGAGTAGAAGAAGAAATTTTTGACTGCAAGTTTAGTGCTAAGAAAAAAAAAAAACTTTGGGAAACAAGACAGGAGAGAATTTTCCAATTCTATTTTCTTATCCCTATAGGGATAAGAAAATAGAATTGGAAAATGGACTTACTCAAGATAAATGTCTCTAATTGTACCTAAGGCATGTACTAGCCTGGACAAATGCATGGCTTTTTTCTTAACCTATCTTCATCTAGGTACTTGATGGAGTAGCAATCTTTAGGCAGGGGGCAGTCAACAGACATTGATTAGGCATATTTTATGTACCAGCCATTCCTAAAGCCAAGGGGGTATGAAGAAAGGGGAAAGCAAAAGAACAACAGGAACGACAACAACCCAGTGTTCTTGCTCTCAGGGAGCATAAGTTCCAATGGCAGATATAACAAGTAAATAATTACGTAGATACAACATCTATGGTGAGTCAATGGGAGGTGATTCTATATGCGGGAAAGCAGCCTCAGGGGAGATGAAGAATGGCCTTCTACTGAAAGTGGGATTTGAGATGAGTCTTGCAGAAAAGTAAGGAATCTAAGAGGTCTGTATAAAGAGGGAAAATATTTCAGGCATTGAGATAGACAGCGCAAGGACAGAGAATGGCGAAATGGGAATCATGGAGGGAAAGAAGCTATAAGAAAGCTGGAAAGGTAGGAAGGGACCCCAATATAAAGAACTTTAAATACCAAACAGAAGACTTTACATTTGATCTTGGAGAAAATAACTGTTGCTCATAGAGCAAGAGAGTATGACGTGTCATGCACTTTGTACCTCTACTTTAGGAAGGCTCTGCCTACCTTTTATTTTTCTTCTACCAACAAATAAAGCTCCTAGATACTTTGTGCCAGCTTCTTTGGTAATTAGTTGAGATTGAGGAGAGAGAAAAAGTCCCTGCTTCCATCCCACATGCATTGAACGCCAGCCTCTTCTCCCCCAACACATATCATCTTCCACCAGGACACACAAATTCCAATGCTTCCTTTCCTGGATCCTTTGTGGGGGGAGAAGAGGGAGGGAGGCATGGTTGATGAAGTAGGAAAGGCTGAGAGATTGGAGGCTTTGGGGTGGATATCCTAGTGCTTACAGGCATGCCCTTGAAAGAAGGAGAGTCATCCAGGGGACCAGAGGAAACAAATGTTATCATAGTGAAGTTATTCAGACTGTTTTGATTTTTTTTTTTACTTTGCTATTTGCTGCATGCGTTATGAGGCTTAAATAATTCAGTGCATATGTCCTAAATATTGGTCTGGCGAATGGTAATGGCTCCATCACCTACAAAATAAGACTATTTAACTGCTCCTCTTGGCAGGCAGAACAGTGGCTTAAACATTTTGATATGATGAACAAGGCATTTTGGAAATGAAAACACCAACACAAGTGATACTTTTCCTGTTGGCTTGCAGAATCAAAAGGAAAGAACAGACTTATTCTCTCCTGCCCAAGACACAGACAAAATGACCTTCTCCTGGTGAATTCACCATCCTATTTGACAGTAATTCGGTGGCAGGGTGCCAGAGGTTGTACAAAGCAGATTCCAAGCCAAAGGCACTGCTCGGTTCTATCGTTCGAGTTTGAGATCAGGTTCCCCATGACCCTTGCTCTAAAAACTCATAGGGACATTAAATAGGCAATATTTCAATTTCTTTTTATTTTCTCTTTTATTGTCTTGGCCTGAGAGATGGACAAAGAGAAAATCCTTTTCTGTTAGGTGAAAACAATTAAAACATGCTTAAGTTGGATTCTAATGATGTGGAATGTTTGTGTGCACTTCCTCCTGAAATCACTGTATTGTTAATTTTACTTAATTCTTTTACTTGGTATAAGAAATCTTTCATAGAGTAGGACTTATCTCTAAACCCAATGTAAAAAGAAAACAAATTAAATTAAAAAAAACTTATTTAAAAAAAAAAGCAACATTTCCCTAGCTATGGATTGTAAACAATGTGTCTTTGTTATGTGCCCAGGCCAAATCAGGAATGGAGGGGAAATGAGAAGTCACAGAGGTGGTGAAGGGGATAGAGTACCTAGAGTCAAGAAGTCCTGACTTCAGATTTGACCTCAGATACTTGATAACTGGGGCAAGTCACTTTGCCTCTGCTTGTCTCATTCTTCTCAATTGTAAAATGGGAATAATACTATCACTTAGGCATCCTGATTTTTGTGAGGGCAAATGGCTCCAGATATTTTCTCTTGTTGTCCCTCAATGCTTGGAATATTCTTCCTCCTCTGATCTGACTGTAGATTCCTGGTTTCCTTTAAGTCTCATATAAAACCCCACCTTTTACAGAAAGCCTTCCCCATTCCCTTTTTATTTCCAATGCCTTTCCTCTAATTATTTTCTATTTATCCTATATATAGCTCACTTTGCATATTTTCTCCTCCATTAGATTGTAAATTCCTTGAGGGAAGTGACTGTCTTTTGCCTCTTTTTTGGAATCACCTGTGCTCAGCACAGTTCCTGGCACAAAGTAGGCTCAATATAAATTCTTCTTTTTCTTAGGGGTGTGGAAGCAATTCACTAATAATTACAAGATTTACAAGATTAGGTCATCTAAGTGCCAGAGAAGTCACAGGTACTCGAAGTGCTATAGGGGGTTGGAGAAGTGTAGTCTGGAGTGGCCAGAAAATGCTTTAAGGAGGAGGTAGTTCTGGAGACCAGCTTTAAGTGATGGGTAGGATTTAAATAATTGGGAATAAAAGGTTGATATTCCAGGTAGGGGGCAACTGAAAAGGTTCCCAAAAAACACCTGAAGTGTGGAAAAATAGCTTTAAATATATAACTTCATTATGGCTGTGCTGATAACTCAATTTTCGAAGTCAGCTATACCTGGGCATGGCAGGGTAGCCCAGGGGACACCCAGAGGGAAGCTGATTGTTTTTCAGAGGGTAGGTAAAATGTGAAAGGGCCTAACCTTTTCCCTTGAGTCTTACCTGCAGAGTTAGGTGCCGGGATTAGAGGACCATGGATTTAGAAATGGAAGGGATTTTAGAGGCCTTCTGGTCTAACCTTGTTTTAAAATGATTATTCTGAGGCCCATTTGGGTAACTCAAATATCAAAGACTGTCAGGTCTCTTCTCTGAATTGAATCCTGAATGCAACGAGGTAATAGGCAAGATTATCCCTTTAATTATATTGGCTTTGCCCACCTGCAGAAAAATAACTTTTAAAAAGAAACAAGACATAGTTTTAGATATGCATGCATCTTTTTGTCAAATCCTGCCTTCTCTAATAAGGGAGGGAAGGGAGAGAGGGATATTTCTGTAAATTTTAATGTAATAAAAACAATCATAAAAAAGTAACAGGACCCTAGTGATGGGCCCAGGAAAGAAGGCACCGGATAGCTCATAGGTTTTTTTTTTCTTAACCATTTTTTAAGGCTAATTATAAAACAGATTAGATTCTATTGCCAAACACTGAAGAACACATACACATTTCAGAGGTTGGGAACCCTTTCAAAACAGGATAGGCAACTACCTCAACTTACCTAGAAATAAGGGAATAGCCACACTCCTGAGACCTAAAATCACTCATTTAAAATTTCCAATAAGAAACCCCTTTTAAGAAAAAAATAAAACTTCAACATTAAATGAATTTAATGTCTCATCTTCTAAGAAAGCTGAGAAACCTTCTAAACCAGAAAAAAAACACCCAAGAAGGCTTCAGTCGCCAGCAGGAAACTGCCCCCCCCCCCCCAATGGAGGCGCTAAAACCCATCCTGGCAAACGTCTTGGAAGAACCAGCAGCCAAATCTCCTGGGACCCCGGCAGCAGGCAGCTTCCACAAGATGGAGAAAATAAGCTTTCCAAGCCCTAATTACAAGAATATCAAAGCCAAAGTCATGTCCCGTGTTGGGGTGCAGCCCCCAGAGCCTGTAGCCCGGCCCAGACCATCCTTCAGACCCCTGCTGCCAGCAGAGCCTCCCTCAAAAGGCAGCAGCAGCAGCGGCGTGCCAAGGACAGCCACGGAAGGCCGATGCCAAGGCAGAGATCCTCATGAGTAAGAGCCACGAGCAGCATCTCCTGAAGCACTTCAGGAGCCAGGTGCATGTCGAAACACATCACAGAAGCACTTCCCAGGAGACTCTAAGAACACCGCACTGAGGAGGAGGTCCCACAGCCGGTCTGCCCAAGACAGGGCACTTGCCCAGGGCTGGGGCCGGAGCTATGGGGCCCCACAAAGGCAGAGGCACCCCAAACATCCTCCTGAGAGCCACGGAATCTGTCCTGCAAGGGCCTCAAGCCCCTGCTCACAATGAAGCTAGCCCAGGAGCCGGAGAGGAGGAAGAGCAGAGAGAGTGGAGACAGATATGGGAGTGTCCCTGGGCTCCCTGGAAGGGCTGAAGGAAGTGGCCACCACCCTATCGGCCTGCAGCCTGGTTCTGGCTACAGAGTGCAGACAGAACCGCTGCTTTGGCTGCCTCCGAGAAGGCCCAGATTGAGCTGGAGACCACGTGCCAGGCCTTTGTGGACAAACTCAACCAGCAGCACCTGACCCAGTTTGTGGAGCTGGTGAGCCAGCTGAAGGAGCTCTACACAGGCAAGCATGAGCCGCTGCAGAGTGTGCGTGCGCAGGAGGTCCATAAGTACCTGGCCCTGCTGCAGAGGCAGAAGAACCCCAGGTCACGTATCTGGAGCGGGAGTTGGAGAGCCTCAAGGCAGTGCTAGAGATTGTGAATGAGAAGCTACACCAGCAGGACCTCAAACTGCTCAAGATGGTGAAGCTGGTGGATAGCAACACGGCCCTAGTAGACAAGCTGAAGAGGGTCCAGCAGAAGAAGGAAGAGCTGAAAGCTCGAGTGGACAAGCATATGGCCATCTCCAGCGAGCAGGTGGTGTTGCTGGAGTCCCTGGAGAAGGAGTTCAAGATCATTGAGAGGCTGTTTATGGAGAACGAGATGCTGCTGGGGAAGCTCCACTACGGGGACCTATGCAGCTCCAAGAAGTCCCCCCATCCCTGGACGTGGCGGCGGCGTGGGTGCTGCCTCCCTCTTCCCCGAGGAACTCGGCGTCCTTCCCCAGCCCTACAGACTCGCCCAGATGACCCTTCCGCAGTACGGGCACACAGCTGCTTGAGCGCTCTCGGGTTGCCCAAGGAAGACTTAGGCCAGCGAGGGGCGGAGGGAGGGAGGGCGCCAGGAGAGCACTCAGGAGACCGGCCTGACCTGGCCTGACCCTCCAGCCCGCGGACACAGAAGCGAGGGGCTTCAGGGAGGGCCATTACTGCACAGAACACTTGGCGAGCCGGACCAGTCTTGCCCTCTGCCTTTCTTTCCCCTGTCCGGGGGAGAATCAGGTCAGGGGCCTCTTCACTAGGGTAGAACTTTCCTCAGGTTCCTGGCACAAACCTTTGTCTTTGGGTCACGAAGGTGTGGGAATGGGGTGGCACTAGGGGGTATTCTGGATGAAGCCCTGAAAAGTGGCCCTAAAGGGGCTAGAATTGGACCTCAGCCAGCGGGTGCTTGGAGGTTCCATTTACTTTGAATTGCGGGGCTGGGGCCCAGGAAGGAACTAATGTATTTTGAGTTGTGTGTTAAAATAATAAACATAAATTTTACTTCACAAAAAAGAGTCTTTTGACACAGCCAAAGGTACCCCTAATTATCTCAATTGCTTTTCTCAATGTGCTTGGTATTTGCTTCAGAGTTTAATAGTTCCCCCTTCCCTTTCATTCTTCAGAGAGAGGATTTTTTTTAAGGTATGGTTTTAAATATCCTGCCACCACATTTATTATGTTTTCCTAACTTTGCCTTCAAGGTGAGCAGTCAAGATAAGCTGCTGATCTGCAGTCCCATCTAATTTTGTTTTTGCATCACTCTGTTAAGTTGTCTTGCTTCCAATAATCATTAAGATGTAAGTGACACTCCAGGGGAAATCAATTCCTTTTGACTGAATAGAAAATAACTCCTACCTCCCTCGAATCATAATCACTGCTTTGTTTATTTTACTGTTGCTTAAGCTCCATTCTTGTTTCTACCCTAGTGAAGTGTCCTGGATTGCAGGCATAAGCCTGTAGGGCTGAGCTGGGTAGGGTAGTGGAGTTCATTTGCCCATTCTTTACATCTTGCCCAAAAAAAGGAAATAATTAGAACCACTTAGGAATAAGAATTACATTTTTTAGTAAAATGCTAAATGTTGTCTTCCTGGAGATTATTTAAAGAAGAAAACCATTCATATCACTCAAGGATTTGGCCTTTTGTTTTTGCTTCTCCCCATCTTTTTTTCTGGAGGAGATAGAATTGCAGAAAGTTCTAATTTGCAAACTCCTAGAAGACAGAGACCATATTTTATCTTTCTGTGTCTGCCAGATTTTATTCATATTTTGGGAGTGATTTCAATAAATATCTGACTGAATTAAAAGAAAACTTTGCCTGTTGGATCTCTTAGGCCAGGCACCAATCTACCAAGGGAAAGCAGAAGATCCTAACAACCAGGATCTTTTGAGTAGCTACAGTCTGCCCAAATCAACAGGAGTTCTGATGAGCACAAATACTGTATTTTGAATGATCCTAAGAGATCTTAAGAGATTCTGGGCATACAGTAATCATTCAATAGATTAGTGGAACTTCCTGTCCTAGAATAATGCAAGTCTCCATATGTTTAAGCCAGAAAAGGCATGGAAGAATTTAAAGACAGTGGGATGGTTTCAATTTATATAGTATTAGGTTAGGAAGGGAATTCAGGGATCATCTAATTACTTCCAAATGAATTCAGGAAGGTCCTCTACCACACTCCAGAAAACGTTCTCCTGAAACACTTTCCTGCATGGGGAACTTACTATCCTACAAATTAGCCTATTTCATTTTTAGAAAATTCTTTTTATTGAGCTACACTATGCTATCCTATTTCCACCCATCTGTCCTACTCCAGATTCCCTATAGATGCAAAGAATGAAACTAATTTCCTCTGTGGGATAGCTTTTAGTTAACTAAGGATAACTACTGTTTTCTAATCCCCATCCCTCAAAGAAAAATGTTCTCTTTTCTTGCCATGTACTTCAACTATCCAAAAGTAGTATATATTTCTAGGTCCTTTGTACCTCTTTTGTCTTCTTTTGGATTTACTCATCAATAATTCTTTTAATATATGGAATGAAAGGGGCAGTTTGGTGGTTCTGTGAATAGAGATCAGAGCCTAGAGCCTAGAGATCCTGTGTTCAAATATGGCCTCAAACACTTCCTAGCTTTGTGACCCTAGGTGAGCCACTTGACCCCAATTGTTTAGCCCTTTCTGCTCTTTTGTCTTAGGATCATCACTTAGTATGGAATCTAACACATAATAAGGTAAGGGTTCTATGACATGAGAATATTCCTTTTTCCTAGATAAGATATTCAATTAATACAGCCTAAGAATACATTATGTTTATTTTTTTGGATGAGGGGCAACTGTGATATTCATGCTCACATTGAGCTTGACATCAATTATATACTCTACTTATTTTGTGTATTAACTGCTTCTAAGTCAGTTCTTCCCATTTTATAATTGTACAAGTAAATTTGCTTTTCTACCAAGGTGTTTATGTTGTATTTTATCTGACTAGTTTCAGCCAAACGTTCCATCCCGTTGAGAGCTTTTTGGGTGCTAGTATATTAGATGTCCCTTCCAGCTTTGGCCCAGGCTAGACTCAAATCAAAGATAACATGTCTATCTCAGTAGATAGTACAGAATAATAAGGGGACCACTGGGGCTCTAGTAGAAGACCTACTTTTATATTCAACTCAAAGTCTCAGCTACATTACATTTGGGCAAGTTACTTGTAACTATTCAGTCAGTCTTCTCATCTGGAAAATCAGAATAGCTAAAGTTTACATGTGATTACTCCCTTTCTCTTAAATGGGTAGATATAAAGCAATATAAGAGAAAAACAACTTTAATTGGTAATTAAGTGGAAATTAGGGATACCATCCATTGAACATAGTTGATACTTGAGTGTTTGTTGAAGGGAAAAACACCATATCAGTAAGAGAACAGCACCAAGTGATGATGGTCTGAGTTACTCACACAGGCATTCCAAAAGAATAAATGTATATTCCTAGAAGATCTGAACTGTTTAGTTTTTACATTTATACTCCTATTGCCTAACATAGGCCTAGCAACTTCTTATTTGTGGAGGTGTATGAGGTGTTCAAAGAAGACTAGCCCTCCTAGTGATATAACTTCCCAGGCCCTTTTAAGGGCTTCTCATCCATTTTTGGTATACACCTGTCACCGAACTCTCATTTGTGACTACAAGAATCTGTAGCATTCCCATTGGCCACACCGTGGTAAAATGTCTGGACAGATGGGTGAAATCAGGTTGAGTTTAATGGACAGGACTCAAATCTGTTGGTGAGTTAGGGAGATGTGTAACCCAAGTGTGTGAAGGCTTCTCTCCAGGAGAATGAGGGGATGAGAACAATTTGTTCCAGTGGTCATGAAGATGATAGATGTAGGTACTATGGAATGCTTAGAGCTTAGTCAGACATCAAAGATGTCAAAGCCATCCATTGCATCCCGACCATCAACAGTCATTCTGACTTTTGTCCTGCTATTGGAATTCAATGACTTTGGAAGAAAGTGAAGCAGATGACTTTGCTCACTTTCATCCAATTCACATGCAAATCAAGGCATCAGTTTATGATGTCATTAGTCCTTTTCAAAAATAGAAGGATGAACAACAACTTATTTGTTGAGTTGGATATCTAAAATTAGAGCAATAAGAAACTTAGAGATTCTTTAGTGCCAACCCCTCATTTTATATATAAAAAATCAAATAAAGGATAAGGGAATAAATATTTATTAAGTAACTATTCCATGCTGGGAACTAGTTTAAGCACTTTATAAAATGATCTTAATTAATTCTCACAACAACCCTTAGAGGTAGGTGCTGTTATTTTTCTCTATTATACAGTTGATTAAAATGAAACAAACAAGTGACTTGCCTAGGATCACATTGCTAGTAAGTATCTGAGGGTAGATTTGAACTCATGTGTTTCCTTTTAAAAAATATTTTACCCCAGGTACATGTAAAAATAATTTAATATTTATCAAATTTTCCCCCAAAATTCTCTTCCTTCCTCTCTTCCTCTTTCCTTTTCTCCTTCCTGAAATGGTAAGCAATCTGATATAGATTTTACATGTGTGATCATTTAAAACCTCATTCTATAGTAGTCATTTTGTTGAATAGATCATGACAAAAAAAGGAAGAAAGTGAAATATAGTATGTTTTGGTACACATCCAAACTCATAATTTTTTTCTCTGAAAGTGGTTGACATTTTTCATAACTAGTCTTTGAGATTATCTCGTATCACTGCATTGCTGAGAATATGTAGGTCATTTACACTTGTTCATCGAACAATATTGCTGTTAGTGTATCTTCTGGTTCTACTCACTTCATTTTGTTCATGCAAGTCTTACCAAGTTTTTCTAAAATCATCCTACTAAATATTTATTATAGCATAATAGTATTCAATTACAACCATATACCACAAGTCATCCAGCCTTTCTCAAGTTGATAGATATCCACTCAATTTCAAATTCTTTGCCAACACAAAAATACTTTTTAACACTGTAAATATTTTTGTACAAATAGATCCTTTTCTCATTTTTTATTACATAGTCTTAATAGTGGTATTGTTGCATCAAAAGGTAGATATCATTTTAGAGCTCTTTGGGCATAAACTTAAATATTTCTGACTTCATGTTCAGTGTTCAATTCACTGTACCACCTAGCTACCTATATAGTGTGCTAATCTCACCCTCCCTCTGTGCCTCTGAGTCTTCTCTCTTAATAAAGGCTAGTGTCACTTGATCAAATAACTATGAGGATTAAAGTTTAAGAAGACTAGAAAAGTAGGAGGAGAAGCTAATGTTTTGAATGTGAAAGACATATATTTTGTTCTCGTGGTGATAGGAAACCATCGGAATTTATTGGCTAAAGGAGTAACATGAACAGACTTGAATTTTGGGAAAATCATTTTAATGTCTGAATGGAGGATGAAATAGAATTGGGAGAGATGTAAGGAAGGCAGACCCACTAGCAGACTATTGCAGATATCAAGGTGTGAGTTGATGGAGATGTATACTAGAGAACTGGCAGTGCTAGAGGAGGGAAGGAGGCATATTTGAGAGACGTTGCAAAATGAAATCTGCAACAGCTTGGATATGGTGGGAAGAGTGAAAATAACTAAGAATTATACTTTAGTCCTAATCTCTGTCCTGAGTTCCAGATTTCTATCACCAACCGCCTTCTGGACATCTCAAGTTGTATGTCCTACAGACACCTCAAGTTAAGCTTTTCCAAAAGAATCCTCCTTATCTCTCCTCTCCCATAGAAATATGTTCTTATGATAGTTTCTCAAAGAGTTAAGAAGCACTATTGAGAGGAAGGAGAAATTATTGTCAGCTGGAATGGTCTTAAGATGCTTCATGAAGGTAGAAGAATTTGAATAGGGCCTTAAAGATGGGTGAGTAGAATACAGCTAAGAGGAGACAAGTGAGGAAGGAACTTTATGAAGCAAAAAACAAAAACAAAAGCAATCCCCTCAGCCCCACCCATCCCAAAATAACTAAGGTTTGGTGTTGTCCAGGAATGGTGAGTAGAACATCTTTGCCTCCCTGGTGCAACTAAATAGAACACACAGTTTTGGAGAGCAAGGGCAGCTTTTCATTTTGACTTTCTCTCCTCAGTAGTTAGCTCAGAACTTTGCAAACTGTAGGAACTTGGAACAAATATTTGTCATATGGGATTATATTGTATTGCAGTACTGAGAAGTATTGAGAAAGGAGATTAGAGAGCTAGATAGGGACCAGGCTGGGAAAAGCTTCAAAGGCAGAATAGGGAGATTGAAATTCATCTGATAGTGACTTCTAAAAATAACCAGGGAAGTTTAGGAATGAGATAACTGTGAACAACATATAGAATAGAATTGAGAGGGCAAAGAGAGATGGGAATACCAGTTATGCATTTTTACAGCAAGCTAAATATGAGGCATAAGAGGGAGTATTTGTTTTAGGAAGAATCCTGGATTATGTCTTGGTAGGGAGACAATGCTCATCTCAAAAATATAGATCTCTATTAATCCCAGGTGATACTACTCATTTCACATCTAAGTAGCTCTGCAATGATATTTGAAGTTTCTATTCATATTTGTATAGATGTGGTAGGTAGTTCTGTGGTAAGTAGATAGAACTCTGGACCTGGAGTCAGGAAGATTCATCTTCACAAATTCACATTTGGCCTCAGAATCTTACTAGCAATGTGACCCTGGACAAGGCACTTCACCCTGTTTACCTCAAGGATATAGCAAACCACTCAAGCATCTTTGTCAGGAAAACCCTAAGCAGGATCACAAACAGTTAGACATGACTGAACGATAACATGTATTCTCCAAATATAAGGAAAGCTTCTTGGGGCAGGGATTTTGTTTTTATATCTCTATCCTAAATGTCTAGCATAGTGTCTTGGACATAGTAAATCCTTAATAATTGTTGCCTTGAATCGAATTGATATATTAAGAGAATATAGAATTTGAAGGGAAAAGATCTACTTTAGAATCCTCACTAATACAATTAATGGCTAGATGACCCCGAGAAATCAATAACCTCCTGTGAAACTGAAGAATCTTTTATTTTTTATTAATGAAATCAGAATAGTAATATTTGCACTATTTTTTTCATTGAGTTGTTGGGAGGAAGTACTCCCTATACCATAAAACACAAAACAAACCTGAGTTGTTATGATGTGAACCCTTAGAAAGCCATTTGAAATTGGGAAAATTGCTTTCTGAAACAAGAATTGTCCAGTTTACTCAACAGTTGGCTTAATCTTGTGAACCCCAGGTTCATATCATCATATCATCCTCTTCTACAAGAGACTACCCTCAAGCTTAAAGATGGGGAATCAGAAATCACATTACTATCTAAACAATAAAATATTTTTTCAGTTTTCTTAGATTGAGGGTGATAGCTGAGAAAAGACTCTAGTCTTCCATAAAATTAAACATCGGTATTGCAGATTACTAGTAGAGCTTTTGTTTGACTTTATTCCAATGGCTTTGCCCATAGCCTCAAGACTTTTAGGTCAACAGTTACATTACATACTAAAGAACAAGGCAATGTCAGACTCAGGTCAGAGGAAGAAAACATTCTCTAAATCTAAGACACTGAAGGAGGAGGTCAAATCAGAAATAAACACTCAGATCTTAGAATCAACTACAAGGTAAATAAAAATAATCTTTACCTCTACTATTTGTTCTTGTTGAAAACACAAGCTATTACTATTGTCCAGTAAGTCTAAATATAATCAGATTTAGAACTGGAAGAGACCTCAGATGCCCTGGTTTTGCAAATGAAGAAACTGAGTGCTAGAGAGGTTAAGCAACTTGCCCAAAGTCACGCAGATAATAAAGGGGAAAACAAGGATAAGAGGCAAGCTTGCAAAGTGTAAAGTTAGTGCTCTTGAGTCTGCTTAACTTTTTAAAGGGAGGATGGGGAAGAAGAGAAGGAAGAATGAAAAGTCCAACCAACCATAGTAGGTAGGTGACCTAGTGGACAACTTTGGGAACCACAAGACAAGGTCATGTGAATTTCCCTATCTTGACCACTCTGTCCCACTTCAAAGTGATGAGTTTTCTTGGTATTTAGGCCTGGGCACAAAAGGACAGCATATACCCATAAGTAAACAGGGTAATTTTGTCCTCCCAAAGCAAGTGCAATTCTGAGCTATCAAAACTGCTTCTTCAGTTGCCAATAATAACCCTCAGTAAATTATAGCTTTCAGCCAATTCTCTGGGTAGAGTTCATCTGCTGCATTAGAGGAGACTTCCATTGCTGTACAATTTCCTTCTTTTTCTCTCTAAATGTGTTCCATTCTGCAGCTGCTTCTATAGTCTTCTCTCTGATACCTCTGCTGAGAGTGTGACTCTCTTGCGCCTTGATAAAACTCTAAATTCTGGACACAGGTTTCATTACTGGTAGGTGCAGAGTTTTGCTGAGAAGGAATGATGCGAAGGTGGGATAGATAATGTTAAATCTAGTACAGAATTAGGAAATATGATGATGTCCTTGTTATTATAAGAAATTCTCAATGGGATAGAAGTCTCATGCATCAGAATAACTATGAGGTATTAGGAATAAACAAGGTGGTATAAAAAGCAGTAAACCATGCCTAAAGTCATGAAGACTAAAATTCCAATTCTATTTCATAGAATTCTTTAGCTATATAACCTTGAGCAAATGAATTAGTCTCTTTCAGCCTCAGTTTCCCTTGATTTTCTTTCTCCCTCTGTCTTCCTGTCTCTCCTCTTCCCTTCTTTCTCCTCCTCCTGACTTTTCTATTCCTTCTTTTTCTTTTTGATGCTTCTTTGGCCCAGGCTAGACATTGTGATAGAGACATGAGAGAGAAAAATTTTGCAGGACTTGTAGAACAAGAGTCAAGAGAAGATTCCAGTGGAATGTCCCCAATTGTTGGCAGTTTGAGCTGAGGGGCGGGAGGGGCTTTGTGGACTTGGTCTCTGACTGGGAGACATACACTCTCTCCCTGGAGGTTTGAAGTCAACTGAAAGACTTTTGTGAGGCTGATTGGATTTTTTGTTGTCTCTGACTCTGAGCAGTTGAAGTTGACACTGAGAAGAGAAACTTGACTTTTGGGACTTGGTCTCTGACTCTGACTCTGAGCAGTAGAAGCTGATCAGGGGAGAAGCTTTTGAGTTGGTGGTCTATTAGAGAGTTGAGCTGGCTAGGAGAAAAGGAGAGACTTTGAACTTTGTTTCTATCTGGGTTTAAGCTGAGAGACCTTATTGATTTCTTGTGAAGAAGAAAGAAGATTTTGAACTGCTATTGTCCTCCATCTCCCTAACTGTCTAAGAGTCACAAGTGTGAAGATGGAGGACAGCAGCCTTTTCAAAATCTTTCTTCTTCTTCACAAATCAGTCAGATCTCAGTTTTACCCAGAAAGAAACAAAGTTCAAAGTCTCTCCTTTTCTCCTGGTTAGCTCAACTCTTTTATAGACCACCAACTCAAAAGCTTCTCCCCTGATCAGCTTCCACTGCTCAG
Source organism: Monodelphis domestica (assembly GCF_027887165.1). Classification (NCBI taxonomy): domain Eukaryota; kingdom Metazoa; phylum Chordata; class Mammalia; order Didelphimorphia; family Didelphidae; genus Monodelphis; species Monodelphis domestica. The sequence continues at coordinate 657,453,943 of NC_077227.1, read as the reverse complement.
AGCCAGAGAGTCAGAGATCAAGTCCCAAAAGTCAAGTTTCTCTTCTCAGTGTCAACTTCAACTGCTCAGAGTCAGAGACAACAAAAAATCCAATCAGCCTCACAAAAGTCTTTCAGCTGACTTCAAACCTCCAGGGAGAGAGTGTGTGTCTCCCAGTCACACACCAAGTCCACAAAGCCCCCCTCCTTCACCCCCCTCAGCTCAAACTACTCACAACTGGGGACATTCCGTTGGAATCTTCTCTTGACTCTTGGTCCACAAGTTCTACAAAATCTCTCTCTCATGTCTCTATCACAACATTCTTTTACTGTTTTTTGAACTCCCCATCTGTATCCTAAGAGAAAAGACTTCTATTTCCACTCTGTCACTGAAGGATAAAGCTATTCACTAGCTTCTTCAGGTCTCCCCCACACATTATCCCAGGGGCACTCAGATCCAGACAAGATAAAGCTAATTCCAGTGTTGGCTTCTCAGATTCCATGATTCATCCTTCAAGGTAAGATAAAAGTTGGAATCTTCTGACTATGTCCAGACCATAGGTTTATTCTCTGAAATATACCTGAGAAGAGCAGTGGGCAACTTTTCTGACCCCAAGAGAGAAATCTTGTGAGTGAACTTGATATTTTTTTTTTATTTTTGGCAGGACTGTATGATAATTTGTATTGAAAAAGTCACTTTTACATCTCATAGGATCCTCAAAAAGGTCACAGAAGGTCAGCATAATTTTATCTCAATTTCACAAATGGAAAAATGAGGTACAGAGAGTTTAAATGACTTTTCCAAGATCACACAAGTTAGTGGCAGAGCTGAGATCCAAATATGAGTTTCTTGATTCCTACCTAGTTCAACTCTTTTCACTCTATAATAAATACTGCCTCTAGGTAAACCCTAAATATCATTTAAGTCCAAAGTTTTATGTTACTACTTAATAGTTCAAAATCCCGCCCAACAACCTTCTTCTTACCTTAAAGTAATTTCTTTTTTAAAGTATTTTTTTTCTCATAAGATTTCATTAATTTGTACTGGCACATACATGTACACACATGAATTATCAATACTATTGATTGGTTCCTGTCCACTAGCTTGGCCAAACATTGCCTTGTTTATTATTGGTCTACATATATAGCCTACTCAAGTCCCACTCCTGTTATTATTCTGCTGGCATAGCCTTCATGACCTGGGGTCACCTTTAGACATAAGAGGAAGGCTTTAGTGAAAGGAATTTCTCTTAAGTCATTAATGTACAACCCGCCTCTATTGGACAGAGCTTTGCCAAAGTCCAGACTGGCCCACCTTTTCTGCATGGCTTAGTGGCAGAGAGTCAGAATAGTCAGGTAGAAGGAAGAAAGAAATGGAAGGAAATACAGAGACTTAAGAGTTATCTCCTGATGGCATTTTTCTTCCTTTCATCTAAATATCAGCATACCCAGCTCATATCAGATCAGAATGCCAAGGTGATAGTGATGAGGTACCTGGAATGAATTCTCCTCTAATGAGCTCAGGGCAGAGGCTGGAAGTCAGGGGGAATGACAGTATAAAAAATGTAGATGGTAAAATGTGTGAGTAGTTTTTTGCCCAGATGAACCTGAGCAAAAGTGAAAGCTCTGACATGGTGATGGATTAAGCAATTACAGGCTATGAAGAGAAGGACCCCTCCCACCTACCCACCTCCACTACAGGCGATAAACCTCACAGTCAATCCCTAAACTCAGAAAATACTGGTTCAGCCGAAATATTTCATCTCAGAGTTTAGATGGACGGCCACTGACCCAGGTCCTCTTGTCCCAGTTCTTTTTAAATTAGACAAATGCCCTTCCATTCCTACACCATTTCTGGATTTTGATTTATTTAAAAATTTCCTGGCTTCCAATACAAATACACAGCAAAACCACCTTAAAATAGTTATAGAAATGAAGGAGATAGAAAATCAAAATATGTTGATACAAAGTAAAAAACAAACAACCTTTTAACTTGTGTACCTCTTCTGTCTGGCTTTTCTTTCCCCATTAGTCAAGGCAAGGTTTCTCCCATTTTTTTTTACCTAATCCATTTTGGCAAAAAAAGGGAATTGCTGACATCTCCTCTAAATAGTTCTATTATAATTATAGCTAAAATTTACATGGCACCTTATGGTTTGAAAATCACTTTGCATTTGTTACATCATTTAATATTTGAAATATTCCTAGGAAGCAGGAATATTAGCATTCCTATTTTATAAAAATGTTAACTGAGACTGAGAGCAATTAACAATGAACAGTTTGCCTAGTATCACATAGCTAGTAAGTATCTGAAGTATGATCTGTACTCAGGTCCTCCTAATACAAGTCCAGCATTATTTACTCTACCATCTAGCTGCCCTGTTAAATAGTCAGGAGAATATTATCTCTATTGAATCAATCAATCAATAAGCCTTTAAAATGCTGTTTCTTGATTTCAGAGCAATATCCTTCTCATTATAATTATCATTATCATCTCAGTATTTATATATAATTTACAACTGTTACTTGATTTGTTCATTACAATAACTTATTTTCTCCATTTTACAGATGAGGTAACTGAGACTGATATTAGTTAGAAAATTTCCCATAAAACTGGAAATGTGTTGGTCCAGAATATTGTCTCTTGGCAAAATTGTGAAGTTGCTGAAAATTATCTTGGGAGTCCATAGCCTTTTCTTTTTTTGCGTCCCTTCATTTTTCCCTCTGACAACTCAAGCTCTATGCTTTTGCTCCCCACCCTACCTCACAACACTTGCTTTTAGGAAAGACTTTGCTATCCATTATTTACATCTTCCTGTGAATTTAATTTACTGTGTTTCCTCTTCCAAGGGTGCTTCATTTTACAAAATCTGTTACCTCATTGTGTAATGAAGAACTTGTTCTCTTTTAAAAAACTTAGGCCTCAGAATATTCCTTTTGGGGGAGACAGGGGTGGTAGTGGATTGCACTGAATATGGGAAAACTGAACTTAAAATTATGGTCCTTAGGTTGATTGCCTACTTGTGTTTAAAAAAAAAAAAAGATAAGTGACTTAATAAATTGAACTAATGCTCTAGGTCTGATTTGTTGTTATCTGGTTTCTTTTGCCCCAATTCTCAACTGTCAAGATTCTCACAGAAACTATAAAGGTGAATAAAAACATTTTAGATGAGAAGCTGCCTTATAGCATAAATGACAAAAGGTAATTGTAGTAGATGGTGTAGTAATTACATACAGGGTTTCTAGCAGTGCAAGATTGTAAAGAATAATTTGAAGTTTGGACAACACAAGCCTAGCTAAAATGAGATAGATAGACAAGTGTTGCTGAGCCTCTGCCATCATATGCCCCAACCACTCCCTAAGCTGTTGTCTTATGAAGGATTGGCAGTGGTGGGAGAGGAGCGTGAAGAAGATAACCTCTGAGTGTAATGGAGGCCAGAAGCAATTAATTCTGTTGCCCTGAAAATGTACTTTTAGTTCCAGAAAGAAGCTGAGGAATCCTATCTGATATAGGTTGTCATTTTCATTCACTAATAAATGGAGGAATAATGAGATGAAAGGGGAAGCAGTGAAGAAATGGTCTGAGAAAGGCCAGTTAGTTTGTTTCTGGAGCTGATCCACAATGGGTCTTTGCCAGATTTGTAATAATCTCAATGTAGCCAGGCTGTCTTCTTAGGCAGGTCCATTTTTAGCCTAGTCACAATCTACTGTCTGATTTGGGACAGTGTAGCCAAAACACATACACTGACAACTGTTTCTCTGCTCCTTTGTAAACATACTTTGCTTTAGAAAGCATGATGGGACTCAGAGCAAGGGAACGGAAAGACTGCTGGATTTAGAATAAAAGGCTTGGGTTTGGCTTATGACTCTGGCACTTTGGTAACCTTGAGAATGTTGACTATGTTCTTTGACTCTCAGTTTCCCCAATTAAAAGATGAAGAGGTTGGACTAGGTGACCTCTATGGTGCCTTCCAATTCCAAGTCTTGGTGCTATGATCCAGGATTCTTGGGGATGAGTGAAGTGCACCTGTTAAGAGGCTGTGTGTGATTATTACATCAGCCTCACCTCCAATAATCTGCCAGAGACTGGTCCCTCAGCAGAATGAGCAATGGGAAAAAATGAATTTTGCCATAGATCAAGTCATTCATAGTTTCAGGGGAGATTAGAAGAAAGTTTTCAAACAGAAGGAGTGCACCGGGAATATTTTACGTTGAAATACTGGATTTTGTGAGAAATTGCTCCTGCTTCATGTGGGGAAAATGTGCCTATCTTAAATTATTAAGGGGTAACCCATGGCATAAACACAAATTAAACCATTTTAACCATGGCATAAACCAAATTAAATCATGCAGTTAAACCATTGTCATCTATTACTGGCAGAACAGCACGGTGGGAGGAGCTCAGAGTTCTGATTTTACGACCGTCATTGATTAGGTGGTATATTAGAGTACGAGATTTTAGAATCAGCAAAATCTGTGTTTGAATCCATGTTTATCTATCCACTTATTTCTCTGTGACTCTGGGCAGTTCATTTAACTGTTTCTGGGTTCAATTTCTTCATCTATAAAATGGGGGTAATAATAGAACCTACCACTCAAGATTATTGTATTAATCTGTAAAGTGCTTTGCAAATTTCAGTCCTCTGTAAATGGGTGTTCCTTTTATTATTATCTGTGGCACCTTAGGCAAATTACTGACCTTCATGAAACTTTTGTTTTCTCATCTGTAAAATAACATCTAGTTGATCTCTAAGAATCCTCCCATATGATTTCACAGAATTCTCTTTCCTTTTAAAGTGACTCAAAGAAAGCTTGTTCCTGGCAAAGAGTTGAGAAAATACATCCTTTTTTTTTCTTTACAAAAGGTGAAGGTGGGGAAAGGAGGGAAGGTGTGGTAATACAGATATGAAATATTGCCTATCTTGTCAAAGTTGGTTTGATTTGCTGGATTGTTTTCTTTCTCATTTCTTCTCTCTCTCTCTCTCTCTCTCTCTCTCTCTCTCTCTCTCTCTCTCTCTCTTGATTTGTCATGAGAGATAAGGGAAGAATATGTTAGAAAATTAGGTGATCTAGAGATGGAGTATATCAATAAGATTTCTCAAAATAAGTGATTAAGTAGGAGTTGAGGGGAAATTTCTGCATCTAGAAAAGAACTGTGTGCATAGTAGGATCTCAGTAAGATCTGAGTTGAGCTGAGTTGAACTGAATCGAGCAGAAAATTAATTTCCTAACTGCCTGAGAAAGCTTCCCCTCATTATTTCCCTCTGGAAGAAAAGCCTCAGAGAATCTAGATGAACATTTTTGTTTGGGAAATATATAGCTGTCCCTAGAAGACCATATCAGTATTCCAAATCTCGGTAGACAACACTGTTGAATCTATCTCTGTCCAAAGCCCAATTTCTTTCTCTAAGATATAGCTTTCATAAAAGCAATATCTTCATTTTTTGACTTCTACAAAAATTATGGAATAAAACTCCCAAATAATTTGCAATTTTGATTCCACTTTATCTTTCCCTTTCCCTTGGGAATCTCATTTCATATAATTTTCTTTGAAAGTTCTCCAAGAATCTCTCACTCACCTATTATCTTTGGGAAACTAAGAGTCAAAAGATATGTGGAAAAGAGGAACTGGTTTTAACTGAGCCTCCAGGAAGGACAGAAATGGTTTAATAGCAAAATTACAATGACACATAAGACCCAGGTGCCAACCACACAGCTGTTCCCTCAATTACTCACAATTCAACAGCGTTGCGAGGAATGTCTGAAGGAATCTCGGTCACTTTGCTTTCTTGGCAGATGAAAACCCCATCAAAACAGTGGCAGATAGGATGATAACATCCAGAACCTGAGCCCAGGAAAACTAGCAAGGAGATCCAGAGGAATGCCATGTTTATCTCTCCATTCATCCAGTGTCTTGAAGATCTGTAGTTAACTCTGCAAGTTTCAGTGGGTCAGCTCAGTGTCCTTAAATGCAAAACAAAACAACAAAAAATGATTTGCTTTAAGAGCTGATTTAGACCGTGTGACCCTTGAAGGGATGAGCATTTCTTGTTGCCAGTCTTAGTTCCTGGACTTTGCTACTATGTGCCAGCAGTGGTTGGAGGGGTAAGATAAGCTCCTTGCTTATCCCTTACTTTGTTGAAAGGTTCCATACTATCCTGATCCCAAGGAAGTAAGCAAATAGAACCTTGAGGAATGTCTGAAATTGTTTACATATTTGCCATGTGGAAATCCCCTTCTTTGTGATTATTCCTTCTTTTCCCTAAAATCACAAATCATTTGACTGGGAAGAGACCATTTAGTTTGTCTTTATTTTATATATGAGGAAACTGAGACCTAGAAATATAATATAAGCAATGAAAGGTTATGCATTGAATTAATGATAAAGTTAGTCCAAGAATCTACATCTCCTGTGTTGTGGACTCTACATAGAATGACTATTATTGAAGTACTCCAAAACAGTATAGGATACAGAGTCAACTTTTAATTTATTTTACAAATAAGAAAGGGACGAATAGTCATTGACTAGTGTAATTGCAGTTTTCAAACTCCTCCTAGATTCCATCTGGTATGAGCTTACAATACCACTGGATTTGAGATTTCTGAGCCCCTAGCTCAATGAAGATGTGAATATCCAGAAAGTGCCTTGAAGACAGACAAAGTAGCTGCCACATTTTCTGGATAACTTAGAGGAGACATTACATTCTCATCAGTTGAGAAATACTCTCTGCCAAGAGGCCAAGAGGCCTGACTTTGGGCTCATAAAAACAAAAATCAGTCCCTGGGGAGAGGATGATCTCAAAGAGAGAGGATCAGCCTTTTTTCACTTGTTATCCTTCCATTCTAGAGTAAATCTCTTAAGAAAATCTTGAAAACAAAGTGAATGAATGAGTTATGTGTATGATCTCCCCAGAACAGATTAATAAGAACTATTCTATAAAGGTACTCAAGTACATGGCAACCATTATTTCTTCTACCCTAAAATAATGTTTAAAACAAATACATTATATTTGCAAGATGACAAATAATTAAAATATGAAATAGCAACCCATTTCTATGATACTCTTATGGGATATTGATTCTATGATACTCTTATGGGATATTTATTCTTGAAACATTAGCACTTAAAACACTTTGTGGGACCACCAAACCATTATTTCATTTTCATCTCTGGCCTGTCTCTGTCTGTATTGTCTCTGTAAGTAATAAATATAGATCTCGGAAAAGCTAACTTCAATACTATACAAACTATTTGACATAATAAGCAAAGAGGGAATTCTACCAAACTCCTTTTATGACACAAATATGGTACTGATTCCAAAGCCAGGCAGGACAAAAACAGAGAAAGAAAATTATAGACCAATCTCCCTAATGAATATAGATGCAGAAACCTTAAATAGGATACTAGCAAAAAGACTCCAGCAAGTGATCAGAAGAATCATTCACCATGATCAAGTAGGATTCATACCAGGGATGCAGGGCTGGTTCAATATTAGGAAAACCATCCACATAATTGACCACATCAACAAGCAAAACTACAAGAACCACATGATTATCTCAATAGATGCAGAAGAAGCCTTTGATAAAATGCAACAACCATTCCTATTAAAAACACTGGAAAGCATAGGAATAGAAGGGCCATTCCTAAAAATAATAAACAGTATATATCTAAAACCATCAACTAATATCATCTGCAATGGGGATAAACTAAATCCATTCCCATTAAGATCAGGAGTGAAACAAGGATGCCCATTATCACCTCTATTATTTGACATTGTACTAGAAACACTAGCAATAGCAATTAGAGAAGAAAAAGAAATTGAAGGCATTAAAATAGGCAAGGAGGAGACCAAATTATCACTTTTTGCAGATGACATGATGGTCTACTTAAAGAATCCTAGAGATTCAACCAAAAAGCTAATTGAAATAATCAACAACTTTAGCAAAGTTGTAGGATACAAAATAAACCCACATAAGTCATCAGCATTTCTATATATTTCCAACACAGCTCAGCAGCAAGAACTAGAAAGAGAAATCCCATTCAAAATTACCTTAGACAAAATAAAATACTTAGGAATCTATCTCCTGAGACAAACACAGGAACTATATGAACACAACTACAAAACACTCTCCACACAACAAAAACTAGACTTGAACAATTGGAAGAACATTAACTGATCATGGGTAGGACGAGCCAATATAATAAAAATGACCATCCTACCCAAACTCATTTATCTATTTAGTGCCATACCCATGGGACTTCCAAAAAATTTTTTTACTGATTTAGAAAAAACCATAACAAAGTTCATTTGGAAGAACAAAGGATCAAGGATATCCAGAGAAATAATGAAAAAAAAAATACAAAGGAAGGGGGCCTTGCAGTCCCAGATCTCAGACTATATTATAAAGCAGCGGTCATCAAAACAATCTGGTACTGGCTAAGAGACAGAAAGGAGGATCAGTGGAATAGACTCAGGGTAAGTGACCTCAGCAAGACAGTATATGACAAACCCAAAGATCCCAGGTTTTGGGACAAAAACCCACTATTTCATAAAAACTGCTGGGAAAATTGGAGGACAGTGTGGGGAAGATTAGGTTTAGATCAACACCTCACACCCTACACCAAGATAAATTCAAAATGGGTGAATGATGTGAACATAAAGAAGGAAACTATAAGAAAATTAGGTGAACACAGAATAGTATACATGTCAGACCTTTGGGAAGGGAAAGACTTTAAAACCAAGCAAGACTTAGAAAGAGTTACAAAATGCAAAATAAATAATCTGGAATACATCAAATTAAAAAGGTTTTGTACAAACAAAACCAATATAACTAAAATCAGAAGGGAAGCAACAAATTGGGAAACAATCTTCATAAAAACCTCTGACAAAGGTTTAATTACTCAAATTTACAAAGAGCTAAATCAATTGTACAAAAAATCAAGCCATTCTCCAATTGATAAATGGGCAAGGGACATGAACAGGCAGTTCTCAGCCAAAGAAATCAAAACTATTAATAAGCACATGAAAAAGTGCTCTACATCTCTTATAATCAGGGAGATGCAAATCAAAACAACTCTGAGGTATCACCTCACACCTAGCAGATTGGCTAACATGACAGCTATGGAAAGTAATGAATGCTGGAGGGGATGTGGCAAAGTAGGGACATTAATTCATTGCTGGTGGAGTTGTGAATTGATCCAACCATTCTGGAGGGCAATTTGCAACTATGCCCAAAGGGTGATAAAAGACTGTCTGCCCTTTGATCCAGCTATAGCACTGCTGGGTTTGTACCCCAAAGAGATAATAAGGAAAAAGACTTGTACAAGAATATTCATAGCTGCACTCTTTGTGGTGGCCAAAAATTGGAAAATGAGGGGATGCCCATCAATTGGGGAATGGCTGAACAAATTGTGGTATCTGTTGGTGATGGAATACTATTGTGCTAAAAGGAATAATAAAGTAGAAGAATTCCATGGAGACTGGAACAAGAAGTGATGCAGAGCGAAAGGAGCAGAACCAGGAAATCATTATACACAGAGACTGATACACTGTGGTACAATCAAAGGTAATGGACTTCTCCATTGGTGTCAATGCAATGTCCCAGAACAACTTGCAGGAATCTAAAAAACACTATCCACAAGCAGAGGATAAACTGTGGGAGTAAAAACAAGGAGGAAAAGCAACTGCCTGACTACAGGGGTGGAGGTGATAGGACTGAGAGACTCTAAATGAACACTCTAATGCAAATACCAACAACATGGAAATGGGTTAGAAACAGGAACACATGTGATAACCAGTGGAATCGTTTGTCAGCTATGGGAGAGGGAAAGGTGGTGGGAGAGGGGGGCAGGGAGGAAAAGAAAATGATCTTTGTTTCCAGTGAATAATGTTTGGAAATGACCAAATAAAATAATGTTAAAAAATTTGAAACCAGAAAAAAATATATAGATCTCTTGGCATCCTGTTACCTGACTTGGCTTTCTTTGTCTTTTTGTTTGTAGAATTCTCCCAATAGTGGAAGTAATCTCCTTTGAGAAGTTGTTACAAAGATCACCTTCTTCTGGGGAACAAGTAACTATTCATTGACTTATGCTCAAAGAAAGTTAGGAAGCAGAAGAGGCAGTTAGGAATTTGAGAACCAATTTTGGGCTTGTTTAGGTTAATGCCTGTACCTCCTGACAAAAATTTGCCATTGCCCTTGCTTCCAGGAAGAGATAAAAGAGAGATCTCCTCACTTTAATGAAAATTGGACAGAAAGACCTACTAAATTCCATTTGATGTATTCCCCAAAAAAGCAGCAGAAAAAGAAAGAAAGGATAGAGTCATTCCTTTTAAAATTTATCTTATCTTTTTTTGATGATGTTTATATAGAAACAGTACTGGGACAAGTCACGACTCTGCTACTATTTATTTAAACTTAATGTTCTATGAACAAGTCTAAAAAATAGCAGCTTCAGTAGTTGAATTAAAGTATTAGGATGTGAGCTCATCCTTTTTAGCTTCACCAAAGGCATACTTTGGTACAATGTCAGTAGCCCAGAGACAACGAGGATCATATTAACCTTCATTTTCCACATGATTTTAATCTCTTATGTTAGATCTCTATATTTTGAAAGTTTTACATGATATAAAGCTTAGAGATTGTGCATATTTCATGTCCATATCCCTTAAAATTATGTTCTTCAGTTTTTATGAATCAATCTCTTGTCTAAGCAATTGTGGGCAATAATTCAATTTTTGATGATGGTCTGGTTCCAGTTTATTGGTTGACTGCACAAGAATATTTCAAGGTCTATATTTGTAGCATTAGGATTTGCCCATCTAAGAGTCCATCAAAGATACTGAAGTTTTGAAGTATAATTCTATACTCTAAACTGTTGGTTATGTGTTTCTAGGTATTTGGTAGAGATTAAATTTTTGTCCTGAAGTAACATGTATATAGCTTCTATTATTTCACTACCTAATCTCTATTGAATATTAATTTCAGGATCATTAAGGATAAGCCTTCTGCCACTTCTTGTGGTAATGATTTAGTCCTAAATTACCATGATAAATGCTTCTATTTGGAAAGTAAGTAAATGATTACATGTGACAAAGCTAATATTATGTACCTGTTATCAGGCTTTATTTTTGCACAATGAAGTGGTGCCTGCTTATTCCACAAGCATTCTTGCAGGTTTTTTTTTATCTGTTTGTATTGAGCCCTCAGAATGTTTATCAATTCTGTTTCTACTTTTTTGCAGGTATTTTAAATCTTTATATACCGACCTTGGATGATCAATCCTGTGTTTCATTAATATTGAAGAATTTCTTGGTAGGATACTTTTATAGTCTTCTATGAGTCATTTGACAGTTCTGAAAGTATACATTATTCCTGTTTTTATATGTGCAGATTCTCATTCTGCTAATATTTCAGGACTTTGGTAAATTTCTCAACATATTGAGCCACAAAATTTTCTTTTATGTCTATGGGTTCGATTTCTCTTTTAGAGAAGACCAAAGTATTTATAGATATTAGCTTCATCCATTAGTGCAATGAGACTTTGAGATTTAAGTTCAAAGGCTATAATTTTTATATTCCTTTTGTATATTAAATTTTATATTTACTGATTATAATGAAATTTTGTTGTAATTAGAGAAAGATTTCAGATATATTTTTCATGTTTTTCAGCAGAAAAATGTTTAGCTTGATATAATTAACATACACATTAGGTAATGAAAGGGTGAAAAGGGGGTTAATTTTATAAAAAAAGTTGGACTGGATTATATTTAAAATAGGGTTACCAGGAATTTAATTTTTTTCCAAAGAGATTTACTTACATTTTATTTACAAAATATAGAAAGAGTGAAGTAAGAAATCAGAGAGAGGATAGGGTAAGATATATAGCCTAAGCACTAAGTAATTTACTCCCAGATCCTGGCTCAACTTGGGCAGGGAGAATTAGTCCTTAGTCAGAGAGGTGGCAAAGCTGAGGACCTGGGAAAGTATCTCTCAAGAACAGCCTCACCAGGAACAGGTCTCAGGTCCATAAAGCAGATTATTCTCCAGTCTCAACTCCAAAGAATGAAGAACTGACTCTCACAGGAATTTGTAATTCCTTTTAAAGACATTTTCTTTTGCATCACTTCCTGTGCATTCCTCCACTTTTTTTTTTAAATGAAGAGTAACTTTATTTGAGAATGACAGATACATAACTATTACCATAATGTCTGTCTTTCATCAAAGACTGATCTTGCAATGATTATTACCCCACAGTTTTGAGCACACATTGATAGGATGCATGGGCTGAGGACACAGGCCCCAGAAATAATTGCCTGTGATTTTTTTGCTTTAAAGAGCTATTTCAGGAACTGTCATTGCTAGGTCAGAAGTTGCGGAGAGATTTAGAATTCAGAAGAATACTGTGACTGCTGAACATCCAGGATCCTGGAATTTAGAGCTTATTTTTCTCCTTTCTTTCTCAACTCTGTGGTGAACCCCCTTCACCCCCTCCAACAAATTTCTAATTTCTCCTGTGTTCCATCTTCTTAATTCCTTTTTTTTTAACATTATTTTATTTGGTCATTTCCAAACTGGAAACAAAGATCATTTTCTTTTCCTGCCCCCTCTCCCACCACCCTTCCCTTTCCCATAGCCGACGCATGATTCCACTGATTATCACATGTGTTTCTGTTTCTAACCCATTTCCATGTTGTTGGTATTTGCATTAGAGTGTTCATTTAGAGTCTCCCCTCAGTCCTATCACCTCCACCCCTGTAGTCAGGCAGTTGCTTTTCCTCCTTGTTTTTACTCCCACAGTTTATCCTCTGCTTGTGGATAGTGTTTTTTAGATTCCTGCAAGTTGTTCTGGGACATTGCATTGACACCAATGGAGAAGTCCATTACCTTCCATTGTACCACAGTGTATCAGTCTCTGTGTATAATGATTTCCTGGTTCTGCTCCTTTCGCTCTGCATCACTTCTTGGAGGTTGTTCCAGTCTCCATGGAATTCCTCTACTTTATTATTCCTTTTAGCACAATAGTATTCCATCACCAACATATACCACAATTTGTTCAGCCATTCCCCAATTGCAGGGCATCCCCTCATTTTCCAATTTTTGGCCACCACAAAGAGTGCAGCTATGAATATTCTTGTACAAGTCTTTTTCCTTATTATCTCTTTGGGGTACAAACCCAGCAGTGCTATAGCTGGATCAAAGGGCAGACAGTCTTTTATCACCCTTTGGGCATAGTTGCAAATTGCCCTCCAGAATGGTTGGATCAATTCACAACTCCACCAGCAATGAATTAATGTCCCTACTTTGCCACATCCCCTCCAGCATTCATTACTTTCCATAGCTGTCATGTTAGCCAATCTGCTAGGTGTGAGGTGATACCTCAGAGTTGTTTTGATTTGCATCTCCCTGATTATAAGAGATGTAGAGCACTTTTTCATGTGCTTATTAATAGTTTTGATCTCTTTGGCTGAGAACTGCCTGTTCATGTCCCTTGCCCATTTATCAATTGGAGAATGGCTTGATTTTTTGTACAATTGATTTAGTTCTTTGTATATTTGAGTAATTAAACCTTTGTCAGAGGTTTTTATGAAGATTGTTTCCCAATTTGTTGCTTCCCTTCTGATTTTAGTTATATTGGTTTTGTTTGTACAAAACCTTTTTAATTTGATGTATTCCAGATTATTTATTTTGCATTTTGTAACTCTTTCTAAATCTTGCTTGGTTTTAAAGTCTTTCCCTTCCCAAAGGTCTGACATGTACTATTCTGTATTCGCCTAATTTTCTTATAGTTTCCTACTTTATGTTCACGTCATTCACCCATTTTGAATTTATCTTGGTGTAGGGTGTGAGGTGTTGATATAAACCTAATCTTTCCCACACTGTCCTCCAATTTTCCCAGCAGTTTTTATGAAAAAGTGGATTTTTTTTCCAAAAGTTGGGATCTTTGGGTTTGTCATATACTGTCTTGCTGAGGTTGCTTGCCCCCAGTCTATTCCACTGATCCTCCTTTCTGTCTCTTAGCTAGTACCATATTGTTTTGGTGACTGCTGCTTTATAATATAGTCTGAGATCTGGGACTGCAAGGCCCCCTTCCTTTGTATTTTTTTCATTATTTCCCTAGATATCCTTGATCTTTTGTTCTTCCAAATGAACTTTGTTATGGTTTTTTCTAAATCAGTAAAAAAATTTTTTGGAAGTCCCATGGGTATGGCACTAAATAATAGATAGATGAGTTTGGGTAGGATGGTCATTTTTATTATATTGACTCATCCTACCCATGAACAGTTAATGTTTTTCCAATTGTTCAAGTCTAGTTTTTGTTGTGTGGAGAGTGTTTTGTAGTTGTGTTCATATAGTTCCTGTGTTTGTCTCAGGAGATAGATTCCTAAGTATTTTATTTTGTCTAAGGTAATTTTGAATGGGATTTCTCTTTCTAGTTCTTGCTGCTGAGCTGTGTTGGAAATATATAGAAATGCTGATGACTTATGTGGGTTTATTTTGTATCCTACAACTTTGCTAAAGTTGTTGATTATTTCTATTAGCTTTTTGGTTGAATCTCTAGGATTCTTTAAGTAGACCATCATGTCATCTGCAAAGAGTGATAATTTGGTCTCCTCCTTGCCTATTTTAATGCCTTCAATTTCTTTTTCTTCTCTAATTGCTACTGCTAGTGTTTCTAATAGTGTCAAATAATAGAGGTGATAATGGGCATCCTTGTTTCACTCCTGATCTTAATGGGAATGGATTTAGTTTATCCCCAATACAGATGATATTAGTTGATGGTTTTAGATATATACTGTTTATTATTTTTAGGAATGGCCCTTCTATTCCTATGCTTTCCAGTGTTTTTAATAGGAATGGGTGTTGTATTTTATCAAAGGCCTTTTCTACATCTATTGAAATAATCATGTGGTTTTTGTTGGTTTGCTTGTTGATTTGGTCAATTATGTGGATGGTTTTCCTAATATTGAACCAGCCCTGCATCCCTGGTATGAATCCTACTTGATCATGGTGAATGATTCTTCTGATCACTTGCTGGAGTCTTTTTGCTAGTATCCTATTTAAGGTTTCTGCATCTATATTCATTAGGGAGATTGGTCTATAATTTTCTTTCTCTGTTTTTGTCCTGCCTGGCTTTGGAATTAGTACCATGTTTGTGTCATAAAAGGAATTTGGTAGAACTCCCTCTTTGCTTATTATGTCAAATAGTTTGTATAGTATTGGAGTTAGCTGTTCTTTGAATGTTTGATAGAATTCACTGGTGAATCCATCAGGTCCAGGGGATCTTCCTCCACTTTTTACATGGATAAATCATAGTCTAAAACCTTGCTTAGGACTGCCCAGGAGGCAGTCAGTCAATTCTGATTCATCACCCTCTATTGCACACACATGGGTCATAGACCTTCTAACTAAATGATTAAGTGGGATGTTTACACTTTTGATGATTAAATCTAAAAATGGCCTGGGAGTTAATTTAATTTTCACAATCAGGGGAAAGTTAATTAATTTCATTTTCACAATCAGGGGAGAGTTAAGTTTAATCTTTATAGTAATTAATATATTTTAACATAAATATGTATTAATATAATATCGATGATGAAGAATGTTTCCCTTTCTGGAACTGTTATTTATTCAGATGGCCAAGTCACATCCTTGATTTGACACTTCTAGTTTCTATAGTCACACTAACTTCCTGCCTATTCTGAAGATTCCTTCCTTGTTAATTTCTTTTTTTTTAACCATCCCTTTTGATATTGTTAGCATCTTGAGTGAAGTGACAATCTTATTTTTGTCCTCAGAGCTTACCATGATGACCCAAACATAGAAAGCACTTAATACATATTGTATCTTTCTATTAAATATTTTGGTTTGATTTCTTATATTATATTCAGTTTCTTTTCAGAAAGGGTTTAATGGATCTACAATTAGCCTGCGATATAATTAATTTATATTTCCTCCATCTCTTTCTTCCTTAAAATATATCCCATTGGCTAAACTAGAAGCCTTGCTAATAAGAACCAGGGTAAGGCAAGAATATTCATTGTCACCATTACTATTATGTATTGGGTTAGAATTGCTACCTATAGAAATACAACAGTTAAAAAAAACAATTTAAGGAATAAAAATCGACAATAAATAAATGTAACTATCACTCTTTTAAGATGACATGATGGTCTTCTTAGAGAACCCTAGAAAATCACTTTAAAAACTAGTTGAAACAATGAACTGCCAAGAGCTTTGGTCTAGCCCTGCTCATCGCTCCTGGGGTCCTCTTCAGATGGAGCGGTGTAAAAGGTGGAGTAGGTGTAAAATGAATTATGGAAGACAACTGTGTATGTGTATCTGCCTAAAGCCAGGCTCTGCATGGAATGACTACTTTATTTGGCCCAGGTTTGGCTTTTATTTTTATGCCCATTTTCTTGGCACACAGCTACATTATTCAACATACATGTTCAAATTCAGATAATTGGGTGACATATTAACTTTTGACAAAGTGTTTGATTAACATTCTGTGATCATTTTATATACTTCTATTGTTACTATTGATTCTGATAGGATACACAAGATTAATGTTTTCGTCACAGGTGGCTTAATTTTCTCATTAACCTGTGAAGAGCTTGAGCTTGCAGACAATCAAGGAAAATCACTTATTACCTTTAATAAAAATAAATAATCAATCAGAAATTCTAGAGACAATTAACAATCAAAGTAATCAAGTGGAGAGATCAAAGAGGTACTAAAAACACAATTCAGGTTTAATGTTAAACTAATCATTTTTCAGAGTTTGTTGGGGAGTTTTCCAAGAAGGCTTTTGGTTGGCAAATCAAGTCACTGAGGCATAGTGTACTAAGGCATATTGTACAGGCCTCTACTTATGAATGATTTATGTACTGGCTTAGGAGAATTGGTTTCTGTGTATGGGATTTTGGGGCACAGATTTTATGGACACAGTTTTTGTTAGGAATTATATACCTAAGCAAAACTTAATACATGATAGTCTTTTGGGTTCCGTTTTGTGAGTCTGATCTTTTGGTGATACTTTGGGGAAATAGTATGCAAGTATTTTGCTCTTATATTATTTCTTCTGAGACTAGGGAGAGAGCAATAATCATATCAATTTCATTAGTAAGGGATGTTGATGAGAGAAGTCATACAGAGGGGGATGAGTGGATGATTCCATCCTGTCAAGGAGCCACTTTGTGACCTCCTGGCTTCCAAGTGTGACCATATCAAGACATCATGGCCTGACAGCTCCCAGCAATGAACAACTTGAACAAATGAACAAGGAACAAAGTTGCAGTATGTATGAGAAACCTACATAAATAATCAGCATTTCTGCATACTTCCAACAAAACTCAACAAGAAGAGATAGAGAGTGAAATTTCATTTAAAATAATTGTAAATGATATAAAATACTTGGGAGTCTAACTGCCAAGCCAAACCTAAGCACTATATTAACACAATTGCAAAACTTCTTTCATACACATAAATCACAAACAACTGGAGAAATATTAATTGCTTATAGGTAGGCAATATAATATATAGGACAATACTACCTAAGTTAATTAATTCATTCATTTCCATACCAATCCAATTACAAAGGAATTATTTTATGGAGCTAATAAAATAATAATGAAATTCATCTGGGAAAAAAGATCTATAATATCAAGATAATCAATAAAAAAGTGAAGAAAGGTAGCCTACAAATACCAGATTTCAAACTATATTATAAAGTAATAATCATCAAAATAATTTTGTACTTATTACTAAATAAAATGGTGGACCATTGGAATATACACTAGTAAATGATCATAATAATCTATGCTTGACAAACCAAAAGATCCAAGCTTTTGGAGTAAGAACTCACCATCTGACAAAAATTGCTGAGAGAACTGGAAAGCATTTACACAGAAATGAGATATAGAACAATGTCTCACATATACCAAAATTAGATAAAATGGGTAAACCATCTAGATAGAAAGGGTGATATCATTAGTAAATTATAGAAGGATAGAAAAATTTGCATTTAGATCTATGGGGAAAAGAAGAGTTTATAGCCAAACAGGAGATGGAGAGAACCATGGGAAGTAAAATGGTAAACTTTGATTATATAAAATTAAGGTTTTTGCACAAAGAAAACCAAATAGTCAAAATTAGAAAGGAAAGTGGGAAACTGGGGAAAAATTACAGCAAGTTTCTCTAATAAATGACTAATTTTTCAAATGCATAGGGAACTATGCCAAATTTATAAAAAATGAAAGCCTATTTAAGTTAAAGGATATGAATAAGTGGTTTTCAGAAGAAATAAAAACTCTCAAGTCACATGTAAAAGTGTTTTACATCGCTATTAATTAGAAAAATGCAAATTAAAACATCTCTGAAGATACACCTCATACAAATCAGTTTGGCTTATTGATAGAAAAGGCAAACACTAAATACTGGAGGGAATATGAAAAAATAGACACTAATGCACTGTTGGTAGAGTTGTAAACTGATTTAACTATTCTGGAAAACCATGTGGAACTATTACTAATGGGATAAAAAGTTGTGTATACCCTTTAACTCAGTACTACCAGTCTGTATCCCAAGGAGATAAAAGGAAAAAGAGTTATATGTTAAAAAATATTTATAGGAGTTCTTTTTGTGGAGGCAAAGGATTAGAAATTGAGGGTTTGTCTATCATTTGGGGAATGACTCAACGAGTTGTATTACATGATTGTGATAAAATATTATTGTGCTATAGGAATTGATGAACAGGGTGGTTTCAGAAAAAAAAACATTAACAAATCTTATAATAACTAATGCAGAGTGGTTTTGTTATCTTCCCCCTCAATTTTGACTGGACCAGTACCTTGTGAACTTTATAATGACCATAGGGTTTGGGCTTTTAACAGTGTGTTGCAGTAACAGCAGTGGCTGAAAGCAGTGTCTATCTATACCAGGTGTTAAGGACAAATTAGATATTTTGAGGAAACACAGTAAAAGTCTTTACAAGAAACAGAACGAAAGCTACATCATAATTAAAGGAAACTTAATGAAGCCTCTTTATATGAAGACTTCCAACCATCAGGACATATGGAGTATCTCTTTGCCACATATACTTTCTAAGCTGGAGCCCATTCTGTAAATCCTGGTGAGAGAATATATCACAGACTTTGGGGGAAAAGATAAAGAAAAAAAGTCTTTCTAATTAGTTGTTAATGTAATACATTTTTTGATTGACTGATTGAATGAAGGAATAATTCTAGAGAGAAGAAAATCAGTTGAGGCTTATGAATTATATTACTAAAAATCACTGCCTCTTTCCCCCTACCCTAGTATCTTACCTCTAGAATCCTAAAGGGAAATATAGCACTCAAACCCTGGAGACACAACCTGCAAGTGTGAGTGGAGGCTATGAGGGTATCATCATAGTATATACTACATGGGAAATACTTATCTAGGATAATATTGCATCTTTTGCCTTTGTGGGTACCCACCAGAGATATTCTTCACCTCAATATTTTTTAAAGTTTTCATTTAAAATTTTTTTTTTGTGTGTGGACAATACTCTTGTTTTCAGATTTTTTTTCTCTTTTGGTTTAGGCAGCCTTGTTCATTCATTAGTTTTCCAGTATGTTTCCTTGTATTGGCCCAATTTTATATGATAAGTTTTGCTTGATCAAATGCTTATGTATTAATATCTGATATATTACTATATGCAGCAAAAACATTTCAGCTAATATGAGTATAGATTTCATGTTCACAAAATGCTAGTGCCTAGCTGTTTATTTAGAAAACACTATGATATGTCGTAAATATTCATATTTTCCTTTAACTTTTAAGCAGTCATACTGTTGACTTTATTTGTAACACCAATGTAGATAGTTTGTCTTAGATTATTTTGGATAAGTTACGTAGGATAGTGTCCCCACTGACTTAGAAATATTCAGGAATTAATCCCGAATGCTTAGTCCTATTTTGAGAGCCTAAATCTCTTTTAGGACTCTTCTGAGACAGTTTTTTTCCAAGTATCATGTTTGTTCATAGTAAGGGGTGAGTAAGAAGCTTAATTTGGTTTGCCCTGGCAGTGAGTGATTAATTGGTTGTTTTGGTGTAAGGATCCAAAAGAAACTTATCTGGACCGCCAAGATGACCCATGGTATGAGGACACAGAGAAATTTTGGTGTGTCTTATTTAGAAATGGACCCTTAGAAATTTTGTTTAGAGTTTGGCTAAGGGCCCCAGTGTTCTGAGAGAATCAAGGTAAAGTAGGACTTACCCTCTAGGATCTCTGCTTGGCAGGGATAATGGGGGTTGAGTGTGTAAGAGCATGTGCTATGAATAATGCTCTCTCCCTCCACAAATTGTTCTGTGCCACACAACTCAGAGTTTGATCATTTCAAAGGCCTCAGCTAATGGGGCAAATATTCACTATTTGACAAAATCTACTGGGAAAACTAGAAAGCAGTTTGGTAAAAATTGGGTATAAACTAGCATTTTACAACAAGATAAATCCCAAATAGATGTATGACTTAGACACAAAAGGTGATCTTTTAAAGAAAATTAGAGGAGCAATGAAGAAATTCCTTTTCAGATCTATGAAGGGAGAAATGAATGAATCTGTGTATCCCCAATGCCTAATATAGTTCCTGGCACAAAATAGGTGCTTAATCAATATTTAATGACAATTATTACCTATGTGTGGTGGGCGAGTGAGGGTGAGGTGGGCCACTTTAATGTCTCTGTCCCTCAGTTCCTTCACTAGCAAAATGAATTTAATAAATATTGTATCCATTTACCAAGATGCTTTCATGATCAAATGAGATATAATTTGGGCAAATGACTTTGAAAACATTTCATATAAAATCCATGATTATTTTTAGCATTATGGTTAGTGTTGGAGTTATTTCAGAATAATTTTTTATATGTATGAACAATATCAGTTGGTTAGTACATAGGTCAAAATCAATATAAATTAGATTAAATGGCAAAAAAGATAATATATGTGATTACAGCAGTTCCAACCTGATCTAATGAAAGAAGTTTTTGAGAAGAATAAACAGAAGTAAATCGGTTGTCTCTGAATATTATTATTTTGAGAAAAATTCATTCATTGCAAAACAGTTGTCATAATTTTTCCAAGAGAGCACAGAGACTGACCAAGCTAGGAAATGCTTTCTTTCCTTGTTAAATGAAGAGATATGTTAGTGAACAGCAAAACTGCTTGAGGTTTCAGGCTCATTTGGAAAACATTAATTAGGAGAATGAAGGAAAGTTTAAAGAACATCGCCAGATGAAACAATAAAAAAATGGTCAAGAATAATCAAATGTGTAACTGGTTTGACCTAAGACACAACTAATACAAATAATCTCATGGATATTATTAGATAAAAAGAAAGGACAATAAGTATATATGAAATGTAATGCATTTAAGGGGACTTTTAGTTTGTTAGCATGGTCCTGAGAACATATAAATACCTAATCAAAGCTGTTGATTGATAATTTCTCAATAACTGCAGCAGTGGAATCACAGTATTTGGACTTCATGACCTCAGTACCCTTTATTAGTGTGCGAGTATATACAAAAAGGAAATGAGCCATAGACTGATCAAATTCACATAGAAGAAAACTGTGTTAAAAACAACAGAATTTAAAACATATTCAGGGTTTTAATTTCAAAATATCTAAAATAAAGAGAAAATTACAAAAGAAACAGAGATCAGGGATAATATTATTACAAAAACAAAGATGAAAATAAGAAAAAAAACATGCAATCAGGACAGCATTCATAACTACTGACCCATTAGATTAATTTCTCATCTATATAAAATTTTATTAGAATCTATGCACACATTTTGGTATCCTTTATGAAAATATGAGAAAAAAGCAGATAGACTTTGCAAAGCATTTTCTACAGCAGACCACCTCACATTAAAAAAAATAGATTGAGGGAATAGAAATTACAAGAAAACAAAAATAATTAGTCAGAACAATCAGTACTACTAAAGGTTCTATTCCAAGTGTATCATTTGTTTGATGGATCTATAATTTCATTGATGAAGCACAGTTTCTCAATATTTTTTTCTATTAGAACCCCTTTATACTCTGAACATTACTGAGGCCTCAAAGAGGTTCTATGTGAGTTATATCCATCATTGTTTAGTAGATTACTAATTAAAATATACATATTAGTTTATTTAAAAATAATAAGCCCATTGCTATAAACATAAATTACATTTTTTATTAAACAGAAATATATTTCCAAAACCAAAAAATGACAATACTGGCAACATTTTACATATTTCACAAATCTCCTTAATATCTGACTTAATAGAAGAAAATTAGAGTCTATTGTCTACTTTTGCATTCAACTTATTATGGCATTGTTTGTGTTGAAATATATGAAAAGAAACTGACCTTATGTTGATACTTGGTTGAAAAAGGCAAAAACATTTTAGTAGGCAAATAATAACAGTATTATTATAGAAAGTTTTTGAAATAATATTTTTCCAATGACTTTTGAAAATAATTTTAACATTCTTTTTTAAAGTTTTGAGTCCTCAATTTTCTCTTTCTTTCTTCTTGCCCCTTCCCAAGAGGATAAGCAATAAAGTTAATAAAACATTTTTTTCTAAATTTGTCATTTTGTGAAAGAAACCTTGAAAAAAATCCCAAAACTCCAAATCCAAAACCAAAAGAAGAAAGACAGGGAAATATAGCATACTTTGGTCTATATTCAGATTCCATAAGTTCTTTCTCTGGAAGCAGCTGATATTTTTCATCATGATTCCTTTGGGATTGTCTAGGATTATTGTATTATTGAGAATAGTTGTAATTTATAATTGTTCATTATATGATATTGCTATTTCTGTGTACAATTTTCTTCTGGTTCTGTTCACTTCATTCTGTATCAGTTCATGGAAATCTTGTCACATTTTTCTGAAATTCATCTTGCTTATAATTTCTTACAGCATTCCATTTTATAGTATTCCATTATAATCATATACTACTACTTGTCCAGCTATTCTCCAATTGATGGACATCTCATTAATTTCTAATGCTTTGCTACTATAAAAGAGCTGCTATGAATTTTTTTGTGCAAATATTTTCTTTTTTTTTATATTTCTTTGGGATAGATAACTAGTAGTGATATTGCTAGGTCAAAGGGTATTCATGATTTTAGCCCTTTTGTCACATTTCCAAATTGCTTTCTAGAATAGTTGAGTCAGTTCACAACTCCCCCAAGAGTACATTAGAGACTCAATTTTTTCCTTCATCCCCTCCAACATTTGACTGTCATAGCCAATCTTCTAGGTATGAAGTAGTTTCTCAGAGTTGTTTTAACTTTTGTTTCTCTAGTCAATAGTGATTTAGAACACTTTTTTGCATGACTATAAACAGCTTTGATTACTGCATCTGAAAATCATTTATCAATTGGGATTAACATATTTTCTTCTATATTTAACTCATTTCTCTGTGGATTTTAGAAATGAAGTCTTTATTAGAGAGTTTTTAGTAAATATTTTCAGTTATGATTACTGTGTATTTCCCTCTATCCCATGTTCCTCACTATTTATACTACTTTCTCCCTTCTTCTGACCTATCCAACCTCAAAAGTGTTGTGTTCTTACCACGGCCTCCTCTACATGGTACTGTCTTCTATCAGTCACCTACGTATTGTAATAGATAATATTGAGGGGGTATATATGATGGGTAAATGATAACTAATAATTCAGGTAGTTATCTTCTTTTGCCTGTCCTCTTCCCTCTATTCCTCCCATCCTCCCTATTCCAGCGTGAGTCAGAATGAGTTAATGATGGTTTGAATGAAAATACTCTCTATCGTCTTTTATCTCAAGTAAGGGTTTATTTGGGGAATACAGGAAAAGATGGAGGATGGCGGTAAGAAGGTTGGTGGTTTCCCTAATTCTATAATTAACCTTAGGTTGGAGGATATTGAGAGAAATGGATGATAGGTCTAGTATTTCAGTCACTATCACCAACAGAGCAAGTCAGAGAGATATATATATATATATATACAATATATATATTGTCCGTCTTCTTCTTCTGCCTTCAAAGTCACCAGGCCACCTCCAGCTTGATTATCCCAAGTCCCAGAGATAAACCCAGCTTCTTCCTTCCCTGATTCAAAGACAACCACCATCAGCCAAGTCCCTGATTCAAAGGCCACCAGTTGGTTTGGCTCCAAACTTCCTTTCTCGGTAACATTCCAAATCAGAGTCTTCATTTGACTGACAGATTATCACTCAGCCACTGCTTCTGTCCTTTTACATGCCTTATAATTTTCTCTTTTCCACAAATCCTCCCTTTTTGTCTTTAAAAACGCAACCAGCATTTTTAATGTTACTTTCCTTTTAGATATATTTTGTTATATTACTATCTAATTCTTAATTCTGTACTATATTAAATATTCCTTTACCCTCCCAACATAACAAATCCTAAACTGATCTTACCTATTCTATCTAGTTCTATGCTAAGTTTGGGTATAGGAAAAACAGTTTAGGTAATAGGGATTTTACATGAAATATAGTTTTGACATCATAACTCATGTAACAATTTTAAACCATTTCAACAATTTCAACAGCATTTTGAATATGTAACTGTCTTATCTCCTAATGTCTATACATTTAACTAGGTAAAATTACTAATAATTGCTAACCTACCATTATAATGTAATCTAACTTCTATACTTAAGTAATTTTTTGTCTTTCCCTAATTCCCTGAGACTCTGAACAAATTCTCTAAGCTGCCCTATAGTTAATCATTAGCACATTAATAAATTATTCTAATATAGTTACTTTGCTAGTACATTAGTATTTACATGGGTACATAGGTTGTACCTATACAGATTTACATATGTACAAATATAGTACTTGTTCTTGATTTCTGTGCAAACTAATGCAGATAAAAAAATTTCTTTGTCCATTTGAATTTTCCACAGAAATCTATATATCAGTGTGAATTTTGTGTTTTGCAACTATGCATATGTTGTATACTTACCCATTCCATGAGATTTCTTCCTACATAGTATTTTGTCTAGAATGTGTATGTATATATGTGATGTTAACATGTATGTTGCATTCTTACATAACCTCATGATTACAAGTCCAAACTTTCAATGTCCTTCCATGTTCCTTTGATGTTGATTGTAGAAACTCTGTGGGTCTTTTGTCTGCTGTTGGTCTTGGTTGTAGTCCTGTATTATTCAATTAAGGAACATACTGGAACAATCAGGAACATGCATGTGTGTAAGGTTTTTACATGTGTGTGTATGTAAGATGGAAATTTGTGACAAGGAAATCACTTTAAAAGACTGATATATATTAATTTAAGGTCGCCAAGGAATTCAGCTATGTAATTCCTAAATGAAAACTCAAGTCAGCAGTCAACCTTTTATGGAGTTTAATTACAAACAGGAGGAAGAAAGGTATTAGAGACAGAGAGAGGGAGAGATAGAGAGAGAGAAAGAAAGGGGAGAGAAGGGAATAGGGCTTAAATACCCCTTCTGTTTAGGCTGGGTCAAAAGGCCCAAGCCCTTAGATAGCTGAGGCAAGGAAAAGAGATCAGTCCCTATCACTCATGTGACCAAAATGGAGAAACAGTCTCAGGGGCCTCCACCTCCAGCTTCCTTCAGAGCAAGTTTCTCAGAGCACCACCTCTCAGAGCCAAAACCTCTCCAACCAACCACCCCTAGTCCTCAGACCCCGCTATCTTTAAGGAAGCCATCCAAGTTCCCTCCCCTCAGTTCTCACATCTACCAATCACTGTCCATATCTTCCCTGTGCCAATGGTGGCTCTACCTTAACCTAGGACCACCCAGAGGTTTGTGGCTTTGCACATGTCTGTTGAAGGTCATATTCTCAAATAATTAAATCTTGATCCTTTGCTGCAGCCCTTCCTAAATCCTGTTACCCTGAGTAGGGTGGAGATTGGAATAATTAAATTTTGATCTATGCTGCAGCCCTTCCTAAATCCTGTTAGGGCTGAGTGGGGTGGAAATTGTATTTTCCAAGACCTGGTTCTGTCATTCCAAGTATCTCTATTGTATCAATTCTAAAATCAATCATGACTCAAAGAACTTCCTGTTCTATGCTTAAGCATAGGTCAAAGCCCTTTCCATTGTTTAGCAAAAGGTTTCTGTCCTAAAGTAATCTTAAGAAGGGAGGAGGAGGAACCTCCCATGCCAATGGGGTTCACATTCCAATAGACTATCAGTAAGAAATTTTCCAAGTATGAAATTTCCCAATGGTGAAATTTCCAACATTTATAAGTCTAAGAAATTTTAAGGTTTACAAATTTTCATGGTGTATGGAATTAAGCTATGAATTCTTCATGAGTACTTGTCAGAATTCATTAGCTAATCATCATGTATGGAAGTAAGCATTACTTGTGGTAATCTTCATGAGTGGAAGCAAGCTTTACATATGTTCATCTTCATGTGTGGGTATAAGCAGTATAGTATAAGTTCTTATAATTTTGTTAGGAATATGAATTTGAAGTTTTCTTATCATTTTGATGTTTGAATTTTTCCTATGGAGATTTATTATATGTTGTCTTTAGTTATGTCTTGGAGATAGAATTTGGATATAATGTAATTTGTTTGGTTTGGAATTATGTATTCATTTGAAATAATCTTGTTACTTTCTTTGCTGTCACTATTGTAGCATATTGTAAATGTGTAGAGACTTTTCTATGGCTGCTAATCTTTTAAAAGCATATTTCTTTTACTCTGTTTTACTGGCTTTTGCAGTGCTTTGCTTTCATAATTTCCATTCATAGGCTATCATTTTAACATGTGCAATGCTTTCTTGTATGTACTATCTGTTGATACATACTTTCATGTGTGCTTTCCTTTGTTTTCCATACATCGGCTTTCATTCACAAGGACTTATTGATTTTTCTTTGGGGCTATTCGTGTTGCTGCTCATGACTAGGGCTTCTTTTTTATCAGATGTCATTTGTATGTATCTTCATTGATGACATAATTGCATTGTTTTTTCTTGTGAGGTATCTGAAACTATGAGGTAATATCTTCATTGTATACCCTCCCTCTTTTCCTTTCCCTGGTAGAGATTGTTTAAGGTGAAGTTTGAGAGATATGGATAACCTGTTTCAGTTCTCAACTATAACTTGATGTTAAAGTCTTTGATAACACATTCATCCAATGTGAATCTATGCTTCCATAGCATTATAGGTGTCTGTCATAGTTATGAAGCTGGAGTTTTCTGCTACAAGCTACTCCAACTAATCTTGGTTTCACTCTTACTGCATGAATGGTATTTGTCATGTCTTTGAAGTTAGAGAATAGATGTAAAATTGTATATCTGTCTCTCCTCCTCCAGTTCTCTAATATGTTCCTTAATATGATCCTTCCCATTCAAAATCCATATCTGTACAAGCCATGTAATTCA
Organism: Monodelphis domestica; assembly: GCF_027887165.1. NCBI lineage: Eukaryota > Metazoa > Chordata > Mammalia > Didelphimorphia > Didelphidae > Monodelphis > Monodelphis domestica. Next base: position 657,426,549 of record NC_077227.1, on the reverse strand, counting down.
ACTTCTCTAAGTCATCTTCATTATCAACCCCTAATCTTGCATAAAGTTCTTCTAGTGGTATGCAACTTGTTCTGTGCCCAAAGATCATCTCATCATCATCATATTGATAAGATTTTGATTGTACTGGTTTCAAGTATTCAATTTTCTCACTTGTGTCCCACACTTCCCCTTCTTCATCCACCTCCTCATAAAGCTTATAAAATTGGCAAGGCATCTGTTCTAAATCATCTTGGTCCATTATTATTATGCCATCTGTTATTTCGTCTGACTCTGTATCTGATTCTGACTCACTGAAATCTTATGTTATTCACTGATTTTGTTCAGTACCATGTAAACTTGTGTCAGATGTGGCTAACTCTGTCTTTGTGTTTTGATATAATCCTATGTCACCAGCTTTTATGTTTCCCATTCGAGTTGTTTCTCATTGTTAAGCTTTAGATTTTTGTTTTGACATGGTAAACTTGATGGTATGGGGTTAGTTTCTTCTTGCAGAGATGCAAGGCTGTTACTAACATTTATAGATTCTACTCTATCATCAGTCTGAAGTTTTTGTTCATTTACCCTTTCTTTTGACTGTATAAAGATAGAAATCTTTCCTGCTCTGTTGTGTTGTTCTGGGAATAAGGATAGTACATCTGCATGTTCCCTTGCATCATTAGGATGTGTGCCTTCATTCTTTCCCATAGTACTACATACATATGTTTCTGTCTGTGTAGCTAAGGTGTTTATAGTTACTGAGTCACTGTTCATTCCTTTGCTACCCTCTTCCAGCTGAATATTTGGATCGAACCCTTTTTGATTTAAATTGTTTCCTATGAAGTCTACATTTGAGGTTGATTGTACTATATCCTTTACTACATTGGACAATGAATTTAAATTATAGCTATTGTTTTTCTCATATAAGTTTATTTGGTCAAACTCCCCTATGCCACATAGAATGTTGGCTTCAAGTCTGCCATTTGAATCCTTGGTTGCTCTTTCAGTTACTAAGACTTCCATTCCATTCCTCTTTTCAAATTCAACTGTCATGTCACTTCCATTACTTTGAATAGGATTATTATTTTCAAGTGTAATGTCAGCCTCATTTTCAGTAAATATTGTATTATCTAAATCTGTCATTGCATGATGGAAAGTTTCAGCTTCAGGATTCAAAGTGGATGTTTTTTTCCTAAGGAGTTTTGTGCCATATAGCTATTTGAAGAATTAACTGAGTTTTGTGGGATGTTATTATACAAATCTGTGAATGATTTCAACATATTTACATCTTTAGTAACAGTAACCTGTAGTGAATTGAAATTTTGTTTCTCTGTATCTCTCACTAACTTTTTCTGATGTTTTCTTGTACAAAATTCAGTCTCTGTGCCCAATCTGCAATGAAAAAAGTTCTCCAAGAATGTTTTGACTTGATTTGCACTTTTTTTCCTGTGTGTTTACTATATATCCTTTCTCCAAGTCTCTTATCTCTGTTGCTATTTGAGAAATGATGTCTTTAATTTCTGCATCAATCTGTTTTACTTGTCTCTGCATGTCTCTTGATTTATTGCATTTGCCATCATTCACAGATTCACTTTCTTATACTAAATTTTCCACCATTTCTTAACTGTTTCCTCTTAATTTTAAGAGCAGTCTCTTTTTCAATATTTCTTCTATCTCCATGTACCAAACTACATACATTATAAGCCTGGCTTCATAATTCTCTCCTAACCAAGTCTGAATATTTAGGTTTGGCTCCTGATTTAATAGCATTTCTCATTTCTTGTAGATCTGTTGCCTGATGAGTGGATTTCAGGGAGCAGTTCAGATAGCAAGTAGGATTTTGCTTTTTATATCTAGCTTGTGTGGTTTTGTTGTTATTTACTTCATATTTCTTTTTCAGAAAAGAGTCTTTGAACAGTCCTGTCTTATGGCAGAATAAAACATTGTCTAGTCTCTCTCTGTACTGTTTTTTGGTTTGTAAGTGGGTTTTGTTATGCCCTAACAGTATTCAGCTTCTTGATTTCCTCAATCTTCTTGTCTCTTAAATTTTTCTCTGCTACCTCTAATTTTTCCTTTAAATCCTGCATCTGTTTATTTTGCTCTGAATGATTTTCATGAACATAAGTTGCAGTGTCTCATAATTCCAACAAACTCACTGTGTCATACTTTGGAAAATAATGTCTGAAAAAGTTTTTCAATTGAGGAGTGCAACCTTTCAAGAACTGTCTCCTCATGTGACTTACAGACTCATCAGTATTTGCCTCTAAACCCATTATTGATTCAGCCATTTCGGAGAGACGATCTATAAATGAAGTTGGATGTTCCCTTGTATTTTGATTAGTTTGTCAAATCTTGCCCATGCATTTGGCTTTGAACAACAGAGCTTAATTGCTTGGAGCAAGTCTTCCCTACATTTCCTTAAATAGGTCATGCTGGTGAGATTAGCAAAATCAAGGACTTCCCTTCACTCTGTGGGCCAACTAGTCAGGTTGTTTTCTGACCTAGTCTTTTCAATGAATTGGTGATGTTTATGGGGTCTAAACAGTTCTGACAAGAGAAATTCCATATCTTGGAAATCTTGATCAAAAATTCAGAAAGCATGCTTGAGTTCTTTCTGAGTCTTACAGGCTTGATCGATACATTTTGGAACCTGTTTCTTCAGGGAATCTAACTCCTGAGTTGCAAACTGTCTATGCACCTTTGAATATAACACACCAGCTGTACTTGATAACTTGGTAACATCCTTTAGTGGAAAAATTTTCTCAGGTTCACCATTTGACTTAGTGTCCTTCTCATTGTCATTTCCCTGTGCATTAGCCTTTGCTTTCTTTGCCTTTTTGTCTTTCTCTTTGGGTGCACTATCTGCCTGACCATGCCCCTTATCCTAAATCTGGTCTAGCCATTTAACCTTCATAAATTCTTCAAACATATTCTTTACTAAGGTTTCCAAGTTAGTATCCACCACCATTATCTTTTCTGTCTGTTTGGGGATCACAAATCTGTTGATGTTCTTCAGATAAGTCAGTGTCTGTATAGCAACCATGGAAATGATATAAACCTGTGTTAAAATCTGCAAGAGAATAGTTTCTTTTTGGAATGGCATCTGTAGTATGAACATAATGGTGTTGCCAAGGTATTGCACCAAATCTACAATCATGGTGGTCATTTTACTGTATAGGATATTATAAATCCAATAACCCATAATGGTTGCCAAAACAACTACCCCACAGAGCACTTGCTTGAACATATTACTGTTGTTTTTAGAGATTGTAAAGTTTAGTCAGTCTGAGGTGCCAAATTGTAATAGATAATATGGGGGGTATATTTGATGGGTAAATGATAGCTAATAATTCAGGTAGTTATCATCTTTTGCCTATCCTCCTCTCTCTATTCCTCCCATCCTCCCTATTCTAGCCTCCCTTCTTCCCCTCTTCTTCCCTTCAGCTTCCCCTTCCCCTGTTCTTCTTCTGGTTTCTAAATGTCAGGATCAGTTAATGATGTTTCAAATGAAAATACTCTCTATTTTCTTTTATCTCAAGTAAGGCTTTATTTGGGGAAGACAGGAAAGATGGAGGATGGCGGTAAGAGGGTTGGTGGTTTCCCTAATTCTATAATTAACCTTAGGTTGGAGTATGTTGAGAGAAATGGTTGATAGGTCTAGTATTTCAGTCACTATCACCAACAGAGCAAGTCAGAGAGATATATGGACAATTGTCCTTCTTCTTCTGCCTTCAAAGTCACCAGGCCACCTCCAGCTTGATTATCCCAAGTCCCAGAGATAAACCCAGCTTCCTTCCCTGATTCAAAGACAACCACTATCAGATTCAAAGGTCATCAGTTGGTTTGGCTCCAAACTTCCTTTCTTGGTAACTTTCCAAATTAGAGTCTTCATTTGATTGCTTCTGTCCTTTTGCATGCCTTATAATTTCCCTCTTGTCCACATTATCCACAACCGCATAACATTCCCCTCTTACTTTTCTATATGGTACAACAGATCTCAATTGATTGTGTAGTTTATTTCATCCTTGACTCAATTCTGATGAGAGTAAGGTTCAAGGGCTACCCTCTTCTCTTCTGCTGCCCTACTTTCCATTTAAAATTTCTTTTACATGTTTTTATGTCAGATAAATTATCCCATACTATCTCTCCCTTTCCCCATAAAACTCTTACTTTCCTTCTTAAAATCAATACTATATATATACATACATACATACATACATATATATATATATACATATATACATATATATATATGTATATATATATATATATTCTAAGACAGAAAATCAGTAAGGATTAGGCAATAGGGATCAAGTGACTTGCCCAGAGTCACACAGCTAGGAAGATTTGAAACCAAGACCTCATGTCTTTGGCCTGGCTTTAAATCCACTGAGCCTCTTGGCTTCCCCCTTAATTATATATTTTTAGGTATCATCTCATCATATAAAACTTACATCTATGCCCTTTGTCAATGGATATTCCTTCTAACTAATCTAATGATAATAAAATTCTCAGGAGCTGCAAGTATCATCTTTCCACATAGGAATGTAAATAGCTTACCTTTATTAAACCCCTTATAATTTCTCTCTGCTGGTTACCTTTTTATACTACTCTTGAGTTGTATTTGATAGTCAAATTTTCTATTCTGCTCTGGTCTTTTCATCAGAAATGCTTGGAAGCCCTTTATTTAATCAAATATCTATTCCTCCCCAAAGGATTATATTTAGTTTTCATTGGTTGTTGATTCTTGTATGTCATTCTAGCCCCTTTGCACTCTGGAATATGGTATTTGAGATCCTCCAGTCCTTTCTTACAGAAGCTACTGAATCTTGTGTTATCCTAAGCATGGTTCTATGATATTTTAATTATTTACATTTGTTTGCTTGCAATATTTTCGCCTTTATCTGTGAACTCTGGTAATCAGATATGACATTTTGGGGAGTTATCATTTTGGCCTCTATGGAAATGATTGATGGATTCTTTCCATTTCTATTTTATCCTCTGATTCTAAATTGTTGGGGAATTTTTCTTTGATTATTTTTGAAAGTTGATTTCTAGGCTTTTGTAAAAAGTTATGGCTTTCAGGTAGTCTGACATCTTAAATTTGTCTCTCCTGGATCTATTTTTAGGTCAATTGTTTTTAAGTGAGATGTTTCACATTTTATTTTATTATATATTTTTTTTATTTTTTAAATTTTGTATTTTTGCTTCTTGATTTATCAGTCCCAATTCTAATTTTAAGGAATTATTTTCTTCAGTGAGCTTCATACCTCCTTTTCTGTTTCAACAAATCTAGTTATTTTCTTCAATGAATTTTTGAGCTTCTTTTTCCATGTAACAAATTCTACTTTTTAAAAAAATATCTATTCAATGGATTTTTGTGCCTCTTTACCATTTGGCCTATTCTGTTTTTAAAGATATTATATTTTCAACTTTTTATGCCTACTTTACCAAGATGTCAACTTTTTTCTCAATATTTTCTTGTATCACTCTTATACTGTTCTTCCAGTTTCTCCTGTGTTTTTTTTTAAATTCCCTTTTTAAACTCTTCCAGGAATTCTTTTTTGGGTCTGATAACAATTTATATTTTTCTTTGAGACTTTGGGTATAGCACTTCTGACTTTGTGTTTTGATATTCCCTATATCCATAATATCTTTCTGTAGTGAGTTTCATTTTTTTCAAGTTTGCTTCTTTTCTCAGCCATTTTCTTAATTTTTAACTTAAAAACTGCTAAAATTGGGCTCTATTCCTGTCATGGAGGGATCACTGTCCCAAACTTCAGATTCTTGACTACCTGCTTTCAATTGTCTAATCTCCTTATAATCTGTGGAGTAAGAGTTCTGGATGTCACTGATAATGATTTAATATCTCCTAACATCTCTGCTGGCTTGTTAAGGTAGGGACTGCTTTGGCTTATTAATCTGTGATCTGCTCTAATCCTAGTGCAACAAACCATTCCTGCTAACTTTCTAAGGTCTCTTGGTGGGAAAATTGCTTCACCTTATTCTATTATGGTTTCTGTTGCTCCAGAACTCATTTTGAGGTGTTTTAAAAATTATTTTGGGGGAATATAGTAGAGATCAGGCAAGTCTCTGTATTTCCCTGCATCTCAACTCCACCCAATTTGTAACATTTCATTACAGAATTAGTTTTAATTTTGCAGATATTCTGCAGATAATTTTGCGGAAAAGGTCCCCATGACCTTCAGAGGTTTAGGGACCACATTTTTAAAAAATCTGATATTGAACTCTCTTCAGTGTTGCAAAATTTAACCCATTCTTGCCTTTTCTTTTCATTACAATTCTTTTCCACATTCTACTACAAATCTCTTAATATTCAGGGGGAAATTTTAGTTCTTTTGACTTTTCCTAGATACTAAGGGAGTGATGGTATTTACGTTCTTTATCTCTCACACAAACTTAGAACACATTAAAACAAACAGAATGATCTGAATCCTCTTTATCCCTATATTTTTACTGAGCATATATTTTTCATTCTAACTAAAGAAGAAAACAGTGTAATCTGGGCTCTTTTAAAATCATAGAACATAAGGGTAGAAAATGCTTTGAGGGGTCACTGTGTGTGTGTGTGTGTGTGTGTGTGTGTATGTGTGTGTGTGTGTGTGTGTGTGTGTGTGTGTGTGTGGTGTTTGGAGGGATTCAGTAAAGCCTCTTTCAAGTCTTCTATGATTCTTTGCAATTTTGAAATTGCCGGTGATTTTGTGCACAGGAAGAACTCATCCATTCTTTGTTCTTCATTGCAATAGCTCTTATGATTCTTTCCATCTTCTATCTGGACTACCATATTCAAGAATCTACAAATTAAACAACACAAACCATAGCTTGTTTTTGATTCTTGAGTTTCCTGAGATATGAAGGGAGTTTTGAAGGCCATGATTAAAGTATGGTTACATTGATTATCCATACTTACCCCTAGGTATCCATGTCAGGATTTTCTTTTCATGTGAGAAATGACTACCTTTGCCCAGGACTAACCAAAGTCTTTACAAGTGGTAGCCCCAAGTTCTGGCATTGAAATAGGATACCCACAGGCAATTCCAGGTATAAAAACTGCTGGGTGAGAAATAGAAGCTGTTGTAAAAAATGTGGTTATAAAAGTCAAACAGGAGATTAGGGGCACTGAACCTGAATGGATTGCCTTATTACTTGGGCTTTCACTCCTGAGCAAATGTGTAGAATACAGATTTACTGTCATCCAATCAGACTCTCCCTCTTCCCAGCTTCATTGCTTTATACTCCCATTGCTCCCATTTCCTCTGACCTTTCTTCTCTGGATTTGGGGTGTATCTACTCTAATTTGTCAATTTCTTTCTTTCAGGAGTGTCCTCCTCTCACCCTTCAGTTCCCAAAGTCCTCTCCGAGGATTTCTAAAGGAATATATTTTTGAGGAAAGCTTAGACACTTATTTGTTTTAGTTGGGGGCTGGATAATATTACCCATCAAGGTCTCTTCTAGCTATGATTTCAAGAGCCTGAAGTTTTATTAATATAACATGCAAGATGAAGCAAGGCTACTAAAAATTCTCCTTCAGACCATGTCTATGCAATGCAGAATAGATCTCAAAGTAGTTTATCTAAATGCTGCCTTGAAGAATAAAAATCAGCCTTTACTGGAATCTAGGAAATTCTTTTACTTCAGGGTAGATTCAAATGGGTCGTCTATTAAAAGCAACATGCAAATGAATTTTTAAAAAATCACTTTTAAATTCTTGCTTGTAGTATTGGGCAAAAGTCAGATAATCTCTTTGGATTTCCTTTTCCTCATCAAATGATGAAGTTGGACTAGCTGAATTAATTAATTAATTAGTTAAAACATTGATTAATCATTCTAATAGATGATCTTTAAAATACCTTCATAGCTTAATCCTTTGTTCCACTCATTTGCTTTTGTTTTCAGTAGTGTGACTGCAAATCCCTTTGGAACTTTAATTGAAATAGTTTAATAATATAGGAAGGCAGCTTGTCTGTTTGGACTTTCCAGCTGGGTACTGTAGATGGTAGCCATGTAATTCTTTCAATAATTTATGGTCTTGCAAGCAAGACCACAGGCTGATTTAAATAGGAAATGCTCGAGTTCAGGGAGATTTCAGTAGTAATAGAATTATTAATTACAAGAGAATTTGCAAATAATATAAAATGTTTTCATTTCATTTCTCAGGGGAAAAGTCTCCTGATCATTTTAGGAGACATTCTTATATACAATGTCTTTTCTGCCCTTGTCCATTTTCCAAATTAAAGCACTATGCCCACATATTCAATGACTATATTTTAATATTTTTGAATATTCCTTATCATCTGTGGGTAGGTTATAATCACTAACTATGCATGCTACTTGCCCCAAAGAATGTTAAAATGTAAGTTAGCTTTAAAACACAAAAACTCGGTGGCAGCTGGGTAGTTCAGAGATTGAGAACCAGGCCTAGAGGCATGAGGTCCTAGGTTCAAATCTGGCCTCAGACACTTCCTAACTGTGTGACCCTGGGCAAGTCACTTAACACTAATTCTCTAGCCCTTAACACTCTTCTGCCTTAGAACCAATACATAGTATTGATCCTAAGGTGGAAGGTAAGGGTTTAAAAAAAAAACCTCATATGTAAGATATATATAATCATTGTATAAATCACAGTCTAAGTGTGCTATTACAAAAAAATCAAAGCAGCTTAAATGGAGAAAATGCTAGCTTTGGGAAAGGATGGCCTGGGTTCAAATCACAACTTTCATACCTTGGGCAAGTAATTTAAGTCCTATTTGCCTCCGTTTCTTCATCTATAAAATTAGGATATTGGACAAGATCATCTCTAATTTTTCTATTTTAAATTTACAAATGTAATTAAATATAATATGCTACAATAATTAGCCATCCTTATGTTTTGTAGATTTATAATGAAATTAGACAAGAATCTCACAGGATGAGGCCTCTTTAAGTTACACTCTGCCCTAGTGGAGAAAATGTCCATTCCTTTGAGATCATAAATCCACTGAAGTGTTAAAAAGTACATGAGAATGAATTCTCCTTCCTGTTCAAAATCATCTCCTTTATAATACACAGAGCATTTTTATAGTTCAGATGAATCTGATGAAAATGAATAGTAAAAATCCAAAGGAAGAATGAAAACAAACCCATTACATTGCAAACTTCTTGGTAGCAATTTTTTTTGGCTTTTCTTAATATCTTCAATCTTTTTTAAAGTTTGCTCTGATAAATCTGATGAAAATGCATCGTAAGAATGTAAGTCAGAGCCAATGCTATGTGATGAACTACAGCACCTTGACTACTTCCTCTCATTCTCTCAGTTCTATTTTTTGGTCTCAATTGTAAAAGATAATATAAAATTTCTCTTTCACATGATGGCCTTTCGAATGTGTGCAGTCATATATTATGCATAATCCACCTAAAATTAGAGTATCTTAAGAGATCATTGACTAATATTTCAAGGGACCCTAAGAGGTCATTTACTCTAACCTTTCCATTTTCTAAATGAGGGAATTGAGGACAAGAGAGGTGAAATGACTTACTGAAGATTACCCTAGTAGTAAAAATAGGACTGGCAACTGAACTCAGGTCTTCGGACAACAAATCTACAATTCTTTCCACTATACCCTACTTCTTAAAGTCTTCTCTTCTGCATGTTAACCATCTTCAGTTTCTTCACTCAATTTTCACATGATATGATGTTTAAGAATTTTGCATTTAACTTTCAGCATGCTTAATTTTTGCCAGCTTATCAATATTTTTGCTAAAATGAACCCAAAGGAATTATGTAACCATGGAAAAACATTATAAATGAATTAATTAAATTAATTTTAAAAAATGAAGCCGAGTCAAACCCAGTACTACAAAGTCTAACCAGAATTGTAAGTGCACAGTGAGACTCTCACCTCCTATGGTCTAGAATAGAATTCGTCATCTCTTAAGTCCAAGGTATATTGGCAATCATATCACACTGATGTCTTATAGAGAGTTTGCCATCTAATAAGATCCCTAGATACTTTTCAGAAGAATTATTCTCTAGTTATAATTATTTTTTTAGGATATAGTTGGGTGATTTTATTTTATTTTATTTTTCATTTGTATAAGTTTATTTAGTCAATTTAGAACATTATTCCTTGGTTACAATTAATCACATTATTTCTCTTCCCGCAGTCAACACACATTTTCATTGGGTATTACTTGTGTCCTTGATCAGAACCTATTTCCATGTTGTTATTTACACTAGGATGTTCATTTAGAGTCTACATCCCCAACCATATCCCTTCGATCCATGTATTCAAGCAGTTGTTTTCCTTCAGTGTTTTTACTCCCACAGTGTTTCCTCTGAATGTGGATAGTGGTTTTTCTTGTAGATTCCTCCTAGTTGTCTGGGATCACTGCATTGCCACTAAAGGAGAAGTCCATTACCTTAGGTTGTACCACAGTGTATAATTCTTTTCATACTACTAATAATGTTGATTTCTTTTAATTAGAAATACTATGTGCTGGGCACTTTTTCATACTGGTGGGATTCTTGTCCATGGCATCTCAAAATACAAGAACAGGAATAGTATTTAAATTCAAGGGATTTATATACTATAATTGAGCATACCATAGAGAACATATATATACTACTTTAGAATAATAGCACATGTAAGAATTCATCTATTTCTTTCATTGCTGATGAGTCATTTCAGTTGTGTCTGACTCTTCATGGCATCATTGGAGGTTTTCTTGGCAAAGATATTGAAGAAGTTTACCATTTTCCTTCTCATTTTACAGATAAGGAAATTGGAACAAATAGGGATAAGTGACCTGTCCAGATTCATGCACCTATTAATTGACTGAGATAAAATTTGAATTCAGGTGTTCCTGCTTACCAGACTGGAGTGCTATCATCCACTGTTTCACCTAGCTGCACTTACTAGTCCCTTCTAATAACTTCTAGAATAAAACCTTCTCTTCCTGGGTAGATTTTACTTTTCTTTTTTTTCCCCTTCTATATTTTATTTTTTTCCAATTACCTGTAAAGGAAAATTTTAACATTAGCTTTCTAAAATTTTGAGTTCCAAATTCCCTTCTTTCCCTATTCCCCTAACTTCTCCCCCAGATGGGAAAAATGTCATATAGTTTATACATGTGATATCATGCAAAACATGTTTACATGTTGGTCAAATTATAGACAAAGGCACATAAAACAAAGCAAAAAATAAAAATTTGGTAGATTTTTCTAATAAAATTTTGAAGATTTAAAGTAGCCTTAATGTTTGGCTAGTGCTTGGTAGTTACTTATATTTTCTTCATATTCTTTTTAGTGTTATAAGAAGATTTGAGAGTTTTCCAAAATTTTTATTGACTTTTCCACTTTCATATATCTTGATAATTAATCTTTCAATGTTTTAAAAATGCTGTTGCCTTCAGCATAAGCTTCCACTGAATATACTTGGTCTAGTCCAGCTGTTCTTCCTATCTTGATTTTCTCTAGTTTCATTTCTTTTTCATCATATAGAATATATGTGATGATGATGATAGAATTCAAATGTGTCTCCACTGTTCTTACTGGAGAAAATATTATTATAATAATCTTTAAAGATGTTTTCCTTTTATTAAAAAAATCCCCTTTTTTAGTTCTCTTTTCATTTTCATCTTTTCTCAAGATGGTTTTGTCAGTTGGATCTTTTGATAGATCATTCTACAAATGTGTTTAGCAGGTTCTTTCAAGGAGCATAAAACCTTATCCAAAGAACAGAAGTCATTAATATTAGAACAGAACCAACAAAGTAAATGACAATTTTAAGAGAATTTGAAAATCAAAAAAAATTTTAAATGTAATGTATTTTATATATAAAAAGAATAGATTGGGAAAAATTAACATTAACTATGCCCTATTTTGGTACCCTAAGATAAATTTTGGATTTTTAAAAGGGTAAGTTTTGATATTAAGTTTGAAATATTATAATAATACATTTAATTTTTTGCTCTTGCCAATTTTTGAAAAGATCAAGAGAATAGGTAAACTTTTAACTAACTTGTTAAAATATAGGGATAAAAATAAAATTACTAAATAAAAAATGAACAATTTGAAATCACAATGAAGAAATAAAAACAAGAACTTATTTTACCTAAGTATATGCTAACAAAACTGAAGAATTTTAAAAAAATGAAGAATTGCTTTATAAAAATCTAAAATTCAACAGAACATGAAAAAGAATTCTTAAGCAAACAAATCATAGAAAATGTAACTGAATAAAATTTTCATAAAGGAGCTACCAGATAAGAAAGTGGTAGTGATGAAGCAATGGTCTACAAAGATTTACAGGTGAATTCTAGCAAACTGTAGAAGTATATGTAAATTATTCTCAAAAATTGAGACAGGATTTACCCTTTCAAATTTCTTTTATGAGCCAAATGTAATATTAATGCTTAATGTTAAAGCAAGAAAGAACTATTGTCAAATATCATTAAAGAGCATAGAAAAAAAGAAAACAAGCATCCTTACTAAAATCTTAGCAAAGAATGACTACAGCAAAAAAAAAAAATCATTATAGTCAATTTGGATTCATTGAAGAGATAAGTCAAGTTCAGTATTGGAAAACAATAAATGTACATGTTTATATTAAGAACAAATACTCTCCAAATCACAAAACAACAGAGATAAATATAATAAGCTTTGATAAAGTTCAGCACTCATTTATACTAAAAGGTATAGATGGGCTATGTTTAATATGATAAAACGTTTATAACTAAAACTTATTTTGCTAATTTTTTTAAACAATAAATTTTAGGTTTATCATTTTGAAGCCTTTTTTATTTTATCTTTCTTCTCTTTTTCTCCTAATCTTGGGTTTGTCATCCATTGATATAAGCTTTTAAAAAATCATGCAATTGTTTCTTTTACTATTTTGTTAATGTATGTTTTCTGAGATACTCTTTTAAAAGGACTAATTCTTTATATTTCAAGCATTTTTGTATGTGGTATCTAAATTTTATAATTTTTATATAATTATTTTTTATTCCTATGATTAGTTTTTAAAATTCTCATGAATCATTATCACTACTAAATTTTTAATTGGGTCAGTATCATTGATTTTGTTGTCTGGATTCTAGATTAATGATTGTATTTATTCTGTTATGATTTATAAAGAAACTGTTTAATATGTCTGTCTTTTACATTTATTAATGCTTTCTCTCATTCTTAATAAACTGTAGGTTCTTGGAAAGGAGCTATTCTATACTGAAAATTATTTATATTATTTTATGTCCCATTCAGAAGGTGCCATCAGTCTTTTAGCTGAAACTTCTCAATTTCTTATGTAATTTCCTAATTATCTTCCTGATAGATTCTTTCAGCTCTCAGAGAATATTAAAATCTTCAACAGTGATTGTTACTATTGTTTTTATAAATAGTTAATATTTTCTTTACATGCTTTGTTATTTCATGTTTGTAGTTAGTAATGATATTATTTCATCATCTTAAGTAGAATCCATTGAATTTTCAATGTTTACCTCTATATTGTGATTTTTTTTTCTATTTTTTATAACCTATTTGAAATTTATTTCTTTTTTACTTATCTGACCCATAGGAATTTTTTTTCTGCAGTTTCATTTTCATTGTGTATTTTTATTGTCAGTAGGTATCTTTACATAGTGTACCTGAGGGTTTATTTTCTTTTTATTTAGTTATTCCAATCTTTTAAAATTTAATGTTATACTGCTTAGCTTTATATTTTTCCCATTTGCTTTCCTGCACTAATTTTTATTTCTATTTTGTTAACATTTTGTCATCATAATCAGTTTGGCCTACAATATTTGGAGGCTGATTTGTTCTCACAGGCTTTCTCATTAACCTTGTTATTATTTACCCTATCCAAAGTTTAGCCAAAATATTTATTTTATTTCTCATTCATTTATTCATTTTGCTATTTAATAGTCATTCCTTTGACTCACTTTTATTTTTGTTCATTCTTTTATCTACTACTACCATGACTATCTGCTTTAACATTTGACCATGTTAGAACCTTCTATTTCCCTATTTAGAGAAGTGTAATACTAAAAATATTTTCATCTTCTAAATCTCTTCACTTAAATATTGCACTTCTGTGACACCATTTTAAAAGAAGTTTTAATTTTTGTTTTCTTTTTTACCCACTACTAGACTATTATGAATACTATTACCTGATTCATGGGGCATAGTCATCTTTATTACATAATCATTCTATGTCTCCTATGAGAGTTAGTCTTGGGGTACTAAATTTGAGACCTCTCACATCCTGTTTCTGTCTTATTGCTCTGGTACCTCTTACCCTTTCCTTGCTTTCTCTTATGTGTGAATTTATCTCTATTTTTTCTTGGTTGGTTTTTCTTTTTCTTTTCTGCTATGACTCACTCTTAGAAATATCATTTAAGAAATCATATCAAACATTGGAGTCATTCCATAGCCTTAATCATAAAATGCTTTCTAAGGAAGTAATCCAACCTATCAACTTCCATACTAAAAATACTCCATAATGAATAAATATAGAAAAAAATAAAGCAGTTCTGATATTCAAACTCCCACCCATCAGATGGGCAAAATTGACAAGCAAATGAAAATTACACATATTGAAGGGATAATGGGAAAATATGCACATTGATGCAATGTTGGTGGAGGTATTAATTGAAAGAACTATTCTGGAAAGCAATTTAGAACCTTTCACCTAAAGTGAATAACCCATTCATGATCTTTTTCCTAGCTATACTCCAGATCAAATAAAGGAGAGAAATAAACACATGTACAAAAATATTTATAGTAGTTTCTTATGGTTAAGTTCAGCATGGCAGAACTTAGGCACAGACAAATACCTTACCTCATATAATAAAGTAGAGGAAAAATAGATAAAAACATTTAGAAAACCATAAACACATTAGAGGAGTATAGAATAGTTTACCTGTGTATCTACATGATAAGGGAAGAATTTATGTCCAAACAAGACACAGATAACATTATGAAATGCAAAAGAGATAATTTGACTTTATTAAACTTTAAAAGGTTTTGCACAAACAAAATGAATATAAATAAGAATAGAAGGGAAACAAAAAATGGAAAGAATTTTTATTGCAAGAATTTTTGACAAAGGCTTCATTTCTCAAGTATATCGAGGACTTATTTAGTCAATTTTATTTTATTTTATTTTTTAAAAAAACCCTTACCAGCTAAATCAATTGTACAAAAAATCAAGCCATTCTCCAATTGATAAATTGGCAAGGGACATGAACAGGCAGTTCTCAGCCAAAGAAATCAAAACTATTAATAAGCACATGAAAAAGTGCTCTACAACTCTTATAATCAGAGAGATGCAAATCAAAACAACTCTGAGGTATCACCTCACACCTAGCAGATTGGCTAACATGACAGCTATGGAAAGTAATGAATGCTGGAGGGGATGTGGCAAAGTAGGGACACTATTTCATTGCTGGTGGAGTTGTGAATTGATCCAACCATTCTGGAGGGCAATTTGCAACTATGCCCAAAGGGTGATAAAAGACTGTCTGCCCTTTGATCCAGCTATAGCACTGCTGGGTTTGTACCCCAAAGAGATAATAAGGAAAAAGACTTGTACAAGAATATTCATAGCTGCACTCTTTGTGGTGGCCAAAAATTGGAAAATGAGGGGATGCCCATCAATTGGGGAATGGCTGAACAAATTGTGGTATCTGTTGGTGATGGAATACTATTGTGCTAAAAGGAATAATAAAGTAGAGGAATTCCATGGAGACTGGAACAAGAAGTGATGCAGAGCAAAAGGAGCAGAACCAGGAAATCATTATACACAGAGACTGATACACTGTGGTTCAATCGAAGGTAATGGACTTCTCCATTAGTGGCAATGCAATGACACTGAACACTCTGCAGGGATCTAAAAAACACTATCCACAAGCAGAGGATAAACTGTGAGAGTAAAAACACCAAAGAAAAGCAACTGCTTGACTACAGGGGTAGAGGGGATATGTCTGAGGAGAGACTCTAAATGAACACTCTAATGCAAATACCAACAACATGGAAATGGGTTTGAGTCAAGAACACATGTGATAATCAGTGAAATCATGCGTCGGCTATGGGAGAAGTGGTGGGGGGGGGGGGAAGGAAAAGAAAATGATTTTTGTTTCCAATGAATAATGTTTGGAAATGACCAAACAAAATAATATTTAAAAAAAAAAGTGAATGGGATGCCTTGATCCAGCAATACCACTATTAGATTTGTACCCTAAAGAGATAATAATAAAAAATGTTTTTACAAAAAGAAAAACAAAAAAAAAACAAAAACCTTACCTTCCATCTTAAATTCAATCCTGGGTATTGGTTCCAAGGCAGAAGAGTGGGGTAAGGACTAGGCAATGGGGATTAAGTGACTTATGCAGGGTCACACAACATGGAAGTGTCTGAGATCAAATTTGAACCCAGGACCTCCAGTCTCTGGGCCTGGCTCTCAGTCCACTGAGCCACCCAAATGTCCCCCCCCACTTAGTCAATTTAAAAAGAATACAAAGTATTCTTCAATTGACAAGTGGTCAAGGGATGTGAACAGGTGGTTCTCAGATAAAGAAATTAAAATTATCTTTAGTCCTGTGAAAAGTGCTCAAAATCACTATAAATTAGAGAAATCCAAATCAAAACAACTTTGATGTACCAAGCCACACCTGTCAGATTGGCTAATATGACAAAAGAAAATGATAAGAAAATGTTTCAGGAGATGTGGAAATATTGGGACATTAATACACTCTTGATGGAATTGCAAACTGATATAACCATTCTGGAGAACAATCTGGAACCATGCCCAAAAGGCCATGAAACCCTGCATACACACTGACTGAGGAATACTCCAACTAGTTCTGTATTCCAAAGATATTCAAGAGAGAGAAAAAGAAAATATTTGTACAAAAGTATTTATAGTAGATCTTTTTGTGGTGGCAAAAACTGGAAGTTAAAGGGATATCCATCAATTGGGGAGTGATGGAACAAGTTGTGGTATATGATTGTAATGCAATATTATTGTACTATGTAAGAAATAGTGAACAAGAAAATCACAAAAATCCCTTGAAAGACATAGAAAGTGATTCAAAGTGAAATTAACAGAACCAGGAGAACCCTGCTCATGGTAAAAGCAATAAAGTACAATGATCAAGTAGGAATGGCAATTATTAGCAATGCATGGATCCAAGACAACTCCAGGGGATTCATGGTGAAAAAGTCTATCCACAGCTATAGCAAGAATTGTCAAAGTTTGTATGTCATTCTTCACTTTATTTCCTCCATGAAATTTTTCTCTATAGTAAGCAATATGTGTCTTCTTTTACAACATGATGAACATAGAAATATGTATTGTGTAATTCAATATGTATAAATTATGTCATATTACATATCTTTAGGAAGGTGAGAGTGGGAGAGTTGGAGAGAACAAGAATCAGAAGATGTCAAAAAACAGTTATCAAAAATTGTACCAAGATGTAATCTGGAAAAAAAAAACCAATAACTTAAAAAAGGAAAGTTTGCCAAATAGAATTAGATATCTTCTGTTTGGCTTTTAGGGAGAGAAATAAAAACACTATGTGAAAATTGAAAAAAAGGTGAAATTAGATTTGATGTCCAGAAATCTTCCTAGAAGATGTTATGGAAATTTTTGAGCTATTCCAAAGTGGAAAAGGGTCCCTTGGGAATTATTGCACGTTCCTAACAATGGAATCTCTGAACCAATTAGTATAGATATTTCAGTCATTTTTTTTAGAACAATTCAAACTTGCTTTCCAGATTGGATGGACAAATATATAGATCCACAATATAAAATCATTGCGCTCATTTTCCCACAACTCTTCCCACAATGACTATTTTTATCTTCTATCATCATTGGTTCAGAGACTCCACTGTTAGGCATGTGAAATGAAGCAGTCAAAGAAAGAAATTGACCTGATTATTTACTGAATTTCAGAGTTGTTTTAATATGTACTGTTCATATTCTTAGAGATTTAGAGCCTCTTTCCTGTGTTTAACAGTTTGTAATTCTTTTGAGAATTGTTTGTTCATGTATTTGCCAACCTCTTCATTAGGGAATGACTTGTGGCCATACATTTTGTTCATTTCCTATATATTTTGCATAGCAGTTACTGTTCATAGCCATGCATTTTCACTCACCAAATAAACCTGGGTCCTCCTACTGGAAGTCCATATATCCTTAATTCATGTACAATTCTAATAAGCTTGGTTTTCTGATTTTGAAGCCCATATAGATGCAAAGAAGCAATTGTGAAATAAGGAAAAAGGTTTCTAAAAGCATTGAGAAAACTGACTTGATTATCTCAAAGCAAAAGAAGAAAGAATACATCTACAAAAAGAACTCATTATTATCAATAAAATATTATTGGGACATTTAGTTTTGGAACAAGAAGCCCTACAAACCTCAATGGACACTGTGTGCATCACTGTTATGGCATATTAAAAATAATTGATGTTTGTAATGATTATTATAAATCATCAAAGAAAAGTTCTCTAATGTTCAGTGTACTCTGTTTATCAAGGCAGAACACTGTGTAACACATTTAGAAAATTTTCTATCCCAAATGGAAAAAATAAAAATGAAAATGCTTATTGACTGATGTTAAAGGGTGGCAAACCAGAAAACTTATCTATTTAGAAACATCCATTTCTCTAGTGGTCAGAATTGCCAAGGTTTTAATGTAATTTTTTTTGCACTTTTGGGAGCTTTATCTTAAATTTGTCTCATTTCTTAACATGACTTTAAAAAATCAGAATTTAATACTTCTAATGGATTTTGAAGATCATGTAGCCCAGGCTCCTTTTTATATATGAGGGAATTGAAGGCCCCAGGGGAAGTGACTTATCTCCATTCTTTAACTAAGGCTTCTAAATGTTTATAATCTTCCTTCTCTGTACATCTCATTTCAGTAGTCTTCCTTGGCTTTGTTTGGTGTTTGGGAGGCCATATGAGGAACTTTGCTGTATTTCCCTCTGTCTTTTCCTTTCCTTTTCCTAGTTAATCATTTACCTTAAGGATATAGGTCACAAAAATATATAACCTTTCTACATTTTTCAAGAATTTATCTAAAAATGTGGGGTTGTTCATTGATTGGGGAATGGCTCAATAAACTGTGGTATATGTTGGTGATGGAATACTATTGTGTTCAGAGGAATAATAAACTGGAGGAATTTCTTGTGAACTGAAATGACCAGCAGGAATTGAGGCAGAGTGAAAGGAGCAGAACCAGGAGAACATTGTATACAGAGATGGATACACTGTGGTATAATCAAATGTAATGGACTTCTCTACTAGCAGCAATGCAATGACCCGGGACAATCCAGAGAAACTTATGAGAAAGAATGCTATCCACATCCAAAGAAAGAACTGTGGAAATGGGCATGCATTGGAAAAATTTGTGATTGATCATGTAATGTGATAGGGATATGATTGGGTTTTGATGTTAAAGGGTTGCTCTACTGCACATATGAATAACATGGAAATAGGTTTAGAACAATGATACAAGTATAATCCAGTGGAACTGCTTATTGAATTCAGGAGGGGGGAGGAAAAAGAGGGGTGGGGGAATCATGAATCATGTAACCTTGGAAAAATATTCTAAATAAAAAAAGAAGAAGAAGTGTTTATCCAAAAGGCCATATTTCTCCATGGTTTTGAAAGGAAAATTTCAGTCTGCCTAACATGAAGCACCTTTCATGGTCCAAGACATAAACAATATGGTGATGCAGAAAAAAATAAAGAATTTTGAATTACACATTCTAAGTCCAAATCTTGGCTCACCTTCTCACCACTTATGGGATTTTGGTAAGGTCACTTTATCTCTTTGACTAGAGTTTCCTCATTAACAAAGGGAAAAGAGTTGGACTAGATGAAGCATAAAGAATTTCTCCATGATCTTATGAAATATCCTCTCTATCTCTATACTTTGGCATATCTGGTGATTTATTTTACTAACCAGCCAGCTACTTTGCTTTCTGACACACCAGATTCTGATAGCTTCAACAGTCTTTATAGCACCAACATAGTAATAAGAATATCAATGCTTTCTAATTTCTAATCTCTTCTGCTCTTTTAAATTTACTATTGCTAACAATTCTCATTCATTGCTCTGCTCAGGTCACCTTTCTTCCATTTGTCACTGAAAACATCAACCAAAGATATCTTTAGGCCTTTCTCTATTCCAAAGATCTTAGAAAACATAGTGATGAAGGTTTTTTCCTCAAGGAACATTCTTGTCTTTCACAATGAGATCTTGATGCTCACTTCTTGATCTGTGATATTGACTGTTAAATAATAGTTGATTTTCACTATGTTAATCAAAGTATTTGTCCCTCTCTGGGCTCCTTTTTTTGGTTCATGTAATAGTTATGTAATCATTTCTCTAAAATTATGATCCTTAAATTCTTTCAATACCTATAATTTCTCTTTCAGCACAATCAAAATCTATTTCCACTGACCTTTCTTCTCCTTTTCTTACACGAGATGAGGTGCATTAACTTAGAGCTGGAAGGTACCTTCAAATCAAACCCCCTCATCTTGCAAATGGGCAAATTGAGACCCAAAGAGGTTAAGGTATCTATTCAACTTTACACAGATAATAAATGACAGAGCAGATTTGCCCTTTTTAGCTCTCTTTATGCTATACCACACGACTATAGGAGAAGACTATGAGTGGAAGACTACAATCTAACTTTTAAAAAAATTGGGGTTCTACCTCCAATATAGCTCTCATTATATATATTTTTGGTTGTGTTAATCACTCCTTTGATTAATTCCTCTAAACTGGGATATCCAGTTTTCCTGATTTGGATTCAGGAAACTGAACAACATTTTCAATGATCATAAGATTCCCCTAGATATGATAAAGATTTATTATTATTATTATTATTATTATTATTATTGTGGAACACTATTATCTGTGAAGAATCAATGTTTCAGGAGATTCAGTGTGCAATGTTTGTGTATATGTGTGTTTACACATGTGTACGATACATATGCATACATAAACTGTAAATCTTGAAATCTCTCAGACTTGTGAATGTTAAAAATTTTTCCCATCAGGGAATTCTTAATTGGAACAAATTCCCTACTGAGAAACATTCCCCATTTTGATGTGAGAATTCTCCAGGATCAGAAATGGGAGGACCTCTATTCCACCCATACTTAAGACTGCTTTAGGGGAAAAAAACTCCTTGCTAAACAAAGAAAGTACTTTGATCCATGCTTATGGTGGGGCAAGGAGTTCTTTGAGCCAGGCCTGTTTTTAGAATTGATACAATGAGATGCTAGGTACCTAAAAGGGTCGGGCAAGTTTTGTCTTAATGAGATTAGTTGACTCAGCTGTGTTTTAACTGGTTCAGACTTACTGAGGAGATTTGTCGACTTAGCAGGAATTCAGTGGGCAGTCCTTTGGAAAGCTTCTACAGTGATTAGTAGATGTAGGGACTTAGGGGAGGTGACATGGGAGAAAAACCCCTATATAAGAAAAAGCAGCATCCTTTTGGAGAAATCCTTTTGGAGAATCTCTGATGAGGACTGCCTGGGAAGAATCTCTTGAGAGAGGCTCTGGAGAAGGGAAGCTCTTGGAGGACAATCTCTAAGGAGGTCTCCCTGGAGCTCCTCTAAGGGGACTCTGTCCCTCTGGAGGCTCTGAAGAGAGGCCCTTTGGACCTGTCTCTGGCTGGAAGGCTCTCTGGTGAAGTCAGCTGAGATGGAGTTGGCCTGGTGTTACTAGATTCCTTGTTTAGTTAGACCTTGTGATGAGTATTAAAAAAAAAACTGACTGATTTCTCTCTTAAGACTCAGGTCTAGGCCATATTGGCTTGAGGCCCTTCATACTTATTCCTTTCTTACTCTCTCTCTCTCTTTCTTTGATTACTCATTGTATTGTTAATTAAAAATCTCTATAAAACCCAATTGACTTGGGTATTTGAATAATTGGGAATATTTCCCTGGCAACCACCTTATATTTGATTTAAAACCCAAGACACTGTAGTGAAACATATTTCTGCGGTCAAAATTTACTCACCCTCTCTTATATCTAACACAATTTATATCTTCCACCATTTTAACTCACTACAGTTTAAGACCTCAACCATTTTAAATATCACAAAACATACATGTATTTATTCACACATATGCACACATATGAATATATTTTTACAAATCGCATATATATTTATATACACACATTGTATAGAATGTTCTCCTTGTTTTTACCTATTGGCTTCTTTGACTTCATGGAAATCCCAACTAAAATCTCATCTTCCACCGGAAGCCCATTTTACCCTCTCTTATTTCATGTGCCTTCCCTCTGAATTATTTCTTATTTATTCAGTATATAATTTGTACATATTTGTTTATTTGTTATCTCTTCCATTATATTATATTTTCTTAGAGGTTAGCAACTCTCTGTTCATAATCTCAGGACTTAGCCCAGTATGAAGCATACAGTAGGTAATTAATAAATGTTTATTGCTTTAGTGAAGATAGATTTATCTCTTTGACTATTTTAATGAAATCAATCAACAACCTTTTATTCAATCCATCAAGAACTCAAAGTATCCCTCTTTAGCACCTAGTCAACCATTAAGTAAGAGAGCTCGCAAGTCATTTACTAGTTCACACCCCCCAAAGGCCACAAGCATTGCCTAAGGGAGGGCAGTGCTAGGCAAACTGGGAGATTTTAATTGTTTCCTGTAAAGTGGGGGAGCAACAGGAAGTGACATAGAGAAAACTGCTTTAAAAAGGCCATCCTGAGGATTCAGTCACTCTTTCTACATTGGTGAACTGGGCTGGAGGAGAAATCTTTCCTGCCTTAGCTTTGGAGAAGGCTGTGCTGGTGAACTTCTGCCTGAAGACTCCACATGGAGATCGAGATGTGAGGAAGCTTCCTGCTGGGATGCTGAACTGGACTTCATTTTGCTGGAGAAGCTCTTAGAGCTGGTAGGCTTGTTAAGAATCTGACTCTTTTTCTACATTTTCCACTTTCACTCTTTCCACCTCTTTGTAAATAAAAGCTGCTAAAAGTTAATTTGTCTTAAGCTATAATATTTTAAAATTGGTTACCAAAATATTACTTTATAACTCTCCTATCTAGTCAAAAACCCAAATTTTAATCCTTATATTTTAGGGATCAAAATTGTCAAGGACTATAGAGAATTAGGAATGAGAAAAAGCCATTAGATTTGGTGATTAAGAAATCATTAATAATTTTGGAGAATAAGTTTCAATTTAATAATGAGGTCAGAGGCTTGATAGAGTTTAAAAGGGTTAAGAAGAGAGTAAGAGGAAAGGAAGTATAGGTAATGACGATAGATAACCTCAAGAAATTTATAATATTGGTGTCAATTTATAATATTGATGGCAAACCTATGACATGGATGCCAAAAATGGCACATAGAGCACTTTCTATGGGCATATATTCCCTCCTCCCCAAACCTCCTGAGAGTTTGTTACTAGAAAGGCAGAGGGACTTGAGTGTAGCTGCTCCCTTCCCCCTCTCTCCCTTGCCTGGTGACATTTGCTCACATCATCTGTCCCTCTGCCAAGTAGTCCAATGGGACCACACAGGGGCTAAGGTGGATGGTTCATAGGCAGCATGGCTGGAGGGGAGCAGAGCACCACTCTTCTCTACCTCTTCACCTGTGCTGAGGACATTTTTTCACTTCACCCACCCTTCTTCCCAGTAGCCCAATGGAAATGATTCCTCCCTCTCCTATCTGGGGTAAGGAAGCTCACAGGCAGCAGAGCTTGAAAGGAGTGGAGTGTTTGTGCCACACCCCTCCCCTTCTCTACACTCCCTGAAGACATTCCTGACTTCACCCAGCCCTTCACCCAGCAGCCCAATGGGAGTGCTTTCTCCCTCCCCTATGTGAGGTGAGGGGGAGGTTGGAGGAAGTCTGGCACTCAATATAGAGAGCACAGCATAGCACACAGTCTCTAAAATGTTCACCATAACTGCATTAGGATAATAGCTTACAGTGCTGGACAGATCAAGTGAAGGTTTTTGTTTGTTTTTGAGGATGGCAGTCATGAACATTTTTGTAGATTATATGGGGGAAAAAAAAACGACCAGTAGACTGTTGAAGATTAGTGAGTGACTAGAGATGATAGTGGGGACTGTGTCCTGAAGCTGACAATTTGGAAAGGTACTAATTATGCCAGCAGACTGGTTTGTCTTTGAAAGGGAAACAAACAAACAAACAAAAACCTAGCTCTTCATATTAGGCAAGGGTGAAGAAGGAAATAGTGAATCTGAGTGATGTGAGATGAGGAGGAAAACTGGCAAAATTGGGCCATGACACAAAAGAAGTTAAGAAATCATAATTCTAGAATATAGCTATCCTCATTTCTGATTCAGAGAACCTGAGTGCTACAGACTACTTCCTGAGGCCTCTCAAAAGATTGTACTGGAGTGGAGTCAGATTGTTCAGTGAAATAGAGTGGGATGAACCCTGTCCATTAGGATCGGGTGCTATGACATATTTCACCTGTGACACTTCTGGAGCATTGTCCATCTAATCCATTTAGGCATTAACCTGGCCAGTTCCACCTCTGGTCTCCTTGTGGGTTATTTGCTTGCATCCTATGTCTTCTCTGGGTCACTCTCTCTAGCTCATTTTTTTGCGCAAGGAAATTTATTGCCAACTGTCAGAGATTTTTCATAGCATCATAAAAAAGCTTCCTCTAATGCAAACATCAGTCACTACCTTAGAGACCATTTCAGTGACTTTCAAACAGAGTATCCAGTTGGAATATCTAGCTCTGAAAACAAGTTGTGTGACATGAGGCAGCAAGAATCACCCTTCTGGTGATTTGTGCATTTTCTGGTGCTTTTTCTATTTTCACAGAACTGAAACTCAGTGTGGGATCCAGTGTTTGCAGAGAAAGGGTCTTTTTTTTGGTTGTTGTTATTATACAAGGTATCTCATTCTTTCGTTTTTAGAAAAGATCAGTCTAGAAAGTTCTCTTTGTTTTGTACCTAGACCACCCTATGCCTTCCCTTTCTGCTTCCTACCTTGCTCAGAGGATCAATTGAGGAATAATTTTCTTTGATGAGAAAAGGACATGTGGAAATGTACAAGGTCAGCATTTGGAGAAACTAAAATATGAGGTAAGTTCACTTTCCCAGATACTACTCTCTCTTCCTATATGCTTTGACTTCATTGATGACTTCTACTCATTCCAGTTATATAGTTCCTTCCTACTGTCTTGAATTTGAAATCACAGAATTTCAGAGTTGGAATGCACATCAGTGGCCTGGACAGCACATCTGGCTCATCTAAAAAAGAGATCCCCATTCTAATATACCCAATGAGTAGTCATTCAATCTTTGCTCAAAGATCCTGAATGATGGGAAATCCACCAGCTCATAAAGTAGCTATCATCCCAAAACTGAAAAGCGAGGGGATGCCCATCAATTGGGGAAGGGCTGAACAAATTGTGGTATATATTGGTGATAGAATACTATTGTGCTAAAAGGAATAATAAAGTGGAGGAATTCCATGGAGACAGGAACAACTTCCAGGAAGTGATGCAGAGTGAAAGGAGCAGAACCAGGAAAGCATTGTACACAGAGACTGATACACTGTGGTACAATCGAAGGTAATGGACTTCTCCATTAGGGTCAATGCAATGTCCCAGAACAACTTGCAGGGATCTAAAAAATACTATCCACAAGCAGAGGATAAACTGTGGGAGTAAAAACACAGATAAAAAGAACCTGCTTGACTTCAGGGGTTGAGGGGATATGACTGAGGGGAGACTTTAAATGAACACTAAAATGCAAATATTATCAACATAGCAATGGGTTCAAATCAAGAAAACATGTACTGCCCAGTGAATTTACACGTCAGCTATGGGGGGTGGGGGGGAGGAAAAGAAAATGATCTTTGTCTTTAATGAATAATGCTTGGAAATGATCAAATAAAATATTATTTTAAAAAAAGTAGCTATCATATTTTGTGACAGGTCAAGAATCATT
Source organism: Monodelphis domestica (assembly GCF_027887165.1). NCBI lineage: Eukaryota > Metazoa > Chordata > Mammalia > Didelphimorphia > Didelphidae > Monodelphis > Monodelphis domestica. Next base: position 657,400,569 of record NC_077227.1, on the reverse strand, counting down.
TTTCTTCCATGGAGCCAACTTGACAACTTCTTACTCAATACCCTTGATTCTACTCTCTGAGAACAAGGAGTAAGTCCACTTCCTCTTTCATGTGGCAATCATTTAAATACTTCTCACAAATTAGTTGATATTTTCTGAATTCCAGTTATATGTAAGGACCCATTGTGAACCAAAGAACCTGATAAATTCATTTATGATGGTAAATACTCTGGTCTTTGAGTCAGAAGGCCAAACTTAGCATCTTGTCTCTGGCAGTTGAAAGCCATAGGATTCTGGATAATTTACTCAACTTCTTGGGGCCTCAGATTCTTCTTCTGTGAATTGGGTTTTCTTGAACTAGCAATATAATAGGGTTGTAGGATATAGAATTAGAAGGTCATATAGAATTAGCAGGTCATCAAGTCCAGCCCCATCATTTAACAAATGAAGAAAACACAATGAAATTAAGCTCACAAAAATAAATGTCTGACAATCCAGAAGGATAGATAATGTATGTACACAAATATAATACTAATGTCATAAAAAGCATTAGTGCTAGTGGAAGAATTATGTGCTACAAGACCAAACGAAGGAGGGATCATTGGGCATTTAAAAAGGCTTAATAAAGAAAGAGGTATTTACATTGAGTCTTAAAAGATGGTAAATTTTCAGTGGGTAGAAATTAGAGGTGAGATTGATAGAGAGCATTCCTGGGAAGGGTATAGAATTAAGAAATTATTTGATGTCCTTAGATAATGTGAGTAGTTTCTTTTAGCTGGGACACAGTGCCTATGAGACTGGAGTAGGACAAGGTAGGATGGAGCTAGATTTCAGAATGTTGAAGTACACTACTGCTCTACACTTATTCTGCCTACGCTTAAAAGATAATTGGCTCTGTCACTTCTTAAGACAGAGTATAAAAGTCAACATACAATTCCCAACAGGAAATATATTGGGTTGCATAATGCTTTATATATTTTACTTTAATCTCTGAGCCCATCACACTGTGGTTATGGAAAGCTGCATCACTTTGGCTTGACCATAAGTATTCAGTATAGTAGACATTTGAAAATAAATTTCTAACAAAAATACTTCCAAAGCTGATGATAATAGACATGGAAGTTCTTACAAGACAACCCTACTATATTACAACAATCTCAATCCCTATCAGGATGGATAATTTTATGTAGAAGTCTTCCTACTTCTTAATTCACAAAAGACAAATGTAGTGACTTTTAGAGAGGAAGTGTCTCAAAAGTATAATGGGTACTTGACTTTGATTCATGGAAGACAAGATGTATGATTGAATACCATCTCACACACTCACTAATGATATGATAATGATATAAGCAAGTCACTTAATCTCTCTCAATCTGTGCTTCCTTGCCAATAAAACCAGACACAAATAGCACCTACCACATATTATAAGGACTAAATGGGAGAGTTACATAAATGTGAGCAATTATTTTGGTTCTTTTTATATTCATCTTATATTTAATGAAATTCAAATAGAAATGGTTGGGGGATAAGTAACTATCCTAATTATGTTTACTTATGTTTAATATTTTGCACACTCTTGAGAGATATTTGATGGTTTTGTGATCATTTAAATGTATTCAGATATCAGCTCTACTTCTAAGCCTCACTTAATGTATCTTTGGAAAAACTCCATTAGCAAACAGGTTGACAGGATTATGTAACTTCATACTATTCCTAAAGTTGTTTTGATTTCTTCTTCTATTTTTGATCTTTATATTTTTAGATCTTTTCATTGTAATGAGATGATTATGGATACTTACTATGGTAATATCTATTAAAGTGATCTTAAATTTTGATGGATTATTGTTTTTTTCCAGATGATTGCAGTTTATGCACTTATCCATATTAGTTATGGTGTTGAAGTTTTAGTGTAGTGTATTTGTTGAATTCTCAATGATATTTTGAAGTTTATATTTGTAGTGAAGGGAGGTTTAGGGAGTTTCTTGTATATAATTCTAGATACTTAAGCAAGTCTTTACAAGTGTTTTGTATGTGATATATTTTTAAAACCTGCTGTGATTTCTTACATGAAGTTTTTTTCATCTCTTTGAAAAATATTCACTCATCAATGCATTTAGATTTCTTTTGTTTGTTTTTAGAGATTCTTACTTCATCCTTTTAAAAAATACATATTTTTCCATTATTCCATGATTTATTTTCTCTCCCTCCCCTCTTCCCAGAGGTGACAAGCAATTTCACTGTGTTATAGGTGTGTTATCACTTGTTACTTATTTCCATGTTATTTATTTTTGTAATAGAGTAATCTTTTAAAAGCAAACCCCCAAATCATATACCCATATAAACAAATGACAAATCATATGTTTTTCTTTTGTGTTTCTACTCCCACAGTTTTTTCTATTGATATGATGAGCATTCTTTTTCCTAAGTCCCTTGAGATCATCCCAGAACATTGTACTACTACTAGAAGCAAAGTCAAATACATTTGATCTTTCTACAATGTTTCAGTTTCTGTGTACAATGTTCTCTTGGTTCTACTCATTTCATTCTGTATCAATTCATGGAGGTCTTTCCAGTTTGTATAGAAATTAAGCAGTTCATCATTTCTTATAGCATAATAGTATTCCATCACCATCATATACTACAATTTGTTCAGCAATTCCCCAATTGAGGGAAAACCCCTCATTTGCTACAACAAAGTACAGATATGATATTTTTATATAATCCTTTTTTATTATCACTTTTGGGCACATACCTAGTAGTGGTACTACTGTATCAAAAAGCATGCATTCTTGTAAAGTCTTTTGGACATAATTCCAAATTGCCTTCTAGAATGATTGGATCAATTCACAACTCTACCAGTAATACCATTAGTGTCCCAATTTTGCCACATCCATTCCAACATTTATTATTTCCCTTTACTGTGATATTGGCCAATATTCTAGGTGTGATGTGGTACCTCAGAATTGTTTTGATTTGCATTTCTCTAATCAGAAAAGATTTAAAACTTTTTTTCATGTGATTATTGATAGTTTTGATGTCTTCATCTGAAAATGGCCTAATCATGGTACTTGGTGATTTTTCAATTGGAGAATAGCTGGATTTCCTGTATATATGACTTAGTTCCTTATGAATTTGAGAAATTAGACTTTGTCAGAGATTTTTGTCATAATTTTTTCCCAGTTTGTTGCTTCCTTTCTAATTTTGGTGGCATTGGTTTTGTTTGTACAAAGCCTTTTTAATTTAATATAATCAAAATTATTCATTTTACATTTTGTAATGTTCTCTATCAATTGCTTGGTCTTAAATTCTTTCCTTTCCAATAGATCTGGTCAGTATACTATTCTTTGTTCACTTAATTTACTTATAATTTCCCACTTTATATTTAAGTTATTTACCCATTTTGAATTTAGCTTGCTATAGGAACTCTTTATCTAGGGTGATTTTAAATGGAGTTTCTCTTTCTAACTCTTGCTTCTGAGATTTGTTGGAAATATATAGAAATGCAATTGATTTACATGGATTTATTTTGTACCCTGCAACTTTGCCAAACTTGTTAATTATTTCCACTATTTTTAGTTGATGTTCTCAGATTCTCTAAGTAGACCACCATATCATTTGTAAAAGAGTGATAGTTTAGTTTCCTCATTTTATACTTTGACCCCTTCAATTTCTTTTTCTTCTCTAATTGGTAGTGCCAGCATTTCTAGTACAATATTAAATAGTAGTGGTGATAATGGGCATCCTTGCTTTACTCCTGAACTTATTGGGAATGCTTCTAATTTGTTCCCACTGCAGATGATACTTGGTAATGGTTTTAAATAAGTACTGCTTATTATTTTGAGGAAAGTTCCTTTTATTCTTATACTTTCTAGTATTTTCAATAGTATTGTATTTTGTCAAGGGCATTTTCTGCATCTATTGAGATAATGTAACTGCAAAAATGTGGGTTTTCAAGACTGTGAATTTCCAGAACTGTAAAGATAATTTTTAGTGTCTTAATTTAAATAAAAAATAAGTGGTCACCATGGGAAAATTCCCAAATAGGAAAATACCCAAGTCAGCTGGGTTTATGGAGGTTTTTTTTTAATTCAAATGAAGGAATTAAGGAAAGGGAGAGAGAGAGAGAATAAGAGAAAATAGTATGAAGGGCCTAGGCCTGAGCCTTAAGAAAGACTAGTCAGTCTTTAATCACTCTCCACAAGATTTGTCCCAAGCAAAACTCCAGTCCTTCACTGAAATCCTCAACTCCTGAACTGAGTTCAGAGACCCAGCTCCTCCAAACTAACTCCAAACTCCCACCTAAGTTCAGAGAGCCAGCTCCTTTTAAAAAGAAATTTCTCTTATGTCACCTCCCCTAAATTTTCACATCTACCAATCACAGTAGATGTTTTCCCCAGGACTGTCCATTCTTAGTTCACATCTTCTTTTGTTATCACCTTCTCTGAGTAGACTAAAACTTCAAACCTCTTGCCTTTTGTAAGTTTCTTGACCCCTTAGTGATTAATTTAACCTTTATAGGTACTTAGCACTCTTTTGTATTAGATCTAAAAATAGACCTAGCTTAAGGTTCTAGCTTTACTATAAGTATGAGTTAGGGACTTCATTGTTCTATCAGAAGTTTACAACTTTATCTTCCCCTAAAGCACTGTCTGAGCAGGGTGGAGTAATTTTAAAGTTCCAAATACATACCTGATCAAGTACCTCCATTGTTTAAATGGGGAATAGCTTAACCAAATCTTCTAAGGTATAGTCTAAGTAAAATTTAAGATTCACAATAATCATGTGATTTCTATCAGTTTCTTTGTTGATATGGTCAATTATGTAGATAGATTTCCTAATATTGAACCATCCTTGCATTCCTGGAATAAATGCCACCTGGGCATAGCAAATCATCCTTGTGATAATTTGCTGTAGACTTTTTGCTAGTATTTTATTTAAGATTTTTGCATCTCTATTCATCAATGAGATTGGTCTACAGTTTTCTTTCTCAGTTTTTGGTCTTCCTGGCTTAGGAATCAGAACTGTATTTGTTCCATAAAAAGAATTTGGTAACACTTCTTTACTTATTTTGCTAAATACTTTATAGAGCATTGGGATGAGTTGTTCTTTAAATGTTTGGTAGAATTCACATGTGAATTCATCTGGCCCTGGTGATTTTTTCTTAGGGAGTTCTTTGATGGTTTGTTCAATTTCTTTCTCTGATATAGGATTATTTAAGTATTCTATTTCCTCTTTTCTCAATCTAGGCAGTTTATATTTTGAAAACATTCATTCATTCCCCCTACATTCTCATTTTTTGCCATATAATTGGGCAAAATATCTCTTAGCCTTAATTTCTTCTTCACTGGAGGTGAGATCACCCTTTTCATTCATGATACTATTAATTTGATTCTCTTCTCTCTTTTCAAATAGATTAACCAATACTTTAGCTATTTTGTTTTTTTTCAAAATGCAAACTCTAAGTCTTATTTATTAGTTCAATAGTTATTTTAGTTTTAATTTTATTCATTTCTCCTTTGATCTTTAGGATTTTCAATTTGGTGTTTATCTGAGGATTTTTAATTTGTTCTTTTTCTATTTTTTTAGTTTAATGTCCAATTCATTGATCTCCTTGTTCTTCTTTTTGTTGATATAGGCCCTAATGAACATAAATTTTCCCCTGAGTGCAGCTCTGGCTGCATCCCATAGATTTTGTTATGTTTTCTCCTCATTGTCATTCTCTTCAATGAAATTAGTGACTATTTCTTTGATTTGTTATTTAACCCATCAGTTTTGGAGAATTTAATTATTTAATTTCTGGTTAATTTTAAATTTACCTCTCTATAAACCCTTACTAATTATCATTTTTATCACATTATGATCTGAAAAAGTTGCATTTATTATTTCTGCTTTTCTGCATTTGAGATATTTTTATGTTCTTGTACATGGTCAGTCTTTGTGTGTGTACTATGTGATTCTGAAAAGGAGGCATATTCATTTTTATCCCAATTCACTTTTCTCTAGATATCTATTAACTTTAATTGTCTAAAATTTTATTCAGTTCCCTTAGTTTTTCTTATTTATTTTTTGGTTTGATTTATCTATATCTGGTAGGGAAAGGTTGAGATCACAATCAGTAGTATAGTATATCTATTTCCTCCTTAATCTCTAATAATTTCTCCTTTAAAAATCTGGGTTCAATACCATTTGGTGCATATATGTTGAGTACTGATTCTTCTTAATTGTCTATACTGCCATTTATCAGCATTCAAATACCTCCCTTATCACTTTTAATTGGATATATTATTGCTTTAGTTTTATCAGCGATCATAATGACTAATCATGTCTTCTTTTCTCATTTGAAACCCAATAGAGTCTGCTCCAACCTCTTACCTTACTCTTTGTGTATATACCTGCTTCAAATGTCTTTCTTGGAAACAAAATATTTTTGGATTATGGTTTTTAATCCACTCTGCTATCTACTTCCTTTTTATGAGTGAGTCCATCCTGTTTATATTTAAAGTTATGATTTCCAACTTTGTATTACCTATCATTTTGTTTTCTTCTTTTAATCCTTCCCTTTCTCCTTTCACTCTTTCCTTCCACATTAGCATTTTACTTTTAGTCAGTCCCCCTTTCCCCCTCCCTTTTTTTACTCACCTTTCCCAGATCATCTTTCTTCTCTTTAAGGCCTTTTAATCACCTCACTCAACTTTTCCCTCCCTTATATTACTCCCCTTCCATATTCCCTTCCTTATTCCCTTTTTACTTCTCTATAGGGTAAGATAAGATCCTATACCCAATAATCTGGCTGTTTTTCCCTATCTGAACTGATTCCAATGAGAGTAAGGTTTAAGTATTACCTGTTACCACCCTCACCCTCTCCTTCTTGTGATGGTATTCTTCCCCCCCCCACCTCTTTATGTGGTATAATTTACATTATTTTAACTCTTCATTTGCATTTCTCTTAGTATAGTCCTCTTTTTCCCCTAATTTTTAAAAATATCATCCTAAACAGTTTAATACAAAACCCTTTGTCTATGTATATTTCTTCTATCAACTATGATAATGAAAACAATTTTTAGTTACAGATATCATTTTTTCATATAGGAGTATAATCATGTTGACCTTATTGAAGCCCTTAATTTTTTCTCTTTCATATTTGTCGTTTTATGGTTCTCTTGAATTTGTATTTGGACATCAGATTGTTTTTGTTCATTCTGGTATTCTCTTCAGAAATTCCTGGAAATATTCTATTTTATTAGATACCCATAATTTCCCCTGTAAGTATGTAGCAAATTTTAATGAGTAAGTGATTCTTGGTTATTGACCCAGTTCTCTTGCCTTCCAGAATATGATATTCCAACTCTTCTGGTCTTTCAGTATGGAAGCTGTCAGATCCTGTGTAATCCTGACTGGGACTCCATTATATCAAAATTATTTCTTTGTAGCAGTTTTCAGTATTTTCTCCTTGTCCTGGAAGCTCTTTAACTTTGCTATAAGATTCCTAGGAGTTGTCATTTGGGGAATTAGTATAGGGGGTAATGTGTGAATTCTTTCAAACTCTATTTTGCCCTCTTATTCAAGGACATCAGGGCAGTTTTCTTGGATAATTTCCTGTAGTATGATTGTTAGGATTTTTTTTCTTCATGGATTTCAGGTAGTCCAAATAATTCTCATATTATCTCTCCTGGATCTATTTTCCATGACAGTTGTTTTTCAATGAGAAATTTCATGTTTTCTAGTATTTTTTCATTCTTTTGATTTTATTATTTCTTAATGTCTCATGAAATTATTATCTTCTTTCCCAATTCCAGTCTTTAAAGATTAATTTTCATCCGTAATCTTTTGATTCTTTTTTCAATTTTGTCTATCCTGCTTTTCATGACACTCTTTTCATCACTGAAGTTCTTTGCCTATTCTTCCAACTTTTAATGTACTTATTACTTCATTTGATTTATGTGTCTCTTTTTCCATTTAGCCAATTTTGCCTTTTAGGCTGTTGTTTTTTTTTTTTTTTTTGCATTACTGTCATTTCTTTTTTTCTACTTTTCTGTCTTACTTGGTTCTTGAATTCCCTTTTTAATTCCTCTGGAGATTGTAAACAGTTTCCTTTTTTTTTTTTGAGAATTTGCATGTGTTTGCTTGTTTTTTACCTTCTCCTGTTGCTTCTGTTTTTTTTTTCTTTTTGTTTGTTTGTTTTGCTCTTTTTCCTTGTAGAAATTTTCCAGAGTCAAGAGCTTTCTTTGTTTCTGTTTACTCATTTTTCTGCTCAAGTACTGGGAGTCCTGCAAGTTGCTGGTCATTTCTATCTTATTTTCTGGCATGCAAGGATTTGCCTTGGGGCTATCTTCACTTTTCTGTCAGAGACCAGAGGAGTGATCCCAGTACTATTGAGCTCTGACCCTTACCTCTAGGGCCTGGAATTTCCAGGGATAGGTCTGCTATATTTTTGGTTGGTGTAACATGCTTCACAATGTCTTGCACTGGGGCTGTCTTAACTGCTGCAGTTGCTACTGCTGCTGTGTTGCCATTGATGCCTCCTAGTGTGTTTAGTGATATTAATTTTCAAATCTCACTGCCAAGGCCTGGAGCTTCCAGGGATCAGACTGTTGTGCTTTTTTATCAGTGTATCCCTCCTCTTAGAATTCAGAATTTGCCCAGGTCCTGGCTCTGTGTTTGTCATGGTAGGTAGAGGGGCACTGGTGTCAGAATTTGCTTTTCTTTGTGCATTTCCCCCCCTTATGACCTGGAAATCTCCTTTCTCTGTCTCCTTTTCATTCTGTGTTCAGTGGGAGAGTCATTTTGCTTGTCTTGCTTTGACTTCTGTCCTTTTAAGATGATTTTTAAAAGATATTCAGATATTGGAAGGACATTCAAAGAAGCTTTAGGATTTCTTGCTACTATACTACTATTTTGTCTCTGGGCCCTCACATCAAACTTTAGGCAGAACTTAGGTCCTTGGTTGTGGTCTCTGGCTAACAAGAACATGTGGTTCAGTTTCCCAGTCACATAAGACTAGGTGCAAACAATGCTTAATTTCCATAGACACTGCCTTCCATAGAATCTACCCAGAAAAGAACAATATTTCCACATCATTTCTTAAGGATAAACTTTCCATAATTATTGGAAACAACCAGTCAGTCCTTCATTTGTATAATATGCTCTTCTATTTCTGGAAGCAAATACATATTCCTTAGCTGAAATGATTCTTTGTTGGGATATTTTGTTGACTTTGTGTGGTTTTCACTAATGGAAGACTCTTTAGTTTCATTATTGGAACTTGGCTGCTCCAAACCTTTAGAGATGCAGTGAAAAGATGGAGAATGAGTATCCTCATCTGAAAAATGAGGATGTTGGACTAATCTCTAAATTCCCTTCTATATCTGGAAGTCCATGATTCTATTACACTTTAAAAACTAATACTAACTCTGCTATTCTATTAGCAAGACTTCTGCATCCCAATATTTTTTCTGAATCCTTTGTTATCAGGCCAGATGTAGAGTGAACATGGGTTTTCCAGGGGCACTGTGGTATAGAAAAAAAAACAAAAAACCAATTATTGGTTGCACTTGTAGATGTAACTCCAGTACTGACCCCAGCCCTTCTTATTAGCATGTGATCACTTGACTTCTTATATGGGGCTAAGAATCCTTATTCCATCCACTTAACAGACTGCCATAGGGTTCAGATGAGAAAAAGTTTGTTTTAGAGTCCTTTGAACATAGTTTCAAAATGTTCTTCAGAATTGTTGAATCAAATCACAATTCTACCCACAATGTTTTAGTGTTCCAGTTTTCCCACATTCCCTCCAACATGCTTTGAAAAGTATAAAGTTCTGAAAAAGTACAAAAGAATGTAAAGACAATGCTGACAGAAGATGTTTGACTGTCAGGGACAAGCTAAGATAGGTTGTGGTACAGCCATCTGGTCATCTTCCTTTTCCCACTTTTGGAACAGCTGACATTTATTAGGGTAACAGAGAACGAGCCAGGAATACTTCATATCAGGATCACTGACAGTTTGGATTGTTAATTAACTGAAATGTTCTGAAGACCAATTTATGGTAAAGTCAAAACTGATTCTAGATTCAGCAGAGAGCCTCTGCAGCTTATTAAACCATGGATGGTGGACTTACTTATCTTATTTGCCCTTTAGGAAATCACTTTGCCTATTTTGTGGAGGACTGATAGGAGGCCATTGGAACAGTATAGGCAAGAGGTGATGAATGACTCTACTAGTCAGTCAGTCAATGAATATTTATTTTTAATAATATTTTGTTTTTTCCCAATACAGGTAAAAACCAACTTTAACATTCATTTTTAAGTTTTGAGTTTCAAATTCTCTTTCTTCTTCTGACCCTCCATTCCTTCGTACTCCCCACTCCATCCCCCAACATTTCTCCTCCTTGAGATGGCATGAAATCTGATATATTACATGTGTAATCATATAAAACATTTCCCCATATTAGTTATTTTATGGAAGAGATCTCAAATGAAAAAGAAGAAAGAGAATGAAATATACTATGTTTCAGTCTGAATTTAGATTCCAGTTCTTTCTTGAAAGGCAGATGTCATTTTTCATCATGAGTCTCTAGTACTTTCTTGGATCACTGTATTGCTGAGAATAGCTAGGTCATTCACACTTGTTCATCAAAAATACAGTCACTGTGTACCAATGTTCTTCTATTTCTGCTTACTTCACTTTGCATTAGTTCATGTAAGTCTTTTCACATTTTTTTCTGAAATCCTGCTAATCATTTCTTATACCTGTGAAGATTAAATTATAATCCCCTGTCTATTTCTAGATTTTAATCCCCAAAGTGTAAACCCAGTACTTAAAGTAGATCTACCCATTTTAACCACAAAAAGGTATGAACTAACTACAAAAAGGTGTGAACTAACCACAAAAAGGTATTAACATCCATTTCATACATTGAGTGGGAGATCTGTGACCCATGTGTGAAAGAGTGGGCAGTCTGGGAGAGGAGCATCTGCTGTGATTGGTAGACATAAAATTTAGGGGAGGTAACATCAGAGAAAAAGGTCTTTAAATAGTGGAAACAGAGACACACAGATGATACAGTCACTCAGAGCTGGAGGGATGACAGACACTTGGGGAGAGACTGGAAGACAGACACACAGGTTTAGAGCGAAGACACTTGGCTGTGAACTGGACCCCTGGAGGAGCTTGCTCAGGAGACCTCAGACTGCTTTCCTTTTAGATGGTCACTGTGGTGAGTGTTAAGGCTGACATAGTTCCTTGCCCTTTCTAGAGTTGTGAACCTCCAAGAAAGGCCCATAGTCTTGAGACTCTGTTCCCCTGATTGGTGCCTTAGAATTTCTAACTGGTTCAGAGGAAGCCAGAGCTCGCTCTCTCTCTCTCTCTCTCTCTCTCTCTCTCTCTCTCTCTCTCTCTCTCTCTCTCTCTCTCTCTCTCTCTCCCTTCCTCCCTCCCTCCCTCCCTCCCTCTCTCTCTCCCTTTTTTCCATTCCTCAACATTTCCCTCTATTGTAAAAACAAACTACCATAAATTTCATTTACTTGAGTAATTCATTTTGGGATTTAAAATTAAATCCCTGGTGACCACCAATTTATCCAGTCCAACCATACATTTAACATAGCAAAATAGTATTCCACAACTTTCATATACCACAACTTGTTCAGACAATCCTTAATTGATAGACAACCCCTGGATTTCCAATTCCTTGTTACTACAAAAATAGGTGCAATAAATATTTGTATAAATAAGTCCATATCTCCTTTTATTTTTTTTATCTCTTTGGGATACAGATCTAGTAATAGTACTGATGGATCAAAAGACAAGGCTGACTACATAAGAGAAGAGATTATTATCAATATACTATATAGTGATGGAAGGAGTTGACAAGGAGTAGACAATCATCAGTGAAGATAGTGAATTTATTGGAGACAAGCCCTATTATTCTCTCTTATAAGGAAGTTAAGTTGTAATGCATTTTGCCACCCTCTAATTCAGGGGTTGATAACTTTTGTATCATTATATCATAAGATCTATAAGATTTCTTTGATTGTCTAGTAAGACTATGAACCCATTCATAGAATATTTTAAATATATAAAATAAAAAAATAGGATTACAAAAGAAACCAATTATATTGACACAAAGATGTTATGTTTTTCATCCAGTTTAGAGAACATAGGTAATGTATCAAAAAATACCTTAGAGGACTATAGACCCAAGGTTAAGAAATCATGCTGTAATTGGTTGATTTTATACTGTGCAGTGCTATTCTAATCTCCCCTTTTAGAAACTGAGGACCTTACTTTAGAGAACATGGTCCAAGGAATGTAACACGTGCATGAAGCTGAAAGTGGATTGTAATTATGGAAGAGGAAAATCTACTAGAAAGCTTCTTAATTCTTATTGTATATGTGTAGAATACATGCAAGGTCAATAGAGAAGACCAAGTAGGGTTTGCAGCTAACATATGATTCCATAGTTCACTTTACCCTGATCATCTACAATGAATTGTCACATCATCCTCTATTATGTTTTAAGACTACTAAGTGTTTAAGAATTCAGCACTTGCCCAGTTAAAATAGTCTTGAAGCCCTAAACCTCCTGTGAATTTCAAAACTACTCAACCTTGTTCAAACCATTCTTTAGAGGATGGGATTTGGCTATTTCCTGATCAATAACAATAGAGATACTTGGAATGACAGAATCAGGTCTTGGAAACTACAATCTCCACCGTACTCAGGGTAACAGGATTTAGGAAGGACTGCAGCAAAGCTCAAGATTTAATTATTTGAGAATATAGCCTTCAACAGACATGTGCAAAGGGGACAGACCTCTGGGCAGTCCTGGGTGAAGCTAGAGCCACCATTGGCGCAGGTGAGACACAGGAAGTGAGGTAGAGGACAGCTGAGGAGTCTGGGGACTTCCTGTGTGGAGGAAAGGAGGTGGTTGCTACCTGGTGCTTGGTGTGGAGGAGCCCTGAGACTGTTTCTCCATTTTGGTCACATGAGTGATAGGGACTGATCTCTTTTCTTTGCCTCGGCTATCCAGGGCCTTGGGCCTTTGGCTCAGCTTAAGCAGAGTGGGTATTTGAGCCCCATTTCCTTCTCTCCCTTTCCCCCTCTCTCTCTTTCCCTCTAATACTTTTCTTCCTCCTGTTTGTAATTAAAACACCATAAAAGGTTAACAGGTGACTTGAATTTTCATTTAGGAATTACATAGCTGAATTCCTTGGTGACCTTAAATGAATATATATCACTCTTTTAAAGTGATTTCCATATCACACTCCTTGGTAGTAGCCAAAATAATAATCAAATTCCAAAGCTATAACTAGGACTTTGGTACTTGGGATGAAAAAAAAACAAAACAAACCAGGGACAGAACATTCAGTTATTTGGAGATGATTGAATGAGATAGAGATCCTAGATACCAGCCAAAATATGACAAGAAGAAAGTAGAGGATTGTCTAAACTCCAAAGAATACTTAGTAACTTCTAGTTTAATTATTCTACAAACTATATTCTATTTTGAATATTTCATAAGTTAAAGAATCTAGGAAGTTCTAACAATCTTCACCTAGTTGCTTCTTTACTCCTTTATCACCATTCCTGTTTGTATATAGGAATATCTGTGAACTTGCCTCTTTACATTTTCCAATGTTAAGTGAGAGATGCTTAGCCCCTGAAATGATAAAGGTATTTTCTCCTCCATTGAAATATGAAGGAGGTATGAGTTGAAGGGAGAGAATGCTTTGTGAGGCAAGATAGGTTTAGTTCTTATGGCAACCCATTTCAATTGGTTGTTTTGTCCTGGCTATCCAAATCAGCCTTAACTTTACTTCTACATAGGGGAAGATTTTGGTTTACACAGGATGGCAGGGGAGAGGTGAATAAGAAACTTCTTAAGCCTACAACTTGGTGATTGAGCAATCCTATTCTTTTATATTGGTACTCAGGATGTACTCAATGCAGAAGTTTAAAGATTCAGGGACCACATGCAATTCACACCCCTGATATCAACTTCTGGCCTTGGGTGGTTTGGGCACACAGAGTAGAGTTACTTTGAGATTGACAAAAGAAACAAAGCATGGTGGAAACCTCAGCAGACCCTAGTGAAGGGTTGGTGGTGCTTCATAATAGGCCTGGTGCTAAAGCATTTTAATTTAAGTAAAAGGAGGAATAAGACATTTCTATTACCAGTTGAAGATACGGTTTTTAGAGATTATACCTTCCATTGGGTGAATCTATAACAACTCCTCTCATTCACTTCAAGGAGGTGTTTGATTTTGACTGAATACTCTCATTTTAGAACCCTCTAAATTCTGATATGGAGCCAAAGATCTATTTGCTCCACCCTATTTATGGCTTTGATTGATGCCTATTTCATTCTAGAATTATGACCTAGGAAACCAATCCCCCATGTATCTAATTAGGACAGCATTGTGAGGTATTCAAACATCTATATTCCCTCTCTTTCCATTGGTTCAGGGATCCATTGGATGACAGACATCGAAGAGACTCAGAACAATATCTGTCCTCACTACAGTACTGTTGGAAGACTTGGCCAAGACAGAAAGAGCAAGCCAAGTTCAGTTGTAGCATTAGAAAAACAGAGACAGAGCTTGCTCCTTAGTACTTGGTCTATGAATACTTGTATAGGGCTATTGAAACAGAATTACTCCCTCAAAGCCATAAAGTTGGGTGATTAAGTAGTCTCAGTAGTATTAATTCTGCCTTATGAATCAGTCAACAGATTGCAGAAGTTTTAAGGTGGAGGATGAATAAACTGAAAGAAAAAACAACAATAAAAAGTTATTGGCCCTCAATCTATTGTATTCGAGTAGTGTTTATTTGTATTCAAGGGGTTAAGACTTTTGGTATAGTGGGGGGAAAGAGTGGAAAACCTCCCTTCTCCAAGCGGGTTCAGGGGACACAGCTGATGTTTAGGGTTGGCTCAGAGAGAGAAGAGGGGGTTTGGAAATTTTCTCTATTCTGCCTTCCCTCCTTAGCTAAGGCTGCTCTCCCAGATTTGCTCTTGTCCCTCTTGTTCCTCCTCCACTACTCGAGACCAAAAGGCCTCCCCTTGATCTGTTCACTAAGCTTGGAGAAAAGATAACTATTTTAATGTCAACTCAATCAGGATAATACAAAGGAATAACTAGCAGGGAAACAATTGGAGAGGAAAGTGGGGAAAAGGGGGTCCCTGTCTCTATCTAAAATCCTTTTCCCTCCCTCCTCAAGTTTGGGGAGAACTCATGCCTTGGCAGCCTGAGCCCCCTGAGAGAAAGTCAGGTTGACTCACCCTGGGTTTGGCCCCTTGGCCACAGTTCAGACTCAGGGCAACAGGAGCTGAAGTAAAGTCAGACAGAGATTTAAAATGTCTTTCTCAGGTTTCCTCTTCAACAGTCTTTTCAATTGGGAAATGTTGGGGAGGATTTTCAGTCACCAGCAGGAAAAGTGTATAACCCTCAGGTTAAAGTATTTTCCCACCTTCTCTCTTTGGCTTCTCAGGATTGAGAGAGCCTCACTGCTCTACCAGCCAGAATCTTCTCTTCAAGCTTCCCCTCTCCAGGGACCCCCCCCCCAATGATGTGATCAGTTCCACACACTCTTCAATCTGGCACTTTTCTCATGTGCCAGCCTCTGTCACACTATTCTATCAAAACTCTGTTACTATGACTTTCTGAAAAACAGAAAATTCTAGCTACATCATAGTTATGAGACCTGATTGCAATTGTTTCTAAGGTCCTGTCTTCCCTGCCCTGTTTCCCAAATCTCTTGGACCAGCTGGCAGAGGTGATGATCTCCCAAAGTTGAACTCTTAGTTGAAATTTAAAAATATCATGCTACACTTTATTTTTAAAATGACAGCAATATTTCCCCTGCTGGGAAATGCTATATGGACAGGTCTTTAAAAATTAAAAGCTTGTGTCCAAATTCAATATGGTGTAGGTTTAGAAAGTTTAAATAAAAAATTAAGAATGCTAGTTGAGATTCACTTTCAGCAAAGAGCACTTCTATGTTCAGCCCTCAATGAATTTGCCATGATTTTCATATGGGTTCAGGAAACAAGGTAGTCAGTAAGGTTTAGGTGCTCCACGATCTTGTAAAGTGCTTTGGAATAACAGAAGGTATAGTCTTTCTCCAAGAAATCCATGAAGTATTCTCTGGTTCAATTCTAGTATTCCATTAGCATAAGGTTTGAGCCAATCACACCATAACAAAGCTTTATCTTATACAGATTGTAAAAGAGCCAGAACTCTATCAGCCTATGCCCAGTCTGAGGATTTCATACAAAATACATAAAACAATAACAATAGCAATAAAACCTTAATTACTACTAAAAACTTGAAAAAAAACCCTTTTTCTTCTCAGCAGCCTTTAGTTTGGGAGTACAAGTGTTAGGATCTCCATTCTACAAAAGAGGAAATTCAAACTTTGATTGTTTTTCTGATTATCATACTGCTATTGTATCTGAGTCAGGATTTGATCCCATGTCTCCTGACAATAGGCATAGTTTCCTTGCCTATAGCATGTCTTTCTCTAGACAACTTTTCAATTCCAGTCTAACTCCTTCAAATATCACTGACTCATATGGCCACTGTTAAACTCCTTGGCTTATTCTTTATGAACATAGATTCAGTGGATATACTTGTTACACTTTAATCTTCTTGGTAGAAACAAAACAAACTTCTCTCTGGCTATTTGATTGAGATGGAGAGTGAAATTAGTTTTCTTTTCTTTTCTTTTATTTTTTAGCCTCAAAGGAGAACTTGTGTACCATATGTAGTGATCTTCTCTCTTTGATAAAAGAAAATGAGCTATGCAAATATGGGCCCAAGTTTAGTGAAAACAACCAGCTACTACCACTCCAGCAAAAAGAAACCACCACCCCCTGCAATATTGAAGAAGAAAACCTTAAGATTTCATGGAATCACAAGAACCCTAGAATTTAGAACTGGAAGAAACATTAGAGCTCATCTAGTCCATCTCCTTCATTTTTCAGTTGAGGAATTTCATGATTTTCTAAGGATAATTTACTTTCATTCTAAAAAAAAAACATTTCTCCTCTGCTTTACAACAAAACAAATTAAACAGATTAGAGCAAAAGAAAATAAAATGTTTTCTCTGACTCCACTGTCCTAGCTAGTGGGAGGCAACCCTGTCATTCAGACATCTTTGTTCTTTTTAGAGTTGGGAAAATAGGCAAGGTCACCAACTCTACTAGTTTCCATTGTTCTTTGTGGATTCTCAAACAGCTAATCAATTCACAAAAATTTTCCAAGAATTACTATGTACCTCATCTTACATTATGTGCTAAAGGTAGAAAGGATACAAAGACATATATTAAAATATCTTTCTTATAAGAAGAGATAGGAATCAAAAGGTGAAACTACAGTAAGTCACATAGAGCACAAAAATTAAGTGCTAAATTGTGTGAGAGATTAAAATGCAATAGGAGACACAAAGAAAAATTATAGGAGGCTGGAGTGGTCATTCATAAGATCATAAATTAAGGTAGCTATAAAGTCCAACTGCCTTATTTTATATGTAAGGTAACAGGATTCTTGCCCAGGTTCACAGTTACAAAAAGTCTAAGGAGGTTTTGAAACCAAGTTTTCCTGGTTCTGTCTTCTGTGCTCTATTCATGACTCTGTGTTGCCTTGTTCAAGACTTCCTGGAAGATGTGAGTCTTGAATAGGAACCTGAAGACTATACAACTTTGACAAGTGGAGAGTCAGGAAGGACATTAGAGATGTAGAAAGAGAAAGTGAATGAATTAAGGGAAGGTGGCTAACTGCCTGACTTCTTAAAGCAAACAGAATCTTAATCATAAACAATGACCAGCATCTTCCAGGAACTTCTTTATGGGTCAGGAGAATTACTTTTGAAGAGGTATATGTATTGGTATAGGGGCCAATGGTGTATTTTTCTATTGTCATGCTGATGATGCCAATTATGGAGGCAATTTGGCTGCATTGATTAATTTGTCGCCTACTCACCCAGACAGAGTCTACATTTAGCTCTGTGACAATAGTTGGAATTTTGTGTGTGTGTGTGTGTGTGTGTGTGTGTGTGTGTGTGTGTGTGTGTATACATGAAGGAGATCAAGTCAAAATGGATGAAAACCTTAAGCAATTCAGTTATTATAAACCCCTCAAGGCAGAGAATATCCTGATTGAGCTGGATATCTAATATCTGAGGCTATATTTCATTGGACCTATCCTATATGCTTTCTTCCCTTTCTTGAATTCCTTGAAGGATATAGATCATTCTGATTTAACATGTTAAAGCTCTGTGATAACTAAAAAACCCTTACTTTTTGTCCCTTCATACATGATATGCTGCAGTGTAACAGGGACTGTGACTAGAGGGTTGAAGGACTGAGGTTCAACTCTCTTTGAAGTTTATTATCTATCTGACCTTGAACAAGTCTTTGAACTCCATTTTCTTCAACCCTAAAATGAGGCAGTTGCATTGGATAGCCTCTGAGGTCCCTTCTAGCTCTAGGTCTTTGATCCTATGACTTAAAATAATTGAGATGAATTGTTAAGCCTATGTTTAAAAAATCTTTCTCCATCAACTAGAAACTCCCTGGAAGTATGATTAAGGTACAGCAGAATTTAACTTTAAGATGCCATTTTCAAAACTAGAATGGGAAGGGAGAGTGTAGGCAGGAAGAGGGGAAAATATTTTAATTTTATTTTCCCTTTCTAATTAATTAGGGCTACAAGATCTCTCTTTACTTTGGGAAAATTACCCTTAATCTTCACCAATGAGGGTAATCAACACATCTACTAAATAAACAGATCAATTAATGAAGGAAAGGGAAAAAGAGATCTGAGCTTTGCCTTTTATTCTCCTTCACTGGCCTTCACAAAGGAGAAATGGCTGAATCTAGAAGGGAAAGGGATATTCTCTGAATGTCCTCTAAATGCTCAGAATGCAAGAAACACAGCATCCCCTACTGCCAAGCAGAGGGACTAGAAGGAAGAATGCTTTAATCCAATCAATCTTAAATCCAGGGGGAATCTTCCAGTGTAATAGGGGGGCCCTCCCTTGGTCTCCTTTTCTCTTTTAGAGCTCTGCTTCTCCTGTCATTTGTTCCAATTGAAATGAGGCATGGATGATGATTTATACTAGCACCATTGATCAAATGACACACTGCATTGTGTTATGACTGGCAATAAAGAAACATAAAAATGTCTCCTGGATCAAACTGACAGTATCAATCTAGATAGAAGCAATCCAGCCCTAAATCTTTATGCCCCTGGCAGTCAACTTCTCCTTTTCCAAAACCTGTTTTTTTTTTTTATTCATACAAAGGAAGTCAGATATACAACACATGAGCACATGCTCTAGGCAAAGAAGGGTTCATTCCAAAGGGAATCATATTGCCACAGAGCCAATTATTTGAAGAGATTGAAGGTTACAGGTTTTCTTCTAGAAAGCAAACACAATTCTCCAAAGATTGATTTGGAGTATAGAATGGGGAGGTTATTTTACAAGGTATGGGACAAACAAGATGCAACTCATGCTGCTGATCTGCAAGAAAACCAAGAGTAGGGATTGAGGGGAAAAACACTTTACTGCCATCAATTACACTGAATAATTTCTGATTTCCAAACTAAATCCTTAGGAGGCCCTATTCCCACTCAGTTTTCACATCACTAAAGGTATAATTTTCTTTACTGAGAAATAAAATTGCCAGGTAACATTAGGATTTAAAATTTCATGATTCCCTAGGATAAAATCAAAGTCACAATGTTGTATGTATAAATTGTTGCCAAGGCCCTAAGTTTTGCCCTCTCATTTTACTGAGTAAAATGTTTCTTCCTTCTCAGTTGTGGACCTCATACATTCTAAGAGAGTGAGAGCAAGAAATTGTCACCCTTTAAAACTTTTCTCACTTTTGGCAAGGAAGTAGTCTCAGGATCATGTTGGCTAAGGCAGTCTTTCAGCATTGCTTTAAGTTAATGTGTGTTCAGGAAAGAGAAACCAAAGAAGTAGATTAATACAGTGAGATTAAAAAGGCCCAATGCATTTATAAACTAATCCCACTGTCATTCTTCTCATCATTCCACTGGCTAACATAATGCATTCATTATAAGAACAGCGGAATTTCCAAGTCTGTGGGTAACAACATGGCGACCTAGACACTTCCTTTGATTCCTCTGACCTTTGAATATTCTTCAAAACAGAAATTATGTGCCAAAGATAAAGTGATTTCTCCTGTTTCCATGGTCTGTGACACCTACAATCCAAAATAAGGTTTTAAAAAAGCATACAGGAATTCAAACTCATAGACATGGCTCCTTCCTCACTATTTTCTCACCTCTCACACTTCTGACAGCAAGGCTACACTAGCAGACCCAAAGACATAATCTATATCCCTATGCCCCAGGCCCCTCCTCTTTTCCAGGGTCTTAGAAACCATATCTCTAGATTACAAAAATTACTCAGACCTTGACTGCTAACTTGGCCATCACCTTTCTAGCAGAATAGTCTACCAGAAGCTTCAATATGGAACCACCAGTACTGTACCAGAACTGCCAATCTTAGTAAAAGCATGATTTCAACAGCAGATTAGGATAGGAACTGATCTGATATTGCCAGGCCAGAGAAGAAGGAAACATAAAAAAATGAGACAGATCATGAGGATGGACACCATGGGTAACATTCCACCAAACCTCAGGGAGAAGCCATAGCATCTAGATACAGCCAGTTTTGACTATCCACAAGTCACTAGGGGTAAAGGACTTGGTTGGTGAATTCTGAAATGCTAAGTGTGGGATAAGACATTTTGAGATGAACCCCCACAGAAGCCACAATTATAGGGGATAGAGTCATGAAGTAAGTAATAAGGAAAATAAGCATGATGAGGAGGCAGAAAATGCAAAAGATTTTAGGAAGGACAAATCTCAAATATCTAGATCCATAAATGGATTAATTAGCAGAAAAATAGACAGTAACAAAAAGAAATACAGCCTATAGAGCTAGTAAATTTGTTGAAACATGTATGAAAAATACTGCAAAATGAAGTAAAATGATTCAATAACTGATAAGACAAAGCATCCCATGGAATTTGAAGAGAATATGGAACCACAACATACTATTCCTTTGGAGTTTAAAGGAACTTATGCCCTGCACAGCAAAAATAATGAGTGGTCTAGAGAAACTTGAGTCTGTAATGGCTCATCTCATAGAAGAAACAAAAGAGGGAACAATAGATTAGGAATGGCAATTTAAAGAAGCAAAGATCAACTTAGAAGAATGGAAGAAAAACTCAAAACATTGAAATAAATTATGTTTGATATGCAAGCAAAACATGTGGATTTCATAGACAGGTCCCATAGAGACAACCTGAGGATCATAGATCTTTGAGAAGAGCACAACAGGACAAAAACCATTAATATTATAATGAAAATAATACTATAAGAAAACTGCCCAGGATTTCTGAATACAAAAATGAAATCCTAATCAAAAGAATTCACAGATCCCCTAAAATTAAAATAAATACAAACCCAAGGGGACAAATTTAAGACACATTGTGGTTAAATTTGACAATTCAGTTCAAAAACAAGTTCTGTAAGATATCAAGAGAAATACCATAAAACCAAAGGGAATGACGTTAGAATAAGACAAAATTATTTGATACTTACTAGAAAAAGGAACAGAGAAAAGAATAATATGTTCTGAAGAACTTTAGAGTTGAAGATGCCTTCCAGGGTGATCTATCCTGCAAATCTAAGCTTGACCATAGAGAACAAAAGATTAATGTTCAATAATAACATAAGGAAAGAAAGTTAGGATTGAAGAGATTGCTTCTTAAATATCCTAAACAACAGAATTACAGGAAGAGTGAATAAGTACACTAGGTGACAGGGATGAGGTGGAAATCTGTTAGAGGTAACAGTGAAGAGGTAGATAGAGGCCCTTGCATTATGAACCGAACCTGACTATACCCTGACTACAGGTAAATGCTCGTTTTGTGGGACAATATTACCATATGGTAAGGTACATGAAAGGGGAGGGGAGCAGGATGATAGAAAAGAATGAGTGATACATGCTGTGAAATCAAGGGCTTGCAAAAAGGGAAAGGAAAGTGACTTTTGTTATCTCAAAAAGAGAGGAGCCAGAAATGGAGTGTGTGAGGAAGAGGAAAGATGGAAAAGAGGAGGAAAGGTATGTTTCATTTTGGAAATGGGAGGGAATTCCACTGGTGAATATGATTGAAGGGAGATGAGAACGTTACACTAGATGAGACCTAGGGAATTTGGTGCCTGAAAAGTCAACTTATCCTAAGAGAGGCAAAATAAAATGACTGGAATAACTGGCACCTGGTAGAGTGAGAGAACACAAACCCAGGGAGTTATTAGGCAAATGTACAAAAGAAAAGTCAACAAGCAATATTGATTAGTGAAGGGAGATGGATCCTCCCATGGGACAATGTTCTCTAAAGCATCTATAATAATTGTTCTGATATTGAATTATAACAAACATGGGAAACATATGGGATAAACTCTTACAAGGCAGGGGCAGAAACCATCTAGAGGACAAATAATAGAATTAATACTTGAAAAGCTTTGATTGAATAAAGAATAAAGAAAAAAGAGAGAGACAAGATAGTTATGGTGGTCATGAATCAAAGAATGAGGTTCTAGAGTAAATATAAGAAATATAAGTAAATATAAGAAAAAGCATAAAATGGAGTGAAAAAAAAAACCTTTAGGAAAGAATACACAAAAATGAAGTTAAAGAATTAATAAATAGGAATATATGAAGGGGAAGAGAAAGTGGGAAATATCCTTGACTAAGTGAGAGAAGAAAAAAGGGGGAGAAATATATAGGCAGATAGAAACAGGAGAGAGGAATATATAAGGAAATCCCTAAAGGGACAACAGTAACAAACAAGAAGAGGAGATCAGGGGGAAAGGAAAAGAACAAGTGGGGTCATGGCTATATTTATTAAAAAAATTAAAATAAAATCATTGAAGGAACACATTATTGTCTTACAGCAGAAGGGAAAATCATAACTTGAAAAAATAGAGACAAATGGAGGTAAATATAAACCTACTTCTTTTTAATTAAATACAAGTTGATTAAACAATTCAATAAAAAGAAAAAGAGTGACAGATTGAATAAGAAAAAAAGAAAAAACAAAACTCTACAATCTGTTGCTTACTAGAAACACATTGAAAAAAATTAGGACATGCAAAACATAAAAGTGAAGAATGGAAGAAAATTGATTATTCATTAAATGAATTCTAAACAAATAAGGAATTGCCATCATCTATCAGTCAAAGTAAAACAAGAATTCAACAAATAAAAGGGATAAACAAGGAAACTACATTAACCTGAAATTATAAGCAATAAACCAATATTAGTAATTTTAAATGCCTTAGCATCAAATTCATAAAGGAAATATTATTTGAACATCTGGAAGACATATGTAGGCACAAAAAATTGATGAATGATTTCAATATCTCTCTATCAGTTTTATATAAGTCTAACCAAAAGATAAACAAAAGAGGAAATATAAAACTGAATATATTTCTGGAGAAAGTAAATTTAAAATATGTGGCCTTTTCTAACATGGACAGTAAAAGAATGCTGTGGTCTACTACCCCCAAAACACACCTTTTTGCAGTTTCAGATTTCTTTGGGTTGAGTTAGATGGGGTCAATTTTATATTCCAGGGGAAGGAGGAAGTCAGGAAAGGGGCTGGTGCTGGATTAGGAGAGGATTGGCATATAGGTTATAGACATGAGAAAGCTGTGGACAGACATTGGTATCAAGCTTATATAAAGGTAAGATAGACACTCAGGGCAGTGGTGGAATGCATCAAGTGGGACAAAATCTCTTCTCTGTGTGCTGGAGGTCCCTCCTGCTGTAGTGGTCTGATGGTTTCTCTGCACTTTAGTTCTTTTCACCTGAAGGACTAATTTTTAAGAGTTTTTTTTTTTTGTGGGGAAGGTGGAGTTGGGGATATTAGGAACTCTAAGCTGAGGGGCAGGAGTGGAAAGATAGAATTAAAAGAGAAAGGTTAATATGATTTTAAGAGTTAAAATTTGAACTGTCTGCAAGGGATTCAATACTATGCACTGTAAGCAGAAAAAAGAAATGTAATATTTACTGGAAAAGATGGGGAATTGAAAAACCTTGTTCTATTTTTCTTTCCACAGAAACAATTAAAATATCATGAAGCCCCAGTCAAGATTAAATGGGGTCTGGCAGTTTCCATAATAAAGTATTAGTAGGCTTGGAATATGATATTCTGGAAGGCAAGAGAACTGGGTTTACAATAAAAAATATAACTATCCATCAAAACTTACCAGATTCCTTCAGGGGAAAATGTGATAATTTACTAAAATAGAAGATTTCCAATCATTCCTGAAGAAAATAAAATAAGATGGAGGGGAATACACAGATGGCAATAATAACTGTGAATATAAATAAATAAAATCACCATTAAAATGGAAGCAGATAATAGAGTGGTTTAAAAACCAGAATTCTGGGACTTCCAGTCAAGATGGCGGCTAAAGTTCAGATCTCTTGAAACCCTTCCCTACCGATCTTAAACTATATGCTCCTAGGGTGCCGAAATTCAAAACGATCAACAGCATAGACCCTGAGAATCCTCCTCCTGGACCTGGACCTGAATCAAAAGGTAAGGCCCCCCTCAAAAGCCAGAACCCGAGATCACTCGGACCTAAGGGGTAGGAGCTCCGAGTCCAAGGCTACAGAGGAAAACTTAGACCCGAGATTGTAACCCCCTGGCCGGATCCTTCCATCTGAGTTCCAGGGAAAGTCACTGCCCTCGGAGCTCTGGGAAGCTGCAGCCCCTCCCCCCTCAGAGAGCAGGGTCATCTGAAACAACAGTAACCCTCAGGGCCGGCAAGACAGCCTCACAGCCAGCTATTCTGAAGGCAACTTCCGGAAAGCAACCCGACCCAGTCGAGGGGGCACCCAAACAGCAGGGAAATAGAGAGAGCCGGGGGGAGAGTGTAACCCCCTGGCCGGATCCTTCCATTCCATTTCCAGTGAAAGTCACTGCCCAGGGAAAGCTCATAAAATGGACAATCTGCCCAGGACTAAACCTCTGAACACCATACAGAGATAAGAAAAGCTAATCCTCCCCATTCAGAGATGGCAAACTCCACAGAAGCACAGAAGCCCCAAAATCCCAAGAAAAATAAGAAGAAAGGGGCAACTTTGGACACATTCTACGGAGCCAAAATACAAAATACAGAGCAGATAGAAGATGATACACAAGAAAATGCCCTGAAACTTTCCAAAGGAAATGGAAACTCTCCACAAACCCATGAAGAATTTGAATCAGAAATGAACAAAAAGATGGAAGCCTTCTGGGAGGAAAAGTGGGAAATAATGCAAAAGAAATTCACGCATTTACAAAACCTGTGTGACCAAACTGAAAAGGAAAACCAGGCTTAAAAGGTCAGAATCAGGCAACTGGAAGACATAGATCGTGTAAAAGAGCAAGAATTAATAAAGCAAAGCCAAAATACCAAGAAATTAGAAGAGAACATGAAATATCTCACCAACAAGGTGACAGATCTGGAAAATAGAGGGAGAAGAGATAATTTAAGAATAATTGGACTTCCAGAAAAGCCAGAAATAAACACCAAACTCGACATTGTGATAAAAGATATAATCAAAGAAAATTGCCCAGAGATTCTAGAACAAGGGGGTAATACAGCCACTGACAGAGCTCACAGAACACCTTCTACACTAAACCTCCAAAAGACAACTCCCAGGAATGTAATTGCCAAATTCCAAAGCTCTCAAACAAAAGAAAAAATCCTACAAGAAGCCAGAAAAAGACAATTTAGATTTAAAGGAATGCCAATCAGGGTCACACAAGACCTTGCATGTTCTACTCTGAATGATCGTAAGGCATGGAACATGATCTTCAGAAAGGCAAGAGAGCTGGGTCTTCAACCAAGAATCAGCTACCCAGCAAAACTAACTATATACTTCCAAGGGAAAGTATGGGCATTCAACAAAATAGAAGATTTCCAACTTTTTGCGAAGAAAAGAGCAGAGCTCTGTGGAAAGTCTGATACCGAAAAACAAAGAGCATGGAATACCTGAAAAGGTAAATATGAAGGAAAGGGGAAAGGAGAAATGTTATCTTCTTCTTTTATTCAAACTCTCTTCTATAAGGACTACATTTATATCAATCTATGTATACTAACATGTGGGGAAAATGTAATGTATAAATAGGGGGTAAAGAAAGACCAAATAGAATAATCTTTCTCACACAAAGATTCACATGTGAAGAGGAGGGGAAGAAAACTCCTATAAGAAGGAGAGGAGGAGAGGGTTTTTTACTTAAACCTTAATCTCAGGGAAATCAACTCTGAGAGGGAAAAACATCCAGATCCATTGGGATTTTGAATTCTATCTTACCCAATAAGGGTAGGAAGAAGGGAAAACCAGAGGAGGGGAGAGGGAAAACAAAAAGGGAGGGAAAGAGAGGGGGGAGGGGGAGGGAACAAAAAGGGAGGGACTAAAAAGGGAAACATCAAGGGAGGGGACAAGGGGGACTGATTCAAAGTAAATCACTGGACTAAAAGGTAGAGCCGAAGAAGAAAAGATTAGAATTAGGGAAGGATATCAAAATGCCAGGGAGTCCACAAATGACAATCATAACTTTGAACGTGAATGGGATAAACTCACCCATAAAACATAGACGAATAGCAGAATGGATTAGAATCCAAAACCCTACCATATGTTGTCTTCAAGAAACACACATGAGGTGGGTTGACACCCACAAGGTCAGAATTAAAGGATGGAGTAAGACCTTCTGGGCCTCAACTGACAGAAAGAAGGCAAGAGTGGTAATCATGATATCTGATAAAGCCAAAGCAAAAATAGACCTGATCAAAAGGGACAGGGAAGGTAATTATATTTTGTTAAAAGGGTCTTTAGACAATGAGGAAATATCATTAATCAACATGTATGCAACAAATAATATAGCACCCAAATTTCTAATGGAGAAACTAGGAGAATTGAAGGAAGAAATAGACAGTAAAACCATATTAGTGGGAGAATTAAACCAACCATTATCAAATTTAGATAAATCAAATAAAAAAATAAATAAGAAAGAGGTAAAAAAAGTGAATGAAATCTTAGAAAAATTAGAATTAATAGACATTTGGAGAAAAATAAATAGGGATAAAAAGGAATATACCTTCTTCTCAGCACCACATGGTACATTCACAAAAATTGACCATACATTAGGTCAAAGAAACATAGCACACAAATGCAGAAAAGCAGAAATAATGAATGCAGCCTTCTCAGATCACAAGGCAATAAAAATAATGATTAGTAATGGTACATGGAAAACCAAATCAAAAACTAATTGGAAATTAAACAATATGATACTCCAAAATCATTTAAAGAAGAAATCATAGAAACAATTAATAATTTCATCGAGGAAAATGACAATGGTGAGACATCCTTTCAAACCTTTTGGGATGCAGCCAAAGCGGTAATCAGAGGTAAATTCATATCCCTGAATGCTTATATTACAGAGAAACAGAGAAAGAAAACTATAGACCAATCTCCCTAATGAATATAGATGCAAAAATATTAAATAGGATACTAGCAAAAAGACTCCAGCAAGTGATCAGAAGGATCATCCACCATGATCAAGTACGATTTATACCAGGCATGCAGGGCTGGTTCAATATTAGGAAAACCATCCACATAATTGACCACATCAACAAGCAAACCAACAAGAACCACATGATTATCTCAATAGATGCAGAAAAAGCATTTGCTAAAATACAACACCCATTCCTATTAAAAACACTAGAAAGCATAGGAATAGAAGGGTCATTCCTAAAAATAATAAACAGTATATGTCTAAAACCATCAGCTAATATCATCTGCAATGGGGATAAACTAGACGCATTCCCAATAAGATCAGGAGTGAAACAAGGATGCCCATTATGACCTCTACTATTTGACATTGTACTAGAAACACTAGCAGTAGCAATTAGAGAAGAAAAAGAAATTGAAGGCATCAGAATAGGCAAGGAGGAGATCAAGTTATCACTCTTTGGAGATGACATGATGGTCTACTTAAAGAATCCTAGAGATTCAACCAAAAAGCTAATTGAAATAATCAACAACTTTAGCAAAGTTGCAGGATACAGAATAAACCCTCATAAGTCATCAGCATTTCTATATATCTCCAACACAACTCAGCAGCAAAAACTAGAAAGAGAAATCCCATTCAAAATCACCTTAGACAAAATAAAATACCTAGGAATCTATCTCCCAAGACAAACACAGGAACTATATGAACACAACTACAAAACACTCTCCACACAACTAAAACTAGACTTGAGCAATTGGAAAAGAATTAACTGCTCATGGATAGGACGAGCCAATATAATAAAAATGACTATCCTACCCAAACTTATTTATCTATTTAGTAAAATACCCATTGAACTACCAAAATTACTTCTTCACTGATTTAGAAAAAACCATAACAAAATTCATTTGGAACAACAAAAGATCAAGGATATCCAGGGAAATAATGAAAAAAAAAAAAACACATATGATGGGTGCCTTGCAGTCCCTGACCTTAAACTATATTTCAAAGCAGCGGTCATCAAAACAATTTGGTACTGGCTAAGAAACAAAAAGGAAGATCGGTGGAATACACTGGGGGAAAGCGACCTCAGCAAGACAGTATACGATAAACCCAAAGATCCCAGCTTTGGGGACAAAAATCCACTATTCGATAAAAACTGCTGGGAAAATTGGAAGACAGTGTGGGAGAGACTAGGAATAGATCAACACCTCACACCCTACCCTAAGATAAATTCAAAATGGGTGAGTGACTTAAACATAAAGAAGGAAACCATAAGTAAATTGGATAAACACAGAATAGTATACATGTCAGTCCTTTGGGAGGGGAAAGGCTTTAAAACCAAGCAAGACATAGAAAGAATCACAAAATGTAAAATAAATAATTTTGACTACATCAAATTAAAAAGCTTTTGTACAAACAAAACCAATGTAACTAAAATCAGAAAGGAAACAACAAATTTGGAAAAAATCTTCAAAGAAACCTCTGACAAAGGTTTAATTACTCAAATTTATAAAGAGCTAAATCAACTGTACAAAAAATCAAGCCATTCTCCAATTGATAAATGGGCAAGGGACATGGATAGGCAGTTCTCAGATAAAGAAATCAAAACTATTAATAAGCACATGAAGAAGTGTTCTAAATCTCTCTTTTTTTTTTTAAATATATTTTATTTGATCATTTCCAAGCATTATTCGTTAAAGACATAGATCATTTTCTTTTCCTCCCCCCACCCCCCATAGCCGACGCGTAAGTCCACTGGGCATTAGATGTTTTCTTGATTTGAACCCATTGCTTTGTTGATAGTATTTGCATTAGAGTGTTCATTTAAAGTCTATCCTCTGTCATGTCCCCTCAACCTCTGTATTCAGGCAGTTGCTTTTTCTCGGTGTTTCCACTCCCATAGTTTATCCTTTGCTTATGAATGGTGTTTTTTTTCTCCTGGATCCCTGAAAGTTGTTCAGGGACATTACACCGTCCCTAATGGAGAAGTCCATTACGTTCGATTATACCACAGTGTATTAGTCTCTGTGTACAATGTTCTCCTGGTTCTGCTCCTCTCGCTCTGCATCACTTCCTGGAGGTTGTTCCAGTCTCCATGGAACTTCTCCACTTTATTATTCCTTTGAGCACAATAGTATTCCATCACCAACATATACCACAGTTTGTTCAGCCATTCCCCAATTGATGGGCATCCCCTGTTTTCCAGTTTTGGGCCACCACAAAGAGCGCAGCTATGAATATTTTTGTACAAGTCTTTGTGTCCATTATCTCTTTGGGATACAGACCCAGCAGTGCTATGACTGGGTCAAAGGGTAGATATTCTTTTGTCGCCCTTTGGGCATAGTTCCAAATTGCCCTCCAGAATGGTTGGATCAGTTCACAACTCCACCAGCAATGAATTAATGTCCCTACTTTGCCACATCCCCTCCAGCATTCATTACTTTCCTTTGCTGTTATGTTAGCCAATCTGCTAGGTGTGAGGTGATACCTCAGAGTTGTTTTGATTTGCATCTCTCTGATTATAAGAGATGTAGAACACTTCTTCATGTGCTTGTTAATATTTTTGATTTCTTTATCTGAGAACTGCCTATCCATTTCCCTTGCCCATTTATCAATTGGAGAATGGCTTGATTTTTTGTACAATTGATTTAGCTCATTATAAATATGAGTAATTAAACCTTTGTCAGAGGTTTCTATGAAGATTTTTTCCCAATTTGTTGTTTCCCTTCTGATTTTAGTTATATTGGTTTTGTTTGTACAAAAGCTTTTTAGTTTGATGTAGTCAAAATTATTTATTTTACATTTTGTGATTCTTTCTATATCTTGCTTGGTTTTAAAGCCTTTCCCCTCCCAAAGGTCTGACATGTATACTATTCTGTGTTTACCCAATTTACTTATGGTTTCCTTCTTTATGTTTAAGTCACTCACCCATTTTGAATTTATCTTGGTGTAGGGTGTGAGGTGTTGATCTATTCCTAGTCTCTCCCACACTGTCTTCCAATTTTCCCAGCAGTTTTTATCGAATAGTGGATTTTTGTCCCAAAAGCTGGGATCTTTGGGTTTATCGTATACTGTCTTGCTGAGGTCGTTTTCCCCCAGTCTATTCCACTGATCTTCCTTTCTGTTTCTTAGCCAGTACCAAATTGTTTTGATGACTGCTGCTTTGTAATATAGTTTGAGGTCTGGGACTGCAAGGCCCCCATCATATGTGTTTTTTTTCATTATTTCCCTGGATATCCTTGATCTTTTGTTCTTCCAAATGAACTTTGTTATGGTTTTTTCTAAATCAGTGAAGAAGTATTTTGGTAGTTCAATGGGTATGGCACTAAATAGATAAATAAGTTTGGGTAGGATGGTCATTTTTATTATATTGGCTCGTCCTATCCATGAGCAGTTAATGTTTTTCCAATTGTTCAAGTCTAGTTTTAGTTGTGTGGCGAGTGTTTTGTAGTTGTGTTCATATAGTTCCTGTGTTTGTCTTGGGAGATAGATTCCTAGGTATTTTATTTTGTCTAAGGTGATTTTGAATGGGATTTCTCTTTCTAGTTCTTGCTGCTGAGCTGTGTTGGAGATATATAGAAAAGCTGATGATTTATGTGGGTTTATTTTGTATCCTGCAACTTTGCTAAAGTTGTTGATTATTTCAATTAGCTTTTTGGTTGAATCTCTAGGATTCTTTAAGTAGACCATCATGTCATCCGCAAAGAGTGATAACTTGGTCTCCTCCTTGCCTATTCTGATGCCTTCAATTTCTTTATCTTTTCTAATTGCTACTGCTAGTGTTTCTAGTACAATGTCAAATAGTAGAGGTGATAATGGGCATCCTTGTTTCACTCCTGATCTTATTGGGAATGCATCTAGTTTATCCCCATTGCAGATGATATTAGCTGATGGTTTTAGATATATACTGTTTATTATTTTTAGGAATGACCCTTCTATTCCTATGCTTTCTAGTGTTTTTAATAGGAATGGGTGTTGTATTTTATCAAAGGCTTTTTCTGCATCTATTGAGATAATCATGTGGTTCTTGCTAGTTTGCTTGTTGATGTGGTCAATTATGTGGATGGTTTTCCTAATATTGAACCAGCCCTGCATGCCTGGTATAAATCGTACTTGATCATGGTGGATGATCCTTCTGATCACTTGCTGGAGTCTTTTTGCTAGTATCCTATTTAAAATTTTTGCATCTATATTCATTAGGGAGATTGGTCTATAGTTTTCTTTCTCTGTTTTTGACCTGCCTGGTTTTGGAATCAGTACCATGTTTGTGTCGTAAAAGGAGTTTGGTAGAACTCCCTCTTTGCTTATTATGTCAAATAGTTTGTATAGTATTGGGATTAACTGTTCTCTGAATGTTTGATAGAATTCACAGGTGAATCCATCAGGCCCTGGGGATTTTTTCTTAGGAAGTTCTTTGATGGCTTGATGGATTTCAATTTCTGATATGGGATTATTTAAGAATTCTATTTCCTCTTCTGTTAGTCTAGGCAGTTTGTATTTTTGTATATATTCATCCATTTCTCCTAAATTGGTGTATTTATTGCCATATAATTGGGCAAAGTAATTTCTAATGATTGCCTTAATTTCCTCCTCATTGGAGGTGCTGTCCCCCTTTTCATCTTTAATGCTGTGAATTTGCTTTTCTTCCTTCCTTTTTTTAATTAGATTGACCAGTACTTTGTCTATTTTGTTTGTTTTTTCAAAGTACCAGCTTCTTGTCTTATTTATTAAATCAATAGTTCTATCACTTTCGATTTTATTAATTTCTCCCTTAATTTTTAGGATTTCTAATTTGGTTTTCTGCTGGGGGTTTTTAATTTGATCGCTTTCGAGTTTTTTCAATTGCATTTCCAATTGATTGATCTCTGCTCTCCCTTGTTTGTTAATATGAGCTTTCAGGGATATGAATTTGCCTCTGATTACCGCTTTGGCTGCATCCCAAAAGGTTTGAAAGGATGTTTCGCCATTGTCATTTTCCTTGATGAAATTATTAATTGTTTCTATGATTTCTTCTTTAGCTAAACGGTTTTGGAGTATCATATTGTTTAATTTCCAATTGGTTTTAGATTTGGTTTTCCATGTACCATTACTAATCATTATTTTTATTGCCTTGTGATCTGAGAAGGCTGCATTCATTATTTCTGCTTTTTTGCATTTGTGTGCTATGTTTCTGTGACCTAATGTATGGTCAATTTTTGTGAATGTGCCATGTGGTGCTGAGAAGAAGGTGTATTCCTTTTTATCCCTATTTATTTTTCTCCATATGTCTATTAATTCTAATTTTTCTAAGATTTCATTCACTTCTTTTACCTCTTTCTTATTTATTTTTTGATTTGATTTATCTAAATTTGATAATGGTTGGTTTAAGTCTCCCACTAGTATGGTTTTATTGTCTATTTCTTCCTTCAATTCTCCTAGTTTCTCCATTAGAAATTTGGGTGCTATATTATTTGGTGCATACATGTTGATTAATGATATTTCCTCATTGTCTAGAGTCCCTTTTAACAAAATATAATTACCTTCCCTATCCCTTTTGATCAGGTCTATTTTTGCATTGGCTTTATCAGATATCATGATTACCACTCCTGCCTTCTTTCTATCAGTTGAGGCCCAGAAGGTCTTACTCCATCCTTTAATTCTGACCTTGTGGGTGTCAACCCGCCTCATGTGTGTTTCTTGAAGACAACATATGGTAGGGTTTTGGATTCTAATCCATTCTGCTATTCGTCTACGTTTTATGGGTGAGTTCATCCCATTCACGTTCAAAGTTATGATTGTCATTTGTGGACTCCCTGGCATTTTGATTGCCTTCCCTAATTCTAATCTTTTCTTCTTCGGCTCTACCTTTTAGTCCAGTGATTTACTTTGAATCAGTCCCCCTTGTCCCCTCCCTTGATGTTTCCCTTTTTAGTCCCTCCCTTTTTGTTCCCTCCCCCTCCCCCCTCTCTTTCCCTCCCTTTTTGTTCTCCCTCTCCCCCTCCCCCCCTTGGTTTTCCCTTCTCCTTACCCTTGTTGGGTAAGATAGAATTCAAGATCCCAATGGATCTGGATGTTTTTCCCTCTCAGAGTTGATTTCCCTGAGATTGAGGTTTAAGTAAACCCCCCCCCCCTCTTCCTCTCCTTCTTATAGGAGTTTCCTTCCCCTCCCCTTCCCCTGTGAATCTTTGTGTGAGAACCATTATTCTATTTGGTCTTTCTTTACCCCCTATTTATACATTACATTTTCCCCACATATTAGTATACATAGGTTGATATAAATGTAGTCCTTATAGAAGAGAGTTTGAGTAAAAGAAGATAACATTTTTCCCCTTTCCTTAATATTTACCTTTTCAGGTATTCCTTGCTCTTTGATTTTCGGTATCAAACTTTCCACAGAGCTCTGGTCTTTTCTTTGCAAAAAGTTGGAAGTCTTCTATTTTGTTGAATGCCCATACTTTCCCTTGGAAGTATATAGTCAGTTTTGCTGGGTAGCTGATTCTTGGTTGGAGCCCCAGCTCTCTTGCCTTTCTGAAGATCATGTTCCATGCCTTACGATCGTTCAGCGTAGAACTTGCAAGGTCTTGTGTGACCCTGATTGGCATTCCTTTATATCTAAATTGTCTTTTTCTGGCTTCCTGTAGGATTTTTTCTTTTGTTTGATAGCTTTGGAATTTGGCAATTACATTCCTGGGAGTTGTCTTTTGGGGGTTTAGTGTAGAAGGTGTTCTGTGAGCTCTGTCAGTAGCTGTATTGCCCCCTTGTTCTAGAATCTCTGGGCAATTTTCTTTGATTATATCTTGTATCACCATGTCCAGTTTGGTGTTTATTTCTGGCTTTTCTGGGAGTCCAATTATTCTTAAATTTTCTCTTCTCCCCCTGTTTTCCAGATCTATCACCTTGTCGGTGAGATATTTTATGTTCTCTTCTAATTTCTTGGTGTTTTGGCTTTGCTTTATTAGTTCTTGCTTTAAAGCCTGGTTTTCTTTTACAGTTTGGTCAAACCGGTTTTGTAGATGCGTGAATTTCTTTTGCATCATTTCCCACTTTTCCTCCCAGAGGGCTTCCATCTTTTTGGTCCTTTCTGATTCAAATTCTTCATGGGTTTGTGGAGAGTTTCTATTTCCTTTGGAAGATTTTGGAGAATTTTCTTGTATATCTTCTTCTATCTGCTCTGTATTTTGTATTTTGGCTCCATAGAATGTGTCCAGAGTCGCCCCTTTCTTCTTATTTTTCTTGGTATTTTGGGGCTTCTGTGCTTCTGTGGAATTTGTCATCTCTGAACGTGGAGGATTGGCTTTTCTTGTCTTTGTCTGGTGATCAGAGGCTTTAGTCCTGGGCAGATGTTGGTTCTATGAGCTTTCTCTGGGTTAAACTGAATATGCCTCACTGGAACTGGAATGGAAGGGTCGGACCACGAGGCCACCCTCTCCCCCTGGCTCGATTTCCGGAAGTTGCCTTCAGAATCCCTGGCCGTGAGGCTGTTTCGTCGGCCTGCGGGGGGATGGGCTGCCGCTTCCCCAAGCTCCGAGAGCACAGACTTTCACTGAGACTTGGATAGCAGGATCCAGCCCGTGAGGCTGTCTTGCCCGCCCTGAGGGTTGCTGTTGTTTTGACCAGCTCTCTGCAGCGGAGGCCCCAGGCAGTAACTTTCACCCGGACCGACCAGCTCTTTGCAGTGGAAGCCCCAGGCAGTAACTTTCACCCGGACTGGGACTTGGGTAGAAGACCCTGAGGGTTGTTGTTCCGAGGACCCTGCTCTCTGAGCCCGGCGCGGCTGCCGCTTCCGGGAGCCTTGGACTCTGCGCTCCTACCCCTGAGGTCCGAGGGATCTCGGGTTCTGGCTTTTAAGGGGGGCCGTACCTTTTGAACCGGGTCCAGGTCCAGGAGGAGGGTTCCCAGGGTCTGTGCTGTTGATCGTTTTGAATTTCGGCGCCTTAGGAGCTTCTAGTTTGAGATCGGTCGGGAAGGGTTTTCCGGAGATCTGAACTTCAGCTTTCTCTAAGCCGCCATCTTAACCGGAAGTCTCTAAATCTCTTATAATCAGAGAGATGCAAATCAAAACAACTCTGAGGTATCACCTCACACCTAGCAGATTGGCTAACATAACAGCAAAGGAAAGTAATGAATGCTGGAGGGGATGTGGCAAAGTAGGGACATTAATTCATTGCTGGTGGAGCTGTGAACTGATCCAACCATTCTGGAGGGCAATTTGGAACTATGCCCAAAGGGCGACAAAAGAATATCTACCCTTTGACCCAGCCATAGCACTGCTGGGTCTGTACTCCAAAGAGATAATGGACACAAAGACTTGTACAAAAATATTCATAGCTGCGCTCTTTGTGGTGGCCCAAAACTGGAAAACGAGGGGATGCCCATCAATTGGGGAATGGCTGAACAAACTGTGGTATATGTTGGTGATGGAATACTATTGTGCTCAAAGGAATAATAAAGTGGAGAAGTTCCATGGAGACTGGAACAACCTCCAGGAAGTGATGCAGAGCGAGAGGAGCAGAACCAGGAGAACATTGTACACAGAGACTAATACACTGTGGTATAATCGAACGTAATGGACTTCTACATTAGGGGCGGTGTAATGTCCCTGAACAACTTTCAGGGATCCAGGAGAAAAAAAAACACCATTCATAAGCAAAGGATAAACTATGGGAGTGGAAACACCGAGAAAAAGCAACTGCCTGAATACAGAGGTCGAGGGGACATGACAGAGGATAGACTTTAAATGAACACTCTAATGCAAATACTAACAACAAAGCAATGGGTTCAAATCAAGAAAACATCTAATGCCCAGTGGACTTATGCGTCGGCTATGGGGGGTGGGGGGAGGAAAAGAAAATGATCTATGTCTTTAACGAATAATGCTTGGAAATGATCAAATAAAATATATTTAAAAAAAAAAAAGAGACCCAATAATTTAAAATTATATGTATCCCTATAAGAAAAGAGGTCATTGACAACTCTTAAAAATTGTTATTACTACCTGGGCAGCTAGAAGAATTACACTTAGAGGGAATAGTGACAAACTGGATGAAATTCCAAGACATAAATATGTATATATATATTTATGCATAAATATATGTATATGTGTGTGTGTGTATACAACTAGAGCTAAAAAAGAGGTTAATACTAAAAGAAATGGGAAAAGAAACAAAAGGGGGTAAATGTATATATCACAAAGAAGCTCATGGCAGGAGGGGTGAGAACACCAATACACTGGAAGGGTGAAGAGGTTGGAGATAGGAAATACTCAACTCTGCCTGGAATCATAGTAATTCTTACTACGTGAATTACTTTCCTCTGGACACTGCCTGGTTTACTAGTGTTCTGTCCCAAATATAAAACCCATAACTGAACCCAATATTCAGATGTTCCAAATGTGGCCTGACCAGGACAGAGGATATTACGACTGTCATCTCCTTAATTCTGGATTCAGTCCATCTTTTTCTAGTTATGTCTGACTCTTAGTCACTCCATTTTGGGTTTTCTTGGCAAAGATCCTGAAGTGGTTTGCCATTTCCTTCTCAGGTCCTTTTACAAGTGAGGAAAATGAGGAAAACAGGGTTAAATGACTTGCCCAGGGTGATATAGCTAGTGCACTTCTGAAGTCAGATTTGAACTCAGGAAGATGAGTCTTTCTGATTTCAGGCCAGGCACTGTGTGCTCCCTAGCTGCCTCATCCTAGATACAGTGTTACATTTCTTTAATACAGCACAAATGGCATTGACATTTTTGATTTGAGCTTGCAATCTGTTAACATGCCCAAACACTTTTTGGATGAATTGATTTCTGGTCCTGTCTCCCCCATATTCTATGTGAAATTGATGTTGGGATTGTAAGTAATTCTATATGAGGATCAGTTGAAGGAAACCCAGAAGAAAAGGTGACCTAATAGGCCCATTGTAGATTGCTTCAGGTATATAAAAGATTAAGTATTAGAGAGGGATTAGAATTGGTTCCTTTGGCTTTAGAGGGTACAGTTAAGAGTAATGAATAGAAGATGAAAGATGCAAATCTGGGCTTTAATATAAGAGGTACCTTCTTATAATTAGAACTATCTAATGATAGAATGAAGCTACCTTTGAAGATAATGGAAACTCTCTCTTCCTCCATGCCTTCC
Organism: Monodelphis domestica; assembly: GCF_027887165.1. Taxonomy (NCBI): domain Eukaryota; kingdom Metazoa; phylum Chordata; class Mammalia; order Didelphimorphia; family Didelphidae; genus Monodelphis; species Monodelphis domestica. The sequence continues at coordinate 657,362,872 of NC_077227.1, read as the reverse complement.
TCTCAGATGTTCTCGAACAAGGACTAGATGGCCACTTGCTGAGTGGTTTATAAGAAGATTTTGGTGTATAGATGGAACTAGCAAGCACCTGAAGCCCCTTCCAATGCTGAAGTTCTGTGATTATTTGATTCTGTGGTCCTAGAGAAGACCCCTTAGGGATGACCTGATACAACTTCAAATATTTAATTTGGAAAATATTATTGCTTCTATTTTAAAGGGAGAGTCATTGAGTCTTAGAACATTTAAATCACCTTTCTGAGGTGCCACAAATGGGGAATACAACTTCGTTTATATTGTCATGATTATTTCTTGAGAAAAAAAATGAAATTTCCTCTAAAATCATTTTAAATGTTATGGTAAACAGTTTGGCAGGCAGCTGATGTTATTTTGTTTATAAGTTGACTTTTAAATTTTGACAGTTTCTAGCTATGTTCTGTAATTAGTTTAGAAGTTTTTCTTGTTACTGAATAGACCATATACCATACATAAATTTAACACCTACATTAGATACAGCTAAGTGGTGCTGTGGAGAGAACAGCGAGCTTGTAGCAAGGATAGTCCTGAATTTAGTATTCAGACTCTTACTATCTTTGTGATCCTGGGTAAGTCACTTGACCTATTTAAATCTCAGCTTCATCTATAAAATGGAAACCTTACAAGACTGCTGCAATGAAGAGTAAAGTGCTCTATACATCATAGCTGTGATTAACCTTTCAATATAGTTTGACACTTTATATAACTTCAATACAGCATCTATTACATAAAAATGAAAAAAAAATACTACTGACTGGTAGAGATATATTTTGCTTTCCTGTTTCATTTTTGCCAACAACTGGTTCTGTTAAAGTAGGTAAATCATTTTTCCTTTAAGAAGAAGGGCTTGGACTTCTATGTTTTCAAGTCCTGTTGGTTTTCAGCCAGTGTATGCATTCTCATTGAATATATCAAAGAGTTTTGGGAGAAGACGGCTAAAGTTTTGATGACATTGAGCTTTTGATATGTTTTTAAGACTTCATTGTGGAAATTTGAGCCCTTCTGTTTTTCAATCGTACCTCTGCTGTCTTCCTTTTAATGCTCTACTCTCTGGTTAACATATGCTATGAAGCTATATTTAAATGTCCTCTAAAACTCTAGAGGGAATACCTAAATCATCCTTGTCACCAGAATCCCTGTGGAACACAGAAATCCTATTACAGTCCCATACAACTGAGAGGAGAGCTGACTGCTAGGGGGAGCAGTGGCAACCAGTGGAGGTACCAAGGAATGATGGAGGAGGGAAGGGGAATTAGAAAAGGGAGTCAAAGTCAATTTTTCAGACCATACAGAATTTTTGTGGTATAATGATTTTCTTACAACAGTTTGCAAGGCTGGTTGAACTCCTCCAGAAAGCCAGTCAGATTCATTACCAAATGATCTTTAGAAGAGTTTCCTAGCTGATCCCCAAACCCTTTTCTGTTAACATTGACATGTAGGACATGTGCTCTCTGTTTCCAAATCAGCAAACCCCTGTGGACTTCCTTCCATCTCCTATCTTCTTTTTTTTCTAGAGTATCTCAAAGCCTTGCTGTGATCCAAGAGGACATGAATTATTCACCATGAATTTCATTGGGCTTCAAAGCACATTTAGAAAAATAAAATAAAACTGCCTAGCCCACTCTGCGCTTTGCCCCTTCCTTCATTTGTCAGGGATCATGATTGGAATGGCTAAATGTGATCTATTGGATTGAACTTAGTGTTGGTTTTTCTCTGTACTCTGCTTCCCCCTGAAAACAACAACAATGACAACAACAACAAAAATACCCCAGCAAGCAGCCCACTCGCAGTGTGCCTGTATTTTCCAATGCTTGAGCCCTTGCTTCCTCACCCCAGGCACATCAGGCTCCAGTGTGTGATTTATAGATAGAATCATGTTCCATATTAATATCATCACTCTCCTTTTAATGGCCTTGAAGGTCTTGGGAAACAGTATACATTATCTGCCTCATAGAGTAGCAGCCCAGCTGAGAATTCCTTTGGCCTTCATATACAAGTTCCTGAGCTTTAGGGCCCTTTCCTCTGTGATCAGGATTCAGGAAGCAATCTTAGGCTAGGACACACTGACAACTGAAACATTAACAGCAACTTTTGGAGTCCCACAAGGTTGAAAGTTCTTAGAAATATACTTAGTAGGTGACTTAGTACTGGGTAAGTACACATTGATTGAATACTTGTCAATTAAATTACTGCTGGTATTCAAATACGATCAGGTAATTTACTTAATAAATTGGATGTTGACCAACTGGGACTAGCCCAATCCCTACTTATAGTTTAGGAGTAATAGTACATGCTGATGATATCATTGACCTCAAGGCCTGATTTTTCTGATATTTTGACTTCAAATGCTCATCTCTCCTGTCCTGGTTCTATATAAGTCAATAATTTCATCCATATTGTCAGTAACTGAGGACTTGAAAACTCTCTCTCTCTCTCTCTCTTTCTCTCTCTCTCTCTCTCTCTCTCTCTCTCTCTCTCTCTCTTTCTTTCTTTCTCTCTCTCTGTCTCTGTTTCCTTATACACATATATAAGTATATATATATATATATATTCACTATATATATATGCACATATATATATATATATACTATAAGGATGATATTAGAAATTAAGTCTTGTTACATTACTTTAAAAATAAGAAGTAGAGAAGCTGGCTTGAGAAAGAATTGGAGTTTCAAATAGATCTGAGTCAGTGTCAGTTTCAACTCCAATATTTTTTCTGTGTGGCAGTTGGTCTCTGGCAGTTGAGAGTCACTCACAGAGAATCTCTCTTTGAAGCTTGGAGGAGGTAATATCTTTGCCCATCTCTCTTTCACTGTTTGAGGTGATCTAACATGAAGGAGTTAAGTGTTTTCCTTTTTCAACTTGGGAAACACTAGTGATTATCTATTGCTGCCTTTATAAATTGGTTTATATCTAAGACAAAAAAAAGATCTGGTCTTTACTTTAGACTCAGTCTGCTAAGACTCAGAGTCCTAACTTGATTCTTGTTGAGACTTAGCCAACTAGCCTTTGCTATTTTCATAACTTGGAGATGAAGTTAAGAATTATAAAGATAATAGTATTATTTTACTTAGAATAGTAAAAATTTGGGTTAGTCAGATCAGGAAGTTTCAGTGTAGTCTGTGAAAATAGGAGAAACAGTTCCTTGTGGAACCAGGGAGTTTTATTTGGGTGAAGTTAGAATCTCTTAGAGATAGAAATCATTTTTATCCTTATATTTTCAACAAATATTTTATTTTTTATAACAAGTCTTTTTAGCAATCTTTCACCTGGCCCTGAAGAGAAGCTCATTTATGAGCTTCACTTCATTGATATAAACAAAAGATACTTTGTAAGCACAGCAAGCAGAGTATCTAAATCAGTTATAAATCAATAATCAATACATCGCCCATTAATTTTACAGTTTGCCTTATATTTTTATAATACACACAGGTAGATATGCATGCATATAGATATGCAATGATACATACATGCTCTATATATGTAGACATATATAATTATAAAATAGTTAGTTTCAAAACTGTCCTTGTCTTTTTTTCTTTCAAAATTTCCTTCTGTTCTCTTCTGTGCATTAAGAAAATGTTTCAATGGTTCTTTGATTTTGGGTATCACTAATGTTAAAACTCCTCTTTCTAACTCTTTCCAAATGATTAGATGAAGCCAAGAAAAAAAACCCAACTGAACAATGTAACAAATAATTATAGCCAAGAAAATGAATCTGCATGGTGGCTATGTTAAAAAAAATGTCATTTTTGTACTCTCTGTCTATCACTTCTCTGTCAGAGATGGGTAACGTGCTTCATTGTAGATTGTCTGGAAATACCACTGGTTCTGACCAGAAATCTTAAGTCTCTTGCCACTCCAGTCTGTCATACACATTGCTGCCAAAGTAGTTTTCCTTAAGTGAAAATCTGACCATGTGATTACCCAATTCCAGTGCTTCCTTTTGCCTTTAGAAGAAAATATGAACTCTGTTTAGTTTTTGAAACCTTTCACAATTTAGTGTCAACCTATCTTTTAGTGTTCATTAGAAATTATTCCACCTCTTGTGCTTTTTGCTCTAAACAAATTGGCCTTCTTTCTTTCCCTCTTATATAACATTTTGTCTCCCAGTTCCCTGCCTTTTCACTGGCTATCCCACATCCATGGAATATACTTCATCCAAACCTCTGATTCATATACCTTCTTTCCTTTAAGAATTAGCTCAGGATAAAAATGACCATCCTACCCAAACTCATCTATCTATGTAGTGCCATACCCATGGAACTTCCAAATTTTTTTTTTACTGATTTAGAAAAAACTATAACAAAGTTCATTTGGAAGAACAAAAGATCAAGGATATCCAGGGAAATAATGAAAAAAAAATACAAAGGAAGGGGGCCTTGCAGTCCCAGATCTCAAACTATATTATAAAGCAGCGGTCATCAAAACAATTTGGTACTGGCTAAGAGACAGAAAGGAGGATCAGTGGAATAGACTGGGGGCAAGGGACCTCAGCAAGACAGTATATGACAAACCCCAAAATCCCAGCTTTTGGGAAAAAAACCCACTATTTCATAAAAACTTCTGGGAAAATTAGAGGACAGTGTGGGAAAGATTAGGTTTAGATCAACACCTCATACCCTACACCATGATAAATTCAAAATGGGTGCATGACTTGAACATAAAGAAGGAAACTATAAGAAAATTAGGTGAACACAGAATAGTATACATGTCAGACCTTTGGGAAGGGAAAGACTTTAAAACCAAGCAAGACTTAGAAAGAGTCACAAAATACAAAATAAATAATCTGGAATACATCAAATTAAAAAGTTTTTGTACAAACAAAACCTATGTAACCAAAATCAGAATGGTAGCAACAAATTGGGAAGCAATCTTCATAAAAACCTCTGACAAAGGTTTAATTACTCAAATTTACAAAGAACTAAATCAATTGTAGAAAAAATCAAGCCACTCTCCAATTGATAAATGGGCAAGGGACATGAACAGGCAGTTCTCAGATAAAGAAATCAAAACTATTAATAAGCACATGAAAAAGTGCTCTACATCCCTTATAATCAGAGAGATGCAAATCAAAACAACACTGAGGTATCACCTCACACCTAGCAGATTGGCTAACATGACAGCTATGGAAAGTAATGAATGCTGGAGGGGATGTGGCAAAGTGGGGACACTAATTCATTGCTGGTGGAGTTGTGAATTGATCCAGCCATTCTGGAGGGCAATTTGGAACTATGCCCAAAGGTTGATAAAAGACTGTCTGCCCTTTGATCCAGCTATAGCACTGCTGGGCTTGTACCCCAAAGAGATAATAAGGAAAAAGACTTGTACAAGAATATTCATAACTGCACTCTTGGTGGTGGCCAAAAATTGGCAAACGAGGGGATGCCCATCAATTGGGGAATGGCTGAACAAATTGTGGTATCTGTTGGTGATGGAATAATATTGTGCTAAAAGGAATAATAAAGTGGAGGAATTCCATGGAGACTGGAACAACCTCCAGGAAGTGATGCAGAACGAAAGGAGCAGAACCCAAAAAACATTGTACACAGAGACTGATACATTGTGGTCCAATCGAAGGTGATGGACTTCTCCATTAGTGGCAGTGCAATGTCCCTGAACGATCTGCAGGGATCTAAAAAAAATACTACCCACAAGCAGAGGATAAACTGTAGGAGTAAAAACACCGATGAAAAGCAACTGCTTGACTACAGGGGTTGAGGGGATATGACTGAGGAGAGACTCTAAATGAACACTGTAATGCAAATACCAACAACAGGGAAATGGGTTCGAGTCAATAACACATGTGATAACCAGTGGAATCGTGCGTCGGCTATGGGAGAGGGAAAGGTGGTGGGAGAGGGGGCGGGGAGGAAAAGAAAATGATCTTTGTTTCCAGTGAATAATGTTTGGAAATGACCAAATAAAATAATGTTTAAAATAAAAAAAAAAAAAGAATTAGCTCAGGTGGGGGTAGCTAGGTGGCTCAGTGGATTGAGAGCCAGGCCTAGAGATGGGAGGTCCTAGGTTCAAATGTGACTTCAGATACTTCCTAGCTGTGTGACCCTGGACAAGTCACTTGACCCCCATTGCCTAGTCCTTAGCATTCTTCAGCATTGGAACCAATACCCAGCATTGATTCCAAAATGGAAAGTAAGGGTTTAAAAAAACCCCTAAGAATCAGCTCAGGCACCACATCCTATGGGAACTCTTGATTCCCCCACTCCAAATGTTAGTACTCTCCATTAAGTAATTTTTATACCTCTATATTTAATAATTTATATTTATATTGCCTGTATTCCACCAAGTATTTTGTTGAATTTGAATTCATTAACGTATCAGCTTCTTGTGAGTAGGGGTTATATGTATATAGTACCATGCCTGGCCTGTACTACTTAGTACTTCTTGAATGATTGTCTCAAAGATATCCAGTGCCCTATAAATAGTATGTGCTCTTGCATTTTATATTCATATTAATATGAAGATAAAAATGACTTAATGACTTGAAATACTAATCTATGCTGTAGTGGAGTGGTGGCAAACCTTTTAGAGATAGAGTGCCGCACCCTGCCTCCACCCAACCCCCTAGACCAAGTGATGTGCCTACCTCCACCCAGAGACCATGGGTCATGCCCCTCCCCTCCACCAAGTGCTGGGCCTGCCTTGCCCCCACCCCCCACATAGGGGAGGGAGAAAGTGTTCCCATTGGGCTGCTAGACAAAGGGGAGGGTGATGTGAAAAAATGTCATCAAGCTTGGTAGAGAGGGGGAGGAGAGCAACCCCATCTGAGTCCCTCTGCCTTTCTAGTATTGAACTCTGGGGTGGAGGGTGGGGGTAGAGGGCAGCTATGTGCCAACAGAGAGTGCTCTGTGTGCCATCTTTGGCACCCATGCCAAAGGGTTACCATTACTGTTGTAATAGTTCCATCTCAAGTGGAACTATGGACTAAAATCCTAATGATCAACTTTGAGACACAGAAAGAGAAAAGAAGTTTGCTAGAAGCAAGCTCCTGAAATCCTTTTCTCTATTTCTATCTCTCTCACTGTTTTGTGTGGAAAAGTTATATGACTAGATGGGGGTGTGCTGGAAAACATTTAAGACTACCTGAAAAAATTGTCATGATACTGTTTTAAGTTTAATCATCATTACTGATACTTTAACCATCACTTTCTTAAGTCTAAACAATCCAAAAAAAATTGACTCCTGATGTTTAGCTTTTAGTGATTTCTAAGTTGTAAATTTACAAACTAAAAATTTTTACAATCTGCTTTCATGATCTGGTTCCAGACTTGCCTGGAAATATGTTTAAAGTATAGGGTATTAGTATCACAGAGCTAGAATTTGAAGGGACCTAATTGGCTAGCTCATAAAACAAGTAAGGAAAGCCAGGTCAAGAGAGTATAAATGACTTGTCCAAGGCCACATAGAAATAATTGAAAGAATTTTAACCCACATTCTCTGATTCCAGACTTAATACCTTTCCCCCCTATACCACACTGCCTTCTATGAAATCACTTTCTATGGTATAGTTTATATCTCCCTTTGAGTTTTCCTTTTTTTCTTGACATGATGTACTTGGATCAAAAGGTTTCTAGAATGCTTTTGTAGGAAAACAGATATAGAGATGGAAAGGACCCTAATTGAGGTCACTGATTCCAATACTCATATCTTCCAGATGAGGAAACTGGGGCTTAGCAAGGATAAGTGACTTGATCAGGGTCATACAACTAGTAAGAATCTAACGTATAATTTGAATCCAGATTTTCTTGACCCCAATTTCTCTACTGTTTTCCACATTGTTCACCTCTAATTTTGTTTTGCTACAAAGAGTCCTGGCAATTACTGAAAAGGCTGAACTCTAGTGGGATGGGGCTTGAAAGAAGTAAAGGAGATAGAGAATCCCTGGATCTAGAAAGAATTTAATGTTTCTTTGATCTATATTCCAGGATTCTAATTGATCAAACAATTATTTAAAATCTATATTATTTTCCCCATGTTTACCTTTCTCTCTCAGCTTTTGTGTCTGTTCACAAATGTTTTGCCTCTATCATCTTTCCCATTTCCCCATCCTTTTTGCCTGTTTCCCCTTTTCTTATATATATATATATATATATATATATATATATATGTATATATGTACACACACACATATATATGTATAAGATAGGTTTCTATAGCTGGCTGAGATGTTTTTCTTACTTTGAACTAATTCTAAAGAGTAAAATTCAAGCATTGCCCACCACACTCTCCCATCTTCTCCTCCACTGTATTGATTCCTGGGTATTTCTTCATTTGAGATCATTTACTCCTTTATATCTTTTCTCTTCTCCATCATATATTTCTTTTTCCCATCCCAAGATTTTTTTGGAGGATATCAACTCATCCAATCCACTTACTACCTTCCTTCATTTTATGTATAATCCTTCTTAGTGTCCTAATAGTGATAAAATTCATCAGTATCGTAAGTACTTTTAAGCATCTTGAATACTTTAAATAGCTTGCATGATTTGTGTCAGGTATATGTTAAATATCTTAATAATCACCCACCCAGTTATGAACATATCAATTCAACCTTATTGAAAATTTCAAGTTTTCAAATTTCTATTTGAGTTTTTATGCTTCCCTGGAATGTTATGCTCAGTTTTGTGGGGTTTACACACATTAGTTGTAGGCTTAGATCTATTGTCTTTTGGAATTTCATATTTTATGCCTTCTGGTACTTTAATATAGAAACTGCAAGGTCTTCTGCAAGACTAACTATGGCTCCATGATATTTGAATAGTTTTTTTTTTCCCTGACTGCTTTCAATCCTTTTTCCTTGATCTAAGATTTTAAATTTTGTTATAACAGTTCTGAGATGTTTTAGATTATTGTCTCTCAGGAGATGATCTTAAACTACTTTTACTTTCTGTTTTTCTCTCTTGAAGATATCAAGGCATTTTTCTCTGATGATTTCTTCTCATATACTGTTCATGCTCATTTTAAAATCGTAACTTTCAGATACATTCAATGATTCTTGAATTATCTCTCCTCTGATCTATTTTGTAGGTTAGTTGTTTTTCTAGTGACGTCTACTTAGCTCTTTGGAAATGGACAAGCACAGTATAATGGTAGTGGGTAGATATCATGCATCCATTGCCTTCACCATTGTGTCAAGAATCTTTCAAATACACACACACACATAAAATAATATAGAAACATAATATAGAAAAATAATTATGTAATACTACTATCTATACATATATATTTTGGTGGGAGGATCAAACTTCAGAGAGTAGAGTCAATGGACATCTATTAAATGCCTACTATGTTCCAGGCACTTTGCATAAACTGGAAATAATAAAATGCATATGATAGTCTTTACCTGAAGAAGACTGTGATCTAATAAGGCAGGCAATATATGTGTATATATTAATATATCTTAAAAGATATAGGGGAGTAAATTAATCCATAGGAACATTGGAACAGGCAGGGTGGGAAATAATCTGAGGTGGTGTGAGTTTCATGGATGATTTCATCTTCAAGAATGATGAGTTTCTGGCGATAGGAAGTCCTGAAAAGTAGCATTTGGAGAAATGACAGGGAAATTCCTTAGGTGTCATCCCTTCTTAAATCCTAGATGTTCTGTGAGAGGCTTCTATATGTCTATTTTCCATCTTTTCCAACCACAGGATTTGAGGAGCCTCTGGAACAGGGGTTGCTGAGGAGCTTTAAATTTCAGAGTTGATGTAGAAGATACACATACATTTACATATGCATATACATATGTAAGGCAGCTAGGTGGTATAGTGTATAGATTGTTGGACCTGGAGTCTTGAATTCAAATCTGATCTCAGATGCTTACTATCTGTGCAACCATGGGCAAGCTACTTCACCCTGTTTACCTCAGTTTCCTCTTCTGTAAAAATGCCTGGAGAAGAAAATGACAAACCATTCCAGTATCTCTCCCAGGAAAACCCCAATATAGTCATGAAGAGGAGGGCATGACCAATCAATAAACCCACTTCTTTCCTCCTCTGCCCAATTTCTCTCCAAGTTCTCCTTCTTCTTCCTCATTCTTTTTTCCAGACAGGCATGACTACTTTGGAACCATCAGTCCCATGTTGAAAGCTAAGAGTTTAGCATATAGGCCTGACACAAGACATAGAATCTTCATAGTAAGCACATTCTGCCTTCAAGTAGCAGATTAATTACTTCCACAGAAAAGAGTGTGGGTCATTGTGCTACCTCCTTGCCTCCTGGAATTCCATGGTAGGGTAAAGGCATGTCAAAATTTATAAAAATCGTCAGTCAACTGAAATGATAGAGAGATTGGGACTTTATCTGGATTTCCTTTGCCATTTTGTGGAGAAGGGGAGGGAGCTGGTGAAGAGTAGTATGTGAGAGTATGCTGATGAGCACGTGTGTGCGTGTGCGTGTGTGTGTGTGTGTGTGTGTGTGTGTGTGTGTGTGTGTGAGTGTGTGATGAGAATATGGAAGGGAGTACTGTTCAGGCCTACCCGAACCTAGGCAGGATAAAAATAAAAAGTTTAGCTGAAGGGAAATAAATAGAAACTTAGAAAATCTTGTGATTATCTACACATTCATATTGACATTTTAGAGAGTGAAGATTCTGTTCCCAAGACAACAAAAAGTGGCAAGGAAAGGAGAGGTCAGAATAGGGAGGAGGCTGCTATAGCTGTTTTAATTTTGAAACCTTGAATTATCAGGCTCTGTCACCTTCATGGTTTGCTTTTCTGTTTCTTTTTAATTATTTTATTATAAACTTTGCCATAAACAAACATTAAACTTTCAAGATTCAAAGAACAGAAAAGAGGATTGTCTGAGATATTGAATTTCTATCAAGGGTAATTTTAAAAAGATATCTATGTATATATATATATACATATATATATGTATATATATATATATATACATATATTAAGTTCAGTAAGCTTGTAACAATACTGCCCTATTTGTGTCCATTTCTGTGTTTCTATATTTTTTCCATTTGTGCATTAAGAAAAGCAAAAGGTTTCATTGATTCCCTTTTACCTTTTTTTCCTGTGTCCCCCATTCACTGTTAAGGGTACGCTCTTGGCCCCATATATTATTTCAGTGTGTTAATGGTCCATTCAAAAGTGTCCAATCCTCTGTTCTGGATGGGCAGGTTTGCTCAGGGTTATTACTTATTCCTAATGTATCAGATATGGCTGCATGCCAACAGTTCTGCCTTTTTCCAGCAGCAAGGCAGGAACAACAAGGAAGAGCTGACATATAAATAATAGCACCATGGGAAAAGTCATCCCAAGGCACACTATTTCCTCTAGGCTCTGTTCAATCCTGCAGATAGATGACATCACTGTTCCAGTTCTTTGGGAAGCTAGTGTATCTATTCTATGTCTTTACACAAAGCAAGCCTGCAGAGCCCTCTGTCTGAACAATGAGCCTTACTCTGAGCCAAACGGAGATGCACCTGGGGAACATATATGCTAGTTATACATTCATAACCCTCTTGATGAACAAATCCATATCTGTTGTCCCTTTAAAGAGTATTGCAAATCAGGATTTTAATTGAGAATTTCTTAAAAAAATGTTAGAGCCCAAATTGACCAGAACTATCCATGCTACTTTCAATGATGTGAAAATGCTGGTATTGATCCATCAGTATGTCAGGAACCTTGACTGGTTTCCAAAGAAGTTGTGAAGGATTTGGAATGATCTATCCCTATATATTCATCTGGACTTCCTTATGATTAATAGCATTGTGATTTCATTTTCCATATCTTATCTGGCATTAATAAAAAGGACACCCCCTTGCTCAATAATCAATCAATGGTTCTCTATTGCCTCTAGAATAATATCAATCAATATTTATTAAATATAGATGGTGTTTCAGGCACCGAGTTAAGCACCGAGGATACAAAGGGGCAAAAGATAGTCCCTGCCCTCAAGGAGCTCACAGTCTAAGTTAGATACAGGATAAATGGGAAATAACCAACAGAGAGAAATTACTAGAATTAAGAGGGATTGGGAAACTCTTTCCAATTACAAATACTTAATCATGACATTTAAACTCCTTTAATATTTAATCTTAATTTACCTTTCTAGCTTTATTGCATATTACTTTCCTTCATGTACTCTATATTCATTCAAACTAGTGTTCTTGTTGATCTTTGAACTCAGGAGTCATTAGCCCACCTCTGTGGCTTTCCACAAGTTGTCCTTCATGAATAAACTCCTTTACCTTTACCTTTTAGAATTACTGATTTCATATATGGCTAAGCTTGTATTCTATTTCCTACAGGATACTTTTGGCTGTTGGTGTTCTGTCCTCACTTCTCAAATTTTAAGGAATATTCCTTTCCTCTTGTATGCCATATTCTCCTAGTATACTGTATACTCCTTTAAAGGTGAAACAGTTTTCATTTTTGAATCCCCAGGATCTAGCACAGAATATAATAGGTACTTGCATATAGTCGGTACTTCAGAAAATTTTGTTCAGTCTTTTCATTTGTATTTGACTCTTTGTGACCCCATTTGGTGTTTTCTTGACAAAGATTCTGGCATGGTTTGCCACATCCTTCTCTAGGTCATTTTACAGTTGAGTTGAGGCAAACAGAATTAAGTTTTTTTTTGCCGAAGGTCATATAGCTAGTAAATGTCTGAGGTCAAATTTGTACTCACGAAGATGAGTTTCCTATTTCCAAACTCATTGCTCTTTCTATTTTACCACCTAGCTTCCATTAATTCTTTACTATTAATTTTTAATTATTTTAATGCCCTTTGCTAGGTGGATTTAAATGGTGTGTAAGTCTCTCATTCCACAGATGAAGCAATTGAGGTCCAAAGATTATACAGCTAGCTAGGAGCAAAACTGATTCAAACCAGGTTTTCTGACTCCTAATCAGGTCTTCTTCCTTCAACTGCTTGACAGTTTCCTTAGGGAATTTCATAGTTCTAGGATTCCTGCACCCAACTGACTTGCTAGGAAAAGTAGGACTAATGCTTTCCTTCTTCTCAAGAAGCCACCACCCTAGTTCAAGGCTTCTCCTCTCTCCTGGACTATTGTAATGTCTTTCTAATTGGTCTCTGTCTTAAATAAGCCCCCCTTAGCCATTCACCTTCCATATAACTACCCAAGTGCCCTTCCTAAAATACAGGTCTGACCATGTCACTGCTCCACTCAATAAGCTCTAATAATTTCCTATTTCCGATGAAATATGAATTTCTTTGTTTAATATTTAAATCCCTTCTTAACTTGATCCTAAACTATTTTGCCAGTTTATTACCCCCTCCATGTGCTCTCTGATCTAGACAAACTGACCTCTGATTTACTCAAACATGGGACAATACTTCCCATCTCCATACCTTTTCATTTCCTCTTAACCTCCACCTTGTACAATCTTTTTTTTTTAATTTCAAGATGTAGCTCAAGCACTGCCTTCTAAGAAATATTTCTTGATTCTATCAATTATTAGGACTTCTCCTCCAAAATTACCTAGTATTTAACTTCCTGGTATTTACTTCTTATTTTCAGTGTATATGCTTAAATGTGTATCTGTCTCTCTTATTACAATAATGAGACAAGGCTGATTATTTCATTATTTGTATTTGTATTCCCAGTGCTAGAACCATGTCTGAAGCTCATTAAGCCCTTAAGAAATATATACTTAGGGGCAGCAAGGTAGCTTAGTGGAATAGAGCCAGGTCCAGAGATGGGAGGTCTTAGGCTCAAATCTGGCCTAAGACACTTCCCAGCTGTGTGACCCTGGGCAAGTCACTTAACTTCTGCCTTGAAATCAATACACAGTATTGATTCCATGATGGAAGGTAAGGGTTTAAAAAAAAAGAAATATGTACTGATTGACTGATTAGGGTGCCTATAGATTTGATTTGTTGATGGACTTTATTAAAATGGAATTTTTAACTCTAAGGCTTCTGGTAATGTGTTTCAAACACAAACAAGAAATTAAAGCAAATACTGTTGTAAAAATGCCTTTAAATCCAAAAGGATTAGAAAGATGTTGTAGATAATCAGGGTATCCCAAAGAATAGACATCAGGGGACTGCTCAGAAAGGCAGCACAGTCAAGGAGGTCAGATGTACTCTTGTCACTACACATTCCTCCGAGAACCAGAGCCAAGAACAAAGGTGAGAAGGAAAATATAGCTACAAAGGAGCAAAAAAGAAAGAATATATGAAAAAAGGCTCCCCTTCACTCCTAAGGATTTCTTTTCGTACCAGTAACTAAGATGTTCTTCAGAGCATGGGGCTCTCTACTGGGTCTTGAACAATAAATAGAGCCTTTTGAAACAGAATACCCCCTATCATTTCAAAGAACTTTGATTTTAAAATAGTGCTTTGAAGCTCCAACGAAGCCTTCTAGTATTTTTCATCACTCTTCTCCAAAATGGCCCTTCCCTCAAGCCAAGATGCAGTTCTTGCTTCATTGACACAAGCCATCCTCTCTCAACAGCAGTCCTTTACTCTTAATTAGAAATCTTCATGCAATGGCTTTTCTCCTTTATCTCTGCCAACCTAATCAGTCATATTTTACATTTATTTAGTGCTTTAAGATCTAGTTTTGAGTGCACCCCAAATATGTGGGCTGCCAGGAAAGGCAACTAAGTTTTAAAGCATTCTATTGGTTGACTCATTCAAGACAATAACTGCTAAACTGATCACCGGTTTATTGTCACTGACCAGTTAGATGACATGGTAATTAAGAACAATAATAATAATAATAATAATTAGCATATTTATAGTGCTTTAAGATGTGCAAAAGATTCTTCCTATGTTATCACATCTGATTCCCACAACAATCATGTTGATGTTATTTTTACTCCCATTTTATAGATAGGGAAACTGAGGCAAATATTTTATATACCTTCAAGTATGTGTGTGTATTTAAGTGCCTTGCTGAGAGTTACATAGCTGAATAAGTATCTAAGGCAGGATTTTGATTTAGATCTTCTTGCTTCCAAGTTTACCACTGCCTCCACCGAACCACTTAGCTGCCAAGATGACAATTAATTAAACATTATATTTAGGTATGCGATTATACTACTAGCTAAGGAAGAAACACATGGAGAGAACATGAATAACTAGAGTTCGTGGAGGTACATATGTAAGGAACACATATTTTGAAGAAACATGATTGAAGAGATAAAGGTCAATGTTTCCTATATGTCAGTAACTATGTTAAGTGTCTAGAATTAAAATATAATGAAGCAAGATAGACTCTACCTTCAAAGGTTTTCTATTTTGATGGGGAAAGACATATCAAAGAGAACAACTATGGATACTGCTAAAAATTGTATGGAAGCATGTGGATGAAAAGTTCATTTGTGAGCATGAGTGAACCAGGATTCATGTCCAAGTTTTGAGAAGAGTAGATATGATCAGAGAGAAAGGAGACAGCAAGGAAACTACACAAGTTAAGTGACTTGCCCCAGGTCACACACCTAGTAAGCAGCAGAACCTGGACATGAGCATATATATGCAATCTTCAAATCCTAGACTCTTTGCAGAAGTTCTTCTCTAAATAGCTCCATGACATTGAACCAGCACTGTTGTGCAGTGCAAAAAAAAAAAAAAAGCTATATTAGAAGGCAGATGGTGGAGAGTAGAGGCAGTGCTTGGTGAACAGAAATGATGGAGGCAAAACAAAATGGGCTTAGTTTTCAATTGTTTACAATAGGCTATCTATTTCTATCTATGAGTGAAAGACAAACCAACTTACCCCTCAATGCATTTTCCTTCCCTCCTTGGAGTCATGGATTGGAGTAATAAAAGTTATCAGTTTTAAAATCTGGAGTGGGAACTGAGAAAGATTAAAATGATAGGAGCATGTACTGGAACTACCACACCAGGATGCAGAAAAGACCTATCCATTGTTTTCATCCATTCCTTCCATCCATCCATTTGTTCTGTGAACAAATGTATTTATTAAAGCACTGTGCTAGGTATTAGGTATACAAAGAAAGGCAATATCCAGTTCCTATTTTAAAGGGGTCCACATTATAATGAGATGAACAAAATGTATATAGCTTTGTACAGGCAAGTGTAAGTGGAAGGTAACTGAGTCCATTGATTTATGTCCAGGAGATACGAGTGTAACAGAGGAGTGTCCAATGTGAATTCAGTCCTGGGAGCAAATGCATTCTTGGAGAGTTTTTTTTTCTCCAGACATAAATAATGGATGGGTCTACTTTCTACTTAGCTACTTGCACAGATAGTCAATGACTGCTTTCTAGTCTTACCAAGTAGGGGAAAAAAGGTCTTTTTGTTGGTTACTAAACCAAGAGTTAAGGTAATTCAAAAGATCACTAATGAGCTAAAAAGAATCTCTCTTTCCTGGTGGCCATTGAAAGAACACATGTTGACAGCCTGAAGGAGGAAAGAAAGGCCTCAGGCTCTTCATTCTGTAAGGGTAATTTTAGGGTTCTGACTTAATCTAAATTAATTTGGTCGCCAGGGAATATCCCAAATAAAATACCCAAGTCAGTTTGGAAATTTTATGGTGTTTTAATTAATATAGAGGGAAAGAATTAAGGAAAAGAGAGAGGGAAGGGTATAGGATTTCTCCCACCTGGCCTGTGCCAGGGGTAGTTCAAAGACCTCCACCACGAGGTTTTTTCAGAAGATTAGAGGGTTTCCTAAGAGGATAGTGTTTGGAAGGTAAAGGAGAAAAGAATCAGCCTAAACTCCGAGAGCTCAGTGAAGATGCCTCACCTGAACTAGGCTACTAAGCTTCTCCCAGTATTGTACAAAGGAAACTCACCACCAAACACAGACAATAGCTGCCACCATGCCAAGATACTAAGAAGCTCAGCAAGCTGCTGCCAGAGCCACCTCTCTGCAAAAAGAGCCAGAAAGAGGAAGTGACGTGAAATATATAGACTGTTTTTACATCACTTTCCTGCATCTCACATGTATCAATGGTAGCTTAAGCTTGACTTAGGATAGCCCAGGGGATCTGTCAGTTGTTTCTGATTTGTCATTTGCTAGCACATATCTTTCATAGGCCATCCTTCTCAATACTTAATCCTTACATAGGGGTGTAGACATTCCTGTTTTGTTAGACTAAGTAGGGTGGGTAAATATAAAATTCACAGTTCCAGGGATTGACATGCAGAGCTCATAAGTGCATAGTCTTTTGTTACTTCTATTCCTGTTGAGTCATTTATTTCTTACCTTAGGTTAAAGAGTATTAAAGACAGAAGAGACAAAGCTACCTGTCTTCTCTTCTCCCTTTATGGCCCTGCACTTTGTGATCTTATCAGTTCCCATGGATTTAATTACCAGTTCTATGTTGATGATTCTCAAATCTACTTATCTAGTCTTCTATTCTGACCTCCAGACTGGCATAATAAACTGTCTTTCATACATCTCAAGCTAGATGCCTGACATATCATAGATTAACATTTCCAAAATGGAATTCATTATCTTTCCTCCTAAACTATCCCCACTTCTAAATTCCCAGGCTCACAACCTAGGCATCATCAATGACTCCTAATTATCACCTACCTTACATATATAATCTATTGCCATGCCAATTTTACTTTTATAGCATCTTTCAGATACACTCTCCTTTTCTCCTCAATACAGGCAGTTTAGTATCTTAGCACAGGTCCTCAATTTCCTCACTCCTGGACTATTGCAATAGCATGCTATTTGCTTTACTGTAGCTTACTGATTGGTATATGAACCATTAGTCTCTCCCTACTCTAGGCCATCCTTTATTCAGTCACCAAAGTGATTTTTTTGAAGCTGACATCAAGCCATATCAAACCCTACCCCATCAATAAACTCCAATAGCCCCCTTTTACCTATAATATTGAATACCAAATTCTATTTGGTATTCAACGTCCTTCATAACCTAGGGTCTCTAACTTTTAAGTCATCTTCTACCTTTTTGCATTCCCACCCCCACATATGTAAGCTAATAACATTTTTTTTTTGACAATTATTTCCAAAAGAGGACTGCACATCTCCTGGCTTTGGATATTTTTTCTGGCAGTTCTTCACACCTGGAATACTTTTCCCCCTCATCTGGACTCCCCAGGATTCTTTCAAGATCAAGATAAAATCCCATAATTTAAAGGAAGTTTTTCCTCAACTAATTCTAGACTCTTCCCTCTGTTGATTTTTTTAAATTTATCCTATACACTGCCTGCATACACATTTGTTTGTTTGTCATTTTCCCCATTAAATTAAGAGTTTATTGAGGGGAGGGACTAACTTTTCCTCTTTTGTATTCCTAGCACATAGCACAAGCACATAGTAGACAATTAATAAATGCTTATTGCCTAACATCTGATATTGTGAGGTCTGAAGAACCATAAGAGGTCCTTAATTAAACTAATTGCTGCTGCTGAATGTCCATAACCCTCAATCAGTTTGGGAATGAATCAAAGAATGGAGTTCTTGCTGATGTAGGGTTCCTTATTATTTTTAAATGAGCTGGGAAAAAAAGTTACCTTATGAAGAAAAAATTAAGGAAGAGAAAAAGCCAAGTCCTCCAGTGTCAGGAAGACAGTAGTATAAAAAGAAATCCTTTTCATTCTAGTAAACACTAAAATTGTGTTTTCTAGTTCATTGCAGAGTTTAGAGGTCCTTTTGCAAAACTAAGTATTAGGTTGCTTTTGTTCAAAGGAGGATTTCTTTTTCAGGGAAAGAGAAGCTTCCTCTCCCTCCATATACCATGTCATTTAACAAGGCAGCATGGAGATAGGGGATTAGTGTGTATAGCAGCCATAAAGCATCAAATGGCCTTGATAAGCTCCCACTGGTGTAACATAACAAAATTAGTTTTCTCTCCACCTTAAAGTTTTTTTCCCAGATTTCATGTGGGTGTGATTTTCAATAATGGTTTTCAGACATTTTGTAATCTTTGTTCTTCCACCCTTCCCCTTCCCCTTCCCCCAAATGGCAAGTAATATGATATAGGTTGTACTTGTGTTATTATACAATACATATTTGCATGTTCACCATGTTGTGAAATAAGACTCATCACTTACACTAGAGAAAAATTCATAGAAGAAATAACATGAAGAATGGCAAGCTTCGATCTTCATTCAAACTTCATCAGTTCCTTACTTAACAGTGGATAGCCTTTTCGATCATAAGTCCCTTGAAATTGTACTGCATCCTTGCATTTCGGATTATAGTTGTCATTCACAGTTGATCATTGTACTTTTTTGCTGTTTCTGTGTCAGCATTCTGGTTCTGCTCACTTCTTTTTATATCACTTAATATAAATCTTTCTGACTTTATTTCATGTGATCTTGCTTGTCATTTCTTATGATGCAATAGTATTCCATTATAACCATATACCACGACTTGTTCAGCCCTTCCTCAGTTGATGTACATCTCTTCACTTTGCAGCCTTTTGCCACCACAAAAGCTCTGCTATAAATATTTTTGACTCCCCACCTTCTTCATGCAGATTTATTTTATCTGAAATCTCTAAGGCTCAATGCCATGTGCCCACTGAGATTGATTTGCATGGCCATGGCCATTATTGTGGAGTTGGAGTTTGCAAAGGAAAGTTAGTCTTTTTTAGACTGGGTAGCACAGATTTTTACAAGTCATAACGGGGTGGAAATATGGCAAATAAGCTGTCAGCCCTGATGCAAATGAATTTTTTTTGTTAAAAATTGTTTAAATTGCTAGGCATTATTTTTAGATACAGATAAGTTAATAAATATGTGTGTATATATGCACACAAATATATAGATTGAGCCAGAGTATGTGTATGACAGGCAGAAAGCTAGAAACAGAGCCAGAGACAAAAAAAGCACACACACATACACACACACACACACACACACACACACACACACACAGAAAGAGAGGCATCTTTTTTGTCTTTAAAAATATAGCTTCCAATGTGCAATATTTCTATTTCATGATTTATTGGAAAGGTTTTAGGTGGTGGGCACATAATCATCATTCAAGTCAAATATAAATATATTAATGTGGAAATATGTAAAGTGGATTTGTGGTTCCTTTAGTTAATGCCAGGGAACAGGCTAGTCAAGGGAGAGAAAGATATAGCAATATTGAAATGATTACTCTCATGCCCTGGAGATATAAGCCTTGTTTCTGGTTTACCCCCAGGACATAAGTTGTGACACACTAGTTTTGCCCCAAGACAGTAATCTACCTATGCCAATTGGAATTAAAACTAGCTCTTTTTTCTAGTAGGAGCTGAGCAGTCAGATAATACTGAATTCATTTTGAAGCTGGAAGCAACTCTAGGAGGTCACCCAGGCCATTTTCCTATAAGTATGCAAAGTAAATGGGTGCTTTTACAATTGGAAAAGATATTCAGAAAAAGAGATTCTAGATTCTGTTCCAGAATAAATCCAGAACTTCAGCTGCATATCATCTAATTCACAAAAGGTTATAGTTTAAATAATATCCCCCATTCACAAAATGGAATGATAATATTGGAGGAAACTTTAGAAGTCATCTATAGATCATTGTGTAATGGAAAAAAAATTGTTCCTAGAAACAGGAGTAAGATTAGATCAAATTAGGTATTACAAATTGATTTTGTTACAAACACATAAGAAAGAAAAAGCCAGTTATGCTCAATTTACAAATTGGGAGAATTAGACTCAAAGAGTCTAAGTGTATTTCCCAAGGTTATACAACTGGGAAAGAGTAGAGCTTGACCCTTAATTGTATTTTTTAACTCTCAACAATTTTTTCCTTTTCCTTTTCTATACTATGTCTCAATGAGGCAATGCATTTTAATATATTATAATGTTGAGGTAAAAAAAAAATCATTAGGAGTCTTCCAGGTATGGAGCCCAGATGGCAAAGAGTGAAAACTCTTTCAGCTGAGCTCTACCAATATTCCCTCTAAAGAAATTTAAAATAATGCCTGAATCAAATTCTGGATTGGTAGAGGCAACAGAAAATCAGAATGAGACATTATTACTACTCCAAGACAACTTAGGAGGTATAAGGAATTAAATTAAGGGTTTGACTACATATGTGAGAATTCTAAATTAATATTTTGATTGCTGTTTATAAAAATAATTAACTTCTTATGTAAAAATCTGTTAGTAGCTCTTAATAATTTAATATAATATAAATACAGCAAAAGAGAGAAATGTAAGAAGGAAGTAGAAAGTATATCCTAGCTAAATACTCTATAATTGCTGATTCAAAAAAAATTCAGCTCAACTCTGACAAAATCTTCCTCAGATTCCAATCTCCACGTGGAATTCTGATAACCTCTCCAATATGGGTCTCACCAGTAGTATCTTCTTCTTCAGGTCCAGTCCAAGATCCTCCAAGCTCCAGATTCAGGCCAAAGAGCATCTTATGAAGACTGTCTCCAGAAGACTGCTTGCAGAAGACTCCCTCCAGCCAAAGGAATTCAGGGCTTTTATAGTGAATTCTTGTCCTTTACCCTCTTCATAGGGGCCAATCACAGCTTCCAAATTGCCTACCACTTCCAAGGGAAGCAGTGTCTGTGGGATTCACACACCTTATTCTCTGAAGGTGTAAACTCTTATCAAAAAGATTCACAAGTTCTTCACTGATTGAGTTTCTGAGGGTGTGAACTCTTTAAGTGTGTGATTTGTGAATTCTCTTACTTAATCGCTAACAAAGTGTTAAGTATGGCTGTTTCCAGTTTTTGGTTGATTAAGTTAAAAAGTGCTGATTGATAGACAAAGACAGTTTGATTCACACTTAACAGAAGTTAGAAAGAGGGATTTATGGCATAGACTGGAAGCTCTCCTGATCTCACCTAGATGAAACATCAATGGTGGGACCAGATAGTAGTGACAGAAGTAGTAGCACCTTCAGAAGTTCACAAACTGGAGATGTTAAGGAAACCTGGCAACTGGTCAGAAAGAGAATGTAGGGGAACCCTGTGCTAGCACTGAACACAAAACTAGATACTATTGGGCAATTCCATTGCCTATAAACATATCTGGGTTATTTTTCAAGGGCAGAGAATGGCACCATTGGTCAAAACAGAGTGGAAATCAAGATGGGAAGCATTGATTTTTATCATAATTGATCATGAAATCTGAGGAAAAGTCTCACTTCCGATCCCAATGGAGCAGAAGACCTGAGCAGCATTATCAATTGTAATTCAAAGGGATCTGGGGAGCTTCAACAGTAATGACCAGAGTGCAGACCTGGAGAACAGTGACACCTTTCCCCAAGCCACATTAGATTAGAAGCACTCAAAATGTCCAAATCACTAAAACTAGCTCTGAAAACATATAGCACAAAAAAGACTGAAGCTTAAGACAGTGCCTCTCTTCACCCCATGCAATGGCTGGAATCTAAATTTTAAAATACTCAAAATCAAGAAATATGGTAGAAACCCACTTAAGCCAAGATCAAGGCAAACTCAGAATATAATAAAACTAAAACAACTACAAACAAAGCCTCAAAGAATAATTTGGATTGAAAATAGCATGGGACCCTCCTATCCAACCCCTTGAAATATTCCTATGAGCTAAAAATGATTTTGAAAATCAGATAAGAGTGATAGAGGAAAATTAGGTAAATAAATCAAAATGAATGAGAAAACAGCTATGAAAATACAATTAATAACAATAAAAGAGGGACAAAAATGTGGAAGAAAATAATTTAAAAAAAAGAATTCAACAAATGGGAAAAGAGGTAAAAATAGTCACTGATGAAAGCAATTATTTAAAAAACAGAACTGGCCAAATGGAAAAAAAATAAGCATTAAAGCTTTCTGAAGAAAATAATTTCTTAAACATTAGAATTAGAATATAAGAAGCTAAAGACTCCATGAGACATCAAGAAACAGTAAAATTTAAAAAAAATTAAGAAATAAAAGACAATGTGAAATATCAAATCAGAAAAAACCCAGCTGATCTGAATATTTTATTTAAGAGTGAAATGAAAGATTTTTGGATCATCTAATAGTTATGATCAAAGAAAGAGTCTAGACATCCTATTTAATTTTTTTCATGGAAAACTGACTAAATATCCTAGAACTGGAGAGTAAAATGAAATGGAAAAAATCCACTGACCACCAACTAAAAGAGGTCCCAAAATAAAAACTCCCAGGAATATCATAGTCTAATTCCAGAGCTCTAAGGTCAAAAAGAAAATACTTTAATCTGCCAGAAAGAAACCATTCAAATACATATAGTCAGGATCACATAAGATTTATCAGCTACCGTATTAAATGAAGAACAGGCTTAGAATATGATACTTTAGAAGGCAAAAGAACTGGGATTACAACCAATAATAACATACCTTGCAAAAATGAGTTTAATCATTCAACGTGTTGCAGTAAAATTTGTTTTTAAAGAGTAAACCGAGACTAATTTCTAAACAAGATAACATTTATTAGAAAGGGCATGCTATCTGTCAATAAATGAATCAGTGGCTTATCTCCATGCATGCATCTCCAAGCAGACAGACAGGTCACTTTTTATAGAGTTTTGGTGAGTACAGAACAAAGCATGGAGTAGGATCAATATCAAGGAAATTAATGTAAAATTATTAGTTAAAGAGCTGAGACTCAGGGGGCAATATGTTTAGTTGGTAATTTGATAATGAAGCCAACAACAGTTCCCTGTCTCTTTCTTTCAGGAAACTTAAAAGGACTGTTTTGGGATCCTGGTGCAAGACCGAAGTCCAAATTTTTGGAAGTAAGCAAGAAACCTTTGAAGAATAGTTTGGTGGCTAAAGACATAAGATTTAAATCCCTTATTTTTATTTTTTTTTTGGTTTAAATTTTTTTTTTAAAATATATTTTATTTGATCATTTCCAAGCATTATTCGTTAAAGATATAGATCATTTTCTTTTCCTCCCCCCCACCCCCCATAGCCAATGCGTAAGTCCACTGGGCATTAGATGTTTTCTTGATTTGAACCCATTGCTTTGTTGATAGTATTTGCATTAGAGTGTTCATTTAGAGTCTCTCCTCTGTCATGTCCCCTCAACCTCTATATTCAGGCAGTTGCTTTTTCTCGGTGTTTCCACTCCCATAGTTTATCCTTTGCTTATGAATGGTGTTTTTTTTCTCCTGGATCCCTGCAAGTTGTTCAGGGACATTACACCGCCACTAATGGAGAAGTCCATTACGTTCGATTATACCACAGTGTATTAGTCTCTGTGTACAATGTTCTCCTAGTTCTGCTCCTCTCGCTCTGCATCACTTCCTGGAGGTTGTTCCAGTCTCCATGGAACTCCTCCACTTTATTATTCCTTTTAGCACAATAGTATTCCATCACCAACATATACCACAGTTTGTTCAGCCATTCCCCAATTGATGGGCATCCCCTCGTTTTCCAGTTTTTGGCCACCACAAAGAGCGCAGCTATGAATATTTTTGTACAAGTCTTTGTGTCCATTGTCTCTTTGGGGTACAGACCCAGCAGTGCTATGGCTGGGTCAAAGGGTAGATATTCTTTTGTCGCCCTTTGGGCATAGTTCCAAATTGCCCTCCAGAATGGTTGGATCAGTTCACAGCTCCACCAGCAATGAATTAATGTCCCTACTTTGCCACATCCCCTCCAGCATTCATTACTTTGCATAGCTGTTATGTTAGCCAATCTGCTAGGTGTGAGGTGATACCTCAGAGTTGTTTTGATTTGCATCTCTCTGATTATAAGAGATTTAGAACACTTCTTCATGTGCTTGTTAATAGTTTTGATTTCTTTATCTGAGAACTGCCTATCCATTTCCCTTGCCCATTTATCAATTGGAGAATGGCTTGATTTTTTGTACAATTGATTTAGCTCATTATAAATATGAGTAATTAAACCTTTGTCAGAGGTTTCTATGAAGATTTTTTCCCAATTTGTTGTTTCCCTTCTGATTTTAGTTATATTGGTTTTGTTTGTACAAAAACTTTTTAATTTGATGTAGTCAAAATTATTTATTTTACATTTTGTGATTCTTTCTATATCTTGCTTGGTTTTAAAGCCTTTCCCCTCCCAAAGGTCTGACATGTATACTATTCTGTGTTTACCCAATTTACTTATGGTTTCCTTCTTTATGTTTAAGTCACTCACCCATTTTGAATTTATTTTGGTGTAGGGTGTGAGGTGTTGATCTATTCCTAGTCTCTCCCACACTGTCTTCCAATTTTCCCAGCAGTTTTTATCGAATAGTGGATTTTTGTCCCAAAAGCTGGGATCTTTGGGTTTATCGTATACTGTCTTGCTGAGGTCGCTTTCCCCCAGTCTATTCCACTGATCTTCCTTTCTGTTTCTTAGCCAGTACCAAATTGTTTTGATGACTGCTGCTTTGTAATATAGTTTTAGGTCAGGGACTGCAAGGCCCCCATCATATGTGTTTTTTTTTCATTATTTCCCTGGATATCCTTGATCCTTTGTTCTTCCAAATGAACTTTGTTATGGTTTTTTTTCTAAATCAGTGAAGAAGTATTTTGGTAGTTCAATGGGTATGGCACTAAATAGATAAATAAGTTTTAAATTATCTCTTCTCCCTCTATTTTCCAGATCTGTCACCTTGTTGGTGAGATATTTTATGTTCTCTTCTAATTTCTTGGTATTTTGGCTTTGCTTTATTAATTCTTGCTCTTTTACACGATCATTGTCTTCCACCTGCCTGATTCTGGCCTTTAAAGCCCGGTTTTCCTTTTCAGTTTGGTCACACTGGTTTTGTAGATGCGTGAATTTCTTTTGCATTATTTCCCACTTTTCCTCCCAGAAGGCTTCCATCTTTTTGGTTATTTCTGATTCAAATTCTTCATGGGTTTGTGGAGAGTTTCCGTTTCCTTTGGAAGATTTCGGAGCATTTTCTTGTGTATCGTCTTCTATCTCCTCTGTATTTTGTATTTTGGCTCCATAGAATGTGTCTAAAGTCGCCCCTTTCTTCTTATTTTTCTTGGGATTTTGGGGCTTCTGTGCTTCTGTGGAGTTTGCCATCTCTGAATGGGGAGGATTAGCTTTTCTTATCTCTGTCTGGTGTTCAGTGGCTTTAGTCCTGGGCAGATTGTCGGTTCTATGAGCTTTCCCTGGGTTAAACTGAATATGCCTCACTGGAACTGGAATAGAAGGGTCGGACCTCGTTGCTTTCCGGAAGTTGCCTTCAGAATCGCTGGCCGTAAGGCTGTTTCGTTGGCCTGCGGGGGGATGGGCTGCAGCTTCCCCAAGCTCCGAGGGCAGGGACTTTCACTGAGACTTGGATAGCAGGATCCAGCCGGTGAGGCTGTCTTGCTCCAGGCAGTGACTTTCACTGGGACTCGGATAGAAGGCCCTGAGGGTTGTTGTTCTGAGGACCCTGCTCTCTGAGCTCCGAGGGAAGTGACTTTCACTGAGACTTGGATAGAAGGATCCGGCCCCTGAGGCTGTCTTGCGGGCCCTGAGGGTTGCTGTTGTTTCAGATGACCCTGCTCTCTGAGGGGGGCTGGGCTGCGGCTTCCCGGAGCCTTGGACTCTGCGCTCCTACCCCTTAGGTCCGAGTGATCTCAGGTTCTGGCTTTTGAGGGGAGCCGTACCTTTTGAACCGGGTCCAGGTCCAGGAGGAGGGTTCCCAGGGTCTGTGCTGTTGATCGTTTTGAATTTCGGCGCCTTAGGAGCTTATAGTTTGAGATCGGTCGGGAAGGGTTTTCCGGAGATCTGAACTTTAGCTTTCTCTAAGCCGCCATCTTAACTGGAAGTCCCTTAAATCCCTTATTTATCACACAACATCCAAAGTCAGAGAGAATTTTTTGTGGCCAGAAAAAAAAATTAATGACTAGCAGTATAGCTAGATTTCTAAACTAAACGAATTACAGACCAGCTGAATTCTGAACTAAGTTCAGAAACAAAGTATCATCCCCTAAGCAGAATAGCACAAAAGCACTACAGAGGAATTTAAAAAAAGTCAGAGCTGAAAGGGAAATTTGACTTTCTAATTAAGAATCAAGAGTCAAAATGGATAAATTATTTAGCATAAATGGTGATATCCTAAGTAAATCATGGTTCATAGGAAAAATGTATCTGTCAGATCTATGTATATGTGAAGAGTTTATAATCAAATAAGAGAATCATGGGAAGTAAAATGGATAATTCTGATTAAATGAAATTATAAATATTTTGCACAAACAAAACTAATGCAGAAAAAATTAAAAGGAAAACAGGGAACTGGGGGAAAAGTTTTTACAGTAAGTTGCTCTGGCAAAGGCCTCATTTCTCAAATATAAAAGAGAGTAAGAAAAATTTTAAAAGAAAAGAACCTTTCCCTGTTTGATAAATGGTAAAAGTGTGTGAACAGGCAGTTTTCAGAAGAAATCTATATCAATAGGCATAAGAAAAAATGCTCTAAATTACTTAGGATTAAAGAAGAGAACATTAAAACTACTCTGAAATACTACCTCATACCTATCAGATAGGCTAACATGGAAGAAAAGGAAAATGACAAATACTGAAAAGAATGTCAAAAAATTGGGACATGAATTATTTTTAGAGTGGTAAACAAGTCCAGCTATTCTATAGAAAATTTTTTCATTATGTTTAAAGAGCTATAAAACTATGTAAATTCCTTGATATAGCAACAAGTCTTTATCCCAAAGAACCTAAATAAAAAGGGATAGGACCTATTTTTATAAAAAATATTTAAAGAAGTTTCTTTTGTAGTGGAAATTGAAGGGATAACTTGCAATTAAGAATGGCTGAACAAATTGTGGTATATGATTATGATGTAACACTTATGTTATAGGAAACGACAAGCAGAACAGTTTTAGAAAAATCTTGGGAAGACTTATATAAATTGTTTCAAAGTGAAGTGACCAGAATCAGGAAAATATTTTACACAGGAGCAACAATATTGTAAGGATGATTAACTGAAAGATTTAATTATTCTGATCAAGACAATGATCCAAGACAATTCTGAAAGACCTGTGATGAAAAATGCTAATCATTTCCAGAGAGAAAACTGATTAACTCTGCATGTATATTAAAACATACTTTTAAAATTTCCTTTTTTCCTTGTTTTATTTTTTTTCTGTTTTCTATTGTAACATGGATAATGTGGCAATATGTTGTGCATGACTTCAGTTATATAGTCGATATGAAATTTTTTGCTTTCTCAAGAAGGGAGAGGATCAGGATGGAGAGAATTTGGAGCTAAATAAAAAAATGCTAATTATTTAATTTGCAATTGAGATAAAATGAAATTAATAAAATATTTTCAAAATAACTATGGGCACAATTATTGCTAAACAAATATGATAATGAAGAATATCTCTATTGTCTTTCACGTCCTTTTGAAGTTTTCTAAATTAACGCTAATCCATTTGAATATTAAAGATATCATTGAAAAGTCTTACACAAGTTTTTTTATGGAATTTTCCCCTTATGTCCTCTCATTTATTTGTAACAGTCTGTATTCATGCCTCTTAGTATAAATTTTGACTACATACTACCTCAAGGGAGTAATCACTTTTCTTTATCATTATAAAATTGATATTGTTGTAAACTAAGGAATGTCAGATGTTAGTAGGGTTTGGGAGAATTATTTCAGGGGAAAGAAGAGTTTTTTTTCTGATTATGATTATTCTATGTAGTCAGATACATATATTTATACATATGGCTAACAAGTACTTCATTTATGATGTAGTAGAAAGAACATTGAGGGGAATTCTGATATTGTTTGTAGTCTTTTTTGTATCAAAATATATCTATGGCCTTGATTGAATCGCTTTATCCATGTGTGCCAACATTTATGTATAAAGGGAAGTGAACAGTTAGATGTTCCTTTCTGTTTTTTTATATTTCCAGATTACTTGGTAGCTTTGAAATGGTTTCCAATGCTTATTGGAAAAAAGGAGTAATTTCCATTTCCCTTAAAATAATGTTTCTTTCTATTTCTATTCCAATCTTTATCTCAACCTTCCACTGGCCTGAGACCAATCTAGGCTATATTGGCCTCTCTGGTTCTGACCAGTCTTTGACCTCACTACTCAACAGCTGGAATGCAATGTTATTCCCGGCATCCTGCTTGAAGTATGATCCTTTAAGTTAAAGCCTTCTGCATGAGACTTTTATTTCAGGAAAGATAAGGAGACAGTATTTTTATTTAAACAAATGGGTCAATCAGAACATCATGCATTGTTCATTCTAGATTTCTGTCTGAGAAATCTGAGCTACCCTACAAGTATTGTCAAATGCCTCCTATGCACATATAGAAAAATAATTCACAATTTCCTTCTATCATTAAAAATACTTATTGTCTAATTTAAAAGACAAATACATAAACATCATCACATATCATCCACATGGTTTGTATATTATGAAATAAAATTAAGTTAAAGTGAGTATGATCTTTGTTCTAACATCTTTCTCTACCTAAATCTCTTTAATTCCTCCAGGAAGACAGGACTCCAAAGAAAAGTTCTCAGAGAGATTCCTTTTAGATTTCTAATGACCTTGTTCTTTGTCACCTTTGACTCCTCTCTTCATCAAATATTAACCTCAAAATGTTAGTAGGTGCTGCCTTTCTTTCCTTTGAAATGGTGCTTGGATTACCTCTTCCTTTTAATTACTGCTGTCAGGGTGTCAGCCAAGGCTCTTGGCTTTTCAAACTTGTATGACTTCCATAATATATTTGCTGGTACATATCATAAGCTCCAAAATTATTGATTACTGATTCTCAAATGGAAGAACTATGAATGTATCTGTAGGTTCTTTCTTTTGAAAATTAAAACATTGTGAGTAGTCCTATTGGTATATTACTATAATCCCTGCTGTTGGGAAAGGAGACTTTTTTGATCTTAGGAGTTCTGAGATACAATAGCTTAAATTGATTAGGTATCAACAGTAAATTTAGCATTCCCAATGAATAGAACCCAATAGATTGTTTAAGGAGGAGCAAAATGGCATAGGTTGGAAAACAATAGATGAAAGCTCTAAGGCTCATCAGAGTATAACTAGGCCTATGGCCAGTACTTTCAGTTATAGCTTGGGTGAGATTGGGATAACTAATTTTCAAAAGAAAGAAAAGAAAAAAAGAAAAATTACAAAGATTAAAGAATTACATACTCTACTTTCAAATTACTTATATATTTGGATACATAAATTCATCATATTAAATAGTGGATCTGTATAATTGAAAATCTCTTACCTTAAAAAAAGAACTATATATCCTAAGAGCCCACTGACTTCCTGCCATTATGTACTTCCTGTAGACAGAGGATAAAGGGAGTGGGCAGTGAGGTGCTTCCTCTCTTTCTGGCATGATGTAGCATCAGTGGTTATGGTGGTAAGGTGGGGAAATTTTGAAAATGGCTAACCAGCCAGGGGCACGTGGTTTTTATTTTGTATCCTCTTTATTCCTTGATTTCTAATGATCTTTAATAAACCACATGAACTCTACTATTTTTAATTTTTATAATATTATAATTCTAATTGTTACAGAACCAATATTATTTTCCCCAGAGGAGAATATGAAACTTTGAACTCTGTAGCTGAAAGTCACTCTTAAATCAAAAGGCAATTCAATATCATCAGATTTTCTGCCTGAGAAGATGGAAAACATACCTTATCTTCTAGCACAAGACTCCTTGGAGAAGAGAAAGTAAAAGAAATGTCAAACCAATAAGTCATTAGCCAGTTCTGCTTTGGGAGAAAAGGAATAGCATCATTTTTCTACCTCTAAGCACTTATCCTCTAGTCTAATCTGCCCATTGCCCATAAATAATTCTACCATGAGTTCTATGGAATTCTAATATACCCCTATGGAAAACAAACACCTACCTCATTCTTTGATAATTAATATTCTTCCCCTTGGTTATATCCTTCTCATCCTATGATTCTGAGTCCCCACATGATCATTATTCAGTTTGTTTCCTATATACCTTGCTTGATGACTTATTTTCATCCCTTTAACCCATTCTACCATATCTCAATCTGAGGCTATCTACTCCTTTCACTCTTCTCTCTGGAATACCTTCATTATAGGCATCAAATTGGCATTCATTTCCCCCCTCTCCTATTCCTCTCATCTTCTGGCTCTCACTGAGACTTGACTCTCTCCTATAGACATAGTCCCTGTTTTAGTACTAACAACACTTTCACTCATCCCCTACCAGACCAATTGCCCAGACAAATATTTGAGATGGGAGAGTTGTAACACTTCTGCTCTTACAGGTTTCCCTTACCAATGTCTCTCCTTAATCTCTCCTCCTTTCAGGTTCACGTAATACACGTCTACTACCCAATCATAATTCTGGTAGATGTTTTCTATTGAGAGCTAGGTCAATTCCTATCTTTCTTTAATGAGTTTAGTGCCTGACTTATAGTTTTTCTCACCTCTGTTGATAGTCATATTAAGAAATGTATATATATATACATTTGTGTATATATATATATATATATATATATATATTTATAGGTACTAGCTCAAATATCCTCCTCTTCCAGTTCCTTCATTGACTCATTTCACATGATCTACTCCTCCACCCTACCTAAATAGTATACAAAGATGGCAATATTCTTGCTGTTGCTATCAACCATATCACTCAGCAGTCAGTTCTCTTCCTAAACCACCAGTGGCACCCTATCACTTCCAGGAACAAATAACAAATCCTCCTTTTGCCACTTAAAGTTTTTAATAACCCAGTAAACCCACTCCCCCCATTTCTAGACTTCTCAACATTATATCCCTCAGTGTTTTCTTGTTGTTGTTATTGATGATGATGATGATTATCAGCATGATAGTGATACTGCCCTTAGTGTTGGTGGTGCATCAAGGTAGCTAAAAGGAATTCTTGATTTAAAATGTTTCTGTACTTGCTTGAATCTTTACAGCAATCCCCAAAGGAACTAGTCTTTTACCCTTCTCCTGGATGAAGATAATTAGTAAGTAATATTTTTGCTTAGGACAAGTAGCATAAATAATACTTCAATCTCTCTCTCTCTCTCTCTCTCTCTCTCTCTGTGTGTGTGTCTGTGTGTGTGTGTGTGTGTGTGTGTTTGTGTGTGTGTGTGTGTGTGTGTGTGTGTGTGGCAGAGATGTGAGATATGGGAAGGCTATTGTTGGAGAGGCTGAGAAAGAAGGGAACTGGATGAAGAAGTTGCCATCTGATAGCTTCCAATTTTATCTAATTATACTTTTAAATACTTTACAAAGACCTCCTTTGCTGCCTCTTCATGGTGTTTAAGTGAACCTAGGTTCTGAAAATCTATGCCAGCAAAGCATAAACTCAATCAGATTCTAGTAAGTTGCCAAGACTTCATTACATTTTTGGCTATCAAATGAGTACAATTTCTTAGAACTAAAGACAAAACTATTAAGAGGCTAATCATCAGTTCATTTGGTTAATGTTTAATTATTGGGCCTTGATAATCCATAAAACAACACAATATTCAAAATGGCCATCAAACTTCTGTGGGTCCTTTCCACCTCTAAAGTGACAGTGAAGGAGGCAGAGTCAAGATGGTAGCTGAGAAGCAGCAAAAATTCAGACCTCCATAAACCCTTCCTCACCGATCAAAAACATGTTTCAAGGGGACTAAAAACCAAATCTAACAACAGGACAGAGCTAGGGAAACCTCATACTGGACCCAACTTAAAAGGTACCCCTCCAAAAAAGACTGAACTCTAGAACATGTAGGTTTAAGGAGAAGGAAGAAGGAACATGCCGGACCCCTCCCCCACCTACAACACTGAGCCTTCAGCATTAGCTGGAATTTCTGGGTGGTGAAGGGTGCTAGTCTGGAGGGAGAACCTTGCCAGCAAAGCTGTGCCAGGTTCAGGACTTAGAACACAAGTGATATAGAGGCAGCTGGAGGAGAAGCTCAGAGCAGGAAGCCCAGTGGTAACCAAAACACACCATATTGACCCCCACCCCCAACCTGGAGGTTTGGTCTCAGGGCACAGCCAGGTTTATAGATTAACACCACCATGGCTCAATCTCATCAATAAGAACAGATAAGAAACACCCCTCCCTTACAGATTGATCTGAGAGCCTCACTGACTGAACCCCAAGGGGCAAAGGCTGCAACAAACTACAGGAAACAACCTTGACCATAGGGCAGGAAGCCCAGCTCCTTCTCAGC
Organism: Monodelphis domestica; assembly: GCF_027887165.1. NCBI lineage: Eukaryota > Metazoa > Chordata > Mammalia > Didelphimorphia > Didelphidae > Monodelphis > Monodelphis domestica. Next base: position 657,329,824 of record NC_077227.1, on the reverse strand, counting down.
TTCTGCTGTCAGCTGGGGAAGATCAGACTACCTGATCAAACAGCATAACCAGGAAGAAGCCCTTACAGGATATAACAGTCCAAACTCACAGATCCAGCACAAAATGAGAAGAGTGAGACTACAGGCAACTACAGTGGACAAAGAAGGGGGGAATATGAGTAAACTACAGAAAAACAAAATAAGAAATTACCATCGACAGCTTCTATCCAGGCAATGAACAAAGAGATAATGGAACACAGGAAGATCAAGAAACACCAAGCAGAAAAAAAAGAAACTCCAGAAAACTGGACACTGGCTTTGGAAGATCTCAAAATATAATTAAAAAAAAACAATTAAGAGAAGCTAAAGACAACTGGAAAAAAAGAACTTAGAAAGCAAAATAAATTATATGGAAACAGAAAGTAGTGTTATGAGAGCCAAAATTAATCAGCTTGAAAATGAGGCAAAGAAGATGAAAGATGACCTCCAAAGTAAAGAGGATGACCTCCAAAGAAGGAGAAGGATGACCAGAAAGCCAGGGATGAAATTTGGTCTTTAAAAACTAGATTACAACAACTAGAAGCAAACAACTTCACAAGGCAGAGGGAAACTATTAAAAAAATGAAAAGAATAAAAAAATTGAGAAAAATATGAAATGCCTCATCCACAAAATGGAAAATTTAGAAAACAGGCTTAGGAGAGACAACTTAAGAATCATTGGTCTACCGAAAAATCATGACAAAAGGAAACACTTGGACATCATTCTACAGGAAATTATTCAAGAAAACTGCCCCAACATTCTAGAGCAAGAGGGAATAGTGGAGATTGAAAGAATCCACAGATCACCTCCTGTACTTAATCCCCAACTGACAACACCCAGGAATGTTATAGTCAAATTCAAGAACTACTGGACCAAGAAAAAATATTACAAGCTGCTAAGAAGAAGTCTTTCAGATACTATGGAACTACAGTTAGGATAACAAAGGATCAGGCTGCATCTACACTGAAGGACCAAAAGGCATGGAATATGATACTCCAGAAAGCAAGAGAACTACTTCTACAACCAAGAATTAACTACCCAGCAAAACTGATTATATTCTTGTAGGGGAAAGTTTGGTTATTTAATAAAATAGAAGACTTCCAAGCATTCGTAAAGAAAAGATCAGACCTGAATAGAAACACAGAACTCAAAAGAATCACCAAAAGGTAATAAATAAAGGGAAAAAACAAAACAACAAAAAAACAAGAACCCAATGAGTTAAAATGATATGTTCCCCTAAAAGAAAAGAGGATATTGGTAACTCTCAAAATTGTTATTATCACCTGGGTAACTAGAAGAATTATAATTAGAGGGAACAGTGACAAACTGTATAGGATGAAATGCCAAGACATAAATATGTATATAGATATATGTATGCATAAATAAATATATGAACTAGAAGTAAAAGAGAGGTAAATACTAAGAGAAATGGGAAAAGAAATAAAATAGGGTAAATTTATGTCATAAAGAAGGACATGGTGGTAGTAGGGGAGAATACCAATACACTGGAAGAGCAAAGAGGATGGTGATAGGAAACACTTAATTCTTATGTGCATTGAAATTGACTCAAAGAGGGAAGAATAATTAAATCCATGGGGGCAGAGAATTGATTTGTGCCCTATAGGGAAGTAGAAGGGTAACAAAAGGACTGGTGGGGAGGGAAGCAGTACAAGGGAGGAATATGGTGGGAGTAGTTTAAAAAGACTTTAAAGAAAATAAGAGGGAAATAACAAGGGGGGATAGAAGGGGAAGTAAAATAAGGGTGGGAATTAGGGGGGCTGATTAAAAACAAAACACTGGTGTAGAAGGAAATAGTAAAAGAAGGAAGGGCAGGGCTAAGAGTGGAAATCAAAATGTTGGGAAATACACAGCTGGTAATCATAACTCTTAATGTGAATGGAATGAACGCATCCATAAAATGCAAGCAAATAGCAGAGAGGATTAGAAACAAAAATTCTACTATGTGTTGTCTACAAGAAACACACATGAGGAAGGTAGATACACATAGGGTAAAGGTAAGCAGATGGAGCAAAATGTATTGGCAATCAATGGCAAAGTAAAAATAGATCTAGTTAAAGAGATAGGAAAGGTAATCACATTCTGATAAATGGCAGTATAGACAATGAGGAAATATCAGTACTCAACATGTATGCACCAAATGGCATTGCATCCAAATTTCTAAAGGAGAAACTAGTGGAGCTCAAGGATGAAATAGATAAAGAACTATACTAGTGGAAGACCTGAACCATCCTCTATTATAACTAGATAAATCAAAACAAAATATAAATAAGAAAGAGGTAAGAGAAGTGAATAAAATCTTAGAAAAATTAGTCTTAGTACATATGTTGAGAAAAATAAATAGGGACAAAAAGGAGTACACCTTTTCATCAGGGTATGACATATTCACAAAGATTAACCATGTACTATGGCATAAACACATTGCAAACAAGTGCAAAAGAGTAAAAGTAATAAATGCAACTTTTTCAGCTCACAATGCAATGAAAATAATAATTAGCAAGGGTACATGGAGAGGCAAATTAAAAATTAATTGGAAATTAAACAATGTGATTCTCTAAAATTGGTTAGTTAAGGAACAAATCATAGAAACAATTAATAACTTCATTGAAGAAAATGACAATGATGAGACATCCTTTCAAAATGTATGGGATGCAGTCAAAGAAGTACTTAGGGAGAAATGTATATTTTTAAGTTCATATATTAACAAATTAGGGAGGGTAGAAGTCAAAGAATTGGGCATGCAAATTAAAACAAATTAAAAAGTGAACAAACTGAAAATCCTCAGATGAAAACTAAATTAGAGATCCTAAAAATTAAAGGAGAAATTAATAAAATGGAAAGTCAAAGAACTATCAAATTAATAAATAAGACTAAAAGCTGGTGCTTTGAAAAAAACAAACAAAATAGATCAAGTACTGGTCAACCTAATTATAAAAAGGAAAGAAGAAAACCAAATTAATTGTATCCAAGATGAAAAGGGACACCTCATCTCTAATGAAGAGGAAATTAAGGCAATCATTAAAAACTATTATGCCCAATCTTATGGCAATAAATATGGCAATCTAGGTGATATTGATGAATATTTACAAAAAAACCCCATAAACTGCCTAGATTTGCAGAAGAAGAACTAGAATACCTAAATAACCCCATATCAGAAAAAGAAATTGAACAAGTCAACAAAGAACTCGCTAAGAAAAAATTCCAAGGTCCAGATGGATACACAAATGAATTCTATCAAACATTCAATGAACAACTAATCCCAATATTATACAAACTATTTGACAGAATAAACAAAGAAGAAGTTCTACCAAATTCCTTTTATGACACAAATATGGTACTGATCCCAAAGCCAGGCATGTCAAAAACAGAGTAAGAAAGCTACAGACCAATCTCCTTAATGAACATAGATGCAAAAATCTTAAATAGGATACTAGCAAAAAGACTCCAGCAAGTGATCACAAGGGTTATTCATAATGACCTGGTGGAATTTATATCAGGAATGCAAGGATGGTTCAATATTAGGAAAACCATCCACATAATTGACCATATCAACAAGCAGAACACAAAAATCACTTGATTATCTCAATAGATGTAGGAAAAGCCTTTGACAAAATACAACACTCATTCCTATTGAAAACACTAGAAATCATAGAAATAGAAGGGCTTTTTCTAAAAGTAATAAACATTATATATCTAAAACCATCACCAAACACTATCCGCAATGGGGATAAACTAGAATTCTTCCCAATAAGATCAGGAGTGTAACAAGGTTGTGCATTATCACCTATATTATTTAACTATGTATATAAAATTTCTAAATTATAAAAGAATAAAATCATAACAGGTCCTTGTATTAGGGTACAATTAAAGTATTTTTTATCTCACAAGTCTGTAGGGGAAAAATTGCAGTAATATGGTATTTACACATTTTAAGTCAGGACTAGAGGAAGTTGCTGTAATATAAGAGAGAAAAAAGGACTAGATTTTTGTGTAAAATGGAAGTGTCATTTCCTGGTCTAATATTTCATCATTTCTCAGGAATAGGGCAGCTGGACTAACAAATTATAAGGTACTTTCATAGAAAGTATTTTACAAGAAGTGTGGTTCAAGGAGTCCTACATCTCAAAATATGTCAAGTGCTGCAACTTTGGGTCTCATACTAGGTTCAAGTCCTTTCAGATTGGCGTAGAAGTTCATCAATTCCACATGGATTAGTTTCTCTTTGACTTGTGTGCTGTTTTGGCACTTTTCAGGTTCAATCTGTGCTTCTATGTTACTATATAGATAAAGTCTGAGCCCTTTTTCTTTTATCCCATTTCCTAGAATCAGACACAATCATAAATCACAGTCCCATAACATTTATCAATAAATGGCAGGTTTCCATAGTCTAACATTTTGGGGGTATGCATTTTTATGCTAAGCAAATGGATATAGCTTATTGCAAAAATAAAAAATAGTTGAGAGAAAATCTTTTCAATTGGATAGCTTATTGCAAAAATTAAAAAAAAAATTAAAGGAAAATCTTTTAAATACAATCAGATGTGCTTCCAATGTGAAAAATGAGAGAAAAAATACTGTATGGCACAGATAAAGTGCAATAAAATAGTACAGTTCAATCAATATGGAAGTCTTATCATAATCAATAGTTAAATACAACCAATATAGTCAATTATTCATTATCAAAAGAGGGTACTCTTTTACATAACTACAATGAATACATGAGTCCCTCTCCCCAATTTTAATAGCTACCACTGTAGTTAATAGGACTTGGAATGGTCCATCATCAGCAGGTTCAGTCGACCCACTACTTTTGAATTTCTTTATATACACACTATCACCTGGATTTAAATCATGAAGTGAGAAGTCTATGGGTTAGGGTTAGGCCTGCTTGAACCGAAGCTCCAGAGTCATGGAGTTCTCCCATTTTCTTTTTAATTGTCTGATATATGTAGCAATGGTTGGACCCCCTCCTCACAATGAGATATAGGCAGTAGTAAATGGTTTTGCCTGAATAGGTGGATGTCCAAATAGCATCTCAAATGGTGAAATGTATAAACCACCTCTGGGTCTGCTTCTGAGATAAAATAGGGACAGAAGTAGAATTTCAGGCCATTTCAAATGAGTCTCCATGAACAATTTTCCAATCATAGTTTTAAGTTCTTTATTTATTTGTTCAACTTGGCCAGAGCTGTGGGGATGATATGGTGTTTGAAATTTAGGAGTTATCCCCAAACATGAATAAATTTGTGATAAGACTGGATCGGTAAAATGAGTTCCTCTGTCTGATTCAATATGTGCTGGTAGGCCAAAGCGGGGAATAATTTCTTTTAAAAGGACTTTGGCAACAAAAGAAGATGTGGCCTGAGCAGTAGGGAATGCTTAAGTCCACATGGTCAGCTGATCAACTCTGACCAGACAAAATATATACAGTCCAGCTTTTGGCATAGAGATAAAATAGATTTGTAATTGTTCAAATGGTATGTAAGGGAGAAGATGTCCACCAAAGGCTTTGCCACAAAAGGCCTGTTGATTAAAGACCTGGAAGGTTGAGAAGACTGTACATACTATAGAGGCTATAGTAGATATACCAGGGGCTATCCATACTCTTTTAACAGAGTACACAATGCCCTGGGTGCCAAAATAACAGTTTTTTATGAACAGATTGGCAAATTTGTTGTTAAAAACTTCTAGGGAGCCAGGGTTTTTCTTCAGATGACATCCATATTCCATTAATCTATTTTGATTTAAATTTTTGATTCCATTTTCCCACTTCATTGTCATTATAGGAAAAGGATAGATCCAAATCATTAGTAATTGTTAGTGGAAAAATTAATTCAACTCCTTCTAAGGCTGCTAGTTTGGCTGTGATATCTTCTTGGTTATTTCCCCCAGAGACAGGGTTATTGCCACCTGCATGTGCAGATCAATGAACTACAACTATGGCTTTGGGCAGCTGGAGAGCAGAAAGAATTTTATTAATAATTTCTGCATTAGCTATAGATTTTCCAACTGAGGTTAAAATTTTCTTTGGAGCCACAGCATGCCAGCAACTGGACATATACCAAAGGCATAGCAGGAGTCTGCGTAAATTGTGACTCTTTTTACCTTTGCAATGATACAGATGTGTTTCAATACTGTGAGTTCTGCACCTTGTGAGCTTATACTTGAGGGTAAGGAAGCTGACCAAAGAGTATCAAATTCATTAACTTCTGCAGTGCAACCATAGCTCATAAATGAGGAACCATCTATAAATGATATTAAATCTGAATTATCCAATGAGGTGTCCAGTAACTCATTATGAGGTATTTCAACAATGAACACTAAAGATGTACAATCGTGTAAATGTTCTATGGAAGTTGGCAAATTGGGAAGCAAGATTGCAGGATTAAGTGCTCCACAGAGTTTTAGTGTGATGTATTCATTATTTAGTTGTGTTATTTCATACCTAGTAATCCTTTGGTCAGTAAATGCCTGTGTCTTATGTCTTAATAACAATGCCTCTACATCATGTGGGCACATTTAGGTCAGAGGGCATCCCAATACCAGATTGGTTGGTTTGGTTACTATTAATGCCATGACAGTTTCTCTTTTAAGGCATGGTGGTGCTCTGGCAGCTACTGGATCTAACTTGTCTAAATAATAGGCTACTGGGCATTGAGTAGGTCCCCAAAGTTCAGTTAGAACACCTGGATCTACAGCTTTTTGTTCATGTATATATAGGGTAAATGGGTTATCATAATTTGGAATGCCTAGAGCAGGGGCAGACAGGATAGCCTGTTTTAAATTTGAAAGAACTGTTAGTTTTTCCATTTCTAATTTAAGTGGTTCAGGGACTGAGTTTCTTGTAAGTGATACAGGAGGCTTAGTGATCTCCCCATAACAAGGGATCAACTGCCAACAAAGTCCTGTTGCTTCACAAATCACTCTCAATTGCTTTTTAGTGGTAGGAGAACTTAATTTTTGGATGTTTTCAATGCCCTTAGGAGAAATTGCATGGGCACCAGAAGTTAGAATAAATCCCAAGTATTCTATTCTTGAGAGACAACACTGAACCTTTTCCTTTGAGATCTTGCGCCCTCTTTCATGTAGTTCTAGGAGGAGGTACTTACTATCCTCTTCTCATGCTTCACCATTTGTTGAAGCCAAGAGTAGATCACCTACATATTTTATTAATTGACGGTTTTTAATTTTTATATTGTCAATGTCTTGATTTAAAATTTGTGCAAAAAGTCCTGGACTTTCCACATAACCGTGAGGCAGATGACTTCATGTACATGATCGCCCTTCCATGTGAAGGAAAAAATATGCCTGGAACTTTTACCTACAGGTATGGAAAAGAAGGCATAGCCCAAGTCTACCACTGTAAAGTATGTAGCTCTGCTAGGAATGGAAAAAAATAATACTATTTATGTTACAAAATACAGGGTGTCTCTTTATAACGTGATTGTTCACTGTTCTCAGGTCTTGTATAAATCTATAGAGGTGCTTGCCATCGGGCCCCAATTTTGGTTTTTTAATGGGCAGGATGGGTGTATTGTATTCAGATTTAGAGGGAATTATGATGCTCTGTCAATTAATGAGTTTATTACCAGGGTAATACCCTCTACAGCTCTTGAGAGGGGGTACTGAGGAATGGAAGGAGGTGGGCTAGATTTAGTTTTAATTTGGACAGTAACAGCTGATTTTAGTAAGTCTACATTGGAAGAAGATGTGGCCCAAAGAGACCCTGGCATATCTACAGGTATTGCAAAGGTAGGAGGCTCTATTACCTCTTGACTTTCTGAGAGAAGTAGAGGGAGTAAACTTAAAGATTCCATAGGTACTTCCAATGATAAAAAGCCATCTGGAGCACAAATTATTGTGGCCTGCAGTTTGCATAGTAAATCCCTCCCCAGCAAGTTTGTGGGGGCATACAGGCATTAAAAGAAAAGAGTGTTCAATGGTTAGGGGTCCCACTCATACCATGGGAGGAGAAAATTTTGGGACCTTTGAGGTGTTCCTGATACACCTCTTGCATTTAGAGAACCAATAGAGTGATAGTTTGCATCTGGTTTGGTTACCAAGACTAACGTAGAGGCTCCAGTGTCCATGAGACAATCATAGTATGAATTCCCCACCTTGAAGGTGAATAAAGTTCCTAACTATGTGGGCTGGGGGGTGTACAGGGATAACTAGTATTAAAATATCTGGAAAATCAAAGTCTTCGTTCTTTTATTCCAAGGCCCTTCCCCCACGCCCTTCATCACATCGTCAGAAAGATACTTGGGCAGTTTTCTGGGATCCTCCACACTCATGGGGATTTTCATCCTGGGTATAATGTGGATGAGCTCCACTTTTTATATATTGCTGTTTGGTATTTTGTTGTGTATGTTCATTTATCTCAGTTTGAACATTGTCATTCTGATTGGCTTTACGATTATTATAGTTATTATAATTATTTATACCACTCCTAAAGTTGTGATTTCTATGATCATTATTATAGTCATTTCTATAATTATTATTTCTAAAGTAGTTACTATTTCTTTTTTTCTGTAGCCAGTTCTTACAGACCATCTTTGCATGGCCTCTTTTTCCACAGTAAAGGTATGTTATTGATTTTTCTGTGGATTTCTGAAAGGGGCTATGGTCTCTCCCTGATTTTTCAGTTTTCTTTTTAATATTTCAATTTCTTTCTGTAAGTCTTCCACTGATTTACTGTTTTCTTCACTTTTTTTTTGTATGGCGCTTATAAACATAGACTGCTACTTTCCTCAATTTGTCAAGGTCCATAGAGTACCAGTTGGCCAGCTTGCTTTAAAGTATTCTTTTACCACTGAACAACAATTCTTAACAAATTGTCTACATATTTGTCTAATGTCTTTCTCTGGATATATCAAACTCCATATAAATGTTCCCCACATCAATAAGTCTATCCATAACCTGGGATGGAGTCACATCTATTTCTTGTTTGGTGCTTTCGAATTTAGACCGCAAATTTGGTCTATTAGACCATGCTCTCATGGCTGACAATAATGCTTTTCTGGTCTGGTTTAGTTTTGTATAATCTGGTTCAACAATGTGAATTTTCATTTGGCCAATAATTTGCTCTCTTACCTCACTTCTGATTAGCCAAAGAGATGATTTTATTTTTTCTCCCTGTTTGTCAGAAATTTTTCTAATAAACTTTCGACATCTATCCAAGTGGGGTCAAAAGTTTTGAATATGTTCTCCAATCTTTTTTATAATTAATATTGGCTCTTCCTCAAATGAGGGAAAGTCTCCCTTGACTTTATTTAAATCCTCAGGACTAAAAGGTGTATGTTGTCTTATAGATCCCAAGTTCCCATTTTTATTGAAATTTGGAATTTCCCTTAAAGGGAATAAACTTCTATCTGAATTTTCTTGTGTTTCTGTTTCTAGGCTTCTTACTCCATTTTCAATGGGGTAGGTAAGAGAAGGGGATGGGGTGGGCAAGCTGAGGGGAAGAGGTTGTGGTTCCATGGTGCCAGAAGGATTAGAGGTAGGAGCAGTATGGGAAATGAATTGATCAGGGTGGGAAGGAGTGTCAAATGAAGAAGGGGTAGTGGCAGATGTTAGTGGGGGAGGAGGCATGGGTAGGGTGGGACAGAGATTCTGATAATGAGGAAGTATGCAGAGATAAGTTACTCCTATTTTGGGGTTGTTTTAAATTAATTTCATTGATTTTTATGAAAGCCATGATCTCCCCCAAACTTTCCTTTATAAACTCAAGTCGAATGTTTAGTTAAAATGTTTAGTTTTGTAAAGTAGTAGAAAGAACAATTTGTCATTTTGCCTGTGAAATGGGGTTTTCAAGGGGAAACTGACATAATTCTCCTATTTAATTCTCTAGTTTATGTATGGTTTCTCTTAGAGGATAATAGGTGCAAAATTACAGCTCCAACAATTAAAATCACAACCAGGAAGACTGTGGAGTATAGTCATTGCCATACATTCTCTGGGATTATGAAATATACAAAGAACAACATTTGTCCAATTTTGGTTATTTTACTGAAAAGCCAGTTGTTAATTAAGTTGTGTGCTGGCTTTCACTATATTTTATAAGTGTTTTGGTGTGGTCCTTTTAAAAGTTTTAATCCAATGAACTCTTCTGAGTGAAAGGGCAGAGGAAGACAAGGCTAAAACTTAATACAATCACTTTCTCTGGTAGGGCTCCTTTTTCTAGGTTTTTCTCACTGCTAGTTAAATTAAAACAGCTGTGTTCTATCTAATTTTTAAAAAAAGAAAAATTTGAACAGCTGATCAAAATAAGCTATTAAAAGCTGATTTAGAGATAGTCACATTAAAGGAAAAGTTTAGGAAAGTTAAGAAGACTGAGGGTATTTTGTCACAACCAACATGGTCAACCAAATTTGTTAGTTTTATGGTTGGAATTTAATTTTTAATTGGTGGTTGCTAGGGATTTACTTTCTAAATCCCAAAATGAATTACTCAATAAAATGGAATTTATGGTAGTTTAATTTACAATAGAGTGCATACATTAAGGAAGAAAGAAAATGAGAGGGAGAGAGAGACAGAGAAAGAAAGAGACAGAGAGAGAGACAGAGAGAGAGAGAGAGAGAGAGAGAGAGAGAGAGAGAGAGAGAGAGAGAGGAAGAGGAAGAGGAAGAGGGAGGGGGAGAGGAAGAGGGAGAGGAGATGGGAGAGATCTGGCTTCCTTTGAGCCAGATAGGGGAAAGGAGTCTCAAGACAATGGGCCTTTCTCACTTAGAGGTTCACACCTCCAGAAAGAGCAAAGAAGGAAGTCATGCTTTACACTCACAATGATGACCATATAAAAGGAAAGCAGTCTGAAATCTCCTACATGAATTCCTCCAGAGGTCCAGTTCCACAGCCAAGTGTCTTCACTCCAAGTCTGAGTGTCTGTCTTCTAGTCTCTCCTCATGTGTCTGTCTTCCCTCTGGCTCTGAGTGACTGTCCTCACTCTAAGTCTGAGTGACTCTCTTCCAGTCCAACTCTGAGTGACTGATGACCTTCACTCCAAGTCCGATTGACTGATTGATCATCTGTGTATCTCTGTTTCCACTATTTAAAGACCTTTTTCTCTTGTGTCAACTCCCCTAAAGTTTATGTCTACCAATCACAGCCAATTCTCCTCTCCAGGACTGCCCCCTTTTTCACATGTGGGTCACAGACCTCCCACTCAGTGTATGAAATGGGTGTTCAATGTGTGTTCATACCTTTTTGTGGTTAGTTCATACCTTTTGTGGTTAAAATGGGTAGATCTACTTTAAATACTGGGTTTGCTCCTTGGGGATTAAAATCTAAAAATAGACATGGGATTAGAATTTAATCTTCACAATAAAGGAAGAGCTAAGTACCTTCATTGTTATAATCAGGAGAGAGCTACATCCAATCTTTACAGTAGAAGATGCTAAGAATCACAATTTTTATATTATCTGTATTCATTGAATTAACTGCAAACACTCTAAATGGGAGAGGGAGAGCCATATCTAATAAATAAAAGTGAACTCATTTCTATAGAAACTTAATCATATCTATCTTGACATTCTTTATATAAAATAAATCAGAAGAAAGAAGTAAATTGCAGCTAAATAGAAGTCTAGCTAATAGTTTCTACTTTGCAAAGCAAATAAAGGAGTTGATAGAGTTGGTTTTATTGTGCACCCAAAGGCAACAAGACACATAATTTCATGGGACATTTGGTCATTTTATATTTTAGTACTCTCAATAAGTATTTGTAGAAAGACCGCCATGAATGTAATTGTAATTTATGCATAAACATCTGCTAAGGAGAATGAAGTGGAGAAATTTTACTAACTTAATAAGACCTCTGAAATTAAATCAACATGTCCTCTAATACGCAGTGTCTTCTATATTTTCATGGGAATAGATAAAAATGGAGAACAATTCATAAGAAAATATAAAATTAAAAAAGAATTGAGAGGCCCCTATGACATAAATTACATAGAAACTGTAGCTTTATATTAGAAATAAATTGATAATGTCAGACAAAATCATACATCATAAAATTAGGCAAAATCATTAAACAAAATGGGGTAGCATACTGTAGGAGAAATTGTGCTGGATTATGAATCAGGGAAATAGGTTCAAATCTTATCTCTGTTACAAACTCTCTGAGTTTGAAGATATTAGCTGAACATTTGTCCTAATTTTCTTCATTTTTAAGGGAGGGGATCTGTTGAGATAGTATCTAATGCCTACTTCAATTCTTACTTATTTTATATTCTTATGAAATTGATAATATTTTAACAGATAGAAAAGAATCATTATTGATAAAATTATAATTTATGTATCAGTTATGTATACAAACATATATCTATATCTATAGATTTTAGAGCAAACCTAGACATTAGAAGAAATCTAAAAGAAACAATGAATATGAGGAAAAGATATAATAGGAAATTGAAAAAAATACAATTCTCTTCTATCCAACAAATCACTGATGATAAAAAATGGGCTACAGAAAAAAGATATGGGGAAAAAGTATAATGATTTCATAGGAAAGATATAAATTATTTACCATAACAATGAAATCAAGAGTTTAAAAATCACCTTGGTCAACAGAAGCTTGACTTTCTATGTGAGGATAAATGGCATTAGAAGGCAGCAACAGTTTAAAACATAACTCAACCTTAAAATACTTACTATCAATTCTAAGACAGAAGGGAAGCATTAAAAATGAGAATATATGCTATATGAGACTGAATTAATTACTTTCAATTTTATCCTCAAGATCTAGCATGGTGCTTGAACTTAGAATGTCCTCAATAAATATTTATTGAACTGAACTGAAAAAATACTATAGAGAATGATAGAAGAATATATACATTAATGCCTCATAAAACAGAAAGACGTGGTGGAGGGTAAAACTAGTTTAAAGAAAATTTGATGAAAAGCAAGACTAAGTAAATATTTGTTCTTATTAAATTGACAAAATGAAATCAATAAATCTTATTTTTTCAAGGAGAAAAATAGAAGGCAAGAGGAAGAATAAGAAATAGAAGAAAAATGGAAAAGTTCTTCAAAGATTCTGACAATTTTTTTTTACCATCAAGGCAAATAGAGATAGCTCACTTAGACTTTAGTATCATAGCCTGACATATGTTTACAAATGAGATAGAAATGTTATTATAAAGAACAAAGATGACAAAGTGTGTGTGTGTATATGTACAAAGGAAATATGTGCTATAAGTAGCATTGAGGTATCTACTTATAAAGTATCTGAAGGTTCTAATGATAGCAAAGTGTAAAAAATGATTCGAACTTACTAAGAACAACAAAACAATCTATCAGTAAATTAATTAATCAACCAAGAGAGAACAGTTATGAAAATCATCTAAACAATAATCAAGGAGTCAGAATGATGGCTTAGAAACAGCAGAAGCTGAATCCTCTCTGATTTTTCCTTCCATACCAAAAGAAAAAGTAAGTGCTTCCAAATGGACAGAAAGCCAAGCTCAATATCAAGGCAGAGCCACAGTTCTTTCCTATTTGATTCAACCTGAAAGGTACCCAGAAAAAATTCTTAGATATAAGTTAAATATCCAACATCCATCCCCAACCTACTGCATTGAAACACAAGGTAGGACTCAGACTGACTGTGGGATTCCAGGGAAAAGGCTGAAACCATTCCTGAGTAAGTAAGTACTATTATGGGAAGCTCAGGGCTCTGACAGGGGTGCTGGCAGAAAGGAGTGTAGGGGAGGGCAAAGGGTAACTACCTTCAGCCTTCACACATTCATTTTTACCTTAAGCCTCTGCCTATAACTGAGGAAGATTTAGCCTCAGGGCACATTAATACATACAACAGGTCAGCTCAATAGGCCCAATCTAGTTTACCAGCAAAGCAGAGTAGCCCCTTCAGGATAGAACAGCTCAAAATCACAAATCCAACAGACAAATAAATGAGAAAGAATAGACCCTATAAGGAGGGGGAAAGAAGAAAAATATATGAATATGATTAAACAACAGAAGAAGAAAAAAGAAATTACAATTGATAGCTTCTGTTTAGGTAATGAACAAAGAACAAATAGAACAGAGGAAGACCAAGAAAAAGCAAGCAAAATCTCAAAAACTCTGGTGAATTGGACCCAGGCTCTGGAAAAGCACAAAAAAGAATTCAAAAATCAAATGAGAGAAGTTGAATAAAATTGGGGAAAGATCTTAAAAAGCAAAATAGATCATTTGGAAACAGAGGCACATGAACTAAAACAAGAAAATAGTGTTTTAAAAGCCAGAACTGACTATCTTGAAAATGAGTCAAAGAAAGTAAAAGATAAAAACAATGACTTGCAAAGAAAAATAGATCAAAAGGAAAAGAAGGATAAAAAAATTAATGGATCAGATTCAGTTTTTAAAAATTAGGATCAAACAATTTGAAATGAATGACCTCAAAAGGCAGCAGCAATCTATAAAAAAATCAAAAGATTGAAAAATTGAAGAAAATATGAAACACCTCATTGATAAAACAACTGACGTGGAAAACAGATCAAGGAGAGACAATTCAAGAACCATTGGACCTGAAATGTTCTTTATCTCTTGCTTGATCTTAAATTCTTTCCTTTATGTTCACCTAATTTACTTATAGTTTCATTCTTTATATTTAAGTTATTTATCCATTCTGAATTTATCTTGGTATAAAGTGTGAGATGTTGATCTAAACTTAATCTCTCCCATACTGTTTTCCAATTTTCCCAGCAATTTTTGTCATATAGTCAGTTTTTGTGTCAAAAGCTGGGATATCTGGGTTTTTCCTACACTATCTTGCTGAGGACATTTGCCCCAAGTCTATTCCATTGACCCTCCATTCTGTCTCTTAGCCAGTACCATATTATTTTGATGACCATTGCTTTATAGTACCATTGAAGGTCTGTTATTACTAGGCCCTCATTCTTCACATTTTTTTCATTATTTCCCTGGATATCCCTGATCTTTTGTTCTTCCAAATGAACTTTGTTATAATTTTTTTCTAATTCAGTAATAAATGTTTTCTTGGTAGTTTGATAGGTCTGGCACTAAATAAATAAATTAATTTGGGTAGGATTGTAATTTTTATTATATTGGTTCATCGTACCCATGAGCAACTAATGTTTTTGCAATTAGTTAGGTCTAGTTTTAATTGTGTGGAAAGTGTTTTGTAGTTGCATTCACATCATTCCTGTGTCTGTCTTGGCAGATAGATTCCTAAATATTTTTATTGTCTATAGTGATTTTAAATGGAATTTCTCTTTCTAACTTTTGCTGCTGAGTTGTGTTGGAAATATATAGAAATGCTGATGATTTATATGGATTTATTTTGTATCCTGGACTTTGCTAAAGTTGTTGATTATTTCCACTAATTTTTTAGTTTATTCTATAAGATTCTTTAAGTAGATTATTATATCATCTGTAAAGAGTGATAGTTTAGTCTCCTCATTGCCTATTTTAATACCTTCAATTTCTTTTTCTTCTGTAATTGCTACTACTAGTGTTTTTAGCACAATATTAAATAATAGAGGGAATAATGGACATCCTTGCTTCACTCCTGATCTTATTAGGTAGATGATGCTTCCTGTTGGTTTCAAATATATACTGTTTATTATTTTCAAGAAAGACCCATCTATCCCTATGTTTTCTAGTGTTTTCAATAGGAATGAGTGTTATATTTTGTCAAAGGCTTTTTCTGCATCTATTGAGATAATTATGCATTTTCTGTTGGGTTGGTTATTGATATGGTCAAAAATAAATGGGTGGTTTTCCTAATATTAAATCATCCTTGGATTCCTGGTATAAATCCTTCCTGATCATAATGAATAATCCTCATTGTCACTTGCTGGAGTCTTTTTGTTAGTAGTCTATTTAATATTTTTGCATCTATGTTCATTAAGGAGATTGGTTTGTAGTTTTATTTCTCTGTTTTGGTCTGCCTGGCTTTGGAATCAGTACCATATTTGTGTCATAAAAGGAATTTGGTAACACTCCTTTGCTTATTTTATCAAATAGTTTGAATAATATTGGGATTAGTTGTTCTTTAAATGTTTGCTATATCTCACTTGTGAATCCATTTAGCCCTGGGGATTTTTTCTTAGAGAGTTCCTTGATGACTTGTTCAATATCTTTTTCTGAGATGGGGTTGTTTAAGTATCTAATCTTCTCTTTTGTTAATTTAGGCAATTTATATTTTTGTAAATATTCACGCATTTCACCTAGATTCTAATATTTATTACCATATAATTGGGCAAAATGTAGTTCTTCATAATTACCTTAATCTCCTCACCCTTTTCATCTTTGACACTGTTAATTTGATTTTATTCTTTCCTTTTTTATTAGATTAACCACTAATTTATGTATTTTATGTTTTTTTTTTTGAAGTACCAGTCCCTAATCTTACTTATTAATTCAATTGTTCTTTGACTTTAAATTTTATTATTTTCTCCTTTGGTTTTTAGGATTTCCAATTTAGTTTTTATCTGGGGATTTTTAATTTATTCTTTTTCTAGTTTTTCTTAATTTGCATGACCAATTCATTTCCTTCTTCCCTTTCTGATTTTTTGATATAGGCACTAAGGGATAAAATTTTTCCATGAAGTACTGCTTTGTTTGCATCCCATAGATTTTGACATGTTTCATCATTGTCATTCTCTTTAATGAAATCATTAATTGTTTCTATGATTTATTCTTAACCAATTTTGGAGAATCATATTATTTAATTTCCAATTAATTTTTGATTTGCCTCTCCTTGTGCCCTTGTTAATTATGATTTTTTATTGCATTATGATTTGAAAAAGTTGCATTTATTATTTGTGCTTTTTTGCATTTGTTCGCCATGGTTTTATACCCCAATACATAGTCAATATTTGTATGTGTGCCATGTGCTGCTGAAAAGAAGGTATATTCCTTTTTATGACTATTTATTTTTCTCCATATATATTTTAACTCCAGTTTTCCAAGATTTCATTCATATATCTTCCCTCTTTATTTATTTTTTTGGTTTGATTTATTTAGATCTGCTAGAGTGGAAGATTCAGGACTACCATTCATATAGTTTTATTATCTATTTCCTCATTAAGGTTCAATAGTTTCTGCTTTAAATATTTGGATGCTATACCATTTGGTGCATACATGTTGAGTACTGATATTTCTTCATTGTCTATAATGCATTTTATTAGGATGTAATTGCCTTCCCTATCACTTTTAATCAGATCAATTTTTATTTTGGCTTTGTCAGATATCATGATTGAGACTCCTGCTTTCTTTTTCTCAGTTGATGCCCAATAAATTTTACTCCAGTCTCTTACCTTTACCATCTACCATCTGTGTGTTTCTTGTAGACAACATATGATAGGATTTTGGTTTCTAATCCACTCTGCAATTTGTTTCCATTTTATGGATGAGGTTATCACATTCACATTCAGAGTTATGATTACCATCTGTGTATTACACATCATTTTGATTTTTTCTTTTAGTTCTACCCTTTCTTCTTTCACTATTTCCTTCTACACCAGTGTTTTGCTTTTAATCAATCTCCCTATTCACCACCCATATTTTACTTTCCTTCCCATCCCCTCCCTTCTTATTCCCCTCTTTTCCTTTAAGGTCTATTAAATGCTCCCCCAACCTTTCCCTCCCTTTTAACATTCCCCAAACGACTCCCCCAGCCTTGGTTTTTCCATCTCAACTTCCCTGTAGGATAAAATAGAATCCTATACCTCAATAAATCTGGCCGTTCTTCCCTCTAAGAACTGATTTCACTAAGAATAAAGTTTAACTATTACCTACTACCATGCTCTTCCTCTTCTTCTACTAATAGTATTCCTCCTCCCCTAACCACCCCCATGTGCCTCTTTACGTTGTATAATTTATCTTACTTTTCTTCTTCTTTCAAGTTTCTCTTGGTAGCATCTTCTATCTCCCCCCTTTTTACATAACATCTTAAACAACTTAGTACCCCCCAAAGAAACCCAATTTTATATGAAAACATTTTTGAGTGTTACAGATATAATTTTTCCATATAAAAATATAATCAATTTAACCTTTCTGAAGCACTTACATTTTTTTCCCTCCTTCTGTTTACCTTTTCATGGTTCACTTGAATTTTGTATTTTAACATCAAATTTTCCTTTTAGTTTTGGTTTTTTCTTAAGGAATTCTTGGAAGTCTTCTGCTTTTCTAACTGCCCAAATTTTCCCCTGACAGTATATAGTCAGTTGGATAGGTTGAAGAATCTCAGTTGTTGTTCCAATTCTCTTCCTTAATATCATATTCTAAGCCTTATAGTCCTTTGGTATGGAGGCTGCCAGATCCTGTGTAGTCCTGACTGGTGCTCCTTGTTATATGAATTGTCTCTTTCTGGCTGCTTGCAATATTTTATCCTTGTCTTGGAAGCTCTTAAATTTGGTGATTACATTCCTGGGGGTTGTCTTTTCAGGATTTAATGTAGAGGGTGATCTATGGACTCTTTAAATGTCTATTTTGCCCTCTTTTTCAAGAATATCAGGGAAGTTTTCTTGGATAATTGCTTGTAATATGATGTCAAGGCATTCTTTCCCAGGCTTTCAGGTAGACCACTGATTCTCAAATTGTTTCTCCTTGATCTGTTTTCTAAGTCAGTTTTCTTTTCTTTTCTTTTTTTAACATTATTTTATTTGGTCATTTCCAAACATTATTCGTTGGAAACAAAAAATCATTTTCTTTTCCTCCCCCCTCCACCACCTCTCCCATAGCCGGCACATGATTCCACTGGGTATCACATGTGTTCTTGACTCAAATCCATTTCCGTGTTGTTGGTATTTGCTCTAGAGTATTCATTTAGAGTCTCTCCTTAGTCATAACCCCTCCACCCCTGTAGTCAAGCAGTTGATTTTCATCGGTGTTTTTACTCTCACAGTTTATCCTCTGCTTGTGGATAGTGTTTTTTATATCCCTGCTGATTGTTCAGGGACATTGCATTGTCCCTAATGGAGAAGTTCATTACCTGTACCACATCAGTTTTCTTTTCAATCAGATAGTTCATGTTTCCTTTCATTTTGTCATTCTTTTGACTTTTGCTTTATTAATTTTTGCTGTCTTGTGAGATCATCAGCTTCTACTTGCCCAATTCTAATCTTTGAATACTGGTTTTCAATTGTAATCTTTTGATTTTCCTTTTTTGATTTGTCTATCTTGCTTTGCATGGCTTCCAGGTCAATTCTGGTCCCCAATTTGCTTATGACTTCATTGATTCCTGGGCTTCTTTTTTCCATGTGGGAAATTTTGTCTTTTAAACCATTATTTTCTTTTTGAATTACTTTCATTTCTTTTCCCCATTTTTCTTCCCATTTTTCTTCTTTTTTTTCTTTCTTGGATCTTGAACTCCTTTTTGAGTTCCTCGAGATCTTGTGACCAATTTCTGTTGTTTTTTGAAAGTTTGGATATATTTGCTTATTTGTCACTCTCTGCTGTTGCTTCTGTATTTTGCTCCTTTTCTCCATAAAAATTATCCAGGCTCAAAAGCTTTTTTTGTTGCTTATTTCTTTTGGCACTTATGGATTGTGGTTCCTGTGTGTATTGGTGGACATTGCTGTCTTAGCTTATGTCTCTTCCCAGCCAGAATCCTAATTGAGGAGGACAGGCAGTTCTTTGTGTAGGTAGATTTAAAGCATTTTTCAATGAGGCTATTTTTCTAGTCCCTGCTGCCTCTGCTATGGCCAGCCCACTTCTGCCCACTTTCCATTCTCTGTTCTTCTTTCCATTCTCTGTGTTCTTCAGCCTTGGGTCCTAAGTCTTCCTGCCAAGACCTTGCAGTGTCCTCAGGGGTAAGTCTCAGGCAGCCCCAGAGAATGTAGAGATTGATCTGGCCCCCTCTCTGACTCTGGTGTGGTAGGTGGTGTGGGGTAGGGGTGATCAGTTTAAACTTTGTAAGTACAGTTTCATCTTGTTTTAGTGTGGAAATCCCCCAAACTGTCTACCTTTAAGGCTGTACTTTGTGGGAGTCCCCCTTTACTGGTCTGATTTTGATTTCTGTCCTTTTGAGATGCTTTGTATTGTTTCGTTGGAATGTGATTCCAAGATGTCCAGTTACTCTGTGGGCATCTTAGGTCTGCCTCCTAATTGATTGTTTGTAAATACTTTCTCATTGAATCTTCACAAGTTAAGGACTCTTATTATTATCCTCATTTTACAGTTGGGGAAACTGAGGCAATTAGCAATTAAGTGACTTGCTCAGTGTTGCACAAATAGTAATAATCTTAGGCTGGATTTGATTTCAGGACTTCCTGCTTAGCATTGTATTTACCAGGTCACCAGAGCTGCCTCAAATGCTTATTGTTAATAGATCATTTTTTGATTAAGTAAAGCAAATCACCATTTTAAAAGCTCATTTCCAGCAGGGTATCTCCCATTAATACACCAAAATTATGACAATAAATATTAAATGAAGCATAAAAATAGATATGTGCATCAAAATGGTTTTTATTATTGTCAAACAGCAGATATAGTTCAGTCTATGTTGAAAAGGAAACAGATATGGATGATTAAGTCTTCCAAAAAGTCTTATTTGCAAGTAGCAAAATATAGTTTATATCAAATCTCAGTGTACTGCAGAGCCTCCTGAAAATACTCCATCAACACTCAAACAAATTGCGTCTAACCATATGCACAGGAAAGCCCACATTGATAAAGAATATTGGCTGTTTAGATAACATAAGGCATATGGCAATCCTGAGTGTAAAAAGAAGGATATTCAAATAAGAATCAAAGTAAAGAGTTGTTATCAAGGAACCTATCTTTCTCATATGAAAACACATTTGCCTAACAATTGGATTATCATAGTTTTTTAGTTTTTTAGTTTTTAAGTTTTAGGATTTAGTTTATAATTTCACCAGAAGGATTTATATAACTCTTGGTGACTATAACACCATTGTTATATTTGTGCTTTAGGAAAATGTCTTTGGTGGCTAATGGAGGATGGATTGGAGTGGGATAAGCAGATGTACCAACAGCCTAATCATTGTAATGGCCCAAGCATAAGGTAAGTAAGTCCTTCAATAGACTAGTGACAGTGTTAAGGGAAGGGGAGGGCCATATCTGAGAGAAGTTGTACAGGTGAAATTGACTGGTTTGGCAACAGATTGAAAAAGTAGTGAAGAGGTGAATATGATTTCTAGGGTGTAGCTTTGAGGGACTGGAAAGATTGGTGTTATGCTCTAACGTATAAAGGAAGGTAGGAGTGAGGAGAATTAAGAGCAGGGGTCCCTAAACTATGGCCCATGGGCCAAATGAGTTCCCCTGAGGCCATGTGTCTGGCCCCCATCGCACTTTTGGAAGGGGCACCTCTTTCATTGGTGGTCAGTGAGAGGAGCACTGTATGTGGCAGTGCCACAAAGTGGGGTATCATTAATATACAGTACTACTTCTGGTGACATAATCCTTTGCGTGGTGCCTTAGAAGGAGGAGCTGAGCAAAGAATTATGTGGCTGTACAATGAAAGATGTTAGCATGGTGAGTGGAGAACTGGGGTAGGGGATCCCACACTGTGTATACTGCTGCCTGGTTAGGGTTAGGGTTAGGTTTTTATAGTCTGACCCTCCAACAGTCTGAGGGACAGTGAACTGGACCCCTGTGTAAAAAGTTTGGGGACCCCTGGTTTAGGGGAAAGTGAATGAGTCCAGTTTGGGACATATTCAGTTTAAGATATTTACTGGATATAAGATTTGGGATGTCTGAAAAAAATTTGGAGATACAAGATTGGAGGTCAGCAAAGAGGTTGAAGCCAAAGAGGTAAATATTGGAATCATTTGTATAATGATGATAATTAAATATTAGGAGCTGATAAGATCACCAAGTGCAATAAAACAAGGAAAAAATAAAAGCCAGTTCAAGATAGAACCCTGAAGGTTATCTATCAGTAGATTACATGTTCTGAATGACAATCTGTGAAGGAAATTAGGAGTGATCAAGAAGTGGGAGGAGATGTAGTAAAGAGGAAAGGCCTAAAAATCTAGAAAGAAGAGAGCATCAAAGAAGAAGTGATTGATAATATCAGAAACTGTAGAGAAGTCAAAGAAAATGATGATTGAATAAAGGCCATTGTATTTGACAGCTAAAAGATCATTGACAATTTTGGAGAGAAAAGTATATATGAATAAACTTGGAAGCTAGGTTTTAAGAGTGCAAAGAAGAGACAGGGGAATAATAAAATAGCTACCTTTTTGCATATGGCTTTTTCATGGAGTTTAGCTACAAAGGGTGAAAGTGTAAAGTATAATGGCAAGGAAGGAGAGATCTTGTGAATTTTTTTTCTTTATTTTAAGAATGAGGGAGACATGAGTATGTTTGTAGGGGAATGAACCAACAGATAGAGATTAAAAATAAATGAGGGTGTTGATGGGAAAGGGGTTGTTCTATTGGAAAGATGAACTGTAATGACATTGCTTGAGTACATAAAGGGATTAGTCTTGGTAAAGAGGTAAAAAGGCCACCTTATGTGAGATAAGCATTCATTACTATCTAGAGGTGAGTAATTAAAATATCTATAATGATAATTGAACTCTTCACTTTAAGAGCTACAACTATTTTATATTTTCTTGGAGTAATATTCATTTTTAAAAAGGCATATATTTAAGAACATCAAAAAAGAATGAGGAAAAAATGTTGGTAAAAAAAGTTAAATCTGGTTTTATATAGTTAAAGGCAAACATTCTAAGTCAGCTAGTATCAGTAAAAGCATATATTCATGTCAGTTATTGTCATAAATCAAAACTCCATCAATATTATGAATTATTACAAGTAATTCACATGATTCTATATCTGATAAGAGGCCTTCCAATTATTCTGTCAGAATTCTGGTGAGGATAGCCCATTATTCTTCCAAAGTAGCACATTCTATGTTATATAGCAATAATTGTTAGGAAGATTTTTCTTTAAAACAAGACTATATTTTCTTTTTGTAAGAGAGACAAGCCAAACAAGCATTTTAATTGATGTTATAGCAATGTTATTGATAACAATTGAAGGAAGGGTGTTTCTAAACTGTATACATCTCAACACAGGAATGAAAACTGTCCCAATGTCAATAAAAGTGGTATTTATGGAATATTCATATTGGCCAATGCATGGCTGGGGCAAGGAGATTGTATAAAAGGATAGCAGAGAAAGAGCAGTGGAAAGAACATAGGACCTTAAATCAGGAGGTTTGGGTTTGAATCTTGAGTATGACTAGTGTCATGACCACAGGAAAGTCATATAACTTCACTCAGTTTTGGTTTCATCATCTAGAAAATATGGACAATTTAAGTTTCTTGTGAGATGAAGAATTTTCAGGACCTAAAATTTTATATTAATTGAAGTGTCATAAGATATAATCCCTTACCTCAAGGATTCACAATTTGGTTCAGTCATTCATTCACTCATTTGTTCAATAAATATTTTAATGCCTATTATGCACTGGATCACAAGGGATATAAATCATTAAAATTATCTAGGGAAGTTACTACCAAGGAAGACAAGTACTGAGGATTTCATTTCTAGTAAATATAGGGAGCCAGGAGAATTTGTAGTAACCTGTGGAGCATGTGCAATATTTGCATTTCTGCCTTGACAGAGTGATTGATATTTACAATTAAAACACAGACTTATACTACTCAACTGAAGTTAGTTGCAGGTATTTGAAGAATGCCTCTCCACTATTCAAGTATTCAGGTGCTCATTACAATAGGCTCACATATTTATATATTTGCACACACACATACATACACACTCTGAAAAGATGCTTCATTGTAAAAATAAAGAAGAAACAATGATCTATAAAGACAAAGTGGAATCTTAACAGGTGTCAAGGATTTGGAATGTAGAAATGTCACAAAGAGGAGGTGGAAGGGTAGCTAAGTGGCTCACTGGATTGAGAACCAGGCCTAGAAATGAGAGGAACTAGGTTCAAATCTGGCCTTAGTCACTTCCTAGCTCTGTGATCCTGGGCAAGTCCCTTAATCCTAATTGCCTATCCCTTACCACTTTTCTGTCTTGGAACCAATACACAGTATTAATTATAAGACAGAAGATAAGGGGTTAAAACAAATGAAGAAGAATGGAAGAAAAAAAAAACATTCAACATTTAGAGCTCAGAAAATAATAAGCTTTTTCCCTAAGGGGAGAGTAATGAATCCTCTTGAGAGAAAGCAACTGCTTCTCTTCTAAGGGTAGGGATTTTGTTTCACATGGAGATTATGCATGAGTCTACATAGGTGGTCTGGAAGTGATCACAGAGAGGCATGGAGAGATACCTCTGAAATATCACTCAACCTTATCCAGGGATATTTTAATTATTATCTCAGGATGAATGGTACAAAGAACCACAAGGCTGGCCTTCTCAGAGAGGGGGTTATTGGATATTAGAATTCTGGCAGTCTCTGACTCTTTAAATATTATTAAGTGTAGGAAAAAATGATTTTGTTCTTAAGCTGTTTCCTAATTGCTTTCCCTTAATGTAGAAGGGGTGCAACTTATATCCCAAGATTTAAACTTTCCTTCTCACCAAAAGCTAGTTGTACAAATCGTAAATAAACCATTTATCCAAGTAGGCTGCAAATAGAATTCAGAGGATTCATACAGATTAGAACACACCAGAGCAAACACAGAGTCAATGTTTTCTCCCAATGAGAGGGTGCTATCTCAGTTCAATTGATAGATAGTTCTGATTTCAATCAAGGGGAAAGTCCTTGAAGCCAATAGAGAAAGAGTTTAGAAATTAGGGACATGTAGGGCAGTCAGCATTCTCATACATGTCTACATTCCAAAATCTGTTCTCTTTCCCTGAATTGCTCCTTGAAAATTATCTAGGATCATGTTTTTCCTCTCTTGAAGCAGGAAGAAAGATCTTTCCTCTCCCAAGTTCTTATGCCAATTCTTCCCTGATTTTGGCTCATATTATCAAGTAATTATTCTAACAATGTGAAGAATCTCATGCAAATGTACCAGGCTTCAGTTCAATACACAAGAAATGCCATTTTGAATCCACAGATATTGTCAGATAATTTAATCAGTCATTTAATCAGAGGAAATAAAACAAACTAAAGTGATTGGTAATCCCCTGTTGAAGAGTACTAAGACAATTATTATAGACAATAAAAGCATATTCACTGTCTTCCTGTGGACAGATATGCAAGACATAATACAGAGTACTTCCCAAGATGTGGCAAACCAAATGATCATGACCTACTCATAGTGATATATATTGCCACAAGTGACATGGTAAGACATAATGTAGAAAAAATTGCTAATAATTTTGACAATTTTGGCAAGAAATTGAAGACCTTAAGGACACAAATGGTTACATTGCACTATATATTGTAGCACATAAAGAGAGAAAGAATAGAATGACAGACTTGAAAAATGAACAGGTATTTAAGGATATTATTTCTGATAGTGAGGTATGGATTTCTGGATCATAGTTTAAAATGGAGAAACAACAGACTTCCAGCCAAGATGAAGTGAACCTAATGATTTCTAGTAAGAATTTCCCTAGAGACTTGCAAATATAATCAAAATGATTTTAAACTAAAAGAAATTAGGGAGAAGAAAAAATTACTCATGTACATTCACCAAATTCAATACCACTGAGAGCAGTTACATATACAATTAACAGCAATTGAGATATTCAGACTCAGAAGGTCACAAGGGAAAAAAGCAAGAAGACAATTTAAAAATTGTTTCAAATAAAAGATTATGTATATACAAATACATATTTAAATGGTAATGGAAATCTATCTCACCCAAAAGGGAAGTAGGAGGGGAAAGGAACAAATGGAAAGGAAGAGTAATGAAAGGCAAGGCAGATAAAAGAAGGCAGTAGTCAGAAACAAAACAGACTTTAGAAGAGGTACATGATTAGAAGAGAGAAAGGATGATAAACTGAAGAAAATAGGATGGAGGAAAATATACAATAAGTAACCAGATCTGTGAATGCTAATGGGATGAACTCACTTGTAAAATGGAAATAGACAGTCAATGGATTAGAAAGCAGATTCAAACAAAATGTTGGTTATAAGAAACATGCTTGAAATAGACAAACTCAGAGTTAAAATAAGGGTCTGGAACAGAATCTATTGTGCTTAGACTAAAGTAAAAAAGAGTAATAGCAATCATGATCTCAGATAAAGCAAAAGCGAAAATAGACATAATTTATGCATGGAAACTACATTTTACTAAAAAAGGATCCACAGCCAGTAAAATAAAATGAATATTAAATATATGTGAATCAAATGATGCAACTTTTAAAATGAAATATTAAATGAATTACAAGAGAAAATATACAGCAAAAGTATACTAGTGGGAGACCTCAACTTTGCCCTCTCAGAGCTAGATGAATCAAACAAAAATAAATAAGTGGTCAAAATTTATGAACAAATAGTTTTCAGATGGATAAATGAGAGTTATCAAAAGTTACATAAAAATGCTCTGAAAGACTACTTGGAGAAACTACCTCACAATCAATCAGATTATCATGACACCAAAGAAAAATGACAAATACTACAGGGAATGTGGAAAAATTGGGACTATAATTACTGGTGGATTGTGAACTAGTCTAACTATTCTTGAGAACAATTTGGAACTACACCCAAAAGGCTACAAAACTGTATACCATTTGACTGAAAAACACTACTACTAGGTCTGAGTTCCAACAATATAAATTGAAAGCTAAAAGGATTTATTTCTATAAAAATGTTTCAAGTAGCTCTTTTGTCATGGTAAATAATTGGAAATCAAAGGGAATCCCATCAATTGTGGAGTGCTTTAATGAATTGTGGAATGCCTAAATGAATTGTGGTATATGATTGAGATGGATTACTATACTATACTATACTATACTATACTATACTATACTATACTATACTATACTATACTATACTGTACTATATTATACTATACTATAAGAAATACCATAAGAAATGAAAAAAAAAACAGGACAGTTTCAGAAAATCTGTCAACATTTGTATGAGCTCATAATCTAAGGTGAAGTGAGACGAACCAGGAAAACACTGAACACTGTATGTATATAGTGACAGCAGCATTTTAAAGATGATCAACTGTGAAAGACTTCACCACTCTGATCTAGACAATGATCTCCAAGACAATTCCAAGGACTCATGGTGAAAAATGCTATCCACCTCCAGAGAGAGAACTGATGAACTTTATATTCAGTCAAACATGCTTTTAAAAAAGCGTTTTTTAAATAGTTTTGTTTTGTGTTTTCATTTGCAATATGACTAATATTGACATTTTTCATGTCTTCACATGTTTAAATAATATCAAATTGCTTGTCTTCTCAAGGTGCAAAAGGATAGAATTTGAAATTCAATTAAAAAACTTTTAATGTTTTACATGTAATTTGAAAATACTTAGCAAAAGAAATAAAAATGAGTTTTAAAAAGGAAATATTATAGATCACTAGGACAGAAAAATGTAATTGATTAGCTTGGAAATCAGTATTAAAACTTGGAAAAAGGCATGACATAGTAATCAAAGCTTAAAATTTCCAAATATCTTCTCTCTCTGCCTCTCCTTATCTCTGTCTCTCTTTCTCTCTCTCAAAAGCAGAAGTAATATTTTCTTGACTTCCTTTGCAAAAGCATAGAACTAAAAACCCATCCTATTCTCCATGATTCTGTATCATTCATGATCACTTTAGAAAAAAAAATATTGATTACAAACAACTATCCTCCCTTCACAATGAGAAGATCTTACCAGACCAATCATTTCTTTCTCTCTTTTTTTGGCAGCATTACAAAGCTATTAATGGATGAAGGTACTTCTATCAACATGCCTTACCTAGGTTTTCTCAAAGCCCTGAAGGCTTCTTTATTTCAGAATGGAAAAAAGCCACAGATTTAGAGTCAGGAAGACTGGAGTTCAAATTCTGAATTCAACACTTACTAGTTGTGTGTCTTAGGGTGAGTCACTTAAGCTCTTACAACCTCGACATCTTCATCTAGAAAATGGGAAAATGGGAATAATAACATCTAATTTACATGCTAATGAATAGAAAGTAAAATATCATAGATAAAGAGCTCTGAAAACCTCAGAGCATTACAAAAATTATTGTGAGAAAGAAAGAGATAGATGCTTTATAACAACATAATTACATGGATTTGGAACTCCTTGAATAATTGAATCAAAAAAAAAAACAGTAATTAATTGTCGATTTCAACTTAACAGGAAGACACACTCCAGTTCAGTGTCCCAGACATTCATTCTTGGCTTTGTGTTGGCTGCAATTTCTATTGATTACTTAGATAAAGATGGAAGGAATTTTTTTTCAAATTTGAAGATGACAGAGCTGAGAGAAATAGGTTATAGAGCAGTTAATAGAACTAGAACTAAAAATATTAATTGGAAGGTAATAATATGAAGTTTATATTTTTGTCAAGGTCCTGTGATTTAATCAATGTGGGATTTATCTTTAGTGATACAATTTACAATCTATTTATGACATATAGTTTTATAGTGTTGATTGAAATTGAGCTAGTGAGTGACCTGCTCATGGTCCCATAGCTGTAAGTGTTAGAGGAGGAAATTCAAGCAAAATTTTCCAGGTTCCAAGTTCACTAAACACTTTTGAGTAGTGCTCTAAAGTGAGTTTTAAGAACAAAGATGAAGTCTGCTGAGTTAAAAATATCAATCTCACAAGTACAATATAGAGGTGGGATGTCTAGATAGCATTGCATCTAAAAAATAGTGGATTCTAGGATCTCGAAAACACAATATGAGTTGAGAGTAAGATATAACAACCAAAAAAAACTGGAGTCTATAATTTGTTAATAGTTTCACCATATATGGAATAATCTACTCATTTCTGGGCACTACATTTTAGAAAGGAGGCTGATAAGCTGGAGATTATCCAAAGGAGGGTAGCCAGGAAAAGATTTAGGTCAGATATGATAACTGCCTTCAAGTATATGAAACATTCTCAACTTTAAGAAGCATTAGATTTGCTTTGCTAAATTAAGAGGGCAGAATTAGGTAGAGGTAGAATTTTCAAAAAAGGAAACCTAGTTTGGGTATAAGGAAAAACAAAGTTTTTGAAGAGAAATATCCCAAAATGGAATAAATTGCAATAGGAGATAGTGAGTTTCCTTTAATTAGAGATCTAGCAGACACCCTATAGTGTTAGATCAAATATTAGAAAGGACAGTGAGTATATACACAGAGGATATAAGTACTATTTTCCCCTTATAACTTGGAGAAAAAACACTTAAATTATAAAGACCTCATTTTTGGTACCACCTTACACCTAGCAGATTGGCAAATATGGCAGCAAAGGAAAGTGATAAATGTTGCAGGGAATGTGGCAAAATTGGGACACTAATACACTGCTGGTGGAGTTGTGAATTGGTCCAACTATTTTGGAGGCAATTTGGAATTATGCCCAATGGGCTTTAAAAGTCTGCCTGCCCTTTTATCCAGCCATACCACTGTTGGGTTTGTACCCCAATTAGATAATAAGGAAAAAATACTTGTATAAAAATCCTAACCCATTTAATCACTGATTCAGTTTTTAAAAATACACATAACATAATCTAAATTAAATGGAATTAGTCACAAATACTGTAGGGAATCTTAAGTTTTTCATCTGAAAAATAAAACAAATAAAGTCCCAAGATATTTTTTTCCTCTACTAGTCTCTGACAGCCCCTGCCAAAACAGCCTAATCACAATTTCAGAAAAAAGTATAATGTACCTTGCAAAGTAGATTAGTGTCCTTGACTATTTGTAAAATTAACGACTGAATTAATTCAGAAAGGCAGCTGTTGAACAGAAATGCTACATGTACCTATCTTTTAAATTCAGAAACCAGCACATCATTTGAAGCTTATATGCAGAGCATATAGATCCTACCTAAATGTGTTGACTTCATACAGGCAAATATATTTAATACTTATAAAATAAGGGGTCTACTTTTAAAGTAAGCTGGCAGCATATGCTGTTCAGAAGTTGCAGGATCTCTGAAAACATGATGTCATTTACTGGACTCAAATATTTTTTTTTCCATTGGATTAAAAAAGAGTTTTAATTTAGTTTAATCCTTCAATTCTTCAAATGATCTATTGATTTCACTTTTGGTGACCTTCACTGCACTGAATTAATTACTTGCAAATCTACCTCAATTGATCATTTTCATCTTTAATTTCTTTCATTTTGTTAAAGTGGAGGGAAAATGTAATATACATATATTAGGGAGCATTGTGGTACAATGTGGCAAGAGCTTTAAAGCCCTTTGATTTCCTTGGTGTTTATAATTTTTGAACTATTTTGCTAGAAGATCATTGTGGGAGTGTAAAATTTTATCTTTTAATTTTTCCCAGTGAGAGATATGATGGCATAAAGAATGATGAGTCAGCTGTGGAGTTAGAAAGACACGTATTCAGATCATGCTTCTTTGTTACTAAGGGCAACTCATTTAATATCTGAGTATCCAGGACAGCTCCCTAAGACAAAAAAATTGCACACTGATTTCTTATATGCCATATTAGTGTCTACCTCTACTATAATAGTTCACAACAGATATAAAATCCACATAACCAAGGAAGGTTTGGGAGTGGGGGTTGAATTCTATAATAGTATGTTAATTTCTGCCTGTTATTGATCGCTGAAATACTATTCATTTTGTAAATGAGGGTGAAATACTGTCAAGGTTGCCATGTTTTTATACTTCATGAATTCAAATCACTAAATATTTATTATGTTTCAACTTTGTGTGTGAAGCATTGTGCTGTAACAAAGAGACACAAAGACATAAAATTAATAGTCTGTGTTCTAATTTGGCTTATATTCTGATTGGGAAAAGGACATACCATGCAGATAAGTAAATAGAAAGTAATTCTCAGTGTAAGGAAACACTATAGTGGACTTATTGAGAGAGATAGAACATTTATACAAATAATAAGTATTTAAATGTTCTAGTTTCTTCTATAAAATTGAAATAATATTATTTAGCAACTGATGCATAAGATTATTGTGGATCAAATTAGATAATATTTATAAAGCACTTAGCCCAGTGCCTGGTACATAGTAGGTATTTAATAAATGTTTAGTCCTTTTCCATCCTTCCCCTTTGCATTTTAAATAGATATTTAAAATCACATTTTAATATCAACCTTTTATGGCTATGCTTTGTAGAGTTTTTAAATAAAAACACAAATGTGTGTTGTACTTCGTCAATGGTTTCTTCTATATCTATCAATATCATCATGGTATTGGTTATTTTTTTGGTCACATAAATATGCTATTTTTCTATAAAATTGAACTATCTTAAATTCCTGTTAGAAATCCCATTTTAATCTTTTGGCCTATATTTTATATGAAACTTTTGAATTTATATTCATTATTGATATTGTCTTATAACTCTTTTTCCTTGCACTATCATTTCCATGTTCCATCTTAGGATAATATTTGTCCCACAAAAAGACTTACCGAAAGAGTTTTCTTTCTCAAATTTTAAGACTGATTTATATATTATAGATATATATTATTGTTTAAAAGCCTGTAAAATACTTCTATAAATTCATATTGTCAAGTGTTCCCTTCCATGGTATAAACTTTGCAGATAATTCAATGAGTTACAATTAAAGAACCACAAAATACATAAAGTATCTAAAAGTCAATATAACAAAGCATAATCAATATATGGAGAGATACAATTTAAAAATGCATTAGGATACAAAGAATTACTTAAATATTGTACTAATTAATTTTCATGCTCATAGCTGAATCATACAAAAACAATAAACTGGAATATATGACTTTTATAAAGTTAAAAATAATAACAATTTATTTGTAGGAATGAAACATTTAAAAAGAAGCAATCATTAAAAAAGAAATAGGGAGGAATAGAGAAATAATTTTGCAGAAATAAATTACATTACAAAACAATACTATATTTTTATAATAAGCAAATTAATTATTTATATGTCAATCAAAACTCAAATTATACTCTCAAGCTACTTGATATTAATAAAAAATAGAAAAAAATTCTTCTTTTTTTAGACTACTCTAGTAAGAACTAGATGTAATTTAGCTCAATGACATAGATTCATAAATTAGAAAACCTAAATTACTTAGCTAAATTGATTATTTTATAAGAATTGCATGGAAAACTAAAAAATAGTTCAGAAGAAATTAAGTTTAGATCAGTTTCTTATAGCATATACTATAATGAATTCAGTTAATGCTTTATGTTAAATAGTAGATGACATATGGAGTGCTATCTACACTGTTAGACTTTTTAACTGCTTTCCCCTTTTTAAAATTATGTTATAATGTGTGACTTTTTAGAAAAGGAGAGGTAGACACAGTGTGTAATGAAGATGAAGTGAAAACAAAAAAAAATTTTTAAAACTTATATAGTAAAATCAGTTATGATACCAGAAACTATGGAGGAAAAAACCATTATAACCTCAAATGCTTAAATGATACATTCAAAGAATTAAATAAAAATTTCAATGCAAAGAAGTAAAATTCAGAAACTTGAATATTTTTTTAATTTAGAGAAATAAAGTGATAATTCAAAGACCCTTAATAAGAACATAAAATATATATGAGTTAATTAAAACAACTCAATTTGACCTTTTTAAATGAATTACTGATTCAGGAGAATAGAAAATTGGAGAAAAATCAAAGAAGGAACAAAATTGGTATTAGTTAAATTAATATCTTACTAAAGTTTAACTTATATCAATCAATTTGCATAAGGAGATCAAAACATTTAGATGATGATAATAATGATAATGATGATAACATTTATATGGCAATTTGAGTATTGCAGAACTCAAGAAAGATCTTATCTGTATAAATATGTTCATATTCTTTTATTAATACCCTCTTTCACCCAGAATTTAAAAAGTCTTTATGTACATGAGTTTATTGACATATTAATTTAAATGAAGATCATGATGTCAGAAAATGACAAATATGAAATTTGCAAAGATAGTTCAGATATATACAAAGCAAAATCAGTAGACTATATAAAATCACTATAAGTTTGGGTTTGTGTAAAATGTAGCTATATAGAAAACCAAAATTTATTGCAAATGGAAACATGTTTCCATACTGAAACCAAGAGTCTAAAGCAAGAAAACAATGGGGGAGGAAAAGATCAAGACTTAGAAAACACTGAGACATTGAAGGCCATGACACCGGTCATTCAGAGCAAAG
This sequence comes from Monodelphis domestica, assembly GCF_027887165.1. Taxonomy (NCBI): domain Eukaryota; kingdom Metazoa; phylum Chordata; class Mammalia; order Didelphimorphia; family Didelphidae; genus Monodelphis; species Monodelphis domestica. The sequence continues at coordinate 657,296,622 of NC_077227.1, read as the reverse complement.
ATAATCCAGAGCCTTCTATGTGGTTCAAAGTTGGGAAACACAATTAGAAATTATAGTTATAATTATATCAATACTGGGGCGACACAGTCTATTTTCAAAAAGTATTGTGCTCAGGGAGGGTAGTATCTCTGGTATGGAGGGCTTGTCGTGCCCTCTTAGGGCAGCTCTCCAGCCTCTGACCCTCACCTGACACCCGGCTCTCACTTGTGGCTCCTAGTAGCTGCTAGCATGCAGCAGCGGCCATACCCTGGGCAACGGCTTTGACAGGCCAGCTAAACCTTGTGAGGGTAGCCATTGGGTCGTAGACCCCTGGTGAACCAAGGCTTTGCTCACCCAGCATGTGAAGACTGCTTCGGCCAAACAGACAGAAGAAATCAATAAGAAGGTTCAAAGGCTGAGATAGCGATGCAGCAAAGCACTGTGGAGTGCTTAGGATGTGTTGGAGCACAAAAGGCAACAGGGCCATCCAATGCAGCTGAGAAAGTCTCCAGGCGCAACGGTTTTTCGTGCCAATGGACCCAGGCTTCCAACGCCGAGAAAGTGAACTGCCTCTGTGCAATGACTTTTCCACTTAAATCTCCTTCACGCACAAGTGTCTTTGTGCACACTCATCTATACACCATAGATGAAAACGCACAAAGACAATCGTCATCCTTGGTTACCGAGAGACTACTACTACTATCCTGAGAACAGCTACATACATGGTTCGCTGCAGTCAGTGGGGAAATATAAAGGGTCCCCATATTGAAACCAAAAATGATTACACTAGGACCTTTAACACTTGACCACACATTCCTGCTGATACCAGGGTGTCCAGATAACCTTTTGGGATGAGATTTTTTGTGCAAAGTCAGGGAGACTATCCAGTGTGAGAAATCAGGGAAAGCCTATTTACATCTCCCCAAGCAATTATTAAAAAATTACCCACACCTATTCCTTGGACAATTAGATGAAAAACCTGAGCAGCTCCACATGGACAAACCAATCTTTGAAATCCCCATTGATATACCAGAAGGGGTATGGGCAAAAAATCCATATGATGTGGGTATCATCAAATCAGCTTCCACAGTAAATATTGAAGTCAAGGAGGGCATACTACCTAGAATCCCACAATACAGGCTAAGTAAGGAAGCTGTGGAAGGGATTACACCTATAATCAATAGCTTATTAGAGCAAGGCATACTAGTTCCAACGATTTCAGAGTATAATACTCCAATATTGCCAATCAAAGAGCAACAGCCAAATGCTGAAGGCAAGGTAGCCTGGATATTTATACAAGATCTAAGGGCAATAAAAAAATCATGTCAAAAAAAACAAAAAACCTCACATGGTGACTACATCTCCTAACTCCATAATATCAGAGGTAAGTAACTCATCCAAATGATACAGTGTAATTGACTTGTCAAATGCCTATTTTAGTGTGCCCATTCACAAGGAAAACCAAAAGATTTTTGTGTTCCAGTGGCAAGGAAGTGAAATCTGTTGGCAGCAACTTCAACAAGGCTTCTCAAAGAGTGCATCTATATTTTGCCAAGTATTGAAAAGGGATCTAGAATCAATCAAATTTAAGCACAGCAAAAAAGTCCACTATGTAGATGACATTTTGCTTGCATCACCAATTTCCAGAATTTGCATACAGTACCCAAAACACTGCTGATTGAATTGTATAAGAGAGGGCATAAAGTGTCAAAGGGAAAACTACAGTGAATTATGCACAAAGTGGAATATCTGGGATTCATTCTTGAAAATGGCACTAGGAAAATCTCAAGAAAAATAATAGCAGATTTCCAAAAACTATGAGTGCCAAAGACAAAGAAAGAGTTTAGGAATCTTCTGGGGGTCTTTGGTTTCTATAGAAGCTGGATTCCAGGTTTTAGCCATATCTACAAATACTTGACAGACCTAACTAGAAATGAGGTCACAGAACCCCTAAAGCTTAACAAAGAACACCTGTATGCTTTGGCTCAGTTAAATCAAGCTATTCTCACAGTCCCAGCCCTTGGAATCCCTACTGCAACAAGGAGTTCCACTTATATGTTCATGAAGCAAAAGGGATTGCTTCAGGAGTCTTAGCCCAAACTCTGGGACACCAGATGAGACTCATAGCTTATTACAGCAGCCAATTAATCTCATTGCACAAGGCATGGTACACTGCTTAAGATACATAGCAGCAGCAGCCCTGATGGTAAAGAAAGCAAGTAATCTAGTCCTGGGATGTAAATTAAATATATAGTCAGCCCACCAAATAGAAAGCATACTGAAAAGGAGTAATTTATAAGCTTTTACATCTGCCAGAGTGTCCCAATATGAAATCATCTTGCTAAGCAATGAAAACTTAATCTTAAAGTGCTGCCCACCATTAAATCTACCCACCCTGATCCCAGAATTACCCTTGTCAGAGAACCACTACATGATTGCTTGCAAACCATTGAGCTAGTACAGAAATCCAGACAAGACTTAAAAGATACACCATTGTTAAATTCTGAGATGGACATGTTTATAGATGGATATTCATTTGTGCAGGAAGATAAAAGATACACCAGAACATCTGTAATCACACAAATGGGTACTTTATGGCTTGCATCTCTGCCCATCCATGTTAGTGTGCAAGGAACAGAGCTCAAGGCTCTCTCCCAGGCACTCACAATTGACAGAGACAAGAGAATCAACATTTTCGCTGACTTGTTTTCAGTTCTGCATGCTACAGGGGCAATATGGAGACATAGAGGGTTTATCACTTCAGCTATGAAGCAAATTGCATATGGGGGGACCCTATATCACAACTATTAGAAGCAGTCCAGTTACCAAAGGATGTCATTACTTTGGCAAAGAAGAAATATCCCAAGGGAACAATAGAGTTGATGTAATAGCAAATTTGTTGCAAAGTTTGGTCCCATGCACATATTGAACTTCCCCATAATTGAAGAGCAAGATATCAAACAAGCTTACAATGAAAGAGAGGTTCAGTTTTGGAAAGAACAATTGGCTGTCAGACTTGTATGGAATTTGGATCTATGAAGCTGAGAAACCCATTTTGCCCAAAGTATTATAGTTCCCCTTGTGTAATGCCATCCCCTCAAAAAGGCATTTTGGTACTCTCACTCTGGTAGACTCAGTGAGGAGATTTTGGACCACCCCAGGGATATCAACCTATGCAATCACAGTATACTGAGCATATAACCTTTGTAAAAGGTACAACCAGGGCAATTTAAGAAGCAAGGCCCTGGGGGTAGGTCTTTAGCCTTCACACCATTTCAATACTTGCAAATCGACTTCATCAACATGCCCAGTGACAGGAGATACAAATATGGCTTAGTAATTGTAGACAGACTGACCAGGCGGCCTGAAGTCTTCCCTGCCAAGAAAAACAACACAGCCTTTGTAGTGAAGATCCTTTTGAAAGAAATCATTCCTAGATTTGGTATACCAGACAGCATAGATTCGGACAATGGGACCCATTTTGCTTCTAAAATTTTGCAAGAAATATCTCAAACCTTGTGAATAAAAAGGAATTTGCACAGTGTCTATCACCCAAGCCAGTGCTGGCCAAGTAGAAACATTAAATAGAGAGGTCAAGACCACATTGGGAAAACTATGTGCACAAACTCATCTTAAGTGGACAGAAGTTCTCCCACTGGCACTATTCTATCTAAGGACAAAGCCTTGAGGAGATTTGAACATTTCTCCCTTTGAAATACTCTTTGGTCAGATTCTTTGGCAAGGAAGAATAGTCAAACCAGCATATGTGTCAATGCTGAGGGGTAAATGCCAATTACACACCTATTTAAAATCATTACAAAACAGATTGGCAGAGTTACATAATCCTGGTTTAATTTTACAAAGAGTACCACTGGACTACCCCCTTCATAATATAAAGCCTAGAGATATGGTATATGTAAAGAACTTTAGCAGAAAAATCAATAATAGATAAAAAATGGAATGGACCTTTCTAGGCAATCTTTGTAGCCCAAACAGTGATAAAATTTTAGGAAAAGATCCCTGGTTTCATGTGTCAAACGTAAAATCTCAAAATGCCATGACAAATTTGTAAATGACAAGTGCAGGAATTAACCAGGACCCCAAACAAAATGAAACAGAACAAAGAGATGCTGATATCAACTCAGAAATTGATACAGAGGACTGAAAAAAAGAAAAAAAAAACTACTACACTCTAACACACAAACACAAACTACAGCAAAAGAAATCATGCAAAACAAAAATGCACACATTTCAAACTGTATTAGGGGAATTAACTGAGGATTATGTTGATGAAAAGATCAGATCAGCCAATCTCCTCTCCCTCCTTCCTCTCCTTCCTCTTTCCTCCCTCCTCCCTTCCCCCATCAGTTGGTTCTTCAGTTGGTATCACTGGAAATCAGCTCTGATTGAGTATCTTGATATAGCAGACAGATAACTCACTCTGATAAATTTAACCAAGGGGATTTATTTAGGAGAAAGGGAAAGGGAAGGGAAGTTGATGGGAGAGAGGGTTTGGGATTTTCCTAATTCTTAAATACTCTTATGTTGAAGGATGGTGGAATAGAGTCTAGAATTGGGAAAATGACCAGCAGGCTTGAAGATTTTAGTCACTAGTGTCTTGTAGGGAGAAAACCAGTGAGCTCAGGATCATTCAGTCCTTACTCCTTTCTGTCTCAAGGGCAAGAGACCAAGTTCCTCAGCTTGGCTGTTCCTTCTTCAATAGTCCTTCCTGGGCACCATTGCATTTAGAATGTTTTCCTTGATTGACACTTCTGCAGATCTTATTTCTCCAGCTCTGTTGCAGGCTTTTTCAATTCTCCCATCCACAAAACACACACACACACACACACACACACACACACACACACACACACACACACGCACAATTCCAGTGCAGGAGAGGAGATAAGAAGAGAATTAGATTCCCGTCTGGCAAAATGTTTGGACAACAGGGAAGTTTGTGACCACCACAGATGAAAAATCCAACAAGAAGAGCAGCAAATGAAGGGAAAGGAAACCCAAATATCTAAAGAACTTTAAAACCTGTGATGGACAACTAGAACTTTATACATGAACAATTAGAAGGAAATATGCAACCAGGGACCAGTCACATAAGATGGTTGTGCCATGATCACATAAACTTCACATTAGGGACATGCATGCAATACACACATAACTTTAAGAATGCAAATGACCTCTCCAGACAACACAAGAACATGGATGACTTTCAACATGGAGTAAGTATGTGCATTCAAACACTACATAGCTAGACCACGAACATAGCACAGACTGATTTTTTAGAGATTCTGTTGTAAATAAGCAGGATCCATGATTAAAAAATTGCAAAAGCTATAAATAAAGTTCTTGCAAAGGCTCAGACAGAGATAAAGGACCAAAAGACCTTTCTGTCTGACTGATACCAAAAGCAGAACTCATGTATATATGTAATATATGTATAAATATAATTTATAAATGTACAGCAAAAATTACATGTATCTTAAATTACTAACACCAATAGACAGAGGAATAAAATATCACTAATATTACATAGGGTAGAATACAATGGCTAATGTAAGATTAGGGACAGAAGAGCTGAGGAATTAGGGAAGTTAAAAACTCAGAGAGCTAGCATGAGGGACAGAGTAGGAAATAAAAATAAGACATAGGAAAGTAAGACATTAAATATTGTATTAGTTAGATATAGACTAGCAATAAGATAAAATAGTACTAAGTTTTGCAGAGCTTATATTGTTCATGAAATGAAGCAGTAGAGAATTGTTGCCAAGTTGACATAAGTTGATTGTTACAAATTGTTTCTAGGACAATGTTAGTCCAAATCTTGTTTGTTCAAATATTTCAAATCCATGTAACCCCCCACCCCCGAACTCATCTAATCTAACCCATAAATCCCATAAATCCTTCTTAGATTTTACTGTTACTTGAATAAGTGTCGAAATGGTTTTAGAAACACAGATTTTCTTTTTCCTTTTGGGGGTGAGATAAGAACATTAAATAGTCAGAATTATATTTTAGAATTTAGATATCAGGTTACTTGTTTAATTCTAGTGCATCTTTGACTAAGAATGCACAAAGACAAGAAGTGGGATTTGTAAGGATGGCAAAGAATCTTGACAGGCCTCTGGGTTTTGATGGACAAGCACAGAAGTGGCAGTTTGGAGATAGCAAAGGATTGTAGGTAGAGAACTGTGAGCTGAGGAGAATTCTGGCCCGACCCAGGACTTTCCAGCCCTGTACTGAAAGGGAACAGGTCTTATTCAGTGAGGCTGAGGGGCATCCGAAGCCATGAGAGAGAGAAGACTCAGACTATCCTGCCTATCTTTGAAGCACTTGTCATCAATAAAGTCTTTTACTATCTTTCCTCCATCTACCAGCAAGAACCACTGACGCAGAAGAATTTGGCTTGGACTCAATTAAAACTAAGCCAGCTTTCTGACTTCTTTCTGGGTCTCTTCTTGCCTTCCATGAACTGATTATAGTGATTTAGTTGAAGTTATAGTAGTATAGTGATTTATAAGAAAGCAGTGCGTTGAAAAAATGGGCTAAGGCACCAAGGCCTTGAGCCTTGGCCCTTGAAATCCAATTGCTATGAAAATAGTTTTGACAGGGCATCCTCTCCCACCATCCTTCTCCCATATTCCTTCAACTTTGCCATGCCCCATCCCTTAAATAAATGTTCAGTTATAGTCAGATTTGGGTTTGACCTATCACTAATACAAAAAAGTTTGGGAAAGTAGGGACAGAGCTCACAGCTTGAGTTCAGTTCCTTTCTGTGGCAAACCCAAGTTTGAATTGCCACATTCTCCACTGAGGAAAGTATAATAAAACTGTCCTCAGTAGTTGCTATTAACTACAGATATCTCTTCGTGTTAGCTGTACCCACTATCAAGCAGACTGCTTGTGAGAATCAACTAGAAGAGGTTGAGAGGAAATCTCCAGTCATCCTGGTGGACAGATTGTCTGGGGAAGAGAATATCTACTTTGCCTGGATCATCTGAGGGCACCATAACTTGGATTCCTGTTACCTGACCCCCCAAAGGGCTCTAAGTGAGAATATGGGCTCTCTACTAGGACTTATCTTTAGAAATCCTTATTGATTGTTAGTGTAGTTTAGTTTAGAAAAGGATTAAGCGTAGAAATTAATTATAGTGGGTTGAATAACTTGGGGAAAATAGTCAGATGCAAATCCTTTCCCCTTATTTTTCCCATCATTCCCTTCTCTGTTAATAAAATTAATCATTTAAATGTGATTTTCTCCCTTTGTATAAACCCTTCCCCTTTTCCTAAATATCCCTATAACACCACAGAGGTTCTCAAGGGTTCTTGTCTGCCTGATATCCCTTGAGAGGAGAAAGAGAAGACATTTTTCTTCTCCCTAGAGATAATCCTTAACCCCTGCTCCAGTTCACTCTAAGTAGGGAAAGATCCTGCCTTATTTCCCTCCAACAACAGGGTTTTCCAATACCCTGACATTCCCGTTACACTTGGTCCTCCCAACCTTTTCACTGGTATTATATCCTAATCAGTGAGACAAGCCAACTGTCTCTCCCAGTTATAAAAAAGGAGGAAAGCCTCCTTTTTTTTACACTATCTCATTTATATTACATACATTTGGAGGGGGAGAGAGAGAGAGAGAGAGAGATGAATCAAAATTACATAGACCTGGAAAGAGAAAACAATAAAAATGTTGCTTTTGATTCTATTTTGTTAGATGCTATAGGATCATATGCAAAATGTCCATACTTATTTAGCATTTTTATGTGATTGTTTCTGTAGATTATATAATTCATAATAAAAAATAAACTGATGACCTCCAGTCATGATAAATAAACATTAAAAGACATATATTCATTACAAGTTATCTATTTAATATAAGTATAAGATCTAGTATGTAACTATATAATATTAAATATAAGAAGAGATGTGATTATAGAATCAGGTAAAATAAATAAAGATGATTTTCAGGAACATAGTGCCATGCTCACTGGGAGAAATTAGACCTAATTGTACTTTTCTTTTGTATCTGTTAATTGCTTCCTGGCACTTTATAAAGATCATTTAGACAGATGAATGGAGGGATAGTGGGCTAAAGAATTGTGGTATTGCTATAAACACTTGACTCTGTAGAAACATTTTCAGACCTCACAGTCAATACCAATGTATGCATATACATGTTTCCTCCCACAACAGCTTCTAGTAGTTAATCTCATGACAATACCAATCATCTCATTTTGTCAGTCAATTGTAGAATTTCTCTGATTCCTGATCTTAGAAAACCTCAACTGAAGATGATGACTAGAAACTCAGTTTTCTGACAGTTTTCTCAAGTTTGAGTAAACCCAATTACAAGCATAAATCCAAGCATTAAAGCTAGTCAGTGTGTGCTCCTTTCTAACTATAGCAACTTATGCCATTGACAAGTTGCTATGGTTTCTAAAGGCAGTGAGGTAAAGAAAAAAATACATTAAAAATAGGTAGTGGATTAGAATTTGATTGGGAAACTCTTGATTTTCTCATAACCTTGATTTTCCTTGAACTGAGTGAGCAATCAACCAACCAACAGATTTATAATAAATACTTACTATATATCATGCATTTTACTTAGTTATATTTAGGAATTTAAAAAAGAAACAGTTGTAGAGTAGAGTTCTGGTAGAGTCAGAACATTTGGATTTGAATCCCAATTCCACTACTTATGTGGAACAAAGACTTCCTTGTCCCTTATTTCTTAAAGGTCAGATCTGTTGTATTTTATCCCTCTCTCAGGGCTCTTCAGTACCTTTAAAGGGTTGGGATTTTCTAATCTCTCTTCCACTTATTCAAGACCCTAATGATAGCACATCTTGCAATTTAAGGTGTTCCTCTCTTACAGTTCCATTTCACCATGAAAGAGTGATATTAGCTTTCATGAAGGAATAATTACTTCAAATACATAATAAAGAGAAATACATAAACATCTCTCCTCAGAATATAGAGATAATCTCTTTCATACTGCCCTAGTCTCTGAGGAGGGGAGGGAGATTAGATTCACAGTTTATCTCAATTCTTATATGGCTTATTTCCACCAAGTTTTAAGTCTAAAGATCCTTTGAGATTGAGCCCTGGACATTCTGGCCATTTAGAGCTCCCCTGGTGGGTTGATAGCCATACCTTACCTTGAATTCTGTCTCTAAGACTTGCATGGCTCAAGCTTTGGTTCTAAGAACTTCACTTACACTTAGTGCTAAAAACAATCAGTGCAAAGACAAAGATCCCAAATACATTTCTCAAGGTAACTGGGCCTAAAGGAAGTAGAGGAAGTAGTGGTAGATTTTCTACCCATTTAGCTCAGTTGGTGGTGCTTTAATTTGTGTTAGCTATGCTCCTGTATCTTCAAGCTCAGATGGAGAAAGAAAGAAAAAGACATAAACATACACAGATAGAGAAACTCTCTGAGCATGACAGTTTCAAGATACAGGAGCCAATGGCAAAGAGGCTATTCCCATCTCTGTTGTAAGGAAATATAGAACATTCTATTCTAGAAGCAGATTATTGTCATTGTGCATGTGGATGCCACCATCTTTGGTGGCATGACCATGAACCAAAGCCCTGTTACACATGAACTTGGTTAAGGTATTCTACACATTCAGTATTCAATTTTCTTATTTTTAAAATGCGATTATTATATTTGTTCTATCCATCTTACAGGACAGTTGCAAGGAAAGAGTTTTTCCCCCTTTGTCTGTAGATTTCATCTATAATTTCAGTGGTATAGAGAATTCCTAGATGAAGAAATTCTTCCTATTAATGTAATCTGGAACTTTTTCTCTAATGTATAGTCCTAGAGAGTTGTCTAGAACACTGAGGCATTAAATGACTTGTCTCTGGTCAGATGGTATGAATGTTTCACAGCCAACTAGGTGGCACAGTGCATAGAGCACTAGACCTATAATCAAGAAAATCCAAATTCAAGTCTGGCCTAGGACATTTACTAGCTGGGTGACTTTGGGCAAGTTATTCTATCTCTTTTTGCCTTGCCTTGTTTCCTCATGTTTGGAAGGAAAATGGAGATAATGATGCCTCACAGGATAGAGTGAGGTAATCTTTACAAAACACTTAGCTTAGTGCCTGGCAAATAGCAGGTGCTATCTAAAAGAATTAGTTTCATTCCTTCCCTGCCTTTCCTTACTCTTCAAAGCAGCACTGAAACCAGGTCTTCATGGCTTTGAGTTTGACTCTTTACCCAACATGCCACACTATTTCTTGTAAATTGTAAAGCATTTCAACTATTCTACTTATGAATAGCCCCATCTGTGTGCAAGTTATTCCTGAAATAAAATCTTAATTTGAATACGAGTTTACAAGTTTAGGGGGAAGGCAATACTTATGTATAGAAATATAACTAATAACAAAAAATAGCATATATATGTGTCTAATTACTATATATGCAATAAGTGCTATAGAGGCCACAGCAGGGAAACAGAAATGTGGATTGTGGTAGATAGAAAGGCCTTAAAAAGAATGTGGGGCTTGGAGAAGGACTTAAAATATCGGTATGGTTTAGAAAATATTGGTAGAATTGAGATGATTCTATAGAATTCAACATTACTGTTCCCACTTTCCCATGCTTTCTTCATACCAAAAGAGGTGTGAAAAAGAGGTTTATTCCTAATAATAGTGAACATTAAGTATCTGAGGCTCTGCATATTCTTTGGTATCTGGGCAAGGATGAATACCTCTATTTATTTGGGATACTTACAGTTCTAATCATGAGCAAAGAGGCTGGAGACATTGTTTCTTATAAAACTTATGATCAGTAATTATTTTCCTTGTCATGATGAAATGGAGTGTAATTTTGGAAAACATTAAATAATCATATAATTTAAAATTCAATGAAATCTCAGTAACAATCTAGTCCAGCCCCTATCTTAAAGGGAATCTGGACTACAGTATACATGACCAACAATGATGCAACCAATCTCTCTTTGAAAACTTCTGATTTGGGAGAACCTACTATTTTCCAAGGCAGACCATTTTGCTTATAAATAATTCTAACTGTTGTGACCATGAAAATATGGTTTTCAAGACTGTGAATTGCCAAAATTGTAAAGATAATTTTAGTGTCTTGTTTTAAATCAAAAATAAGTGGTCATCATGGGAAAAATTCCCAAATATGAAAATACTCAAGTCAGCTGGGTTTATGGAGATTTTAATAAATACAAATGAAGGAAAGGGAGAGAGAGAATAAGAGAAAATAGTATGAAGGGCCTAGGCCAAATGGCCTAGGCCTGAGCCTTAAGAGAGACTAGTCAGTCTTTAATCACTCACCACAAGATTTATCCTATACCTCCGAACTCCATCTCCAACTACAAACTCCAACTAACTCATATTCAGTAAGTCCCTTCCTTTAAAAGAAATTTTCTCTTGTGTCACCTCCTCTAAATTTTCACATCTACCAATCACAGTAGACACTTTTCCCAGGACTGCCCATTCTTAGTTCTCACCACTCTTTAGTTCTCACCTTCTCTGGGTAGACTAAAACTTCACACCTCTTTTGTTAAGCTTGCCTTTTGTAACTTGCTTGAACTTTTAGTGATTAATTTAACCTTTATATGTACTTAGCACCCTTTTGTATTACATCTAAAAATAGACCTAGATTAAGGTTCTAGTTTTACTATAAGTATGAATTAGAGACTGTTCATTGTTCAGTAAGAAGTTTACAACTTTATCTTCCCCTAAAGTATGCCTAAGTATGGGTGGAGTAATGTTAAAATTCCCAGTACATTCCTGATCAAGTACCTCCATTTGTTACAATAAGGGAATAGCTTAACCAAATCTTCTAAGGTAGAGTCTGAACAGTTTTTAAGATTCACACTGTGAAAGAGCTATTTCTAAAATTAAGCACAAATTTGCCTTTTGGAGACTTCCAAGAATTACTAATATTCTTGCTTATTTGTCTCTAATGGAACAAGTCAAATTTGGTGTCTACATATCAATCCTTTAAGTGTCTTCACACAACTATCATATTCTTTCTGAGTTTTTTCTAAGCTAAATATCTGAATCCTTCAATCATTTCTCATTTAATGGAGCATCATATATTTCACAGTCTTAGTTTTATTCCTTTAAGCATTTCTCAGCTTATTAATTCAGGATATAATTACCTTCCCTATCTCTTCAACTAGATTTATTTTTACTTCGACTTTGTCAGATATCATGATTGCTACTCCTGCTTTCTTTTTATCAGTACATGCCCAATAGATTTGGCTCTATCCTCTTACTTTTGCCCTATGCATGTCTACCTTCCTCATTTGTGTTTCTTGTAGACAGCATATGGTAAGGTTTTGGATTTTTAATCCACTCTGCTATTTGCTTGAGTTTTATGGTTGAGTTCATTCCATTCAAATTCAGAGTTATGATTACCAGTTATGTATTTCTCAGCCTTTTGATTTCCACTCCTAGTCCTGCCCTTTCTTCTTGCACTATTTCTTTTTATGCCAATGTTTTGTTTTTAATCAGTCCCCCTAATTCCCACCCTAAATTTATCTCCCTTTCTACCCTCCTCCCTTCTTATTTCCCCCTTATTTTCTTTACAGTCTTTTAAAACTATCCCCACACCCTCTTCCTCCCTTGTACTGCTTCCCTCCCCACTAGTCCATTTGTTAACCTTCTACTTCTCTATAGTACAAATCAATTCTCTGCTCCAATGGATTTAATTGTTCTTCCCTCTTTGAGTCAAATTCAATGCACGTAAGAGTTGAGTATTTCCTATCTCCAACCTCTTCACCCTTCCAGTGTATTGGTGTTCTCACCCCTCCTGCCATGAGCTTCTTTGTGACATATACATTTACCCCTTTTGTTTCTTTTCCCATTTCTTTTAGTATTAACCTCTTTTTTAGCTCTAGTTGTACACACACACACACACACACACACACACACACAGACATATACATATATTGATGCATACATATATCTATATACATATTTATGTCTTGGAATTTCATCCAGTTTGTCACTGTTCCCTCTAAGTATAATTCTTCTAGCTTCCCAGGTGGTAATAACAATTTTTAAGAGTTGTCAATGACCTCTTTTCTTATAGGGATACATATAATTTTAAATTATTGGGTCTCTTAAAATAGTTTTTTTTTGTTTTTTTTCCCTCTTTCTTAATTACCTTTTGATGATTCTCTTGAGTTCTGTGTTTGGGCATTAATTTTTCTGTTCAGGTCTAGTCTTTTCATTACAAATACTTGGAATTCTTCTATTTTGTTAAATGACCATACTTTCCCCTGTAAGAATATAGTCAGTTTTGTTGGGTAATTGATTCTTGGTTCTAGACCTAGTTCCCTTGCTTTCCAGAATATCATAATCCATGCCTTTTGGTCCTTCCGTGTAGATGCAGCCAACTCCTGTGTTATCCTCACTGTGGTCCCATGGTGTCTGAATGACTTCTTAGCAGCTTGTAATATTTTTCCTTGGTCTGATTGTTCTTGAATTTGGCTATTGTGAATCTTAAAATTTTTCAGACTTGTGAATCTTAAAAATTCTCAGACTCTACCTTAGAACATTTTTGGTTAAGGTTGCTATCCCTTTATTTTTCAATGAAGGGACTTTAGTCAGGAATGTAGGTGGGAACTCTAACATTACTCCACCCATACTTGGGCATAATTTAGGGGAAGATAAAGTTGTAAACTCCTGATTGAACAATGAAAAGTCTCTAACCCATACTTAAAGTGAAGCAAGAACCCTTAAGCTAGGTCGATTTTTAGATCTAATACAAAAAGGTGCTAAGTACCTATGAAGGTCAAATTAATCACTAAAAGCTCAACCAAGCTTAGCAAGAGGTGTGAGGGTTTAGTCTATCCAGAGAAGATGATAACAAGGCGTGAATTAAGAATGGTCAGTCCTTTGGAAAATGTCTACTGTGATTGGTAGACATAGAAACTTAGGGGAGGTGACATAGAAGAAAATTATCTTTCAAAGGTCAGAAAGGCCTCTGAGGTTAATTCATCCTTGGAAGCTGAAGTGGAGCTCAGGAGCTGAACTGGAGGGTCTCTCTGAACACTAGAATTCTGCTTGGAAGGATCTTGTGGTGAATTGATAAAAGCCTGACTGAGGTCTCTCTTAAAGCTCAGAGCTTGGCCAATGGCCTAGGCCCCTTTCCCCATTATTTCCTCTTACTATCTCTCTCCCTTTCCTTAATTCCTTATTTGTATTAATTAAAATCTTCATAAAACCCAGCTGACTTGGGTATTTCATATTTGGGATTTTTTCCCATGGTGACCACTTTATTTTTAATATAAAATCAAGATGCTAAAAATTATCTTTACAGTTTGGGCAATTCACAGTCTTGAAACCCATATTTTTGTCAGTCACAGTTTAAGGCAACCACTCATGTGTCTGTAACACTATAACATTCCTGGGCGTTGTCATTTGGGGATTAAGTACAGGAGGTGATCTGTGGATTCTTTCAATTTCTACTTTTCCCTCTTGTTCTAGAATATCGGGGCAGTTTTCTTGGATAATTTCCTGTAATATGATGTCCAGGCTTTTTCTTTTGTCATGGTCTTCCGGTAGACTGATGATTATTAAGTTGTCTCTCCCGGAAAATTTTTCCAAATCTTAAGTTTTGTGAATGAGGTGCTTCATATTTTCCTCAATTTTTTCATTCTTTTGATTTTGTTTTATAGTGTCCTGCTGCCTTGTGAAGTCACTTGTTTCTAGTTGTTGTATTCTCGATTTTAAAGACTGGATTTCATCCCTGACTTTTTGGTCATCCTTCTCCTTCTGGTCTTATTTTCTTTGGAGGTCATCTTTCATCTTCTTTGCCTCATCTTTCATCCCCTTTGATTCACTTTCAAGCTGGTTAATTTTGGCTTTGAAGACACTATTTTCTTGTTTTAGGTCATGTACCTCTGTTTCCAGATGACTTATCTTAGTTTTTAAGTTCTTTTCCCAGTTGTTTTCAGCCTCTCTTATTTGTGTTTTGAATTGTATTTTGAGTTCTTCCAGAGTATGTATCCAATTCACTGGGATTTCTGTTTTTTTTTTTTTGCTTGGTGTTCCCTCATCCTTCTTTGTTCTATTTGCTCTTTGTTCATTGCCTGTATAGAAGCTGTTGATTATACTTTCTTTTTTCTTTTTCTGTTGGTTGCTCTTATTTACCCCGTTCTTTACTCCCTGCAGTTGCCTTTTCTCTTGTTCCTCTCATTTTTTTGGTGGTTTTGAGCTTTTCTTTCAGCCTTCATCCTTGGAGCTTTGTCAGCAAATTTCTCAGCACAGTCTGTATGGGAGGGGTGTTGGAGCTTCAGCTTCCCTGCCCTCTTAAGGCTTTGATGGGATTATGTCCAGCTGGGTTGAGCTGGATGTACCCTGAGGTCAAAACTTCAGAAAGGGGGGGGGTATGGAGTGTCTCCACTTTTGCAACTAGGCTGACTGCTCTGAGTTCTATGCTTCTTCTCTAACTGCTTCCCCACCACCTGTGTTTGACAGTCTCAGCCTGGCACAGCTTTGCCCACAAGGTACTCCCTCCAGACCAGCACCTTTGCCCACTCAGAGGTTCCAGCTGCTCTGGGGGCTTAGTGCTCTGGGTAAGGGGCAGGTCCTGTGACCTTCCTTCTTCCTTCCCCTTAAACCTGAGTGTTCTAAAATTCTGGCTTTTGGGGGAATGCCTTTTAAGTTGAGTCCAGCAACAGAGTTCCTTGGCTCTGTCTTGTTGTTCGGTTTGGTTTTCGGTCCCCTAGGAGCATCTAGTTTGTAATTGGTAAGGAAGGGTTTTCAGAGGTCTTAACTTTAGCTGCCTCTATGCCGCCATCTTGACTCTGCCTCTTGATAATTCTAAATAATGAACCTTACAGATAAGTAGAATAAATGGTGGGTTATATGGCATGATTTCAGGGATAACAAGTTGTATTCTGATCCCCAAATATCTCTCACTCATTTTTGAAATTCTACCACTGGAAAATATTCCTTTGGGAGTAAGTATTGTCCTTTTAAAGTTTCTAGTTTATCTGTTTTTTTACTAATTAATTCCATAAAGGTACAAAAAAAGAAGGCCTTGACAAGTAATTCTTGCTTCAAAAAGAAAAAAAAAGTAAAAAAGAGAAAAAAGTTTCTAAATCTGTAAAACAACCAATTACTTGTTAAATATTCCTTTCTTAACAAAAACAGCCTACTCCCCATTCCTATTTCTAGTCTGGTTCTGGGCATTGTCTTCCTAGAAGCTGGTCCTGCAGATGGTCTAGAGATGTCCTGGAATTTTTGTTTCCATGAACCTCTGATGTCAGTATGGGAACAGTGATAACATCCAGTGCACTGCTACCATCTATCTCCTCTGTACCCTGCAGAAAACAAATCAATACAAAAGAAAACAAAGCTAAGGATTGCAACTTAAAAAAAATTTAGTTCATATTAGACTGTTTGGTGAAAAATACACACAGATAAGACAGCTAACCTACTTTTAGTTTCTCTAAGATATTTTCTACAATAAGGAAGGGAAACTTTTGGACTTCAAATCAATCTACCAGGATGTGAACCACTCTCCCCAGTACCATAGCTTTTTTTTTAATGTGCTACCTGCTGACTTTCAGATAAACTGGTCCCCAAAGGCTTTCCATATCTATGTGTGGAGATTTTTGATTTGAAAGGAATCTTTCAAAATTATATCCTATGTGTAGTTCAGATTTTTCCCTCTAAGTCTTGATAAACGGTAAAAAATGCCCTTTGACTGAAGGGCAGGACTCATCTGTTAAAAATATTTATCCTACCATGCCTTTGATATCTCTTTATGTCTTTCCATTGCCTATTTTTATCATTTTGAATAAAAAGAGAACTTAAAGAGGTTTTGTTAAAAATCTTCCTCTGAAAAAAGTTATATTCCCTGAATAAACTCAGATAGAGCTAAATAAAGACAGGAGTGTTATGTTATTTTCTACATAGTAAAAAAAAAAAGCTTAAACAGTTTGCTCAGAGTAGTTGAGAAAGATAGCTTTGCAGTGGCTTTGAGAGATGGCATGCACATACTTCTGAAATGTACAAGGGCCAGGTTTGGCAGCATAATCATGGCAGGAGTGGAAGAGAACATTTCCCATCCCGAGTTCAACTACACCAGTATTTTAGCAACTATATCTGGCATTCAGTTATTAGGCAACCATTCCTTTGATTCAGAAAGAACATTACATAGTAAAAGGAGAACTAGATTTGAATTTAGAAGACTTCAATTCTAAATTCCTCCCTGTTGTTCATTCATTATTTGACTGAGCAAGTCATAAGACCTCTTTCAGCTCTTAAATCTATGATCCTATGATAGATATGTTATTTCACTTAAATATAAGTATCTCTGGGAGATGGAATACTCCTTAATGATTTTATGTTAATTAGTTTATAAATTCCTTTCTAAAGTTATAGCTCTTGACAGAGGGGGAAGGATCAGTGTAGTATAAAGGGCACATAGAGTCAGAAATCTTGTAGTTTTATTTCTGCTTCTTACTAACTATGAAAATTGGCAATTTGTATAACTCCTCTGAGCCTCAGTTTCCTTTTTTCCATAAAATATCAGAGCTATATAACATAATTTCCAAGATTGTTTTATTTCTCACATTCCAATTTAATCTTTTCTATGAGAGAATTCGAGAGCACATAGTACTTCTCAGATCTGGGCATAATATGCAGGATGTCAGGGCCCAATATATTAAGATCACTGAGCACATTTTGTATGGTGTCCCAGATAAATCTAACATGCCTTCAAATTGACTGCAGCAACTAAGTTGACTAGTGATTAATTGAATTGGGATTTCTTAGAGTATTTAAGATACAAAGATAATAGGAAGGGATATGGTGTATCTGGAACCAAACTGGCCTATATTCAGAATTAAATATAGGTTGTTTTGAGATTTTATGAAGTTAGTGTCAGGAAGAAAAGAGGCTAGAAAGAGCAGCTGTACTGTTGATGGGGTTGAGTCTTCCTTCCCATATATTTCATTGTTATGGTAAGTGGGGGCTTTTCATTTCATCTGTATTATTTCATGGTCATGTATGATATTGTTCTAGAGACTAAACACCTGTATCAAATTTGGTTTAAAAGATGGAGCTAAGAAATAAAGACAAAGAGAGAAAGTATTCTACCTAGGAAGTAGCCCATTACAATGTAGAATCAGAAGCTGGAGTACCTTGTTTGAGAAATAGCAAGGAAGTCAGTGTCAATGGATCATAGAGTTTGTGGAGGGGGGAAGGTGTTTTAACAATTCCTTTCTTCTAAGATGATAAATTTCAAAATAGCTTCTGAACTACTTGGGGAGAAGGCTTCTAAATAGGATTTCTAAATAGTTTTGTAAACCAGTGAAATTAAGGGTTTTTGTAAAATTAAAAAGAAAGAAAATGCCATAGTTAGAAAAAAATTGTCTTTCAGCTCTCTCCAAAGAACAAATAAAAATATTCTACTTTTTCCTTCTTATGCTAGACTTTATAATTCATATCCAACCTCAAGCAGGAAGTCTTTTCATTCAATAGGCAAGAAATTCAATCTCTCTGAGCTTCAGTTTTTCATCTGTAAGGGAGAGATAATAATATTGTATTCCCTACCTCACAGGGTTGTGAGGAAGCAATTTGCAAACCTTAAAATGCTATATTAATATGAACTATTATTCCTGTAATAGAGAACATAGCTTTCTCCTAAAGGGATAAAACTTTAAAGCTTTTATTTAAGTCAGCTTTGGTAACAGGGGAGAATGTGAGGGTGTTTGGGGGAACCATGAGGAAGGGCCTTCCCAGAAATCATACTCAATAATCTTTTTGTCTACTTTAGTTTCTGAGGAAGTCAATGTAAGTCAAGTCAATAAGCACTTATTAAGTGCTTGTCATGTACTAGGCATTCTGGTGAGCAATAAAGATAGGACAACTATGTACAAATCAATTATAAGCTGCACAAATGGGTGGTATCCTCTAAAAGAAGGCTCCATTTATACTGGAGTGGGTCAGGAAAGAACTCTTGCAGAATATAGCATTTGGACTGACACTTAAAGGAATTCAGGGAAGTCAAGAAATAGAGACAAAGAAGCATAGTATTCTACATAGGAGGTAGCACATGACAATGCCCAAATCAGAAGGTGGTGTATCTCGTTTGAGAAATAGCAAGGAAGTCAGTGTCGATGGATCATAGAGTTTGTGAAGGAGAGAAACTGTTTAAGACAAGTGAGGTTGGAAGATGCCAGAAAGTGAAAGACTTTTAGAAGGCAAACAAAGGATAATATATTTAGATCTAGAAGTAATAAAGAGCCATTGGAGTTTGAGGAGAGTGAGGCAGGGAGGATGTGGTAATTTACAATTTAGGAATATAATATTGACAGATGAATGGATGGAACTGAATGGGAAGTGGCAAGGATAGCAACCTAGTGGCTTCTGTAATAGATCAGATATGAAGACATAATGGCCTATACTATGGTGAATTTGTAGGAAAGACACAAGGCTGTAGGAAAGACAAAAAGAGGTCATGTAGGAGAAATATTATGAAGATAGAATTAACCACATATGGAAGGTAGCTTATTGGATTTGATAGAGGGGGTATGAAAGAATGGAATGACACATTGGTTGGGGGCATGGGTGACTGGATGTATTGTGATGCCTTTATCAGTAATAGTAAATTTTTAGAGGGGGTAATTTTCAGGGAAAGATGATTTCAGTTTTGTACATGTTGAATTTAAGGTATCTATGGCAAATCCATTCAGTTCAAATCATCCAGTTGGCAACTGCAGATGAAAATCAATGTCTACAGAGAAATTAGGCTAAACAAGAAGCTCTTCAAATCATTTTCTTAGAAGTAATAACTGAATCCATGGGGGCTGATGAGATCACCAAATGAAATATTATGGAGGAATAAGAGAAGAGGGTCTGGAAAAGAACCTTGGGTAATCTCCACTAGTAGAGAGTTTGATCAGATTGAATATGCAGAAATCACTTGACTGAAAACAGTGAATCATTTTGACTGAATTCATTTTTAAAAAGAAAATATTTTAAAGAGGTTGAATTTTATGAGTCCTCTATAGAAGTCTATATTCAATTGTTTTCTATAGAGGTAGTTGTGGTACAGTGGTTATAACACTTGACATGGAGTCAGGAAAATATGAATTAAATCCCCAGCTATATGACCTCAGGCAAGTCACAACTTCTGGGTGGGTGAAAAAGAAATTCACTGGCTCTACTGCAGAAAGACATGCAAACAACTTCCATATCCTTGCCTTGAAAACCCCATCGACAAAGTACAATCCAAGGTCTTATGAAAAGTCAGAAATGACTGGGCAACTGAACAAAAACTAATATTAAGAAATAGTGTGTTTCTGTCTATAAGTGCATACATGAACTGAATTACTGTTTGAGTGAAGTTTTCTACTTGTTTTAGAGTTGTTTCTTAATTCTTCATATGGCCTTATAGATAGATACATATATAGATATAAACATATGCTGATGAACAATAAGAACAGAAAGGAGAGAAAAAATCACTACCCATAAGGTGCTCATATTCTAATGTGAGTGACATGTGACCAACTATGTGCAAACCAGTTATATACAGTATAAATAAGAGTTAATTTAAAAAGGATGACTATTTTGTTTTGTACTGGAACTAGAAAGGATTCTTTTAGAAGGTAGCCTTTTACTTGATACTTGAAGGAATTCAAGGAAGCCAGGAGACAGAGACAAGGAAGACTATTTTATATATGGGAGATAGTCCATGAAAATGTAAAGTCAGGAAATGGAATATCTTATCTGAGAGACAGCAAGGAAGCCAGTGCCAATGGATCAAAGTGTGTGGAGAGGTGCAATAGGTAAGAAGATTGTTTGGGGCACCTATGTGGCTCAGTGAATTAAGATTCAGGCCCAGAGCCAGGAGGTCCTAAGTAAAAATCTGAATTCAGACACTTTCTAGTTGTGTGACTGTGTACATATCACTTAACCCCCATTGTCTCATCATTATCACTTTTCTGCCTTGTAACCAATATAAAATATTGATTCTAAGATAGGAATTAAGGATTTTTTTAAAAGAAGATAGGTGAGATGTACTTACATTGATATTATCTATATCTATAAAATACCTATATTGATATCTATCTCTATATATGTATTTCTCCCTTTATTGGCAATTTAAATTCACTTACATTTGCTAAGGTGAAGACCTATGTTGTCATCCAAGACAGATTCTATGTGACTCTCTCATTCAAAGCACATTGGGTAATGCCTTATCAATGCAGTAGGGAATGTGTGTCTCATAGAATGGTTCCATTTTTTAGGATACCTTAAGATGTATCACTGTCTTTAAATATTTGAAAGTCTGCAGCAAGGAAGGCTTGTACTTATTCTGGTTGACTCCAGGAAATAGAATTGGAAGCAACGAAGGAAGCTGTGAAAATTAAGACTTCATCTAAATGAAAACAGTCTGCCAAGATAACCTGTGCAAAAGTAGAGGAGGATCCTTTGGCAATAGGAACATCTGCCTTACTAGTGAGCTTTATGTGACCATGCTTGATGACTACGTGTTGGGGTTTGTTATAGAGGAGATTCTTGTTTGGACATGTACTAAAATTTATTGCTGCTGGGTTATACAGTGACCGGCCAGCAGCCACTGCATAAAAGGAAATATCGATAGGATTATGATTTTGAGGAGGAGAAAGAAGCTGGATGGAGGGTAATAACTGAGGCAGACACACACAGATCAGATTGCAGGGAGAAAGGACACTTCTTCCTGTTATCTTTCCTTGTAGGGCATACAGTGAAGAAAGATAAAAATTAGCCAAGAATGCGTGGAGAGTAGAATTCTGAGATAGGATTAGGATTTAAGAAAAGTACTGCTTACAGAATTGGGAGATTAAACTATAGGTGCAGATTGCACTGGCTGGTGGTCAGGAGAGAAGGAAGAAAAGAATAAAGAAAGAAGACTTTAGAGATATGCCCAGCAGGCAGGTTGGAGAGAGAGGAGAAAAGAAAGGAAGAAGAGGAAGAGTTGCTCCCTTCATGACTTTTTATTGAGATAATGAGGTAAGAGGTACATAATGCATATGCAACAGCACATAGTGGATTTAAATTGGCTTGACATGTCAATGACGTACAAGATAGGGGTGTGGGTTAAAGCCCACTTTTTTCAAACTTCCATAACAAAGACCACATGGTCTGCTCATAACTCATGCATTGGAATGCTGTCTGACCAGATCAGAGCTGAGCCCTCTGTGACTCAGGCCTAGAGATACTTCTAGCTTATGATCTGTCTCATTAACTGCTCTGACCAAGTATAATATCATATCAATACATCAACCACATTTTCCAGATGTATATGCCTGGAATCCTACAGGTTACTTTTAAATTTGATTCTGTAATTTAGTGAAGGAAAAATATGAAGTAACTCAATCTCTGGGCAGTGGGAGATACAAGAAAATATATGGCCTGTAGTCTGGAATGATGAGCAAACATATATTAAATAGTTAAGTAACAGTGCAATATAGTTTATAATATAAGTTCGAAGGTGAGCGTCACAGAGAATAAGAATTTAGTTTGGGAATATCCAATATACCATGATGACTTTATCAAAGTGTAGCCTGGTTAGATTTCAATTGAATTCAATTCATTAAACATTTATTAAAGATCTAGATTGTGCCAGGTACTGTGCTCCAAATGGCCATATCATCACAGAATTGTCTGCAATGGGAAACTAATCCTCTACCAATAGGAACAGTATTAATCATAATCACAGGAGAGGAATCCCAAGCTATAATATACTCAACCTGGATGGTAACCTCAGAATCTGTATTTGAGGAGAAATGCATCAAAATATTATCCCCTTCAATCAGAAGTTTTGT
Source organism: Monodelphis domestica (assembly GCF_027887165.1). NCBI lineage: Eukaryota > Metazoa > Chordata > Mammalia > Didelphimorphia > Didelphidae > Monodelphis > Monodelphis domestica. The sequence goes on along the minus strand of NC_077227.1, from coordinate 657,273,811 downwards.
TAGGAGCCCAGCCAGCACAACCAGACCCCTTATGTGCACTTAGGAAGTTCTAAATCTTACCCTGCAATCAACTGAATCTGACAAAGAATGACAGTTGTTACCAGTCTAATTTTCCACTGACAACAGTCACTGATCTTCCTCAATCTAAAACATTCCCATGATATTCTACCACTGCTTGTCAATAATTGTGGCTTAACACAGCTCAGCTGCTATTCACTCCACTGCTTTTCCTAATCATTATGTCTAGGGAGTCCCTCCAATAGCTTTGCTTTCACTAACCATGGTGCTGAAAATGTGAGCCAGTAAGAAAAGGTCAGTGAATCACTGTGGCCTATGGGAATCTCCATGAAACTTTAGCATGACCTTGAAGGGTAGCTGGGTTTTTTATATATCAATGATAGTGAGGAAAACATTCATGCAAATAGCCTGAGAAAAGGTACAAAGTAGAAATGAGTATGAAACATGTGAGTAACATGAATGAAGAAGACTGAATGAAGTCAAAGGTCAAGAATTCTAACCTTACACTGTTATGTAGTAAGTAATTAAATACTTCCTTCTGCAACAGGTACTTTACTTCATGGAAGAAAATGAAAAATAACTAGAGAAAATGAGAGGAAGGGGGAAAAAGGAAACTCAACTTTTTGAGAACAAGGACAATGTCTTCTAACAATAAAACAACAACACATACTTATCATGGCTAGAAAAATGTAGATAATATATGCTCAATAAATAATTGCTAATTAAAATCCATCAAAACTAGCATGAAAAAAGGATGGTGTGTATTTCTGTCTGGGTATTTGTGTGACCTGCAGATACAGGGTGAGCAGTATTTCTATTGGGTGTGTAGCTATATGAGAGATTTGCCTGTAATAAAGACTGTTGTGGTTCCATTCTGGGTAGCACCTGACATATGTTAGTTGCTCAGAAGATGTTAAAATGGAGCTTAGTATCCAAGAAAACATTTCTTCTTAGCTCCTTTATAGTGAATATGTAGTTTTACATGACATATCCATGTTCTTATATTTGATAGCTTCTATTATAAAAATCACTTTCTGATGTCCTTTGGGATGAATGTTTAGCCTAATCACCATCTTCCATAGTTTCCCTCCTACCTGTGTCTCCAGACTTTCACCTCGCCATACCATTCCCCTACTAAACCCTTATATTTGAGCTCTGATAGTCTACTCTTTGCCTCTCAAAAATGTTTTTCACTCTTTGGCTGTGCCAAGGACTGGAAGAAATATAATCCTTTCATTTCTTCTCCTATCAAAATAGCATCCCTCCTTCAAGTCTCAGATCAAAGTCTTATTCTTGTAGACTGGATTTTCCTAAGTAGCTCTTCATGACCTCTTATGACATTCCTTGTACTGCATTGGAAATTTATTATATGAGCAAAGTGATTTGAATACATTCACACCTGAATCTCACAAAAATCTGTGAACAAAGTATTATGAATGGTAATTCTTATTCCCATTTTGTAGATGTAGCACATAGAGAAACTTCCCTATGATAATGAAGTCAAAATCTTGGGTAAGTTTCTATCCACCTCAAACCATAGCTCATGAAGAACCACTAATATGCTTGTATGTTTACTAATAAACCAAAGGAAACAATTATTGCTTCTACATGTAAAAATACTATAGAAAATATATATTAATGGAGTAGCCTGTCCCATGCATTAAACTTGAAATACACTTTGCTATATTTCTTCCATGAAGTTAAGTAGCTTTCATAAACATAAATGCATAAATAGATAAAAACATCATCAACAGGAGGAATGAATGAGAATAAGAATAATATATTAGGGGGGCAAACAATAAGGGCATATATGTGACTGAGGCACGTTGTAGAAAGGTAATTTCTGTCTACAAAACTGAAAGACCATTTATATATTTTTGAAGATATCATCATTTTATTCTCACTGGGCCTGATCCCTGCTGGGTATTGCATCTCCCTTTAGTTCCTTGCTTTTCTGGTGCCCATTGGTTTTGTGGCTATTTCTGAATCAAATAAACCTAGTTCCATTGGCCTCCAGTGGTGGCTATTGGACACTTTAGTAGGAGAGGAATATTTCTCCAAGATATAGTTTCTGGGCTTCACTTTTTTCTCAGAGCCATGTGCTGGACTTCTTAGCTTCAGACTCCTTGAATACATTGTCTAAAATAATTCTCCCTAGTAAAATCAGTCTGAGAGCTCTTTGGACCTAGTGACTATATTCAGCTAACAAAAGTCAAGTAGAGCATCACCATGCTGATCTTAAATATTTTCTTTTTAAACCATATGTCTGGGGAGGAATCTTTTGACCCAAGTACTTATCTGATTTTGGATTAGGAATTGCCATGGATCTTTCCAGCTTTTGATGACAAGGAATTTTAGCCATAACAAAAGGTAATCTAAGGAGTTGTGAATTCTTATTCCTTCCTTCTTAATCTAACAGCTAAACTTTGTTATTGTGTTTTACCCAATTATAAACCTCATCATCTCCTTACACAGGCTACAAAACTATGGGTCTTGAAGTTAACTGATATTTAAGAGATGGAATCTGAGCCCAGTTCAACTGCCATCTCAGATCAGAAATCGTTCTGTATCCAAAGCTCAACAGTAGCACTTGATAACTCTGCTATGAATCTGAAATACATTCTAAAAGCACTGTTTTCATCCCTGTTAATGTTAAATAATTTTTTAACTTTAACACCTCTAACTGTCTTCCTAGTAAGTCAGCTCTTAGTCAACCAATCATGAAAAACAACAATAATGATAACAACAAATCTGGGTTACCCACAAAACTGAAGTAATATTTTTAATCTATTCTGAAGACTTTATTGTATCAGTCTTATATTTGCTGATAAACCAATTCTGCATTGTGGTTGTGATCAATAAGAACTAATAATAATTCTTTCTTCAACATCTCCAATAAATTCACTTCTTAACATTAGAATGGCAGGTATACTTACTCCATGATACACTCTACTATGTTATTCATTTCTGTGTCTCCACAGGGTCACCGTAATTACTTGAATAATACAAGAATTTGGAAACACTTTTTAGTATTTGAAAAAAAAATCAGAACACAATAGTTAAAGCTGCCAGGAATAATAACTTTGGATTAGGTTTCTAGCAAACAATAAAGAATAAAGTTTGCTGTTTATTTTTTTTTTATTTTTTAAATTTTATTTAATTAAATGATTTAGCCTATTCATGTCCCTTGCCCATTTATCATCTGGGGAATGGCTTGATTTTTTTTGTACAATTGATTTAGTTCCATATAAATTTGAGTGATTAGACCTTTGTCAGAGATTTTTGTTATAAAGATTGTTTCCCAATTTGTTGCTTCCCAATTTTGATTGCATTGGTTTTGTTTGTACAAAATCTTTTTAATTTAATGTAATTAAAATTATCTATTTTGCATTTTATAGTTTTTTCTAACTCTTGCTTGGTCTTAAAATCTTTCCTTTCCCAAAGATGACAAATATACCATTCTGTGTTCACTGAATTTACTTATTGTTTCCTTCATGTTCAAGTCATTCACCCATTCTGAGTTTATCTTAGTATAGGGTGTGAGTTGTTGATTAAACCTAATCTCTCCTATACTGTAAGTTTGCTATTTAATTGATATACATCCCCAATTTCTTTCTATCTTTCCATGTTCATGGAAATCTGGCTCTTTTTGGAAGACAATAAATCTCTGTCCCATGTCATTCAATACTTCTCATCTGTATAAATGGAGAATTTGAGCCTTTGGACTTCATCTCCCAGAAGTCCCTTAGTTTTTCCCAGGGTTCCATTTTCCTGAGTCCCCAAGTTTTGCATGATTTTATTTAAGTGGCTGTAACCCCTCCCTTGTCCTCTTTTGAACCTGCGACTGAGCTGAAGTCAGACAGTTTTTTTTTGCTTTAGTTATTATTAATAAAACTTTATAAAATATAATATTTAGTTATTGATTGTTAATTTTAGAACCCACATTTTGGCTTACCACGAAGGGATTACAAATTCTCAAAAACATTTTTGAGCAGATAGCCTTATAGTAAAGATAGTAAGTTTGTTGGGTCGGTCGCTGCCCACCAGGAGGATCTATGGCTGGGTGTGCCTGTGCTCCAGCCCCGCCCTGCCGCTTGCTGCTGCCTGCTGTTTCTCCTGTCCATCTGCTTGGCCAGCATTCCTCAGTGCTCTCCACCCAGCTTGGAACCTCCTTTTGCGGATACCAGACCCGCCACAAAAGCCTACGAATCCCAGCTATTATTTTTTCCATAGAGGGTGACGTATAAAAATCTTCCTTCCCCAATCCCTTTCCACACTCCACGTGTGTGTTTCTAGCCTGCCCTAGCCATTTTTCAGCATGGAAAAAAGAACCCCATTCATCATCTTTCAGGAAAAATGCTATTGCAAAGCATGCTTGAAACTCTGAAACAACAGTTTGAGTTGGTAGAGCTAAAAAGTGCCGTTTGGATCTGCTTAATTCTTAAAAGTGGCTGTAACCCCTCCCTTGTCCTCTTTTGAACCTGCAACTGGGCTGAAGTCAGTTCTTTTTGCTTTATAAAACTTTTATTTATTATATATAAATATACATATATATTTATATATAAAATAAAACTTTATAAAATATTATATTTAGTTTTTTATTATTAATTTTAGAACCCACACATTCCTATTCTCATGATCCTCACCCTAGTGAGCCAAGCAAAGTTGCCACAACTCTTTTTCCTCAGTGAACAGTAGTAGTTCCTCTATCACTATTACTCGCCACCATTTCCTTTTTGGGGGTTCACTCTCTATATTAGATAGTCCTGGTTGTTGCTGTTTTGAGGGAAAAGAATAATGAGTTTACTTTAAATATATGGTATTGAGGTTAGATTTCAATTCAATTCATTAGATTTTTATTAAGGATCTACAATGTTCCAGGTACTGTGCTCAACACTGGGCATACAAAATGAGAAAAGTAAGTATAGTCCTTGGCCCCAATGGACTTACTATCTAGTGGGTAAAGACAATACAAAAAAAAGAAGCTAGAAACTTGAGTGTATTCAAGCATCTTGTTCCACTGAGTTCAAACAAAGCTGTGCCATAGATATAAATAAGCTACATGGAAATCAATCCATGCTGGAAGTATATTGACTTAGAAAACCACACATTAACATGAACATTGTCTTGTATTTTAAGTTATGTTATTAAATATTTCCCAATTACATATTAATCTGTCTCCAGACTAATAGGAGTTTTTCTGACCCTTTGTTATCAGCAGACATTGAATTTGAAACCTCTTAAATGCAGGATAGTCAAGAGAAGGAAGGTGCTAGAATTAGGAAGGTTTGACAAAATCTTTCTATAGATTTGATTTTAGTTGGTTTTTAAAGGAAGCATTCCCCAACATATTAATAGCTATTATTTGTATAGCAATATGAAGTTTGACACATTTTGCATATATTACATCATATGATGCACATAGCAAACCGGTGAGGAAAATGATATTTTATTCTTTATTTCCCAGATGGAAAAACTGTGATTAGGTGACATATCCAGAGTCATATATCTAAAATATGTCAAAGAAAGAATTTGAATCCAAGTCTTATTATTACAAATCTAACAAAATTCACTTTGACATCCAGCTATTTTAATCAATTGTCATCTTGTTGTTCTGCCTCCTGATATCTTGATTTATTTCCTCTCACTAACCACACAGCCTTCACCCAACTTTATACCCTGAAGCATTTGATTGAATTCTTGCAGTATTTTATTACTTCATTTTCTTACCTTCAACTCCTTTCTCTAATCCATATTTTATATCACTGTCAAAGAAAAAAAACCTTCCTGAGGCACAGGTGTGGCTGTTGTTCCTCATCTTTAAAATACTTTCATTGACCTCTACTCTTAATGTTTGTAAGCTAAAATACAAACACCTTAGTCTGGTATTTAAAGTCCTACCTCATCTGGATCCCATCACCCTTATTAATCTTATTCCATACCTCTTCCTTTTCACTCACAATATACTTCAATCAAGCTTTGTTGTTAGTCATTTTCAAACTTCACACTCCATCTCCTCCCTCCAAGCATTTGTGCAAACTGTCTTTAATGTCCCAAATTCCAAGATAATCCAATCCAAGAGGACTTTTACCAGATTCTGGGAATGCAAAAGAAACAAATAAAGTGGTCCATGGCCTCAATGTCCTTTAATTCTACCTTTTCTGCCTTTCTGAAACTTTGTATTTTTTACAGGTTTCTCAGTTAGCTCAGCTGCTGTTTCTTTGAAGCCTTCTCTGATCTCCCCAATTCACATTGTTCTCCCTTTCTTCCATTGATCTCTTATAATATTTATTCATGTAAGTGCTTCCCCACCCCAAAATGGATTAAGGGTTGGTCCAGTTTTGTTTGTGACTTAGTGCCTTGTTACAAAGTTAGAACTTGATCTGGCAAGGTGGCAAATGGGCTATGCTTGAGGGTACTGGCATTCAAGGCAGCATTCTCCTTTCCCCTAGTGTTTACTGATAGCATATCATGACTTTAGTCCTCTATCAACTTGCATAGTTTGGTAGGAAAATTGTAACCCCCGGGGTCTTTCTGTACCCTAGATTTTATTTCTTCATGTAACTTATACCTGCACTAATTGCCTTTTATACCTGACATTCTTCAACCTTCAGGATTCCTTTTTCTCCTATTGACAAAATTTCTAGTAATAGTTCCTGTGAGTATTTAATAATTATTTGTTGAATTGCTGATTTGAATTGACTTGCTCTGAGTATGAGCACTAAATTCTAGGAGCCTATAATTCATATGGGCAAAATAACAAACTTCACTGATGGCATCATTTCCCCATGTAGCAATCAAAAGGAAATCTTGCTATTGTGTTCTCTTATTTCTTTTGGTATTTTTATTGAATTTCTTCATATTATTTTAAATAATTAACCAAAACCTTTTATTTGTACAACTTCTCAAATTTTTTCACATCAATGATGTTAGGGAAAACACGGTGCATTTACAAGATGCATTGCATCTCTTTCTTCAATTTCCTCATCTGGAAAGAGAGGGAAACATATTAGTATTTTTTTCTTTTTGATTATAGAGCTATGCTCCTATAATTTTCTTTAATATTCATGAAAGTGACTACCTTATGAAGGTAGTAGTTATTTTTTATGTTTTTAAGATGAAAACAATTAAGGCACAATTTTCCTGCTAAATTATAGAGACAGAGTTAAATAAATAATAATATATTCCCAATTATATTAGTTTTAAGATTTCCTTATTCACTTTCATTACCTGCTTCAAACTGGGGCATTCAAAGACCAATTATTCTTTAAACTATCTGCTCTAAACCATATACCAGTCTATTCCACCAAGGTAAGTCTTTGGTAAAATTGTGGAATAAGTTTATCCTAAGTTTTTTTTTTTTCTTTTCTCCTAATGGTATCCCTCTTGCCTGAAGAATTTTTCTCCCTCCTCACCACTTCATGGCCCACCAGCAGACTATCTCAGATCTCTGGTCAAAAAGAAAACTTACCTGATAAATCCATTTACATTGAAAGTTTAAGAACTCAATATTTAATCCTATGAGTTTGCTCCCAATTTATCTACCTTTATATATTTTATATATATAATTGTTTATATATTGTTTCACTCACTGGAGTATGAACCCCTAGAGGCAGGGGTTGTTTTACCCTTTCTTTTTTCTGCCTATTCTTTGAGCAATACCTGGTACACTATCAAGTCTTCAGAAATGCTTGACTTGACTTCTTTCAGAGATATTTTTATTTTTAAATATTATAAACAATAATTATGACTCACATTTATCATTTCAAAGTTTATAAAATACTTTCCCCAATAACCTATAGTTTACATTAAAGGTAAAATATTATTATTATTATTATTATTATTATTATCTTCATTTTATTATTGAGTTTAATGACTAGAGCTGTATAGTTAGTAATGGCAGGAGCTGGGATTTAATCATAGGTCTACTGATTCCAATGGATGAAAGAAAAAAAGAATGAACAATATTAAGTTTTTGCTATATGTCTATCATTGTACTACTTTCTGGGGATACAACAACAATAACATCAACAACAACAACAAAACCAAAGACAGTTTTTGCTTTAAAAAAGTTTGCGTTCTTGAATTTTGAATATCTAATGTTCAGTACTTTTTTTTAAACCACCATGATACCATTGTAATTCTTTGTTCCAAAAGAAAGTCTTAAGCTTTCCTAAAGACAAATATTCCATTCTAAGTTTCTTTAAGTCAGATACTATCTTTTGTATCTTTTTTCTTTGTATCCCCAGTGTTAGCAGTGTGTCTGGCACATAATAAGTGTTTAATAAATGTCTATTGATTTTTTTGTTTTGGTTGGAAAAGGAAAGCTCATATTCTCACTGAGAGATGACTTAAAAGAAAGTTCAGTTGCAGGACAGATCTAAAGACCTCCCTGATCTTATGGTAGTAATACAGATGTCAGGGCCCTAAAAACCCTTAGCTTGCATAAATATTTAAGATGACATTTCCAAAGAATCATAGGGCATACATACAAAGCAGATGGGAAGATATTGGAAATCTTGGGATGCTGTAGTGGGACAGATGGTAAGACTTGGTGGTTTTCTATCACAATAGAGTTAATGTGACTAGTTAAGCAACCTGAGGGGAAGTAAAGATGAGGACCCAATGCTCCTCAAATGCCTTGAATGCTTCTCAAAAAAGCCTAGCCAAGGTAGTATACCAAACCTGGAAATACAAAGACAAACTATTTGAGATACAATCCTTGCCTTCAAGTATATTACAATTTATCAGAGGGGAAAATTGGTCTATATATAAATGGGAAAAATGAAAATTTAAGTAAAAAGTGCATTCATATATTTTCACATTTGGATATGTAGGTAGTCTTTCATCTAATCTTCCTATAATCAGGCTGGCCCAAGAAAGAATTGCAAGAAAACTTTTAGGAATTCAGTACTAATGGTTATGAAACACCACACTAAGGATGGATCATTCTGAAAGCCTCCACATTCTTCTTTCCTCCTGTCACTTCACTTCTCTCAGTTGCAAACTCAGAGAATTCCTGGGCTCAATGATTATTCACATCGAGGTCATTTTCCAACAGAGCCTAGGAATCCGGATTCCAGATTAGGTGGGAATATAGGCACTGCCAGACAGCTGGGCAGGCATTGTATCCAATTCCAGGTTCCTATATTCTACCCAGAATATAGTTGGCATGAAGTTCCATCCAATAGGGATTTTCACCTTCATTGTACAGGTGGGAAACCTGAAATATAGATTGGTTGAGTGCTTTAGGCAAGGTTACCCAGCAAATTGATGGTAGAGTAATAAAGATGATCCAGGTTTCCTGAATCCCAGCCCAGTGTTTCCTTCTGCTGAATTTAGTTTGAATAAAGGAAGGCACTGAAAGAAAGGAAAGGTGAGAGAGATCTGTCTGGCAAGGAGAGTGGAGAACAAATTAGAGTAAGGTTATGTTCAGATAGGGTTTGAAATGAGGAGGAAGAAGGCATAATGTTGTTCTTGTTCTCCTGTAAGGGATATTTATTTTCACTTCCCCACTTCTAACAAAGAGTATCACTCCTGTTTCTTCACCCCTTAATCTCTTCCCTTCAACAAAACCTGAAATATCATATGACAGTCTTGGAATGTGGGTGCAAGGAGTCAGTGTCTAAGAGAGGAGGTAGAGAAAGAACCAATGCCTTTTCCTCTGTACTTTGGGAGGCTTGGATTACAAATACTTTTCTATTAGAAATTCTTTGATATATTATTCAGATTCAGTCCTGGAAAAATAGCAAAGTTGTGATCCTTTTTTATCTTTCAACCTTCTTTTTCACCTCTTCCAAGGATGCCATACTTTTGTACTTTTCCAGTCCTTCTTATGAGTGAGGACAATATACAATGAACTCAGTCATGTTGAGGTCTTCATGGCCTGAAGAAGACAATTTTTAACTAGAAACAATGAATGGTAGAATTTCAGGCCTTTAGGAAGAGATTTTGAAATACTCCACATATTACACCCAGGAAATGATTGCCTAAGAGTAAGGTCAACCTAATATATCTCTGTATCTTATAGCTACATAACTTTAAAATATACACAGAAGTATACATACATTATCCAATTTGATCTTTACCATAACTTTGTGAGATAGGATCTATTACTATTACAGCCTTACAGATGAAAAATTGAGACTCCAAAATGCTAGATGACTTATGGTCATCATAAAGGTATGATACAACATTTGAATCTATTTCCTTATAAGTTCATCATTCTACCTAATACACTTGGTTACTTCTTCACCTGTAGCCTTCCCCCAAATAGATTAAAAATGTGTTTTTATGGTCTATTTTCCCACATAATATGCAGTAAAAAATAGAACTTTTAACAAAGCTTCCTTCATTATTTCCCCCCTCCCTAAAATTCATTCTTTTTGTGTGTTCAAATTCATTGACACAATAGTCCCTGGGAAGCCCACAGAACCAGCCTCCAAACCTGAGGTAGTCCCATTGCATTTGCTCTCACTAAGAAGAAGGCCAAATCAGAGAATTCAATGGGATGCAAACAGCTGGAACAGCTTCGGAATTTAGAGAAAACAATTTACAGTGGCCAAGCATTGGACTAATTCAAACACAAACACATTCAAACTGATGATAAATTCACTTTGGCTCATATTCTGGTGTTAGAAGCATCCTGTCCCTGCCAGAACAACCTGTCCAGCTGAAAAAAGAAAGTTAAAGTAGCAATTAGATGGTGCTAATATGGCTCCAATGGACTAGCTCCCCGTGGTTTTTAAAGCTTATCTATCTGCCAGCATTCCTGGACCCTGGCCCAGGGTTTAATTGCATTTTGCAAATAGCCATAATGTACTTGCTACTGTAGCTTCCTAAACAAGTTTCAGGCTCAGATCCTCACATGAAATTCAGGAGGAAAAATTGAACTAAAATAACTCTGTCAGTAAAATAGAAAGATTGCCCAATTTAAAGGCTCATCTGATAAAGGGGATGGCTCTGTTGTGGGTCTATGGGGAATGGGGAGGGGGAAGGAAAAACAATGATGAGGCAGATGGGAAAACCACAGCTGTGAATTCTTAGAAGATGACCTCAGAATTTTCAACAAAATATTGTACGGGAAGAGTTAATTATAAGCACTCAGCCATACCTGTCCTATTGTCTATATGTCATTTAAACTAAAACATGTTTTTTAAATTGATTAATAAGAATTAAAAAAAAAAAACTATTGAACCTACCTTAATAATTATTTCCCTAAAAACAAATTTCCCTGTTAGAGTTATCTGAAAGATTCCTAGGAATAATCTGAGAGAGGCAAGAAAGTTTGAGTTATTCAAAAGTATTACCAATAACTTAATTTTTCCCATGTCTGGAATCTACTTTTTTGTTTTTGCCTCTTAGACCCCATAGCTTTATTTATATAATGAAGGAGAACCCACATGTAGTGAGGTCCCATGTGTGGAGAAGGCTGTCCTGATTTTATCATGAGAGTAACCATCATTGTGTGACTTGAAGGGAGGAAAAATAGACATTTCTAGACTCTTCTACAACATTTCTCCAAGGAAAACTTTAATTCCTACCAGGAAGAGGAACAAGAAGTTGGGGCCAGAGTTTGGTCTCCTCAGAGAATTAGAATTAGATCTGTTTGCTCCCTTTAATATGTGTGTGTGTGTGTGTGTGTGTGTGTGTGTGTGTGTGTGTATGTGTGTGTGTATGTGTATTGTCCAGGGAATGTGATTGGGTACAATCTAACTTTATTGATTGTATTGTCATTTTTAAGGAAAATTAGACATTCTTGATGAGAAGCTCATCTGGCTGTTGCCAATTATCTCTATGAGAACAAGGTTCAGTAGCAATGGAGTTCTTAGTCATTCAACAAGTATTTATAAAATATTGACTATATATCTGACACTCTCCTAGTTGCTTTGGGTTATCTTGACTGACTAATTTACAAGATATTTATCCAATGAGGCAAATAGCAATAGGTCACAAAGAAAAGAATCAAGGAAAAGGCCCACCAAAAAAGGCCCAATCTGATACACAGAAGAAGCTCCCAATTATTTGGATTGGATTTAATGGAACTTAACCATGATGTCCTTTGCATTCATGGGTGGAGATAAAGTTATACAGGTAACTGATGAAGAGATGTCTAAAGCTTCACTGTCATAATGAACCTTGGGATATTGTATGCAGTCATGAATGGGAGAAGAAAAGGCATTTTATATGCTAAATGATTATTTAAGCTACTCATGTGAATGCTTTGATAAATAGTGTTGAGTAGTGCAAGGAGAGCCAGGCTCACAGTCAAAAAGACCTGGTTTCACCGAGGAAAAGCAACTGCCTGAATACAGTGGTTGAGGGGACATGACAGAGGAGAGACTCTAAATGAACACTCTAATGCAAATATTATCAACATAGCAATGGGTTCAAATCAAGAAAACATGTAATGCCCAGTGGATTTACGCGTCGGCTATGGGGGGAGTGGGGGGGAGGAAAAGAAAATGATCTATGTCTTTAACGAATAATGCTTGGAAATGATCAAATAAAATATTAAAAAAAAGAAAGCAAACATAAAAAAAAGACCTGGTTTCAAAGCCTGTCACTAGTCCATATTGCTTATGTGAACCTTACAATGCATTTAACCCCATTACCTCAGCACACTCTGAAGTTGAAGAATCTGTTCTTTGTTGCCAGGGGGATTTCTCTCAGGGCAGGTTACATATACTACAGGCTCAGTCTTTTTTAAAAATAATTTTATAGATATCAGAGCTCAAAGAATATTGAGTCAGTTAAATAAACATTCATGGAAGAGGTGAGACTTGAGCTGGGACTTGGGAATATATTTGGAATTTGGATGGAAGGGTCAGAGAAGGGAAGACATTTCAGGAGAAGGGAATAAATAGCATGAGTTGAACTCAAGATGGAATGAATGAACATTGAGGTTGTTAGGAAACAAAAATCAGATCTTAAAACTATGTCAAATTTTGGGCTAGAGGGGACTACAGATAATCTAATCTATCCTCATCCTTATTTTCCAAGTAAAGGAACCAGAACCTAATGAAATGGAATCATGTCCTTGAGTAACACAGGTGAAAAGTACCAGAAACAGAACTTGAATTCAAGTTCTCAGATTAGCACTCCAGGGTTTTTGCATTACATAACTCAGACAATGGGGTAGAAAAGTACCCTTTTCTTGCTCAGGATTGTTATACTCATCGTGGAAATGTAAAGAAGCTCATTAGAGTAGTGTGACACTCAACTAACAAAATTTCTATTTGTATCCCAGCTCTGTTAAAAATGTAGAAACAGCCAGCAACTGTTTAATGTTCATGGTGGGGTAGACAGTCTGATTTCTAGGCTAACAAATCTTTTTTATTTTATTTCAAAGAATTGGCTGCTGCTAAGTCTGCAGAAAGACCCAACTGAGCAGTCAGGAAGAATGAGATGAAATTAAACAATGAGAATCATCAAGTTTTGGAAGATCAGACTAGTTCCCCAAAGGGAGTCCAAGAAATATTCTCTGCCTTGACTTTTAGTGTAATAGAAGCAAAAGAGAAAGGTAGAGAAAGAGAAAGTTTCTGAGTCAGGATTTTACTCAAATAAAAAGGTTTTATTAGAAGAGAATTTAGAAACCCATTTAATTAATAGGCATTTATTAAGTGTCTCCTATTGCCACGCTTTGTTCTAGGGTCCTGGAATATAACTATAAAATTAAACAGATCCTGTCGTCAAGGAGTTTACATTTTCATGGGAAATGAAGTATACAAAAGGGAACAGTGGCCAGGGGAATGGAATTTTGATTGAGGTCAGTGGATCTCCATAATAAGGATAAGATTTTAAGTAATTAGTAGAAGGATAGAAAGACAGGTTAAATGTTTACTTTCCAAGTGATACCTAATGGGTATTTAATACAAATACTTCTATTCTCATCCCTCAACATTCTATCTTTCCCTTTGCTGTAGAAACTCCCAACCTTCTCCCTTCTGAACAAGTATTGGGAACCTAGGGCAATACTAAACTAAACTAAGCTAAATCCAGAGTATCTGAGTGGATGCCATTAAGAAAATTTTGTCCACTCCCAAGATTACCATCCTACTGTAGTTTACTATACTGGGGACAACTGCTTTAGTCAATCTCAAACATCTGGAACACTATCTTAAACCAAAATAGAAAAAAAAAAGTTTCTGAGAAACAACATACTTGATTCAGTAGGAAAGATGTGTGGGACCATCCCTAGGTCATATTCTTAAAGACTGGAATTGCATTGAAAAAAGAACATTCCTGATTTCGAAAGATGAGAATTCATAGCCCTTGGTAAACTTTGGTTTTACCCTAGTTTATAAAAGACAACATCTCCGTGAAATGAGAAGGGACAGAGAAAAGGAGTGATGGTATAATGTAATATATAATAATAACATAGACTTTAAAAAATGACTAATTTAGAAGACAAGCAACAGTTGACCCCTTTCCCCAAGGGAAGAGGCAGAAGTGTTACATACTAGCATTTTGTCAATCTGAGAGAATTTAGTGAAGGAAGCTAAACTCTTTATACTTCAGAATTCTTTAAAGCATCATTATATTTTAGCACATCATGTTGATAAAAAGACTAAAAAATTCAGTTTGTCTTTGGTGTACTCTAAACTAACACATCATCTTAGACAAATTTCCAACATAAATTGTTAAATTCAATTCAACAACCAATGAGGCATTTATTAGGTGCTGACTCTGCTCTGGCATTTTGCTAAACAGTGGGAACATAAGAGAGTTTGAAGCTTAGAGTGGATAAACTTACATTTATTTGGAAAATTCATTAATGGGTGACATTTCCTTGCTTAGATTCAGGCTGAAGAGGTAGAATTGCACAATAATTTCATCCTAGGCTAAATTTATTTTTCATGAAAGCTAAATTCTGGAGTTCAGTGTTGGATTTCAAACTATTTTAATTTGTTCCAACTATTTAGTTAGGATGAGCAAAGTTCTTTTCTTATAAAATACTGTGGTCTTCAATATGTTTTTACATATTTTATCCTATCCCATCATGTCTTCATGGGACATGGAGTTATCCTTATAGAAAAATAAAACAAGGACATTTCATTGTGTTATGGAAATAGTTGTCAAAGTACAAGGCTGGAGGGCCAAGAAGTAGGAGGGAAAAGCACAGATCTTGAATTTTCTTGACATCATAGTTTGGAACTCTGAATTAGGAGTTACAATGAATAATCAGTGAAGAGAAAAGACAGGAATGTTGACCATAGAAACACTTGCTGAATCAAGATAAAGATGTTATAGAAGATAAACTTGGTCAAGCCTGGGTTGGATTCAATGGCCTATGAGACCTCGTCTCAGAGTTTTAATGATTATATGAGGTATCATAATTATGGGAAGCAATTCCAGAAACCTTTAGTTCTTTCAGAGAAGTCTTTAAGAGAATTCTCTCATTATGTGGAAGAGGTCATTTGATCCTTGATCAAACAATGAAAATTCTGGAAAGTTTATGGAATTTTATACTTTTTTTAGTTCTTTTTAAACCTTTACCTTTCATCTTGGAATCAATATTGTGTATTGCTTCCAAGGCAGAAGAGTGGTAAGGCCTTGGGAATGGGGGTTAAGTGACTTGCCCAGGGTCACACAGCTAGGAAGTGTCTGAGACCAGATTTAAACCTAGGGCTTCCTGCCTCTAGGGCTGGTTCTCAATCCACTGAGCCACCCAGCTACCCCAGAATTTTATACTTTATATAACCTAATCCTTTCATTAAATATTTGAGGAAATGGACAAGAAGAGTGAAGAGACTTATGCAAAGTCAAACAGTTAGTAAATAGCAGATCTCAAACTAGAACACTGATTCTCTGACTCTCTAACCCCAAATTTCACTAGTAAGAATTCTTTAAAATTTCAAAAGCTTTGGAATTTTGTTAGTGTAGATATGCTACTAAGATAGATCCTAGCCACATCACCCCAAGTTGGTCTTCATGAGTTCCTCTATCTAAAACCATCATCACCCAATAGGAAGCCCATTTTCTGGGGAAGATGCCCTTTATATTTAGCCAATCTGGCCCTGAAACAACAGACTCAATTCAATCACCATAGTAGTACATCATAAAGACTTTCCAATTGGTAAAACTGCCAAGTTAAACCAAGGCAATTGCCAAGACAAAACTTTATTTTCCTTTTTGTAAGAAGCTAGGGTAACCTCATTAAACTGGCATTGCTATGGGACTTTTGAGGAAAGATAATAACAATAAGTTGTATTTATATCATGATTTAAAATTCACACATACCTTTCCTCACAGCCACCCTAAAAGGTAGTTACTACAGGCATTACTGTCTTAATTTTACAACTAATGTGACTGAGAAGATTAATTGTCAACAGGAAAACACTAATTATTCACATGCATCATGCCATGGTGCTGGAGATAAAAATAAAATACAAAAGCTATCTGCCCTCAAGGAGCTTACATACAGATACATTTATTCAGGGCAGATCTATGGACATTTATATGTACATCCAAATCCATATCAATAATTTCACTTTCATCTTCTCTTTACATGTACTTGTGTTTTATGCTATAGTATTATATTAATATTATATTACATTATAGTATAGCATATAACATTGTATTATATCATATTAGAATATTATAGTATATGATATTATATGATGTTACTTTGTTACATTGCCTTATATAACATCTATGCTGTTATATGATTTTACATTAATTCACATCATATCTGTATCCACGTCTAGAAATAGGTACATGTACGCTCATACAAAGATGCAAGGTAACCTGCAAAGACAGAAGTACCTGAGAGGATGGGGAAGACCATTCATGTATCTATTCGAACTGAGAATTCAAGGAAGCCAAGGATTCTAAGAGAGGAAAGTGAGTAGGAAGAGCATTAAATGTCATCAGTGGTCATCTGCCTATTAGGTGTTGGAGGCAAGTTCTGTTCCAAGACCTCCTAACCCTAAGTCCAATTCTTTTCTGAATATTAAGTGATGAAGTGGATAAAGCACTAGGTCTAGAGTCAGGTCAGGAAGACACTTACTTAGCAGTGGGACCCTGGAAAAGTCACTTAACTGTCACTTAAGTCACTTAACAAGTCACTTAACAAGTCACTAAACTGATTGCCTTAGTTTCCTCATCTGTAAAATGGGAATAACAACCACACCTGCATTCTAGGGTTCTTATAAGGACTGAATGAGATAATAATTGTAAAGCATGTCACATGCTAAGTGCCCTACAAATGTTAGTTATTACTATAGCAAATTGAATTTCTTTTCTTGGTAAACATTTAGGAGAAGGAAAGTCAAAATCATAAAGTTTCAAATGCTAGAATGAAAAGAATATATTCAATGTGAGATTAGACATCTTGGGTTCAAATCCCAACTCTGCTGTTCGCTGCCTGAATAACATTGAACAAGTTATTCAATCTCAGCTCTCTAGGCTTCAGTTCCTCAGTAAAATAAAGGAAAATTAACTTGATGATATCAAAGATGCCTTCAGACTTTTAAAGTCCCGTGATATGCCCCAAATGGTAATGAATCATTGCCAGTAACTATATATCACCCAGACACTCCGATATTCTATTTTCACTCAGACTCACACCAACACACCCTCCAAAATAAAGCTGTGTTAGCTGCTGTGAATGTTGAGGCTTGCCATATCAATGTTAGTGTTTAAGAATAAGTCAGTATACACACTCTGTAATTGAATGTCAAGAAAAATGAAAATATATTGTTTTATTGCTACTGTTCATTGATTTATCAGAGTGATTTATTGTCAATGGACATGCAGTACAACAAATCACTCTGCTGACACCATCAGCTGCCTTAACTAGGTTGTCAGTTCGCGACATTAAAGGTAATGGATGGTGATTATTTTACTGTAATGGGTTTAATCAGTGCTTTGAATGACTTAGCAGTCATGTCATAGTACAGCCAACTCATCATTCATCAAGGCAGCATTTTGTTTACCAACATCATCTATAATTCATTTGATTGTTGACAATCATCAGCAAATACCTCTCTGGCTGGGCTGTATTTGAGATGAAAATCTGTACAGTTGCCCCATGCTAACAAATGCCTTAGAGAGACTTGGGTTAAATTTAGGGGATATGAGGAATTGGTCATAGGCACCCCAAAACAGACGGAGTGACAACTTCTACTGCTATCCAGAAGATTTGGGTTTCTTCTCTTGAGAACATATTCTTTCTCCTAAAAAGAATAATAACTAACATTTGTAAGGCAAATTTCAAAATTTGTAAGGTATTTCAAAATTGCATAATGTGAGTGTGTTTGAGCCTCACAACTAACTTATTAAGAAGGCATTATTTTTATGATTATTTTCATTTTAGATTAGAGCACTAAGGCTAAAAGACTTGTTCAGAGTCTCACAGCAATAGAGTACCTGAGGCAGGATTTAAACTGAGTTCATTCTGACCCCAAATCCTCTACTCTGCTTATACCCACTGTGCTACCTCTCTTCCATTTATTGTCTTCTGTGGAATATTGAGCAAAGGGCAAGGTTAGTCATCTGGGTAGGATGGCAAAATGTATTTTTTAGAATGTATGGTGGTCTTAGGAGCCATATTCTATCCAGGTAAGGAAATTACAGGTTATAATCTTATTTCTCAATCCAGCTTAATTTAGCTTAATGTAGCGCTTATAAGTCAGATGTCTACTGATAGTGAAGGATCCAGCTACTATATCTCTCTTCATGAAAGGGCAATGATAGTGCAGTTGGACAGAGTGCCAGGTCTGTAGTTCAAATCAGACCTTAGACTCTTATTTGCTGCGTAACCCTGAATAAGTCACTTAACATTGTTTACCTCAGTTTCCTCATCTGTAAAATGAGCTAGAGAAGGAAATGGCAAACCACTCCAATATCTTTGTTAAGAAAATCACAAATGAGGTCACACCATGGCTGAAAAAGTAATAAATAACAGAAATTCTCATGGAATGGATTTAGACTTATAAGAAGAAATTGCTCTAGAGGACATAATGGGGACCTTCAAAGCAAGTAAGCATAATTGATATGCAATGAAGGGAAAGCTGTTTCCACTCTGACATGCACTTAGATCTGAGAAAGATTCAAAAAATTTAGAGAAAGTACATGTAATATAAAATGAATGATATTAAATAGATTTTATTGATACCTTTTTTATAACTCCTAAATGTCTCCCTTACATCTCTCACCTCCCAGATAATTCTTTCCTACGAAAAATATTTTCCAAAAATAAATGAAGAGAAAAATGCAGCAAAACTGATCAATACACTTAAAAGATGACAAAATATGCAACTTTGCTTATCTGTAGGCCTTACCACTGCAAAGCAATAAAGTCATAAGTGTTCTCACATCTCTTACTTGTGTCTGTGCTTGTACTTTGTGATTTAGCAAGATTTATTTCAATAATTTTGTTTTTCTTTCCATTTTCTTTATTGTAATCATTGCATATATTGTTTATTTTGCTTACTTTATTTTACATATATGTCTTTCACGTAAGCTCATGTAAATTTTATTTTCATTGAAGTTCATGGGAACTTTGCATTCTTCTCCATATTTACTTCTTTCACTGTTTCTTGCAGAATGTTAATATTCCATTCCATTCATTCATCACAAGTTTAGTCATTCTTCATTCAATTGGCATGTATTTTTTTTTCATAGCAATTTGTCTCCATGAAAAAGTTCTGCTAAAAATATTTTTGGTGGACTTTGGGAACTTTTCTCTAATCAATGATCTCTGTGTCTCATTGTGGAATCTTTCAGTCAAAAGATGCAGTTTTTTTTTTTTACAAAAATTACTTTAAATTTTTGTTTACTTTTACTTGCATTAAATTACTGGAATAATTCCAAATAGGCATTCAAGAATTATTCTTATTAACCGGTCTAACAACAATAGAATAGTGGGTTTATTCCCACCACTTCTTAAACAGTGACTACTCTCTTCTATTTTCAACTCTCATTTTTCTGGGTGTGAGATGAAATGGGTTTATTTTTATTGGAATTTCACTTATTTTAAGTTATTTGCAAACATTCCTTCATATCATTATGAATAATTTGCACTTATTCTCTTGAGAATTGTCTATTCCCTTTCACCACTTGACTTTTATGAATGGCTTCAGTTTAAAAATATTTGTTAGAAGATTATATAGCCTAAATACAAAATACTTATAGAAGAAATTGCATGTAAAATTTTTTTCTAAGTTGACCATTTCCATTTTAAGCCTATATAGATATTTCTTTTGCATGTGTAGAAGTTTTTCAATTTCATGAAGCCAGAAGTATCTATTTTATATTTTGTAATTGCCTCTATCACTGTTTGGTTAATAATTCGTCTTCTGCCCATAACATACTTGATCTGATTCTCTTCTAATTTTTATGACACGATCTTTACTATTCAGATCACATATTTCATTTGGTGCAATGTCTTTGGCTAAGCCTAATTACTGCCAGACTGCTTTTTGCTTTTCATAGTAGTCACATCACATTTATTTCCAAATATATTACTTCCATTTCTTCTACCCAGTGAGACATCCCTTGTAAGAAATATTGTATTTTTAGCATTTTAAAATATCATTTATTTATTTTAACATTCTTTTCTTTCTCTCTTTAAATTTTATTCCAAATTTTCTCTTTACATCTGGCCCCCTCCACCCATTGAGAAGCAAGCAAGGTGATATCAATATATATAAATGTGAATTCATAAATACTATCCATAGTTCAAAAATTAAAAAATAAAGTGAGACAATGATACTTCAATTTGTTCTGAGTCCATGAGTTCTGTTTCTTAAGGTAGATAACATTATTCTATTATGAGTTCTTTAGACTTGTATTGAATCATATTATTTATCAGAGTAGTCACATATTTCACAGTTGATCATCATTACGGTATTGCTGTTACTGTGCACAGTGATCTCATATTTTTCTTCATTTCACTTTGCTTCAGTTCATATAGATCATGCTATGGTTTCCTGAAACTACTCTCATTTCTTATAGCTCAATAGTATGTAATCATTATCATATGCCATAATTTTGTAAGCCATTCTACAATTGATGAATATCCCCCCAGGTTGTGATTTTTTGTCACCACAAGTTTAATCTTTTCTGGATAATTTTAAATTGATTGTGTGTGTGTGTGCATGCATGCACATGTACATGTATTTCTTGGACTATCTGCACATCAAATGGTCTGCTCAACTATGGATTTGTTTTATTGTTGTCTATGGTGAAAATACTTCCTTTTGATTGAAAATCCATTTCCCCCTTGATTATCATTTTTAGCTTTGCAGGATATTATATTGCTTTGAAGTTTGATCTTCTTTGCTGATTTAAATATTCCATTCCATTTTCTTCTCTTATTTCTCATGATAGTGAAATAATTTTGTGTAATTTCACTTGCCTTTCATTGATATTTATATGTCTTGCTTCTTAGTACTCACAAAATTTTTCTGTTATGTGAAAAATTTAACCACTATGCACTCGGTGTTTAATATAATTCTTCTCTTGTTCTGTTAGCTATCCATAGATTCTACAGGTTGATGCTTTGCTTTATGTATTTAGAAGTTCTGGAGAGTTTTCTTGTATTATTCCTTGCATTATGATGTTCAAGGTCTTTCTTTTTTTTTAATTTCCATGTCTTTTTTTTTCCTCAGAGACTTTTGATCTTTAAGTTATTTCTAGCCATACTGTCTTTATGGTGAGTCGCTTTGGCTTTTATATAGAAATACAGTTCTTTTAAGTATCTGCCTTTTCCTTCTCTTCTGCCGAAGTTTCCCACATTGCACTATTTTTGTGTCTCCAATCTGTTATTCTCTCCCAAGGCCTGTACTTGGATATTCTGTCATATATTCAATTTTACCTATTCTGTTAATTGAATTGTTTTATTATTATTTTTCTTTTGAGAATGACTTTATCTTGCCTAGATTGGAAATGCATCTACCATTAATATACCCCATTTAATACTGCTTGTCATGGAAACTTTATCCTGTTTTTCTAATCTGAAATAGTCCTCCTCCTCCACATAAACACTTTGGCAATCTTACATCTCTTACTGTGAGAACTCATCATATTTTTCAGAATTCAATGTGGACACCACTGTAGCCCCAAACTCTAGAACTCAAGTGATCCAGCAGCCTCAGGTGCCTGTGTTAGCAAAGATTACAGGAGCATCATTATGTATAACTGTTGTTTTGTGTTTTTCTCGTTGCATGCAAGTCTGATTTCTGATATTGGATATTGACTCTGCTAATTTAGTATTTTAAAGGTTTTATTTCTCTTTTAAACTCTTCCTGATTTTCTGGCAATAGTATTGTGATCTTAAAAGTTTATGGCTCTCTCTTTTACATTAGATGATATGAAGGATCACTCTTTGTTTAGCTCTATTTTCGTTGAGAGTTTTAACTCATTCTTTCTTCTGCCATTACAATCTTCTCTTTTATCTGATTGGAAATTAGATTTTTATTTGGGTTACCCTATTAAATTTTTGTATTTTCAGTCTTTCTCATTTGTTTTGATTTTCCCTTCATATTTTCATTCCTCCACTGCTCAGACTCCTGAGGCTAGATAGCCTCAGGTTCTTACAATCACTAAGACTGAGGGTTTAGATAAAATTAATCCTGGGTATAGTGAGGGGAAGGAGAGAAAGAGAAGAGAAAAAGAGAGGGGGGAACAGGCAGACAGAGATAGAGAGACAGAGGGAGGAAGGGAGTGAGAAGATGAGGGGTGAGAAAGAGAGGAAAGAGTAGAGGAGAGGAAGCTGATTTCAGATTAGTTTATTTTCCAGTTCCCTTTTTTTTCAGACATGGAAGCCCTTTATCCTCTTTCCAGAATTCTCACAATATAGTGCTGCTCATATGTTTACTTTTACCTCTTTATTTCCATTATGTGGCTGGGGAAAATCATTGTCAGTCCCTCTCCCAGGGTATGTAAGGTGGAAGCTATGTTACTGACACTGGGGACTGGACAAGAGAGACACATTTGGACCGTGAAGGTAAGCCTGTGAGATTCTGCTGACCATCCAGTCTATTGAGTGGTTTTGGAGTAGAAATCATATTTAAAGTCTTCATATTATTTCATAGAGTTTTTACATAGAGTGTAGTGTTTATGGTTTTTTTTTTAATACTGTGAACAAAGCTTTTTTTTTCCTTTTTTTGAGAATTTTGGTTTACAGTGGTTTGTGGAAGAAATAAATCTACCACCCTGTTTAAATAAGTGAAAAGCAAAATTCTAATGACAAACAACTTTGATAGGGAAGAGGGTAGGAGATGTCTGAAGAAAATATATAGGGACTGAAGCAACAATCTTACATTTTAAAAATTTACATACAGAAGTTGAAAGCAATGATAGGTAACTAATAGAGGGTGAAATCAAAAGAAAGGAGAATAGGACATGTGATCTTGGAAGAATATGTCAAAACTACTGAAGCTCAAATAAATTAAAGATCATATTGAATACTAAGGACATTGGCAGTTCTTTGATTTTTTTAAGTAATGTGGTTGACAAAAAGAAAATCAGAACAAGGATACAATTTCTATTTGAATGAATAGAACAATGGTGGCACAGTGAGTAGAGTACCAGGACTAGAGACAGTGAGATTCATTTTCCTGAGTTCAAATCTGACCCCAGGTATGTATTAGCTGCAAGACCCTGGGCAAGTCACTTGACCCTGTTTGCTTCAGCTGTAAAATGAGTTGGAGAAAGAAATGGCAAACTACTCCAGTTTCTTTGCTAAAACAAAAGAAAACAAAACAAAATACCTGAAATGAGGTCAGAAAGTGTTGGACACAATTGAAATAATTAAACAAAAAACAAAATATTAAAAGAATGACATCTTTTTTTAATAAAAACAAAGATGATAGTCTCTATTTTGGAAAATATAAAACAAAAAGTTTGTACAGTGAATTAAAAACTAAGATAAATGAGGAAATGGCAATATGACAAAAAGGGGGTTATCCTTTAATTATTTCTTTTAAACCTTACCTTATGTCTTAGAATTGATGCTAAGTATAGATTCTAAGGTAGAAAAGTGGTAAGGTCTAGGCAATTGGGGGTTTGACTTGCCTCAGGTCACACACATGCTCCAGGATGGACTCCCTATCTACTGAGTCACTCAGTTGTGCATCCTTTAATTTTTTCAATGAATTCAAGTCTCTAGGTTCAAATAAACAACTGTTAGAATCATGAACATAATAAAAATGATGGAAATTTATACAAGTAACTAATTTGAAAAAATACTTTATATTTCTCTATTTCTTTATCAATGTATCTACATATTTATCTAAGTATCTATATATCCATCCTCCCATCTATCTATCTATCTATCTATCTATCTATCTATCTATCTAATTCTTTTTAAGTTCTCATTTTCCTTGTAGTTACAATGTTATTTTCCTAGATGATATAACTGATTCTTGGAGAGGTTAAGTGTCTTTTTCAGGCAAATCATAAACCAATGTGTCAGAGGCAATATTTGAACCACATCTTCCTTACTTGAAATCCAGAACCCGCATACTTTCTCTATAGTCTTAAAAAATGTGTATGCAGATGCTTGTTTTTTTGTCAGCAGTTTGAAAAGTCGTATACATTGGGAGAAGAAGTACAAACCTGGAATTGGGTAAAAATTACCCCAATTTTGGAAAAAGATATCAGGTTCATTTTCCAAGTTATAAGATCTGACTTTGACATAAGGTCTTGGAAAAATTCTAGAATATGTTGTCAAAATAATTTGGAACATGTTAAAATAATGATCACTAAGAGCCAACTTGAATTCATCAAGAACATTTCATGCAAGAATAACCTCATTGTCTTCTTTGACACAATTACTAGGGTGGTAGAGCAAAAAAAAAATATTATGGATTTAGAATGCCTGGATTACAGCAAAACATTTAACAAAATATTTTTGCTGAGTCCTTATGGACAAAATGAAATGACATAGGCTAGTTGAACTAAAGTGGAACTTATTAAGTACTTGATTAAATGATCCATGCTAAGAAGTAGTGACTAATGGATTTTTCAACACAATTTTTTTTTCAGTTAGTGACAATCTACC
Source organism: Monodelphis domestica (assembly GCF_027887165.1). Lineage (NCBI taxonomy): Eukaryota > Metazoa > Chordata > Mammalia > Didelphimorphia > Didelphidae > Monodelphis > Monodelphis domestica. The sequence goes on along the minus strand of NC_077227.1, from coordinate 657,248,781 downwards.
TTCTTTCCCTCAAATCTTCTTCTGGCCCAGTCCTTTTATCAATTGAAAAGAAAGAAAAGCAAAACCCTTGTACCATATGTGTAGTCAAGAAAAACAAATTCTTGTAACAGTCATATTCAAATAAATTTTTACCACTCTGCATTCCTTATTCCATAACGTCTTTGTGAGAAAATGGGTAGCAGATTTCATCAGGCAGCATCTGGAATCCTGGTTGTTCATTGTGTTGATAAAGATTAATTGATTGATATTAAACTAGAATGATGTCACCAGATATCTGACCCTTGTCCTATTCTATTCAAATTTTTTATCAGTGCCTGAGATAAAGTTATAAATAGCATGTTTATAGCAATTATAAATAAAATGAAAATCTGATCAAGCTGTTAAACCATATTAGAATGGTTCCAGAATGATCCTGCCCAAATGAAATGAGCATCAAAAAATATGAGAATTATTTCTAGAGTACTAGACATATAAACATAACTGGAGTTCAAATATATATGATGAAGAATCATGGCTTTGCATCAATTCACATGTAAAAAGATCTAGGACTTATTGTGAATGCAAGCTTATTGTAAGTTAACAATACGACATGGTAACCAGAAAGACTAATGTAGTCTCAGGCTTTATTAATATCAACAGTATTCTCAATAAGGAAAGGGGTTATCTTTTTATAGTCTGCATTGTATAAAGCAATATCTATAGCATTGTGTTCCATTTTATGAACAATATTTTAGGAAGCACACTGACAATCTGGTAAGTATATCTAGAGGAGGGTAAGAAGTATGGCAGGAGGCCCAGAAACCAACACATGCAAGGATCAGCAAAGTGAAACAGAGATCTTTAGAATGGAGAATGAAGGAGAAATATGGATCTCGGATATAATTCTACTGGCCAGGCCCCTGCTTATGCTTGTCCATCTCTATCATTCAAGTTCTTCTCTCCTTATTCCTCCCTTACTACAGTTTACCAGGGACATTCTTCTGCCTAACATTCTGAGAGGTATCTACCTTGTGTCTGCCCAAATGGGAATGTTGATAATTTAACTGAACTCATTTCTAAATTATTAATAAATTCCATCCCCCACCATATGATCTCCATTCCAGTGATTTTGAAACCTTGACTATCATTATTCCAACTTGTTCTCTGTCCCCTGTCTGCCTACTCCATAATATCTTTCTCCAGGTCCCCATCTCTCCCTTCCCAACTTCTCACTCTAAAGCCATCCTCTTCTTCCACTGAGCTCTTTTGAATGTCTATCTGTAATTGATTTACTTTCACTTTAAATATTTTCCTTTCTGGCATATTCCATCTTTGATAGTCACTAAAACTTGGCTCCCTTCTTATGACAGCTTCCTTAGAAGCTAGCCTTTCCAGCTCTGATTATACTTTCACTCATACCTAACTCTACTCAATGTGGTGGAGGTGATGTAGTTGTAATGTTTTTTTATTCTCCATTGTTACTTTGAGGTTCTCCCTCTAGTGCCATCACAGAATAACTTCTCCTTCTTTGTGGCTCATTCAATCCATAATTGCCACCCACTCATAATTCTGATAGATGATAACTACAGATCTCCAGATGAATCTCCTTCTTTCTTCAATGAATGCAAGCAATGCCTGACTTTCAGTTTTTTTTCTCCTCCACAACATATAGCTTCATACTAGGAAACTCCAACCTATATATTGACATTCTTGTAAATTCCCCAAACAAAACCCCTCAACAAAATCACTGCCCCTTGTCTCCTCCTTGATTACTTCAGCTACACATAGAGGTAGTTGGTTATGCCATAAATATTTATGTTGATGGGCTCTGAGATTCCTTCATCATATAATCTGTTGTTATTCTACCTTTCTATTTGCCTTACAGCTCCCATTCATGCTTTTTTTTTTCTTTTTAGTATTACCAACAATACCTCTGTACTTAGGAATTTCTCAATATATAATCCTTGAACTGGTTACGTTCTACTTTTCCTATATTAACTCCTTAGTATATCTGTTCACACTACTTTTTTTTCTTAAGTCTCGTGCCTCTTTAATCTATTTAAGATCTTATCCTGCTAAGCAACAGCTATAAGTTATTTTCACTACCTGTGCTCCAATTCATGTGCTGGTAAACAAAGTTGGAGAAAAAAATAAGAAAACCATGATTACCAAGTGATTCCACTGCAAATTTATGTATGTGATTTCAACTGGGCCCTGGATACAATAAGACAAACCTGCACTTCTCATCAATTTTCTTTTATTTGTTATAAATTATAATATTGTTTTATTATTATAATAAATTCATAATAATCCCACTCACCACAGAGATTTTCCTAAACCTTTTCATTTCTTTTCAAACCTCTCACAACTCCCTTTCTCTTCTACCCTTTCAGCTAAAGACCTTGCCTCATATTTCACTGAAAAAAAACTGAGGCATTGCCAAAAAATTCCTTATTGCATCCTCCTTCTTGTCTCCATTCACTGATATCTTTTGCCACCCTCTCTTTCACTTGTTTCACATGAAGTGTTGGCCTCTCTTTTTTTAGCAAAGCCAATAGCTATACATGAATAAGGAATCCCATTCTGTCTCATATTCTCTGGCAGATATCTCCTTTCTACCATACTCATTTTCTCACTTATATTTATTTTCTTCTTGTCTACTATATACCTCTCTACTACCTATAAAAAGTTATATCTCTCCAATCCTCAAAAATCCCTCATTTGATCTTCTTAACTATTTTCCTAAATGTCCCCAACCTTTATGGCTAAATTACTTGAGAAGACCATCTTCAATCCATAACTCCAGTATTTTCTCTCTCTCACTCTCTTTTTAATTCTTTGCAGTCTGATTGACATCTCTTTGTCTAGCTCTGAACTCTCCTTCCAGTCTGAGATCTCCAATTGTCTATTGGACATTTAAAACTGAATGTTTCATAGAATTTACTTAATGTATCCAAAGCTGAACTCAATTCCTTTATCTCCCAATTCTTTCCCTCTCACTATCTTTTCTATGACAATAGGGAATATCACCATCTTCCAAGACATCCAAGCTTAACATCTAGGTATCATCCTCAATACTTCACTCTTTTACCCCTTTCCCATATCCAATCCAATGGCAATCCCAATCCAATGCCTATTCTACCTTTGTAATATCTCTTAGATATGCTTCTTTTTTATATTACACTAATATAACCATTGGGCAGGTCCTTAGTCACTATATTTAGACAATTGCAATAGATGTCTGATTGTTCACCTTCCCTGAAGTCTCTCCCCACTCTAGTTCATCCTCAACTCAACTTTTAAATAGATCTTCCTAAAGTATAGATCTGCCTTGTTACCTTCGTACTCAGTGATCTTTAGGAATTCCATATCATCTCCAGGGTCAAATATAAAGTCATCTTTTTGCATATATATTTTTAACCTTTGTTTCTCAATGTCTCATTTTCAAATGAAATATTTGTAAAGCACTTAGCACAGTGCCTGTCAACAGAAACTATTCCTGTCTCCTCCCACTTCTTTGCATGTAAATTGTGATCCTTGACTCTGGCCTCCTTACTGTTCCTCCCACCTGACATCCCCATCTCCCAACTCTCCAAATTTTTACTGTCTTTCTTCTATGTCTGGAACTTTCTTCATTATGATGTCTGTTTCCTAGCTACTCTGGCTTTCTTCCTATCTCCACCATTTATAAGAAGCTTTTTATGCAACCCCTAGATGCCAAGTCCCTACCTCCAATGATTCTCTCCAATTCATAATGTATGCAGTTTGTCCATAGCTATTTGTATGCTTTATTCCCAAATAAACTTGATCTCTTTAAGTGCAGAGCCTAGTTGATATTGCTGTTTTTTTTTCTTTCATTGTATTCTCAGCACTTAATAAAGTGCCTGACACATATCAGATAATTAATGCTTGCTGACTGATTCATTAGCAAAGGAAAAGATTAGAATGAATACCTCTTACAGTATTTAAAATCTGACTTATGGAAGAGAAACAAATGTATTTACTTATAGTACTGAAGTAGTATAGAATGATGGAAAGTAAAGAGAAATAGATTGTGTCTAATTTTATGGGAGGGAAAGGTCTTATCAATTTGAGGTGGCCAAAAGTGAAGTCAATTTTCTCAGGAAACACTCTCCTAGTAATAGACATTATCAGGTGAAAATCTGATTGCTATGGCATTTTTTCTTGATTCTGAATAATTCTCTAATTATTTACTTCTAAATATTTAGTGACCTTTTTCTCTTTCTCTTATCTTCCTCATTCCACATGGGAAAAAAAAACAACCTTTTATGATATATGGCTAATAAAAACAAACAAATGAACAAATTTTCACATTGACTATGTCCAAGCAAGTGTGGAGTAATTTAGGTACAGATAATACTAGATGACCAGAAATGCTTCCTCCCACTCTGAGATTTTACTGTTCTTTCCCTCTCTAATACAAGACATATGAGTTCCAGAGTCAGAATAGGACTGTGGCAGAGGTGAGATGGCTGGGGAAGAAATAGCAATTGGCTTCTCATTAATTGGAACTTTTGAATGTCTATGAGGGGCTTCCACTTCTGGGAGCTAAGATGTTGGAGTAAGGAATGCACACAGCTTGTCAAAGCCATCTCTAGACAACAATAAAAATCTAAAAATTCCTCAAAATGAATTCTGAAGCAGTGGAACCAAGAGAAGACAGGGTGAAGCAGTATTCCAGTCCAAAACAGCATGGGTGGATAGCAAAGAGAACCCATATCAATGAGGTATATGGGGATCATGCAGTCTGGCAAAACTTGAATGTACCACAACACAAGCAGGAGGGGAAGGAACACAGCTGGGTTCATTACAGACTCAATAGAGGGAGAGTAGAAACCAACTGAATATGATGCAAGTGGTAGTAGGAGGACAATAGACCAGCATAATCTAGCTGTATCTGAGACCAGCAGAACCCAGGAAGGATAGCAGTGGGAGAAATTCAGGTTTCAGCCCAAAAAGATCTAGCTACAACAAAAGAGGGCAGAAAATCACTCAACCTATTGAAAAATGCAAATGGAAGGAAGAGCAGCAAGCCTTTCCAATATAGGCCAGCCAGGCCCATTCTTCAAAGTGCTCAATTTTGGCTGAAGAGGTCAAAGAGGAAGCTGAGCCAATCCCAAGCACTGAAGCAGATCACAACAGAAGTTCAAGACAGTATTTCTTCTATCCTAGTAATGGAGTTAAGCTTCAATATATAGGCAATTTTTAAAAAAGTCTTCCCAAATAAGCAAAGGACAAAAACAAAACAAACAAACAAAAAATCTGACCCTGGAAAATTACTTCAGAAACAGATGACCAAATGCAAGCTCAAAAGAGAAAAGCAATACAAAAATAATAAAAACATGGCAAACTTCAAAGAAAAATATGAAAGGATTTCATACTCAAAATGAACTCCTGGAAGAGTTCTAAAAGAGAATTTAAAAAAAAAAGAAAGAGAGGGAAAAGTAGAAAATAAAATGGTAGAAAAAATCAGCAGCTTGGAATAAAAAAAATTCCTGAAGAAATGGTTCCCCCCCCCCCAAAAAAAAGGAAGCACAAATCTTCAAACAGGAAAAGAACTTCCTAAAAATCAAAGTATAAAACCTTAAAGAAGAAAATAATTCTTTAAAAATTGGAGTTGGACAAGTGGAAATGACTTTAGAAAACAAGATAAATTCAAAAGAGTAAAAAAAAGTAGGAGAAAATCTGAAATATCTCACTGGAAAAAACTGACCTGGAAAATATACCAAGGAAAGTTAACCAAAGTATTATTGACTAAGAAATCTACAATAGAAAAAAGAGGCTGGAAACCATATTGCAAGAAATAATTAGGAAGATCTGTCCTGATATACTCAAATAAGAGGAGGGGAAAGAAATAAAAATAATCCACCAATTGTAAGCTGAAAGAGATCCCAAATTAAAAGTTCACAAGACTATTATGGCAAAATTCCAGAATTCAGAAAATACTGCAATAATACACCCTCCTTACCTCCAAAAACAAAACAAAACCAACAGTTATATTGTGGAATCATAGTTAGAATTATATTGAATGTAGTAGCTTCTACATTAATGAATCAAAGTAGAGCATAAAAAACCAGGGGAAGAAATTTATATTTATGAAAATAGAAGATTTCTGGGCATTCTTGATGACAAGGCCAGTGTGGAAAAGAAAATTCAGTAAAGTAATTTGACACTCAAGGGAAGCATAAAAAAGAAAATAAAAGAGAGAAAAATCAAGGACTCAGTAGAGTTAAAACTAAATATATTATTTTATGAGAAAGTGATAACTAGAATACTTAAATATCTATGTTATAAGAGATATGGCACTTATGGCACTTAAAATAATTAAAATACTTAAGGTACTCAAGGGAATCAATGGGATTACATTGATTGCATTACTAGATAGGAAGGTGTTATCAAAGTTATCTAAGATAGTTAAAATAGTTATGACATGCAATTGTACTTAAGGTGCTAAAAGTACTTAAGATATTTAATGTACTAAAGGAAATTAATGGGACCAAATCGATTACTAAATGAGAAAGGCAATAATTAAAACATTTAAAATATCTATGATACTTGAGTTAACTAAGGTACTTAGGATACTTAGAGTACTCATGATACTTAATAACTTTACACTATTAGGCAGTGAATAGAATCATACTTAGAAAGTGCAAGGGAATAAGATGAAAAAGATGGGATACTATTATTATAAATTAGCCTTGCTAGACCACTGGAGAAAACTCAAGGCAATAGAAAGAAATATACTTTTTTTTAGCAATATATAGCACCTTCTCAAAAACTGACCATATGAAAGGTCACAAAAGAATCACAGTCAAATGCAGAAAAACAGAAATATGAACAAATACTCTTCAGACCATAATGCTTTAACATTTACACTCAACAAAGGCTATATGATAATGATAATAGTAATAATAATAATAATAATCAATTATCTACCAAATAACCTTTTCATAAAGATTGAATGGGTCACATAACAAATCATAGAAACAATAAACAATTGCATTAGAGAATAACAATAAGAAAATAACATATGAACATTTTGAGGTTTCAAGTAAAGCAGTGCTTAGGAGGAAATTTCTATTTCTAAAACATTACATCAATAAAACAGAAAAAGAGCAGATGAATGAATTAAGCATGCAATTAAAATAAACAACTAGAAAAAGGAGAGTTTATGGTCATTTGGATATGGCTTGAAACTGTTCCCTGAATGATTGTATCAGTTCACAGCTCCACCAACTGTGTATTTGTGTTCCATTTTTCACACATCTCCTCCATTCATCTTCTCCCTCTTTGATCATATTAGCCAATCTGATAGGTGTGAAATATTACCTTAGGTTTGTTTTAATTTTCATTTCTCTAGTTAGTAGTGATTTGGAGCATTTTTTCATATGATTACAGGTATTTTAAATTTCTTCATCCCAGAACTACCTGTTCATATTTTTGGATAGGTGTTGCATTCATTTTGTTTGTACAAATCTTTTTTTAAATTTAATATAGTAAAAATTATCTATTTTACATCTTCTAATGTTCTTTATGACTTGTTTGGTCATGAATTCTTCCCTTCCCTTCCACAGGTGTGATAGTTAAACTATTTTTGGGCTTCCCTAATTTTTTATGATATAATCCTTTATTTATAAATTATGTATCCATTTTACTTTATTCTGTATATATGTATATATGGCATGAGGTATTGGTCTCTGCCTTGTTTCTGCCATACTCTTTTTCCAGTTTTTTCAACAGTTTTTTTTTGTTGAATAATGTCTATTTTTAAAAGCTTAGATATTTGGGTATGTTAAACATGAGGTTACTATGGTCCTTTACTACTATGTGTTGAGTGCTTAATCTATTCCATTGGTTCACCACTTAATTTCTTATCCAGGACCAGATTATTTTGATGGCTGCTGCTTCATAATGCAGTTTGAAATCTGGTACAGCATAATTTGTTATTATTATTATTTTTGCTATTCATGCTTAATAACAGTTATCATAAACTCTCCTTCAGCATCAATCGTGCTCTTTATTTACGCAGGTTAAGTCTCAAGGGTGTTGAAAGTATGTCCCAATTATGAAGCATTTGACTTTGGAGGTAGCCATTACTTAGCTACCCCCATTGAACCAGTTAATTGAGAGTGATGATTCTCTCACAGCACACCCTGGTAATGTATGTCATTCACCAAATAGAGAGTGTAAGTTGACAGCAGGAAGGAAATCATTTTAGTGATTATTTCATGCTTTCTAATATGCACACACCCTTATCTATGATGTGCTGACTTAAAGTTCATCTCTCAAAACTCTTAGTCCTCAGAGTTGGATCTAATGGTTGGGGGATGGGATGGGGATTTAATTTGGGCACTAAACCTTGAGGAAAGCCTAGAGATGGAGAGACTTCTTAGGTAGATTTCTTTGCATGTTGAGGGAACTTCTATGATCTTGTTTTGAATACATATGGAAAATATATAGGACTTCCCTTTGCTTTCTTTAATAGTGTGCACTTTACTGGATAAACATCTCTTTCTACCCATTTTATGATCTGAAGGTCATAACAATCAATAAATGAGAATTGTAAAATAGAAGAGTCTGTAATAGAACATTTTATTGCTTCTGAAAAAATCCCATTTGCTTATATTTTCATAATATCCATCTGTGTGGACTCTGGCTCCAGAAAGTTTTAAAAACTCATTTTTCCTACATCTTCTATTCTACCTGCCTTGACTGGACAGCCACATTAGATAAAAAAAAAAGGAGGAAGAAAACAAAGTGGGAATTGGAAATAGTTTTCTCAGGAGGCAGTAAAAACTACTATCCTAAATATATGGTATTTACTTGCTAAAGTTCAGAACTGGCAAATGGATTTTTGTATATGATAGCAAAGAGGCTACACTTCTCTACCCAAGAGCCCATCTCCTCCCTTTTGGAAGGTAAGTGCCTCCCACCTAAAGCATCAGTGGGAGAAAAAAGAGGATTCTCAAAAAAAAGACATTATTTTCCTTTCTTTGGTGAGAACAGGGAGTAGATTTTCTGAAAACTTAAGAGCTTAAGTTTTTCATAATAAAAAGTTATTTTGTTCTAGTCTTACATGGTATACTAGACTTCAGATAAAAACCCAGAAATGTAAGAGTTCCACATGTTTCTTGAGTATTTAATTCAAATTAATCCAATTCAATTAAAGAAGCATTTATTATCCATACACTGATACAAGGCATAGTGGTAGTTGTTGAGAATGTAAAGATAAAAAATGAAAATGTCTGTCTTCAAAGTCCTCTCATTATACTTAGGATTGCAAGAAACATACAATTTGTCTGTAGATGAGTAAATATCTTTCTCATCTTGACACCCTCTTTCCAGACAGACAAAATCCATCATGGGGCAATGGAAATTGTACCATTACTTTAGTGAGGAGAGAGGTATGGAGCAGAGCCAAGAGTTGACATTTAAGCCTGCATTTCCAATAACTTTCTATATTTGGGGGGGCAAATAACTTAAATAGTTCCTTGCTTTACACATGCTCTTAGTATGTATAAAGTTCTATGCCATGTTCTGCATTGAATATGATAGCTTAACCTTTAACAGCTACTAGATCAGAGCTAAGATATACTTAAGTCTTCTAGTTCTGTACCCTATTAGTGTTCTTCCCACTACAATGAACCTAAGGCATAGTCATTTCACCTACAGTGTAGTTCAGGAGAAAATTGTAAAACAACCCTATGAAGCATAATATCGTTGGGTTCAACATAATTAGAAAGAGACCTAAGAAATCGAGAGCAGATAAGGGGGATGGGATAGAAATGTTATGCATCAGAAACTGAAAGACATCTAATTTTACTATGCCAAGAGAAGGAAAGAGACTCCAGACAAGGAGACCAGCATGAGCACAAACCCTAAATGAGGAATATTATCAGTGTTATTTCCTTAGAGTTGGTTTTAAGTACTAATCCTTCCCCTACTCTATTCTTGCTCTAAACTCTCTTCTCCATTCTCCTCCTTACCTTTTGTTTCCCTCAATGGTAACAGTGGATTTTAGAATCCAGCTCTCTCTGTGTGTTTGTATGTATCTGTATTCTTCCCTCAGCCCAGTTTAGATATGAATGAGGTTCAAGGATCAGCCTCTCTCCATATCCCTCCTTTGTTTGTATAGATGTTTCCTTCCACACCTTGATTATGTACATCATTTCCTCTAATCTTCTTTTATCTTTCCCCAAACTGCCTAACACTGTGTATTTTCTTCTTCCTTTCTTTTTTTTCTTTTTAAAATATCAACAAGACCTACCAGAATCACTCAGATTTTGTCTAATTAGATACCTTCTAAGACCTCTGATAATGATAGGGTTTCATTTTCCCATATATGCAGTTTGTTCTTGTTTAGTTCCTTACAAAGGTTCATTTATGTTTCTTTTAAACAATTTTTCTCTTAATTCCTGTATTTGACATAATTCTGTTTCTGTGAAGCTCTAGATGTTCATAATTTCTTTAGAGGGCTATTTCCTCCTCATAGGTGAGCTTGGTAACTTTTTCCAGATTATAAGTCTTTATCTTTTGCTTTTTTGCCATATCAAATCCCAGACTTTCTGCTCCTTTATTTGGGGCTATTGTTCAGTTGTCTCAATGGTATATAACTCTGTGACCTCATTTGTGGTTTTCGTGGCAAAAATACTAAAGTGGTTTGCTAATTCCTGCTCCAGCTAATTTTACAGATGATGAAACAGAGGCAAACAAGGTTAAGTGATTTGACTTCTGTCACAGAGGCAGTAAGTATCTGAGCCCAGATTTGAACTAAGGAAGATAAATCTTGTCTTTCCAACTTCATTTCCAACTGAGCACAAGATAAGCATTATGAAAGGTATGGATGAAAAGAATGTACCTCCTAGAATTTGAATCCTTTCTTTTAGGTTGTTAGTAGTATTTTTTCCTTGACCTGGAAACTTGGGCTATAATATTTCTGCAAGATTTCATTTTGGGGTAACTTTCAGGAGGATACTGTAAGATTGTGCTTTGCTATCTAGTTTTAAAAGAACTGGGAAGTTTTCTTTTAAGATTTTGTAAAATATTATATTTGTGGTCATAGAATTCTGAGAGTATAATAACTAAAATTTTTTCTCCTTGATCTTTTTAATCTTTTCAGTTTTTTTTCTAAGAGATATGATACATTTTATTCTATTTTTGTTTCTTCTGAGTTTGATTTTAATATTTCTTTTTATCTTATGGGGTTGTTAGCATTTCTTTGGTTCAATTTAATTTTCAGGGAGTTTATTACTTGTGCCAATTTTTGTATCTCATGTCAAGCTGGTAGTTTTCTTTATAATTTTTTATTCCATAATTCTCATTCATTTTCCAATTATTCCTCTAGAGCACTTATTTCATTTACAACAAACAAACAAACAAAAACCCTAGCCTTATTTTTCTAGGAATTCTAAATTGAAAGGGTGGCAGGAGGGCCTAGGTGGAATTGGGAGGTTAAGGGAGGAGAAGGGTGGGAAATATCTTGATTTATTAGCCATTAGTGATCAATAGGCAGCTCCAGAGCAGCCCTCTAGCAGTATATATCTCTCCATTTATCTCTCATCTATCTCCATAACAAATAGGCATCCCTGAGGTTCCCCTAGCAGCTCTCTAGTCACAGTCACTGCCAGAGTATCCATTACCACAACCAGAAATTAGTCCCACACAGATTATCTATTTTATTATACTAAGCTGTTGATTTCTAGATGATTTGTAGAAATTATCTTTATTCTGAACTTGCTTCTTGAGCATCCCATACACCATAGTATCTTCTCATAGTGGTATATATTATTTTGTTTGTTTGTTGGATCATTCATCTAGGCTACTTTCTGACTTCAGATGATGTTAAGTTTGATGGTACATATCTGGAAGGAAGGTTCAGGCTTGTCCTGTTGCCATTTTCTGAAGGTGAATGCATTTTAAAAAATTAAATTATCTTACATTCTGTGGGAATATTCCTGAAACTAACATATCCATTTTCCATAAGCTTACATTACTCTACAGTTGCCCTGTACACAGAATAGGCCTATTTGCAGGAAAGAACCAATCAGGACCTTGTAGTGAACCAGAAGTCTTGCTCACTCCCAAGATGCCTTCATGATGTTCATGGGCTAACCTTGCAGAACCATCCATTGTAAAATTTACCTGAAGCAGACTAAGTTGTCTTAAACCAACCTTGTGGACTGCTGTTCCTACCAAACATCCTCAAACATCTTTCTTCTGTGTTCTACCTTTCCCTGAAAGAGACTGACTTTTCTCTAACCTTGACTCTTCCACAAGCTACCTCTTGTAGGTTGTAAGCATAAACAGTCCCATTCCCTCTTAGGCTTTGGGGACTTCATTCTGGATATCCACCCCCACAAATATGTCAAACACATTTTCTTTTAATAAATAAATGCTTTGAACTCATCCAAGACTCCTCAATATTTAAGGGATGAGTTTTTAAAGGTTGACATGTATATGGTATATATAACACATATAGAGATGCACAAATGGTTTGTGTTGAAGGAATGAGATGTTTTCCAGAGGAGATGACAGCTGTGCTGAGCAGATGATAAACATTATGAAAGGTATGGATGAAGAGAATAAAAGTATAGATAAGAAATATAATAATAAATTCAGGGAACAATTGTTATCCCAGTTATGTTGGAATTAAGAGTTTGACAGGAAAGAATATGAAATAAACATAGAAAGGTAAGTTGTATCAAGACTATGTAGTGTTTTAAATAGCACACTTGGGATTTTGCATTTGATCTTCTAAACAATAAGGAGCCACTTAATATTTTTGAGCAGAGAAGTGACTTGGTTAGACCTATATCTTAGAAACATGGTTTGGTAGTAATGGTGAAGATACATAAACAAAGGCAAAGAATGAGAATCAAGAGGAAAAATAATTGGTTATTAAAATAGTACCCCAAAGAGGTAACAAAGGCTTTAACTGAAAGAATGACAAGAAGGAATGACAAGAAAGGAAGCATATATGAAAGATTTAACACAGGAAATCATTGGACTTGGAAACTTGGAAACTTGGATACTTGGAGGTTCTGGTAGCAGAAAAGCAAGGGTTAAGTTTGGATTTAAGACTGAATTCAAGTGACTTGAACAGTGATGTCCTCAAAAGAAATAGTGGTTTATAAGAATGAGTTTGAGGGAGGAGAAAGATGTTAATGCTACTCTAAAATACCCAACCCTTTCACTGACCACACTCAATATCTGCTCCATAAAGAATAAACTGATTTTATCTTAATTCATTTTCTTTCATGTTCCTTCTGTCTTCTAGCACTCATGGAGAACTGAAGGTCTCTAAAGACACAGCTGGCTACTGTTTCCAGGACTGGTTGCATATACCAATCCCCAACTCACTGATAATAATTACTTCTTGCTCTAATTTTCCCCTTCCAGGTTCTCATCTACCACCATCATTAAGAGACTTCTATTTCTTTAAAGTGCATTCAATTCATATTTGCCTACCAATTAAGATTCTTGCAGTTATTGTCAACAGACCTCCAAGACCCTCTCCTTCTTATATCGAAGAGTTCAGTGCTGGATCATAGTCCTTCTATTCTCCCCAACTCCTGTCATCAAACTTGGGGACTTCCATACATATAATATTACTCTTTCAAAGACATTAGCTGTTCACCCATCCCATTTCTTAACTTACTTATCACTCCTCTACCGTACTATGGTTACACAGAGATGATTTTGTCTCTGATCTTGTCATTATTCATGTGTTTCACATTCATGCTTGTGGACTGTCATATTCCTTATCTGATCATAATATGTTGTCATTGTCCCTCTCCCTCCACCTTGCAAGACCAAACTGTTCTTTGTTATTATTACTACCCCGAATCCCTCCACTCTTCAATTCTTTCCCAGGACCATAACAACAATCCTGGGCATACTATCTTTTCTTCCCCATTTTTACCCCTTAGGGAATGAGTTCAATGCTTCATTCTAATTTTCTCAAGACCCTTGGACCTTTATTCAGTAGTAGATCTTACCTCACCAAAACTCAGCTTTGTATGACTCCCACCATTTGCTATTTTCATTTCTATTCATAAGCTGCTGAACAAAACTAGAGAAAACCATAATCCTGTACTTACTATGTCCACTAAAAGTTTATGTAACATTTTGTATACTGGGCCTTTACTGAAGGAAGGCAAATCTTTTTTCTACTTCCCTAATCAATTTACTATCCTATTTACCAAAGTATCTCTTCTTGTCCCCAACCCTCTAAACTGAAAACCTTGTCTCATATTTCAGTGAAAATATTGAAGACATTCAAAATGACTTCTCTTTTTCACTTCCTCTTTAATTCACATTATTCAGCTGGCTTTTCACATTTTCTTTCATTCCTGCTTCATTATGAAGAATTGACCCTTCTCTTTTCCAATGTAACCTCCTTTGAATTTACACAATCTCTTTCCATCCCATCTTCTCCAACAGATTGCTATCCACTATCTCATTAATCTTCAAATTATTTTATATGTACTGAATCCTTCCCAAGATGCCTACACATTTTTTCTGCCCTTTCCTCAAAATACTCCTCACTTGAGCTTTTTATTCTATTTACTTTCTATATCTCTCTTCCTTTTTATGACAAAACTCCTTAAGAAGATCCCCAAAGTTTTTCTACTTACTTTCCTCTTACTGTCTTCTTAACACTTTATGGTCTGGCTTCCAAATTCATAATTAAACAAAAATTACTCTTTCCAAAGTTAATGGCTTTGTATTGGTTATATCTAGTGGCCTTTTCTGTATCCTTTTCTGTCTTGACTTCAGAGCAACCTTTCACACTGCTAATGACCATATTTTTTTGATCCTCTCTAGGTTTACATAACTATCCTTCTTTTCATCCTTATCTTCCTGAATATTCCTTTTTCTTTTGTAGGATCTTCCTCCACATTACATTTGTTAACCCTGAGTTCTCCCACAGTTCTATTTTGGGCTCTCTTCTTTTTACCATTTAATTTAGTAATCTCACCACTCCCATCATTTCAATTATCATCTCTGTGCAGATGACTCAAATCTACTAGTACACTCTTAACTCTCTCCTAATCTCCAGTTTTCTAAGTCCAGCTAGCTGTTCATTAGACATTTTGAACTAGAGGTCATCCTCAATCCTGAAGTAATAAAAATTATGTACCAAGTAGCAACTAACTGAAAATGCAAAATGTAAACATTTTCCAAATAGATTACTCTCAATTATTTATCAGGAAATCCCTGTGTTATGGGTGGGAAGGATCCCTTTGGGGTTTGGGAAGGATACCTTTTGCAAGAATGCAAGACTCCAAAACTTGGCTTAAAAACAAAAAGAGAAGATGGGACAGCAAGATGGGGAGCAGTTCCTGGGAGGAGAGCATGAATGGAAAGGCTGTTCCCCATGGGGACAGCATGGGTGGAAAGGCTGTCCCCCCAGACGACATCAGTTCTGGAGCTTTTATCCTCTTTACAACAGATGCTATGTCATGGTGTGGACGTGACCTATTGAGTGTTAGTCCCTCAGGCATTTGGTGGTGTGAGGTGGTCATATGACTGGGGTCTGCCTGGAGGCATAAAGATTCATCTCTTTGTCCATCTTAAGTCTAGAAGACATTCAAAGGTAGATAGTCATCTCAGGGCCCTAGGTGCGGTAATTGGGTGTTTCTAGGTTGAGTCACAAGGATGCAGAGGCAAGGGAGTTTCCCTGATAATAGTTCCCCTGGGTTTCTGGGGGTACAGTGCCCATGTCATCTCCCCCATCTCCTAATATGTAAGGGAAAAGGGACAGTGGTCTCTGTATTCTGTAACTTCTTCACAGCTGAGAATGAGCGTAGAGTTGTCCCTGCCTATCTTTAGGAGAGAGAGGTATTGACTGTAGGCCATGTCCAGAGCATCAGGCTGGGATGTTTGCCGAGGTTATGGTGGCATCTGGCATCTGAGTGACTCCCATGAGTGCTTTTACCTAGAAGCAACTTGAGAGACAAATCAGAAAATTGTCCAGATGACTGCGTATGAATGATTTAAAACATAGAAAAAGACCCAAAATTTAAGGAAAGAAATAGTTATGATTAGGTAGTTAAAAGCTAAAGTAAAAGGGGTTGAAGATAACAGGGAAGGAAAGAATGTGGGCACAGGGTCTTAGGGACATATCCTCAGTGAATGCCTGGGTCCTAGGTAGCTGGGAATCTGCTTGGAGATGTGAAGGATGTCCAGCAACTGCTTCCCTGATGGGCAGACAGGTCACAAGGGGAGAGTCAGCCCCTAAGATAGAAGTATAGAAGCCAAGACTGGGGCAAAAACTAGAGCAACAGATAGAAACAGAGATTAATACAATACAGTACAATAGCAATTTGCATTACACATTTGCATTTGGGTATCTTAGCCAACAGACTCCATCTTCAGAAATCATCTTCTGACAGGAATAGGTCCCTTTAAGAAATCAGATTCCTGAGTTCTTTGCAGTGTTGGTATGTGATGTTTCTGTTAAAGAATATCCTTTTGCAAAGTACACATTAACTATAACATCTATAAACACTTGAGTAACAATATTTTACAGATGAATTTCTTTACTCCAGATTCTGAGGAAAATTCAGGAGAGCTTTGAGCTATTCCAAGCTCAAGATTCAAACTTCAATTAAGGCTGCAAATACAAGTCATCAAGTAATAAACCTCACCTACTTCTCAAAGTATGTTCCTAACAGTTTGAGAATGTTCAATTATTAACCTAATAGGTTTTTTTTGGGAAATGGAAACTTTAATTTTCTAATTTGTATTATGTGCTGATTATGGGGATGTCACGAAGGAAGAAGGCCCAGAAAGGGAAAATATCTCCTCATGTCACACAGGACACAGTGAGTGGCTTCATGTACCAAGCAAGGCTGTCACTGCTATTATTGTTTCACTCAAGGATTAGCAGCCTAAATGGTCAGGAAAATTCAGTCCAAAATGAGTCTTGGGCTGCCTTCTCTATAACCATTCTAGGACTTTCCCTCTCCTTAGAGCACTTGCCACTGGATTCCAGAAGCCTTCTTTTTTCCTTAAAGGACAAGTATCATCCATTATAGCTCAGAGAAATTCTGCTCATCAGCAAACCAGAAACAAATTTCCATACCCTCAAACAAGCTTTTCTGACCATTTGCCCTCTCTAAGGATTCCTTAAACCCTATGAGTCTACATTATAGCAATTATTCTTACATATTTTGGCAATAATTAATTTGTCACAATTTAGTCATAAAACCTGAACAGGAATGTTGAATTCATCAGCTCTATAGTAAATACAAATGAGGGCTAGATCATATCTTGGCCTTAGGCCATCTGAAGGAACTAAGACAAGACTAGTCAGGAATCTGTTTAAGGAATTTTCAGAGAAATTCCAGAATTATTTGTGATTTTCCAAAACTACATACATCAATTCTAGAAATTATCCCCAAGTTAAAGATCCAATTATGAGAGCAGAACATCTATCTCTTTTCTTTCACCTTCTCTCTCTCTCTTTTCCTTCAAAATCCTCTGCTTAAAAAGCAGAACACAACTTCCATTCTTCCTTCACAAATCTGCATACTCAAGCTTTATGGACTTTAGATCAAAGTTCCTCTTTATTCAGAATTCAAACCCAACATACCTTCTCTACCTTCTCTGACTTGCTTTTATTCTCTTGGTATCACTTCAATTGCTAATCAGTAACAAAAAGAATTCTGATTTAGAGGATTACATCATTGAACCATCTTTAGCATAGGGCTCAACATTATAAATTTCAGTTCATAGAATAAATAGGTAAACTGAGGTGACCACTGATTATTGAACAAAATCTATGGTAGAGTCAGGTTTATAATGACCTTTTGTTTACATCCAAACAATACTTAAAATAAATATTTCAACAGCAATTCACATAACATTAAAAAATTTCACAAAGCATTAAGTATTATCACAGGACTTATTTTAAATTTAGAGATTTGAAACCTTTTAAGGACCATAAACTTTAAAGCAAGCCTTTTGACAAGCAGGCTGATTATCTATTTTCAAGATCAAGAAGTTAAATGTAATAATAAAGTTAGTCCAACTTTAATATACTGGGATGAAAACCATTGAGATGAAAACCATTTGATAATCTTAAACAAAAACCCATTTTTGGTAAATTTAAACACTGCTAAAACCTATTTTACAAAACTGATTCATGGCTTTTCTATACAAACTGAAATTTCACTGTCTGACAAAATTAAAATTAGGATGTTATTTTCTAAACCCCTATAAATACATTATCACAATTTTGAAATAAAATACCAACAAATATTTCTAATAGACAGATTTTAAGCATTACTTCCTTCTGGCTAGCAGACAGGGAAAGGAAATTTATCAGGTCTTCTTATCTCTCTCTGTTTACCTCAAAACAGAAGATAATTAATAGGTTGTTCTACAAGTTGAAAAAAAACCCCTTAGTTTAAAAGTGTAAGACATTTAAAAATCCCCAAAATAGGGATGTCTCACCAGTTGTCTCTCTGTTCAGAATCAACCCTCTGGCTCTCTGCAGCAGAGAAGAAGTTAGATCCAATTAGTGAAATGAAAGCTTCCTGGTTTCCTTTCCCCCCTCCCCTCTCCAACTGGATTTCTCGGCAGGCCCTTGCCTTAAAATCCAAGTGAAGAGTAGAGTTTGGAGAACTGGGCATCTAGTGAGGGAATAAATCTAAAAGATAAGGAGCTTCTGTTCATAAAATATGTCCAATTGCCACCTGGTGTTAGAATTTAGGGTAACAAAAAGCCAATTTCCTCCTCATTTTTTTTGTTTGATGTTGCTCAGCTATTTAACATGAGAGAAAACAAACAAAAAAAATCCAACTGAATTTTCTCTCAGGCTGCTTAGACTTGATCTCTTCCCAAGAGGAGAGGCCTGCAAGCATGCTTCTCCCTTTGTCTTAATTGGGTCCCTATCTGGCTTGACCTCAGGCTGAAAAAGAAAACAATGGTATTACAATTTTAGGGTTCCATGGATAGTCCATGCCTCTTGCTTACCAAGGATGTAATGTGGCCAGTCAACATTACAAAAAGAGATTGGTTGCTTTTTCTTTAAGCTGTTTAGTGCCAATTTTTTTTCCAATTTTTAAGTATACACCCCAAAGGGGAATCTCGGGGTACTCTCTGTCTCTGTCTCATTTAGATGTGGAATGGCCAATTCCACACCAGAGGGTCAACAACTGTGAATCCACAGAGGTTGCCTGACCAAGAGCACTCAGTTCAAGACTGAGGAGAGCACTCAGTGTAAGACTGAGGGGAGACTCCCCACACACCAGAACATCTTCTAGTATCAGAAGGGGAAGCCGACAGATAGACACCAAACTCCAGTGGCCAGACTGATCTGGGGCTGATGAGAGAGAGAGCACGAAAGAGTTCTCACAAAGATATCATCCAAAAGATGGGGGTTTCAGGAGTCAAAGAAAAGGCTCCTTCCTACCTGAGAGGCTGTGTCCTTGTGGATGATCCAAGGCCAAAAACATTGGGCATCAAAATGTTATGGTGGTCAATGTGTACCCCTGTGGTTTCCCTCGTTCTTCTGGGAGCCAAAATGTTATGGGCAGGAAGGATCCCTTTGGGGTTCAGGAAGGATACCTTTTGCAAGACTGCAAGACTCCAAAACTTGGCTTAAAAACAAAAAGAGAAATTTATTAATTTAGAAAGTAATGTTGAGAATGGCTAGCAGGATAGCAAGGTGGGACAGCAAGATGGGGAGCAGTTCCTTGGGAGAACAGCATGAAAGGAAAGGCTGTCCCCCCAGATGACATCAGTTCTAGGGCTTTTATCCTCTTTACAACAGATGCTATGTCATGGTGTGGATGTGACCTATTGAGTGTTAGTCCCTCAGGCATTTGGTGGTGTGAGGTGGTCATCTGACTGGGGTCTGTCTGGAGGCATAAAGATTCATCTCTTTGTCCATCTTAAGTCTAGAAGACATTCAAAGGTAGATAGTCATCTCAGGGCCCTAGGTGTGGTAATTGGGTGTTTCTAGGTTGAGTCACAAGGATGCAAAGGCAAGGGAGTTTCCCTGATAATAGTTCCCCTGGGTTTCTGGAGTATAGTGCCCATGTCACCTGTGGTTACATGGTAGGTATAATGGAGAAGTCACTAAATTAGGATTGTTGATATCTGGTTTTTAGTCCTTCTACCACAACCAGCCATGTAATCCTGTTCTAGTGAGGCTTTCAAGGCTTTAATTTCTTCATATATAATGCAAGAAAATTGATTTATGATCCCTAAAGTTGCTTCTGCTTCTAAGTATTTATGACACTAAATTTTTATATCAAATCACCTTACCTCTATTGCTTAAAAGTGGATTTCCTCCATTTTGCTCCATCACTTTCCTGATTCTTGGGTACACGGGAGACATAGACCCTTTTAATGTTAATGTATGTAGTGAATGGAGAGATGATCTCAGAGTCAAGGAGACCTGGGGAAAATCCTATTTCTGATACATATTGCCTATGTGACATTGGGCAAGTCACATATCCTCTTGGTATTCTAATAAAATCTAAGAATACAGTCTGAGGAGTAGGTACTTACTTGCTTGGGTAGGTGCCATTTCATTGCAATAAATTCTCTATGCAAAAAAAAAATCATAATCTATCCCTATCCCCTTTGGGGGAAAACAAAGCAAAACACTAATCTGCCCCTAAACCTTATGTGAATGGAAAAGCAGCTCAAAATAAAAGTTTTACAGAATTTATTACAAAGAAAAATAAGTATCAGTGAAAAATGATCACCCAGAATAAGTTTGCTATTGGAAGCTTTTCCCTCTTGATCCATTTATCTCCATTTCTTATCCAGTGTCCCTTTTCTTTAGGGACTTGCTCTCAGTTAGGTGACAGAGAGGTAATCTGATATAGGAGTCAAGGCTGGGAAATAAGAAAATATTAAGAACTTAACTTATCTGTGCTTTTAATGTTGAATTTTTGAAGAAAATGCCTTAGGGGTTTCAAGCACTGTGGCAAGCTTGTGAGGAAGAGATTGTGTGACCAAAGCAGCCACTTGCTGGCAAATGTTTGACAATGAACTCTTAAGAAAATATGCATACAGTCATACTTTTAGGTTTAATATTCACTTTCTCCATCACTTTCTTCAGTCTACATAATCAACCAAGTAATAAAACAAGCCCTAATTTGTAGCCACTTCCAATTTCTAAGGTGGAAAATCAAAAACTGAAAATATTATAATAGGCCAGCACAAACCAGTTCAAGCAGGTTATGATACTCCTGGACAGAGGAAACTTTATGTTGACTCTCAAAGTACAGTATATCATAGAGGTATAATATACTTTTGCTGGTCCTGATCTAATATCACTGACATTTTGTTTAGAACATTACTTAGAAATTTTAGATGTTCAGACATTATAAAATGGTAATCGTTTATTCCATTTTAAATGTGATTTGAAAGCAACAGTTAGAAGGAAAATAATCAATCCACTTAATTTGTTTTCCCATTAACCTTTAGGGCAGTTGTGTTTTTTTTTAATTACAGCCCTTAAGAAGATTTTGCCATTTTTATTTTCATAAATATTTTAAATGTTAGTTAATTGACACTTCAAAAATTAATAAATTTTTGAAAAATGAAGAAACCAAAGAAATTAGTCTTAGAGCTAAAATTATGATTTAGAAATCTTCAGCAAATATTTGGATTATATTCAGAAAATTCTAAAGTTGGAAAAAAAACCTTAGCAACCACATAGTAGAACCCATAAGTAAAAGGATTCCTCCTCCTCCCCCTTATACTATTCCCAAGAGTTTGTCCAACTACTGTTTGATTAATTCCAAGGAAAGGGAACTCTCCAGCTTAAGGCAACTCATTACATTTTGGACAGTTCTGATTAGTGCAGGGTGTTTTTGCTTTGTTTTATTTTTTCCTGACAGCAAGCTGAAATCTGCCCTTTTTTCAGCTTCTACACATTGCTTCTAGTTGGACCCTCATGGGCCCAATGGAACAAATCCAATCCCTCCTCCACATGTAATGCCTTCAAATAGCTGAAGACAGTTATTGTACCTTCTTGAACTTTCTTTTCTCAAAGTTAAAACAAGCAGTTTCCTCAACTGATTTTTCTTTTTGTCATGAACTCAAGGACTTTCACAATTCTATTGTCTGTTTTTTTTGGTTTAATTATTTTTCAATAAGAAAAAAACAAACAAATTTCTCTGCTGGCCATATCCAAAAGGAAATGTACACACATATGTGTGTATGAATATGAGTTTATGTGAACGTGTGTATATATACATACACATATGTATGTATTATATATGTGTGTGTGTGTGTGTTATTGTTCAATCATTTCCTACCCTGTGTGGCCCCCACGTAAACATATGGGGCAACTAGGTGATGCAGTGGATAGAACATGGGGCCTGAAATGGGGAAGATCTTAGTCAAATTCTAGACTCATGCACTTAATAGCTTTCTAGTCCTGGGTATGCCACTTAACCCTATTTGTATCAGTTTCCTCATTTGTAAAATGAGCTTAAGAAGAAAATGGCAAACCCCTGTAATATCTTGGCCAAGAAACCCATCTTAAGGGGTCAAAAAACTCAAAAATGACAGAAACAACTGAACAACATATATATGTATATTCATCTTATATACATATATATATATACACATATACATACATATACATTTATATACACATGATTCTGTACTTCAAGTTTTATATCCATTAGGAGGTGGGTAACATATTTCTTCTTCTAAGTTTGTAAATGGTCATTATACTGATCAGTGTTCCTAAATCTTTCAATGTTTGCCTATACAATATTTTTGCATTGCAAAAATTTTTCTTGTGGTTCTGTTTTTCCTATATAGTTATTTTATATAGATTTTGCTAATCTTCTTTGAAACTACACCCTCATCATTCCTTATACCACAATAATATTCCATCAAATTTTAAAACCAAAACCTGTTTAGCTACTCCCAAATTAATGGATATCTCTTCATGTTTCCATTAAATGCTATTTCAAAGTTATGAATATTTTTATATTTCCTTTTTAGATTTTTCTTTGGGGTATTTTTTAAAAATTAAAACTAATCCCAATTTAACCAACTCTTCTTCTAAATCACTCCTTTTCCTTCCTTTTTCCTATTGTTTGCTCATTAAGGTAAATCTATTTTTAATCCAGCTGTTTTTAGGGGTAGCTTTGACTAGTTCATTTGAGAATGAGTATCACCTCTTTCTTTACTCCCTTTTTTGTGCACTTCATCTGAGATGAATTTCCTTTTTGTACAGTTCATCTGAGATGACTTTTGTTAAATTTCCCCCCCCCCCACCTCTCACTCATTACACCCCTTCTTGGGTATTCCTTTTTGCTTTATTTTCCATTCTTTTTTTTTAAAGATCATCAAAACAAAACAAAATCACTCACCGCCCTTCTATCTAATTAGATTCGATAGTTCTTAATGTTAGGATTCAGAGTGGACATATGCATCATTCCTTCATATTTCCATCTAAGCAGTTTATACTTGGTCAGTCCTTATGATTGTCCATTTTTGGTGTTTACTTTTTCATGTTTCTTTTAACCCTTGTGTTTTAAATTCAAAATTTCTATACAACTCAAGTGTTTTTGTCAGAATTCTTGTCTGTCTTCCAAAGCTGCATTTCTTTCCTTTGTAGGATTTTTGGTTAGAAGCCTAAATTTCTTACCTTTTTTGAATATCATATTCCATGGTTTCTTAGTCTCTACACTAGTAATTGCTAATCATATATGATCCTGTCTGTGGCTCATTGGCACTCGAGGTTTTTATTTCTGGCTCCTTGCAGTATTTTTTCTTGGATTTGGAAAAAGGATTTTGTCTATAATATTGTTGGAAGTTTTTGTTTTGAAATTTCTTTCAGGAGGTCATCAGGTGATTCTATTTATTTCTACTTTGCCTTTGGGTGAAAAGATCAAGGCAGCTTTCTTTAAGGTTTCTTGAAATATGATTTAGAGATTCTATTTTAATTTTTGTTATAGTGTTCAGGTAATCCAATGTTTCTATTTTTTTCTCAACTATTTGGCAGATTTATTTTTTGCTATAAGATATTTAACATGTTCATCTATTTTTCAGTCCTTAGGCTTTGCTTAAAAGTTCTTGTTGTCTCATAAAGTTTTTGGCTTATCTTTGGTTCATTCTAATTTTGATTGAGTGTTTTTTTCACTCTTTTAAAAAGTAATTAGTTCCTATTTCATGACCGTCTTTCATTGTTCTTACTTCTTTTCCAATTTTAACTCATAGAGCATTCATTCTATTTACAAAAATATTAAATTCTTTTTTAAACTCTTCATTTCTTCCAAAATTTCTAGTTGAATTTTGGTCCAAGCTGTGTTTTATTATGAAACACATTAGATGTTTTGAATCATTCTCTTCTTGTTTATGTATTGAATATCTGTGTGAACAAAGTATTTTTTATGGTAGTATATTTTCCATTTGCTCGTTATTCTGGTCTGTTTCCTAACTTAAGTCTTGTTTTTAGGATTTAGTTCTGTCTACTTCCAGAGGAAAGTTTTGGTCAGGTTCTACTATGGCTTTCTTGTGATATTAATTATTGTGTTACTCTAAGATCTCAAAGAAAGCTTAGGCTAGGTACCTACAAGCTTTTGATCCAGGCATAAGATTGATTGATGTCCTCTTGATCTGAACTCCTCAATTCCTAGAGCTGGGGTTAGTTTGAGCAACAGTAAACTACTGCTAGATTCACCCACTATCAGACAACTGGGAATATTTCTTGGTTCATAGGTTCAAAAGTATAGGCTCCCCTTTGGTCTTTGATTCCTGTCCTAATAACAGAGAATAACTCCTCTCAAGACTTCAGACTTAGCTAGAAGATATAACTAAGAATTAATTGTACCCTTGAGATCTGAGCCTTCACTACTACTATTTGCTTCTTACCTAACTGTTCTTTCTCCCAGGATCTCTATCCCTCCTTGCCTTGAATGTCATCCCTGAGTACTTTTTTACTTTGCCAAGGGTCTGAGACCTTGAACTGGATAAGGAATAACAGAACTGGCAATTTGTACATGTTCCTTAACTTTTCATGTGGTAGTAGAGTATTCTAACTATACTAGAGTGTCTTGATGAACTAAGAAAACACTATTACCAGTGTCCACAAATCATTCTATATCTCCCTATGATACTCATGACTGGAAAAATGACTCACTGTGACTCTTTTCTGCTAGGATCTTCCTAGGATCACAATCTAGGAATCATTCTTGACTTCCATTATCCCTTGCCTGGTCCTCCCATCCAGTTGTTAAGATCTGTTGGCATTACCTTTGCAAAGTTTCTGTTTCTCTCCTCAGATACTGATACCAGAACAGTACAGACCCTTATCATTTCATTTCTTGACTATTAAAATAGCCTGTTCTTTCTGCCTCAACTCTTTCTCTCCTCCAATCTATTCTTCATTCAGTCACCAAAATGATTTTCCTAAAATTCAGGATACTACCATGTCACCCCATTCCAACTCGATAAACTCTATTCATTTACTATTTACTCCTGGATGAAATACAAAATGCTCTGTTTAGATTCTAATCCCTTCATAAGTTCTACCTTAACTTTCTAGTGTTCTTACTTCTTATTACTTGCCACATACTCTTAAATCTAGGGACACAGTTCTCTTGCTTTTTTATGAACAAAATTCCATTTCTTGACTCTAAGCATTATTTTTAACTGTCCTCTATTCCTGCAATACTCTCCTCTATTCCACTATTGACTTCTCTGGCTTTCTTTGATATATCATTTGTAGGAAGTCTGTCCTAATATTCCTTAATTATGATGTCTTCTCCATTTTAATCGTTTCCTATTTACTTCACTTTGTATATATTTTTTGTATTTATTTGTTTGAATGCTGTCTCCCTATTCCATTGGAAGCTCTTTAAAGACAGAAACTGTCTTTTGCCTCTGTTTATGTCCCCAGAACTTTGAATAGTGTCTTGAACATAGTTAGAATTTAGTAAATGTTTATTTGTTGATTATTTCTCCATTAGTATTCAGTTTGGTATATTTTCCAAATCTGTTTGAATGAGACTCTTTTTATGTTCTTGTGCTACTTTTGCTATACTCCACCATCTTGATTCTATCCTCCAATTATCCTCCTCTGTACCTTCAACTTTGTCAAGTTCCTTCTTAAACTATGAATCCCATAGCTAGTTCCATAGCTCAATTATACTATGAAGCAACATTATAAAACAAACAAACAAACAAACAAACAAACAACACTTTGGTACCAGATAATAAATAGAAAGGTTGATCAATCAAACAAAGAAAGTACAAAACATATAGTAGCAGAGTATTTGATAATCAAAAAGGCACCAAGTATTTTAAGGACTGTAAGGGGTAAATTTAGGGTTGAAATTAATGTAAAAATTATTGGTAACGAGGGATTTAATTTCTTAAATCCCAAGTGAAGCACTCAAGTAATAATGGAATTTTATGGTGATTTAATTACAATAGGAGGAAGAAATTAAGAAAGAGAGAGAGAGGAAAAAGAGTTAATTTAAACTACTCTGGCTCAGGCTGAGCCAGTCAGGAGTTCAAGGCCTTGGCCAAGGGGGGCTCCCCTAAGAGCCAAGGGAGTCAGTCTTATAACTCATCATGTGAGCATCTCAAGGAAGCTGTCTGAGGGAGCTCCTCCAGGCTCGAGTTCCAGGATCAAACTGCCACCAAGCTCTCCCCACAGGAAGTCATGAGAACTCCAAAGGCAGTTCTCTACATCACTTCCTGTGTCTCACATGTGCCAATGGTGGCTCAAGCTTGACTTAGGATATCCCAAGGGACAGTCAGTTATTTCTGATTTGTCACTTGCTAGCACATGCCAATGTAGTGTGGGTGTGTACATTCCTGGGTGCTAGACTAAGCAAGATGGAAAAAGTCTAAATATCACAGAACTCATTATGAAACCAAAACTTTTGGGAAAACTAGTACATACCTTGATAGACTTAGATGAATATCTCATACAATATATCAAATAAAGTCCAGATGAATACATTATTTAGATATCAAAGATCACTCATAAATATAACAAGGTACCAAGGAAGAAAATGCCATTTTTTCCTATGGATAGGGCAAGAGTTAAAGATTGAAGAACTGATAAAAATCATAAAAGACTAAATGAAAATTTTGATTATTATATAATTTAAATTTTGTATACAACTAAAACCAGTGGAATTCAAATTGTAAAAGAAATAGTTGACTGGGGAAAAAAACCTTTACGCCAAATCTCTGCTAAAAATCTGATATCCAAGATGTATTAGGAATTTAATTGAATACATAGAATTAAGGACCATATCCTAATAGACAAAGGTTCAAAAGAAATGAACGTAGATATCTCTGAGTAAACAGTCAATCCATCAATTACCATTTTAAAAGTATTTGGTATAAGCTGGGTACTGGAGGTACTCCCAACCTATCAGCAACCATATGAAAAAAAATGTCAAATTACTGCTAGTTGAGGTAAAGGAAAGCAATTCTAATCCATCTCATAACTTAAAGTTGAAAAGGTTTGACAACAAGAAAATGATATTTGTTTCAGAGGCTACAACAATACAGTTTTACCAGGTCAGTATTGGTAGAACTATAAATTGGTCCAAATATTCTGGAAATATAATTGGAACTCTTTCCCAAAATCACTAATCTTTGCTTTCCTTTTGATGAAGAAAAATCATTCCTTAGAAGAAAATTACTCCAAAAATATTTATAGTAGCACTTTTAAAAATAATGTTTAGGAGCTGTAAACTAAGGTAATATCATCAATTAGGAGAATGGTCTAACAAAATAGGATATGTAGATGGAATGGAATAGAGTTACTCATACAAATGATGAAAGGGATAGCTTTGGACTTCCGGGTAAACATGGTGCCAATCTAGATGCAAATTGCTTCCTCTCCCCTGTACTGAACAAAACAGACTACCTCAAAAGAGCATAAAAATCATCTTTGGAAGGTCGGAGGGACTCTCCAGCAGCCCACAGCAATGAAGGTACGTGGGGTTTGAACATTCCCACACTATAAGACAGAGAGAAAGCTCGCTGCCAAGCATAAGCTGAGCTGACCTGCCCTCCCCTACCCCACCTATGGAACCAGAGTAGGGAGACAGCAAACAAGTGAGGTATGTCTCTGCAGTGAGTGGGGAGCACTCCAGGGACCTTGGTATCTAACGAGGACTCCCAGGGAACTACCCCTCAGAGTGGTTTCACGCAGACCATGGGGGGCTCCTGCAAACTGTGAATGCTGTGGAGGCTCTAGAAATGGCCTGAAGCAAAATCTCCTCCTCTCCTCACTGTAGTTGGGGAGAGGGCACACCAGGGTCCTTGGGAACTGACAAGGACTACCAGGGAAAGACCCCTCAAAGTGGTTTTACAGGGGAAGCCTGCGTACACAGGAGAGAAGAGACCACAGACCATGTGGGTGGGTGCATTAACAAATTTCAGAGGCTGGGAAGAATCAGCCTGAGGCAAAAACATCAAAATCCGCCCACCTCACCCAGATTCCTGAATAAAAAGGAAAGGGCAAACCACCAAAGGGATGGCTCAGAGTGCCTAAGATCAATCCTCCAAGAAGAAAGGGGAAAAAGTGACTATTGAAAACTTTTACAGAGGGAAAAAAGCAGGCTACAGATGAAAAAGAGGATGAAATGCAAACAAAATAAAAACACCCCCCCCCCCAAATGGAAATTATCCACAAGCTCTGGAAGAACTCAAAATGGAGCTTATCCAAAAGATGGAAACCTTCTGACTAGAAAAATGGGAACAAATTCAGAAAGAGGTCTTCAGCCTAACAGACAAAAACTCACAATTGGAGAAACAGCTGGAAGCCTCTAACAGAAAGGCAGACCAAACTGAAAAGCAAAACCAGCCCTTAAAGACCAGAATTAAGCAACTGGAAGACAGTGATCTTGCAAAACACCAAGAATTAATAAAGCGAAGTCAAAAAATTAATGAATTAGAAGAAAACATAAAATATCTCACTGACAAGGTGACAGACCAAGAAAACAGAGGAAGGAGAGACAATTTGCGAATCATTGGTCTACCTGAAAACTGGAGATTAACAAAAACCTCGATTCCATAATACAAGAAATCATCTGAGAGAATTGCCCTGATGTTCTGAAACAATGGGGCAAAATAGAAATCTAAAGAGTTCATAAAACACCCTCTATACTAAATCCCCCAGGACTGTAATCGCCAAATTCAAGAGCTTCTAAGCTAAGGAGAAAATCTTATGAGAAGCTAGGAAGAGAAACTTCAGATACAGAGGTATGTCAATAAGGATCACACAAGACCCAGCAGTGAACAGGCTAAGAGACCTTAAAGCCTGGAACATGATATTCAGAAAGGCAAGAGAACTGAGTCTTCAACCAAGAATCAGCTACCCATCAAAACTGACTATATACTTACAGGGGAAAGTATGGGCATTTGACAAAATAGAAGATTTCCAAATATTCATAAAGAAAAGACCAGAACTCAGTGGAAAGTTTGACATCCAGACACAAAGAGCAAGAGAAACATGAAAAGGTGAATATGAAAGAAGGGGAAAAGGAGACAAGTGGTTTTTCCCCACCTTTTATTCAAACTCTCTTCTTTTTTTTTTAAAGATTGAAAAAATGTTTAATCAGAATTACAGATTTTTTTCATTGGAAGGGACTTCAATAGTGGTCTAATATACCCCACACTCCCAAATCTCCACTATGATATACTGTAAAAGTGGTTCTACGTCATTGCCTTCTGACTTCCAGTGAAAGGAAATCTAGAAGAAGCTTGGTAATGAAATTCATTTTTCCAACTAATACAAAATCTTAATTATATATAGTATAGTAAGGTACTACCCACAATATTGTTAATATACAAATGCTTGCTCACAAAAATTTTAAAGTAATTTAAGTTTCAGATCTGACTTATAATTTCAATGATGTAATGAATTCATTCTGTGAATGAAAATAGGTGCTTCATCTGAGACATAATTTTTAGTCTTTTTTTATTCAAAGATATTTTATTTTGCCAATTACCTGCAATGATTTTCCATATACATTTTTTGAAATTATAAGATCCATATTATACCCCTCCTTTTTTTTCCCTCCTCTCTCTCAGAGAAGATAAGTAATTTGATATGGATTATATAGGTATTATGCAAAAAACTATTTTCATTTTGCTCATTGTTGTAAGGGAATACTCATAAAACCAAAACCCCAAAATAAAACCATAATAAACTAATGGGGAAAATAGTATGCTTTGATTCTGACTCCAACAGTTTTTTCTCTGAAAGTGGATAGCACTATTTGTAATTCATTAGTCTTTCAGAATTGTCTTGGTCATTGTATTGCTGAGAGTAGCTAAGTCTTTAATAGCTGATCATCATGCAATATTGCTGTTACTGTGAACCATACTCTCCCAGTTCTGCTTACTGTTCTCTCTATCAGTTCATGTAGATCTTTCAAGCTTTTTCTGAAATAATCCTTCTAATCATTTCCTTTTTTTTTAATTTAAACATTATTTTATTTGGTCATTTCCAAACATTATTCACTGGAAACTAAGATCATTTTCTTTTCCTCCCCTCCCCCCTTCCCACCACCTTTCCCTTTCCCATAGCCAACGCATGATTCCACTGGTTATATCACATGTGTTCTTGACTCAAACCCATTTCCCTGTTATTGGTATTTGCATTAGAGTGTTCATTTAGAGTCTCTCCTCAGTCATATTCCCTCAACCCCTGTAGTCAAGCAGTTGCTTTTCATCGGTGTTTTTACTCCCACAGTTGATCCTCTGCTTGTGGATAGTATTTTTTAGATCCCTACAGATTGTTCAGGGACATTGCATTGACACTAATGGAGAAGTCCATCACCTTCGATTGTACCACAGTGTATCAGTCTCTGTGTACAATGTTTTCCTGGTTCTGCTCCTTTTGCTCTGCATCACTTCCTGGAGGGTGTTCCAGTCTCCATGGAATTCCTCCACTTTATTATTCCTTTTAGCACAATAGTATTCCATCACCAACATATACCACAGTTTGTTCAGCCATTCCCCAGTTGAAGGGCATCCCCTCATTTTCCAATTTTTGGCCACCACAAAAAGCGCAGCTATGAATATTCTTGTACAAGACTTTTTCCTTATTATCTCTTTGGGGTACAAGACCAGCAGTGCTATAGATGGATCAAAGGGCAGACAGTCTTTTATCACCCTTTGGGCATAGTTCCAAATTGCCCTCCAGAATGGCTGAATCAATTCACAACTCCACCAGCAATGAATTAGTGTCCCCACTTTGCCACATCCCCTCCAGCATTCATTACTTTCCATAGCTGTCATGTTAGCCAATCTGCTAGGTGTGAGGTGATACCTCAGAGTTGTTTTGATTTGCATCTCTCTGATTATAAGAGATGTAGAGCACTTTTTCATGTGCTTATTAATAGTTTTGATTTCTTTGGCTGAGAACTGCTTGTTCATGTCCTTTGCCCATTGGTCAATTGGAGAATGGCTTGATTTTTTGTACATTTGATTTAGTTCTATGTAAATTTGAGTAATTAAACCTTTGTCAGAGGTTTTTATGAAGATTGTTTCCCAATTTCTTGCTACCCTTCAGATTTTCATTACATTGGTTTTGCTTGTACAAAAACTATTTAATTTGATGTATTCCAGATTATTTATTTTGCATTTTGTAACTCTTTCTAATTCTTGCTTGGTTTTGAAGTCTTTCCCTTCCCAAAGGTCTGACATGTATACGATTCTGTGTTCGCCTAATTTTCTTATAGTTTCCTTCTTTATGTTCAAGTCATTCAACCATTTTGAATTTATCTTGGTGTAGGGTGTGAGGTGTTGATGTAAACCTAATCTTTCCCACACTGTCCTCCAATTTTCCCAGCAGTTTTTATGAAATAGTGGATTTTTGTCCCAAAAGCTGGGATCTTTGGGTTTGTCATATACTGTCTTACTGAGGTTGCTTGCTCTCAGTCTATTCCACTGATCCTCCTTTCTTTCTCTTAGCCAGTACCAAATTGTTTTGATGACAGCTCCTTTATAATATAGTCTGAGATCTGGGACTGCAAGTCCCCCTTCCTTTGTATTTTTTTTTCATTTTTTCCCTGGATATCCTTGATCTTTTGTTCTTCCAAATAAACTTTGTTATAGTTTTCTCTAAATCAGTAAAAAAAAATCTTTGGAAGTTCCATGGGTGTGGCACTAAATAGATAGATGAGTTTGGGTAGGATGGTCATATTTATTATATTGGCTCGTCCTACCCATGGGCAGTTAATGTTCTTCCAATTGTTCAAGTCTTGTTTTAGTTGTGTGGAAAGTGTTTTGTAGTTGTGTTCATATAGATCCAGTGTTTGTCTCGGGAGATAGATTCCTAAGTATTTTATTTTGTCTAAGGTAATTTTGAATGGGATTTCTCTTTCTAGTTCTTGCTGCTGAGCTGTGTTGGAATTATATAGAAATGCTGATGACTTATGTGGGTTTATTTTGTATCCTGCAACTTTGCTAAAGTTGTTGATTATTTGGATTAGCTTTTTGGTTGAATCTTTTGGATTCTTTAAGTAGACCATCATGTCATCTGCAAAGAGCGATAATTTGGTCTCCTCCTTACCTATTTTAATGCCTTCAATTTCTTTTTCTTCTCTAATTGCTACTGCTAGTGTTTCTAATACAATGTCAAATAATAGAGGTGATAATGGGCATCCTTGTTTCACTCCTGATCTTAATGGGAATGGATTTAGTTTATCCCCATTGCAGATGATATTAGCTGATGGTTTTAGATATATACTGTTTATTATTTTTAGGAATGACCCTTCTATTCCTATGCTTTCTAGTGTTTTTAGTAGGAATTGGTGTTGTATTTTATCAAAGGCTTTTTCTGCATCTATTGAGATAATCATGTGGTTCTTGTTTGTTTGCTTGTTGATGTGGTCAATTATGTGGATGGTTTTCCTAATATTGAACCAGCCCTGCATCCCTGCTATAAATCCTACTTGATCATGGTGGATGACCCTTCTGATCATTTGCTGAACGCTTTTTGCTAGTATCCTATTTAAGATTATTGCATCTATATTCATTAGGGAGATTGGTCTATAATTTTCTTTCTCTGTTTTTGACCTGCCTGGTTTTGGAATTAGTACCATGTTTGTGTTATAAAAGGAGTTTGGTAGAACTCCTTCTTTGCTTATTATGTCAAATAGTTTGTATAGTATTGGAGTTAGCTGTTCTTTGAATGTTTGATAGAATTTACTGTTGAATCCGTCAGGCCCTGGGGATTTTTCTTAGGAAGTTCTTTGATGGCCTTTTGGATTTCTTTTTCTGATATGGGATTATTTAAGAAATCTATTTCTTCTTCTGTTAGTCTAGGCAATTTGTATTTTTGTAAATATTCATCCATATCACCTAGGTTGCTATATTTATTGCTATATAGTTGGGCAAAGTAGTTTTTAATGATTGCCTTAATTTCCTCTTCATTGGAGGTGAGATCCCCCTTTTCATTCTTGATGCTGTTAATTTCCCTTTCTTCTTTCCTTTTTTAAATTAGATTGACCAGTACTTTGTCTATTTTGTCTGTCTTTTCAAAGTACCAGCTTCTAGTCTTGTTTATTAGCTCAATAGTTCTGTCACTTTCGATTTTATTAATTTCTCACTTAATTTTTAGGATCTCTAGTTTGGTTTTCTGCTGGGGGGTTTTAATTTGTTTGTTCTCAAGTTTTTTGATTTGCATTTCCAATTCCTTGATCTCTGTCCTCCCTAATTTGTTAATATATGCACTCAGGGATATGAATTTTCCTCTAAGTACTGCCTCAGCTGCATCCCATAAGGTTTGAAAGGATGTCTCGCTGTTGTCATTTTCTTCAACGAAATTATTAATTGTTTCTATGATTTCTTCTCTAACTAACCGATTTTGGAGTATCATATTATTTAATTTCCAATTAATTTTTGATTTGGCTCTCCATGTACCCTTACAGATCGATATTTTTATTGCCTTGTTATCTGAAAAGGCTGCATTTATTATTTCTGCTTTTCTGCATTTGAATGCCATGTTTCTGTGACCTAGTGTATGATCTATTTTTGTGAATGTGCCATGTGGTGCTGAAAGGAAGGTGAATTCCTTTTTGTCCCTATTTATTTTCCTCCATATGTCTATTAACTCTAATTTTTCTAAAATTTGGTTCACCTCTTTTACCTCTTTCTTGTTTATTTTTTGGTTTGATTTATATAAATTTGATAGTGGTTCGTTCAAGTCTCCCACTAATATGGTTTTACTGTCTATATCCTCCTTCAATTCTCCTAGTTTCTCTATTAAAAATTTGGATGCTATACCATTTGGTGCATACATGTTGATTAGTGATATTTCCTCATTGTCTATACTCCCTTTTAACAGAATATATTTACCTTCCCTATCCCTTTTGATCAAGTCTATTTGTGCTTTGCCTTTGTAAGATATCATGATTGCAACTCCTGCCTTCTTTCTACCAGTTGAGGCCCCAAAGGTCTTACTCCAACCTCTAATTCTAACCTTGTGAGTGTCAACCCGCCTCATATGTGTTTCTTGAAGACAACAAATGGTGGGGTTTTGGGTTCTAATCCAATCTGCTATTTGTCTACATTTTATGGGTGAGTTCATCCCATTCACGTTCAAAGTTATGATTGTCATTTGTGGATTTGCTGGCATTTTGATACCTTCCCCAGTTCTGACCTTTCTTCTTTAGCTATCTCCATTTGAACCAGTGATTTGCTTTAGGTCAGTCCCCCTAGTCCCCTCCCTTGAGATGCTTCCCTTTCTAGCCCCTCCCTTTTTGTGCTCCCTTCCCCTCCCCCACCTCTTCCCTCTCTTTTTATGCTCCCCCCCTTAATTTTCCTTTCTTTCTTGCCCTAATGGATAAGATAGAATTCAGGATCCCACTGGATCTAGATGTTCTTCCCTCTCAGATTTAATTTTACTGAGAGTAAGGTTTAAGTAATTCCACTTCACGCTCTCTTCCTCCTCTTCTCATATGAGAGTTCTTCCCCTCCCCTTCCCATGTGTATCTTTATATGGGAAAGATTATTCTATTAAGTCCCCCCCTATTTCTTGAAGTACATCTTAGTATTATCAATGGTTCCCCCCTCCCTTTTCCTTTCTTTGCCCCCACTTTCCCCAAATCTTCTTAATGCCCCAATCTTTCCCTATGCATGTTTCTTCTAACTA
Source organism: Monodelphis domestica (assembly GCF_027887165.1). NCBI lineage: Eukaryota > Metazoa > Chordata > Mammalia > Didelphimorphia > Didelphidae > Monodelphis > Monodelphis domestica. The sequence continues at coordinate 657,213,656 of NC_077227.1, read as the reverse complement.
CTCTTGTGATGCATACAATTTTTGAGAGTTACACAAAACATTTCCCCACATATAAATATATATAATTTGATGTAAATGTAGTTCTTATAGAAGAGATTTTGACTTAAAGAAAAAGATAAGATTTATGTCCTTTTCCCTTTCTTTCATATTTACCTTTTCATGTTTCTCTTGCTTTCTGTGCTTGGATATCAAACTTTCCACAGAGCTCTGGTCTTTTCTTAGCAAATGCTTGGAAATCTTCTATTTTGTTGAATGCCCATACTTTCCCCTGGAAGTTTATAGTCAGTTTTGCTGGGTAGTTGATTCTTGGTTGGAGACCCAGCTCTCTTGCCTTTCTAAATATCGTGCTCCATGATTTGCGGTCTCTTAGTGTTAGCCGCTAAGTCGTGTGTGATCCTTATGGGAGCCCCCTTATATCTGAAGCTCCTCTTCTTGACTTCTTGTAGGCTTTTCTCCTTTTCTTGGAAAATCTTGAATTTGGCAATTACATTCCTAGGGGTTGTCTTTTGGGGATTTAGTATAGAAGGTGTTCTATGAACCCTTTCTATTTCTATTTTGCCCCCTTGCTCCAGAACGTTGGGGAAATTTTATTTTATAATCTCCTGTAGAATAATATCGAGTTTATTGTTTATCTCTGGTTTTTCTGGGAGACCGATAATTCTGAGGTTGTCTCTTCTCCCTCTGTTTTCCAGATCGGTGACCTTCTCAGTGAGATGTTTTATGTTTTCTTCTAATTCATTAATTTTTTGGGTTTGCTTTATTGATTCTTGCTGTTTTATGATCTCATTTTCTTCGAGTTGCTTGATTCTGGTTGTTAGGGACTGGTTTTGCTTTTCAGCTTTGTCTGCCCTTCTATTGGATGCTTCGAGCTCTTTTTCCAATTAAGCAGTCTTATCTGTCAGACTGCTGATCTCTTTCTCCCATTTATCTTTCCAGGTTTCCATCTTTTGGGTAAGCTCCAGTTTGAGATCTTCCAGAGCTTGTTGATAGTTTCCATTTTGGGAGGCATGTTCTGATTTTTTTTGGATTTCCTCCTCATTCTCTTCTTTTTCTTGGGTACTTCCACCATAAAGCTTTTCAATAGTCACCTTTTTCCCTTTCTTTCTGAAGGCTTGATTTTGGGCCATTGAGCCATCCCTTTCGTGGTTTTATTCCCCTTTCCTTTTTGGTCTGTGGTCTGGGTGGTATGGGTCGGTTTTCTGTGAATTTAGGTTGCCTCAGACTAGTTCTTCCCAGTCTCCAAGGTTTCTTAGAGCACTGGGCCCCTGATCACAGCCACACTGCCCAGGTGTTCAGCTCCGCCCAGATAATCAGCACGTGGTCTGCCCCTGGTGTTTAGCTCTGCGGAGATGTTCAGCACAATCTCCGCAAGTACAGCTCAGCTGACCCCTGTGCTCAGTGCCGGGTTCTCCAGTGAAACCGCCCTGAGACATTTTTTCCTGGCAGTCCCCAGATCCCAAGGACCCTTGAGTGCCCCCCCCAGACAGAGATGTTCCCCACTCACTTGCTGTCCCGGTGAGTGCTCCGGTAGCTCATTCTGGTTTGGTGGGGGAGGTGGGGGGGAAGGGAGGCTCAGTTCACGTTTCTGTGCCAGCTTTTTCTCCATCTTATTATAGTGTGGAAATGTTCAAAACCCACATACCTTTGCCTCTGTGGAGTACTGGGGGGTACTGGGGTGTCCTTCTGTTCCTCCAAAGGTGATTTTTATGCTCCTTTTGGTGTAGTCTATTTCGTTCAGTGCCGGGGAGAGGAAGCGTTTGGAGTCTAGATTGTAGCCATGATTACCCGGAAGTCTCTCAAACTCTATTCTATAAGGGCCATAATTAGATCAAATTATATATACTAACATATGGGGGAAATGTGATGTGCAAGTTTCAAAAATTGTATGCATTAATAGAGTCATCAGACGAATCACTCATAGGGAAAGATTGGGGCATTAACATGATTTGGATAGGGGAGAAAAAAAAGAAGGAAAAAGGAAGGGGGGAATCAATGATGGTTCTAAGTTATACTTGAAGAAATAGAAATAAATTAAATAGAACAATCTTTGTCACACAAATATACACACGGGAAGGGGAGGGGTAGAATTATCTTATGAAGAGAGGAAAAGAGTGCTAATTGGTATTACTTAAACCTTACTCTCAGTGAAACCAACTCTGAGAGGAAAAAGCATCTAGATCCATTGAGATCTTGAATTCTATCTTATCCAAAAGGGTAAAGGAAAAGGGAAAACCAAGGGGGATGGGGGGGAGGGAACACAAAAATGGAGGAAAGGAGAGGAGGGAGGGGAAGGGAACAAAAAAGGAGGGGCTAGAAAGGGAAGCATAACAAGATAGGGGACTAGGGGCACAGATTTAAAATAAACCATTTGTTTAAAAGGTAATAGCAACAGAAGAAAGGTCAGAATTAGGGGAAGATATCAAAATGCTGCAGAATTCACAAATGACAATCAAAACATTGAATGTGAATGGGATGAACTCACCCATAAAATGTAGGCAGAATGGATTAGAATCGAAAACCCTACCATATGTTGTCTTCAGGAAACACATATGAGACAGGTAGAAACTCACAAGGTCAGAATTAAAGGTGGGAGTAAGACCTATTGAGCCTCAACTGACAAAAAGAAGGAAGAAGTAGCAACCATGATATCTGACAAAGCCAAAGCAAAAATAGACCTGATTAAAAGGGATAGGGAAGGTAAATACATCCTGATAAAAGGGAGTATAGACAATGAGGAAATATCCCTAATAAACATGTATGAACCAAATGGTATAGGACCCAAATTTCTAATGGAGAAACTAGGAGAATTGAAGGAGGAAATAGATAATAAAACTATACTAGTGGGAGATCTGAACCAACCACTATCAAATTTAGATAAATCAAATAAATAAATAAATAAAAGAGGTAAAAGAGGTGAATAAAATCTTAGAAAAATTAGAGTTGATATATATGGAGAAAAATAAATAGGGACAAAAAGGAATACACTTTCTTTTCAGCAACACATGGCACATTCACAAAGATTGACCATACACTAGGTCATAAAAACATGGCATACAAATGTAGAAAAGCAGAAATAATTAATGAAAACTTTTCATATCATAAGGCAATAAAAATAATGATCAGTAAGGATATGTGGAGAGCAAAATCAAAAATCAATTAGAAATCAAATAATATGATGCTCCAAAATCGGTTAGAGAACAAATCATAGAAACAATTAATAATTTCATTGAAGAAATTGAGACATCCTTTCCTAGCTTAGGGGATGCAGCCAAAGCAGAACTCAGAGGAAAACTTATATCCCTGAGTGCAGATACTAACAAATTACGAAGGGCAGGGATCAATGAATTGGACATGCAAATCAAAAAACTTGAAAGCAAACAAATTAAAAACTCCCAGAAGAAAACCAAATTAGAAATCCTAAAAATTAAGAGAGAAATTAATAAAATTGAAAGTGATAGAACTATAGAAGACAGTGTGGGAGAGATTAGGTCTGGATCAACACCTAACACCCTACACCAAGATGAACTCAGAATGGGTGAATGAATGACTTGAATATAAAGAAGGAAATTATAAGTAAATTAAGTGAACACAGAATAGTATACATGTCAGACCTTTAGTAAGGGAAAGACTTTAAAACCAAGCAAGACATTGAAAGAGTCACAAAATGTAAAATAAATAATTTTGATTACATCAATTTAAACATTTTTGTACAAACAAAACCAATGTAACCAAAATGAGAAGGGAAGCAACAAATTGGGAAACAATATTCATAACTAAAACCTCTGACAAAGGTCTAATTACTCAAATTTATAAAGCACTAAAGCAATTGTATAAAAAAATCAAGCCATTCTCCAATTGATAAATGGGCAAGGGACATGAATAGGTAGTTTTCAGCCAAAGAAATCAAAACTATTAATAAGCACATGAAAAAGTATTGTAAATCTCTTATAATCAGAGAGATGCAAACCAAAACAATTCTGAGGTATTAACTCACACCTAGCAGATTGGCTAACATGACAGCAAAGGAAAGTAATGAATGCTGGAGGGGATGTGGCAAAGTGGGGACACTAATTCATTGCTGGTGGAGTTGTGAATTGATTCAACCATTCTGGAGGGCAATTTGGAACTATGCCCAAAGGGCAATAAAAGACTGTCTGCCCTTTGATCCAGCCATAGCACTGCTGGGTTTGTACCCCAAAGAAATAATAAGGAAAAAGACCTGTACAAGAATATTCATAGTTGCACTCTTTGTGGTGGCCAAAAATTAGAAAATGAGGGGATGCTCATCAATTGGGGAATGGCTGAACTAATTGTGGTATCTGTTGGTGATGGAATACTATTGTGCTAAAAGGAATAATAAAGTGGAGGAATTCCATGGAGACTGGAACAACCTCCAGGAAGTGTTGCAGAGTGAGAGAAGGAGAGGCAGGAGAACATTGTACACAGAGACTGATACACTGTGGTACAATCGAAAGTAATGGACTCCTGCATTAGTCTCAATGCAATGTCCCTGAACAAACTGCAGGGGTTAAGGAGAAAAAAAAACACTACCCACAAGCAGAGGACAAATGGTGGGAGTAAAAACACAGAGGAAGGACAACAGCTTGACTACAGGGGTGGAGGGGATATGATTGAGGAGAGACTCTGAATAAACACCATACTACGGAAACCAATAGCATGGAAATGGGCTCTGGTTGAGGACGCATGTGACACCCAGAGGAATCATGCATCACCAATGGAAGGGGTGGAGGGGGGAAGAAAAAAAGGTGATTTTTGTTTCTAAAGAATAACATTTGAAAATGACCAAATAAAATAATGTTTAAAAAATAACGCTCAGGAGCTGTAAACTAAGGTAATATCATCAATTAGGAGAATGGTCCAACAAAATAGGATATGTAGATGGAATGAAATAGAATTATTCATACAAATGATGAAAGGGATAGCTTTGGAGAAATGTCTAAAGCTTTGCATGAATTAAGGAGATGTGAAGTGAGTAGAACAATGAAGACAATTTTAACATAAACAACAACAACAAAAAACAATTTTGACTGACTTCAGAATGCTAATTCATGTAATGATTATTCATAGTTCCAGAGAAATGTTGTAGAAACATGTTCCCCACCTCAAAAAAGATAGATTGTCTATTTAAATTACAGGGTGAGAAATGCATTTATAGACATTGGGAATATTAGAATTATCTTTCAAATAATTTTCTAGATTTGAATGACTCTAACTTGTTTGATCATTTGGGATATATTTTACTCCAAAAAAGATCTTCTTTTCCATTTCCACTGGAGATATTCACTCCAGGCCTTCTTTCTTTTTCTTCTTTTTCTTTTTTCTCCTTTTACATTAACTAATTAATTAATTAATTAACAATATTTCTTCCATGGTTACATGATTCATGTTCTTTCCCTCCCTTCTTCCCTTCCCCCTCCCTAAGCTGATGAGCAATTCCACTGTGTTATACATGTATCATTGTTCCATATTATTAATATTTGCAGCAGAGTAATCATTTAAAGTAAAAATTCCTATGGAATCATGTGATTAATCATATGTTTTTCTTCTGCATTTCTTCTCCAACAGTTCCTTCTTTGTAGGTAGATTAGCATTCTTTCTCATAAATTCATCTGAATTGTCCTGGATCATTGCATTGCTGCTAGTAAAGAAGTCCATTACATCCAGTGGTGCTACATTATATCAGTTTCTGTGTACAATGTTCTCCTGGTTCGGCTCCTTTTACTCTTCAGTTCCTGGAGGTCTTTCCAGTTCACTTGGAATTCCTCCAGTTCTTTATTCCTTTCAGCACAATAGCATCCCTCACCAACAGATGCAACAGTTTGTTCAGCCATTCCCCAATTGATGGAGACCCCCTCATTTTTCAATTTTTTGCCACCACAAAGAGGGAAGCTATAAATATTTTTGTACAAGTATTTTTCCTTATTGTCTCTTTGGGGTACAAACCCAGAAGTGGTATTGCTGGATCAAAGGGCAGGCGATCTTTTAAAGCCCTTTGGGCACTAGGCCTTCTTTCTTGCAGTGACTCATTGGTTTACTTTTCTGTCTCAAAAATGTCCAAAATTAGCCTCTTTTGTATTTTTTTTTGGATTCTGATCTTCAATCTTCCTCCCCTTTCCCCTCATCAGGATTTATAAGCCAAATGATTGATAATTAAAAAAATAATTTTAATCCAATTTCATCTCAATTGGAATTCAAAATTCTCTTACTTATAAAGCCATCATGATATAGTAGAAGAAGGGACATCTTTGAAGTTCACATCCTGTGTTTTACATATTAAAATGGAAGGACCACAGGCAAAACAATTAACTTCTTAAGTGCTCCTATACAACTCTATGAATTTAAGTTAATAGCTTAGAGTTGCATAAGTAATTGGTGTTTCTGTCCCAAAGTTCACTTAAAATGAGAAAATCACAGACTAAAACAAAACAAAATCCAACCACACAATTAAACATTTTTTTAAATATTTATTTTTGTTTTCCTACTGGTAACTTCCTCTCTCACACCATCCCCAATTTCCTATCCCATTGTCTGGCAAGTCTTTTCTTACTTTAATGCATTTCTTTCCTTTTCATACTTGCTCTTCTAGATACTATTTTACCACCATTTACATATTCTTTTTCCTACTATTTGCTAGGTTAGAAGGATTCTTAATTTGTGACCAGGAATGAGACACTGAATTGTGAAGACCTGATGGACTACTGATGCACTCTGAGATTAGTCAATTTAGTTGTTCAATTTCCCAAGTGATAAATGAGGGACATAGCATTTCTTCCCCTTCAAAATGAGAAGATGATCACCAAATACTTGGACTTCCTTGAATTGTATTTTATATATAACATGAGACTGAGTTCCCCTTTAAAAGGACAGAAGAAGAAAGCTGATAGGATGGCAGGGTGACCTCTGAGAGTAGTGGATGAGCTGAGAGTGACTAAACTGAGAACATCAAGAAGGCCAGGAAAGGATAGTGGAGGCAACTAAATAGACAGACTCTAAGAATGGCGATGTATTCACAGAATTTGCTGTGAGGTGATATGTCCTCTGCTTCGTTTATTCTAAATCAGCTATTTGTTATTCCTCCCAGTGACCCTTTGTTCTTTCATTTGGAAAACTGGAGCACACCTAAGTAAAATAAAACAGAAACCTGACACAAATCTTCATGCTCTTATTCTTGAAGTGTGGAACACTGACATAACAACTTAAATATTCTTGTAGCCATCACCATCTTAATATTTCTTCTCTTACATTGATTATTCTCACCTTAGAGATGTAATTTGAAAGTGGATTAAATAATTTTAGAGCCCATGTTACTATGGTAACACAAGAAAGTGGTTGTGATATTTCTTCTTTTTGGATCTTGATTTCAAGGAACTCTGCCTATTAGATGCTATCCTTTATAAAAGCTCATGATGCAATGGAAAAGGTAATATAGAAGAAAAAAATCTAAATACAAACATAATGAATGGGAAGAAATGTACTATTGAAGCTGGCTTCTATGAGCCTCCCAGAGGGCTAAGTGAGACTAAGTGAAACCAAATCAAGCATGTCTTAAGGACCTACTACATGCCAGGTACTTCCCTATGAACTAGGGACATAGAACAACAAAAAAAAAAAAAAAAAGCAAAAAGTAGACCCTGATCTTAAGTATTTCACAATATAATGGGGAAGATAGAATTCAGAGAACTACATACTAACAACAAAATGTTGTTGATGGGATAAATTGGAGATGATCAACAAAGAGAAGGACCTAGCATGGATAGGTTTGGAAGACTTATCTTAGAGAAAGAGTAACAAAGGATGCTGGGGAACCTTGGAGACATAGATGAGGAGAGAGAAAATTCAAGGAATAGAGGTAGTCAAGGTTAATACTTTGATTTGGGAAATGGAGCCTAATATGGGAGGAACAATAAGAAAGTCAGTGTTAAAGTATAGTAGAGTTCATGCAGAGGGATGAGTTTAAAAATGCTGGAAAGATAAGAAGAAGGTTATGAGGGACTTTATTTTATTTTTTTATCCTAGTGTTGAAAGGGAACAATTAAAGTTCATTGAATAGTAGGCAACATGATCAAATGCATTGCAGAAAGACTGACAGTTTAAGGGAGGATGGACTGGAGGAAAGAGACAAAAAGGGAGACCAACCATCAGGCCCTAATAATAGACCATTCATGAGGTTTTAAGGACTTGAATAAAGGTTGTAGCAGTGTCAGAGGGAAGTGTGCAAATATGAAAAACATGTTGGGAAGACAGAAATGATAGGGCTGGATAACAAGTTGGATATCACCCTGCTAACTCAGAAGACGCAGTCAAATCTTAATTTCTTGGTTGAATATAAATTGAAATATCAATCCTGAGTCATTTAGCCCCAGATTTTTGCTTTGTTAAATATGCTATCCCAGAAAACACTAGAAGAAGGTCAATGTGTATATGCATATGAATATGTGTATGTAAATGTAGGTGACTCTGTGAGTTTGTGTGTACATTTTAAGTACATATTGAATACTTTTGAAGAAGCTTCCATTTTCTACACTTGAATTGAGCTTAATGTTATGGCATTTTCCTCATTTATGCTTGCACAGATATTTCTTTGGGTTTCTGTGACAGGGAGTTGTTTCTTCTATTTTCATGGAATGAATTTAGCAACATTTCCCTGAAGTTTCCTGTTAAATTCTCCCTGAGCTGAACAGTGATGACTGTTCACCTGGGTAGCCAATACTTCTCTTGACATCTGCGTGATTTCTTTTAATGATATCTCATTACCATATTATTATGCAAAATTATGCCATATTAAGCATAATTTCTATCAGTAGCCACAGGGTGGCATTCATGCTCTTTGCTATCACATTAATGACTGATAGATTACAAGGTCACTTTGAGTGGATAAATAGCTATAGATTCTTTCCTATGAGATTCTGTTTTTATCTTTCTGATGTCTCCAAAAAAACATGTGTGTGTGTGCTGTTAAACTTCTTATGCTATTTCATCTGAACTTAATTTTAGTTACTGAATCTCCATTTGTTTTCTCTAGAAATTCAAGATTACTATCTTAGAGGAGTTCTTGATCTGGAATCCAATTACACAAAAACAACTTTTCAAAATAATTGCTCTCCTCTGTAAAATATTACATTCAATTTAAATAATTTTAAATATTGTTCTACAGAGAGGTCCATAGGATTCTGGAGGCTCTCACCAAAGGGGTCCATATCACACACACAAAAAAATTAATTCCTGCTCTACTAAGATGGTCTTTTTCCAATATCTTGTTCTGAAGAGAATCTAACGAATGCCATGGCAATGCACAACTTCAATAATTCTTCCAACTCTGTCTTTATGTTCAGATTATGCAGTTATTTTCCATATAGGAGTCTTATGGAATGCTAAATAGTGAACACCAAACTGTATAGAATAACAACAGGAACTCCAGTGGGCTTATAAAAACTTAAGTTCCTCTGGTCATATCCTTGAGGCAGTAAGATGTGTTATTTAATATTTAACTATTCCTTTATTTAAAAAAATAAATCTAAACCCTAAACAATGTTTACTCAAGGAAATTCAACTTGGATGGAACATTTTCTAGAAGTCTAATGACATACAGGCCATAGTCATACCTTTTTTTCCTTACACAAGGATCACTGAGGCCCTTTTGCCCAAAGATATCTTTCACTGGGATGTCAAAGAGCCTACAGTTTTATTTCAGCATAATAGCATACTTGGATGGCTGTAATTGACCTTTCCAACTTCATTCTTTCCTCTTTAAAATAAACACTGTATATAGATAATAGGCCAGTCTTACTTGCATATTACCTTCATTAATCAACTGTTTTGCTCAAATTCTATTGATGACATCAAAGATTTTCTCCCATGTTCCACACATAGGAATTCATCAATTATGAGTTATCCTCAACTCCCCTAATGCAAGTACTGGATAAAGTGTCAGTTTTGGAGTTAGGAAAACTTGTCTTGTTTAGTTCAAATCTTGTCTGAAACACTTATTAGCTATATGATTCCTGACCATGTCACTTGAACCTATTTGCCTCAGCTTTCTCTTTTGTAAAATGAGCTGGAGAAGGAAATGACAAACTACTACCATTTCTGTGCTAAGAAAACCCTAAATGGTGTTATGAAAAGTGGGAAACAAGTGAAAGAGAATTTTCCTTCATTCTCTCTCTCTCCTTCCTCCCTTCCTTCTTCCCTTCCTCCCCCTTCCTTCCTGTCTTCCTCTTTTTCTCCTTTCCTCCTTTCCCCCCTGCCTCACTCCATTCTTTCCTTCCTTCCTTGCTTCCTTCTTACCTTCCATTCTCCATTCCACTATCCCTTTCTTCTTGGTTCAGTTCTAGTCCTTCTCTCATACTAATCTTCATTTAAACTCTTTTTTTTTCACCATCTTACATCTATCTTTAAAAAAATCAGTGATTCTTTGTTTCCTATTATATGCCAATATTTCAGGGATCAGTGACTTTATCTTCTCCAACTCTCATAGGTCTTCTTAGTCTCTCCACTAAATAACAATTAAGGCCTATAGTTTATAATTTAGCTTTTAATAATTAACCGCATTTTAACATTTCCTTTGCCTTCACTTGTGTTAGTCTTCTAATAGATGGGACCCAGAGGTGTTTAAGAATACTCATACCTGAGATTTTTGCATTCTATGTAGGATCCTAATTATGAAACAATATTCAATAAACATGAAGATCCTTTTATGAAATAATTGATACCTATCACTACACAAAATGATATTGTTAAATCCATGCCCTAACCCCAAAGTGGATAATGTTTTATAGCTAAAGAGCCTGATTCCACAAAATTTTAGAACTGCAAGAGCTAAGTCTTCATTTTACACATGAGGAAAATGAAGTTATGAAAGTGAGATTACTTGCCCTAATTATATATAATTAGTAGAAAAGCTAGAATTATAATACCTCCTTCCTGTATATTTTTGGAGTGGACCTTTGATTTAATTGAGGAATGAAGGCTATTTGAGGAAATTCATTTTACTATCATAAAGTCACTTACTATGGGTCTATTATGAGGTTAAATAATTTTTTCATATCAATGTAGCCAGCAAAGGTCAGAGATAAGTCTTGAACTCTGGATTGGCTGACTCTGAGGCTGACTTTTTATCCACTATGCTGCTCCTTTAGGAAATATCATATTCTTTATATTCCTTGAATGGCTACAGCATCTTTTTGACATGAGTATTCTCTTCATCAATAAAGGTGACAGATGAGATAACTGTTAATTTTTGATGTTCACAAATTATTTTGGTCAAAAATATCCATTACTTGATGAACCTACAAGCCATGAAAATCTCTAATTCAAATCCTAGCTATGCTTTGACTTACCTATATAACTTTTTTGGGGAAGTCATTAGAACTCTCTGAACTTCACTTTCCTCAAATGAAGAAATTGGATTAGTTGATGTCAAAGATTCCATATAGCTTAAACTCATTTTGGGTCTATAAATAGATAATATCATTAGGCCCATCATTGCCAAAACTTGCAAGGTTGGTTAGCTTTGGTATTATTTTCCATAAACAAAGAGTGAGTACCGTACTCTGATGAGAAAATACTCCTTCAAGAAATGGGATATAATTCAAATTATAATTTGAGATAGTAAATACAGCACTGTTATGGGTCAAGTCAGAATTTATGACTTAATCAAATCTATAGTGTTAGAAAACATTTGTGGATATACACACACCATATCCATTTTCTCTAATATGTTTCAATGGACAGTACTAAATTTTAAAGTTGTTTCAGTTGTTTTGGAAAAGGTAGTTTTAAAAATGAAGATATGCTCTGGATTATAAACATCAATAGTGGTATCATCTTATAATCAATCTATCTATATCTTCATTATTTTAGAAATAAGGTTTTAGATTATAATAAAATGGTGAGAAAGTTTTCTAAGGGGAAATTTTGGTGGAGGAAGGTTACACTGAATCTTAAAACCAGCTCATTCAACTGAGCCTTCTTTGGAAATAGAAGCAGACAGAAGGAGAATGAGACATATTTGAACCTTGCAGCCATATAGAACTTATTCTTGTCCTAAACCCTTATAACACTTTGTTCACACCCCTCTCTACACTTTCACACTATATTTTGAATTTAATTATTTGTGTACTTGTCTTATTTCCCTCTTGGTCTGAGGCTGTAGTGTTTTTGTTGTTGCCATGGAGAACAATCAGGACAGCAGCAGCCACTGGAGCTTTCCAGTTATAGGGAGTCCAGAAGAAATGAGATGGCAGGACCAACCACATGCACACCAACATACCCATAATTCAATTGTGGCACATTTGGATGAATTCTAAAAACAAGGATAATTGCCTAGGCCAACATCCTGGTACCTTCATCTGTAGCTTGACTTTTGCTCACTATCACTTAGACCTTGTTACAATTCTAGTTTTGACCCCTTTACTTCACTAATTCCCTCTTCACTCTCAAATTTCTAGTTGCACAATTCATCTTCCTTTTTCTTAATCTTATCTGTAACACTCTACCTCTTCAAATTGGGGAGGACTCATTCAACACCATGGATCCTACTAAAGCAAAACCTTTGATGCAGCTGGAGGAAATTATATGGTAGTACAATGAATTACAAATCTAGGGAAGGAATTCCTTACCTTACTAATTCTGCACCTCCCTCAAATCAAAAGTGTCTTTGTCTACAGAGCTAGACTTATATCCTTTGAATTCAAATGTATAAAACATTTTTGCAAATGGTAGTTTACTCTTGTATGTGACATGCAAGGAGAACTTTTGTTAGGTAGCAAATCAGCAGAACTTAACTCAATTTGCAAAAGTGATCTTCATCAATGAAATGTGAGACATCACAGCTTGTAAAGACAGGGAAGTAAGCTAGAGGTTCTTTCTCATTCATTAATGTTTCCAGGTAAGATGAGTGGACAAGAAAATTATTATTGAGAACAAGAGGGAAACATATGCCAGGAAAGGAATGCTTTTACCCAACAATAAGAATTTTTCAATAGGAATCCATCCCCAAATTTCCCTGAGCAAGGAAGAGGTCAGGGGGCAGCTAAATTTTAAGAAAAACCACAGAAATCAGAAACAAGGACAGTCATGAAGGATTAAAAAGATTTAATCTGAGAGAGAAACAGTCTTAAAATTCCTAATCCTAAAAAATGATATGTATTTGACGATGTACTCTGTGTTCCCACCTTATGTTATAAATTTTTAGTGATATAAAAGTAATATAAGATAAGGATCTTGCCCTCAACATAAGCCTGAAATTAGAAAATGTATTACTAATAATAACTTATATTTCCAGTATCTTACAGCTTAAGAAGTGCATTCATCACAATAACCTCATAAAAGAGATAGCATAAGTATTATTATTATTTCCATTTCAAAGATGTAGAAGCTGAGATTCAAAGAAATGAAGTGATGCTCAGGATCCTAAAGCTAATTCCAAAGTTGAAATTTACTGCTTCTTTAGGGGACTATACTTCTAAGTAGTTTGTTTTTGGCCACACTTATATAGTATAGGCATGAATACAGGACAAAAAAGTGGTATATAAGGGCTCTGTCAAATAACTTCCCACATTGAAATGTTTTGTTTTGTTTTTTCTTGGCTTTATTTTAGTGTCAATCTAAAGAGAATCTTGTAATTTTTGTAGTCTATTGTCCACATTTAAAAACATACTATTCACATAAAGGAATGAACAGAAATTTCAGGGATCCACCAACCTGAAATCAAAGATTTTTATGGTCCAAGGGGTACATGCAATTTAGCCACAGATACATGAATTTTAAAAATTGACTTAATTTTCAAGATAAAAATTCTACTGGGCATTTGTCTCATTTCTCAATCTGTGTCAGTTCAGATCAAATTTGAGGTTCTTGAGCATAAAGATTATTTGATTCTTTGTTTTTAATCCCTAGAGCCTTGTATATTTGCTGGCCCTGCATATGAACTTACTATATGCTTCTTGATTAATTGGGATCAGAATCAGATGTATTTTCTCTAGTTTACTGCTCAAAATTTACCTTTACTCTGTTTCATTTCCTTTTCTAAGTAGAAAAGATCTCTCTGAAAAAAGGGCTATCTTTGGAAACATTAATATTTATTCGTTGAAAATATGTGACTTCCATGTCATGACACATCACAGTTTCAAAAGAATTAGAGCTCCTGTTCTTATAGGTAAACAGAAAACGGGAGTAGCCTACAATGTGTTACCATAGAACAATGATGGTGAACTTATGGCACAGGTGCCAAAGATGGCACACTGAGTGTTTTTCTCTGTGGGCATGAGGCTACACTCCCTCCTCCAGAATTTGTTACTGGAAAGGCAGAGGGACTTAGACAGGGCTGCTCCCTTCTCTTTCTCCACCATGCCTGATGACATATTTTCATATCTCTTGTACCTTTGCCCAGCAGCCCAATGGGAGCTCACAGGGAGTCAGTTGGGCAGCTGACAAGCTGGAGTGGAATGGAGCACTAGGGTCACTCCCCTCCCCCTCTCTACACTTGCTGAGGATATTCCTCACTTCACCCACCTTTCCACCCAACAACCCTAAGCGAGTGCCTTATTCCTCCCCTGTATAGGGTAAGGGGGGGGGGGGGGCAGAGTGTACCCAGCACTCAGTGACAGGGAAGGGCATGTCATTTGGCTTGGGGATTTGGGTAGGGGCAGAGCTGGGACTCCTTCTCTAAAAGGATCGCCATTACTTCCAAAGAAGATGTGTATGGAGATTTCATTAAAACAGAGGTATCGAACTCATGGCAAGAGGAGCCGCCTCCCTGCCCAAGATACCTGAGGCAGTAGAAGCAGAATAAAATATAACTGGGAAATATTTAACAAAATAAATAAAACTATAATAAGACATAGATAATGATGACTTGTGGTTTTCTAAATCAATGTGGATCTTAAATTTGTTTCTATTTAACATTAAGGCCACTGATATAAAGGATGTTATGAAAATTATTTATCATCAGAATAGGAAGAAAGTCAGCCAGTGAATTATGTTAGCAATAATAAGCCATAATGGATGTCCAGCCTTCTTGTTCTATTGGTGTCTACAATATCAAGAGATCTAGAGGAAAGATTCTAGCATGCTGGGTGAATCTTTTAAGAAGAGAACTCTAGGCACACTACACGTTTGTGCAATTGTAAATTTGTTTTGATACAAATTTAAAAATACAATTGTAAAGACACGTTCCTCTGGATATGAAGTCACTAGTGAATTTAGCTGCGAGAGCTTACATTGATGGTACATTGATGGGAACATTGATCCATTGAAATACTGAAGCTTTAGTTTTGAAGTGGTATGGGAATGGGTGTATAGTGGAAAAAGCTTTGAATTTAAATTCCAAGAATCTGGTTTTAAACTTGATTTTGCTACTCATTACTTGGTGATTTCAGGGAGGTCATTTTGCCTTGGTAACCCTTAAGATCTTAATCTATAAAATGAGAATTGGAGAAGATGGTTAAGAACCTTTCCAGCTATAAGTGTCTTGATTTTTAAATCCCCAGTTGTTACCTGAATTGGGAATCAGTAGTTGTGGGTTTTTCCCCCTCTTCTCTCTATACTGTGTTTATATCAATAAGCTTATTCTTTGTAAAGGGTCATAAAATGATAAATCTAAAGTGAGAAGGGTTCAAATATGTCATCAAGTGAAACTGTTTCTTTTTAAAATTGAATGACTTGCCCAAACTTACACAGAAAGGGTCAGATTTGAATGCTAGACCTCTGACTCCAGAGCCAGGATTGATTTTTCTCCCATTTTGCCACAATGTAAAGTTATCATCAGTGTATTTATACTATACTGTAAATGACCAACAAATATGTTGGGGGCAACAAGGGGAGTTTTCTTTTAACAATTGAATAGCTAAATGTAACAGCATGTACCTGTAATAGTGAGAATTTAGATTTCAGTGAGTGGGGGTAAGGCAGATATAATTTTAGATGGAAGTCCTTTCCAACCCTACTAAAACTATACTACGTACTAGTGTCAGGCCATTACTTTGTCCATTTTAAGTAGTCCTGGATTACTTTTTTCCCAGTAAAGATACTGAGCCTTAAGATTGGAGGGATTTTTTATGGCATTTAATGTTCTTCCAGTTGCTGACGATAAACTCTGTTTCATCCTGCCCAATATTCCCCATTCCAGCTTCCAAACACCCTATTTTTAACCCTATTGTTGTTACTGTCAGTCTCTCTGTCTGTCTTTTTTATTCTATCTTTTTCTCTCTTCCTCTCATGCCTATCCTCTGGTAAAAGGAAAAGCAAATGAAATTACAGGAAAAATTTTCTTTGATTAACTTTTGGTATGCTGACTAATTTAGGCATCATCTGATTTCTTTAGTTATTTTTTCCTATCTGAAAATTTGTTTTCCACTCCTTTTAGTCTAGGAGCCACCTCAGTGTTCCTAGATAAATGCCCTTTCCTTGATTCTTGAAGAGAAATAATTCAAGCTATGACCATTGCCCCATTATATAATAGTCCCACTGGGCTTGGGGTACCTCTCATAGTGGTGAGTGAGTTTTAAGTGAATCCCTCCTTTATAATTCCCACCCATTTTAGGAGCTCAGGGAAATATTAATAGTTTTCCTTGTTAAACAAAACAAAGACAAAAACAGAAACAGCTAATGAATAACATATGCACAGCTATTGTATAGGGAAATTTGGCTATCAATAGTATAACTGGACAGAAGGCATGTGAACAAATTAAGAGCCAGATAAATATTACATACAATAATTCTGTGATTAGCTATAAATATGGTATGCTAAAGTGTATTGCCCTGGGGGTAGTACAGTTAAAATTGGGATAGAGATTTTGATGAGAAGAGAATCAGAACTCAACCAACCAGGACTTGGAATTTTAAAAAGCCCCTGAGACCAGTCCATGTTACAGAGGCATTATACATCACCAAGGAGAATTTCATTTTCCTGTGTCCCTCCCTTGAGGTTTTTGAGTGGAGAGGTTAAGATGATCTCTGGCTTCTTTGTTTCCTGAGGCAGGCTTCCTTGGGCTGTGATGTCCATTTGTGTTAAAGGGCTTAGCCACAGGCAATTTGGTCTTGTTGCTTTTTTTTATTGCTCATATGCTCCACTGGAGTCATAATAAGATTAGCTCCAAGAAAGTAAACATCATGACCCTACTTTTTGCTGCAACTTGTTCTACAATGTCAGGAAAGTGTAAATTCTGTGGCTAAATCCAGTCATTTTAAAAAACCCCGAATGCCTCAGAAAGTCCTCTCACTGCTAGTGATTTATGTTTTCTGCTTTTGTGAACCATGATAGAAATATGGTCTTCTATATGAGGATAAAGTGTAATATTCTCATGTTGGCAGTATATATCTTTGGTGCAAATTTTGCTGCACTTAGAAGCTATGTAATCTCAGCAAAGCTTTGGCTGTTTTTAATCTTGGAGGAAACTGTGTGTGTGTGTGTGTGTGTGTGTGTGTGTGTATGTGTGTGTGTGTACGCGTGTGTATTTTCTGGCAATGTATCAGATGAAGACCACACTTAGCATAAGCTGCTCTGTTTGCTTTCCAGGGAGATAAATGAACTTACAATTTTACAACACATTCAAAGACAACGTTTGGTGAATGGCATGGTGAATGTGGCACAATACTTGGAGGTGGAAAGACCTGGCTTTGAGCCCTGCCTCTGACTGTTCATAGTTGTATGACCCTGTGCAAGCCACTTAACTCCCCAGAACCTCTGTCTCTTCATGTGTAAAATGGAGCTAATAACAAAAAGGCAACACTTGTTTTACAGGATTTGATGTAAAGAAAGGGTTTTATACCCCTTAAAACATGATGGAAATAGAAACTGTTATATTATTGTGGACCTTCACAGAGTAGCAAACTATTTGTATGGAACTGAACTTACATTAACAGCTCACTTTCATATAGCCCTTTAAAGATGATAGAAGCTTGCCTCTCAGCAACCCCATTAATGAAGCAGAGCAAGTATCATTAGCCCCATTTTGCCCATGATAAAAGGAGTCTCAGTGAGGTTAAGTGTTTTACTTATAACCAATATATTACAAAGTTGTGTTTACGGGGATTCTAGTTCATAATCACAGAATAGCTGAGCTAGAAGGAATTTCAGAATTCATACAATCCAAAACTCATTTTAAAGAAGAAACTGAGTCATTGAGACTTTAAGTAATTTCCCTACGGTCACACAGCACACAGTTAATAAAGTCTGTCTCTGTCTGTTTATCTATCGATCTATCTATCTATCTATCTATCTATCTATCTATCTATCTATCATCTCTCTCTCTCCCTCTGTCTCTCTGTCTCATTCTATCTTTCTGAACACTATTCTTCTGACTATGAGTTCAATAGCAGAGACTAGGAATCTACTGCTGGCAGGTGAGTGAAGAAATATTCTATTCATTTCCCATCTTAAGTAGTTATTCTTATTCATCTCTTCCTCCACCACCACTGAGTTTTCTTTGATCTATCTTCATGCCCCGTGAATATCCCTGAATTCTTGAAGACCATAGAACTGAAGCATAGACTGTGGCAGAACCTATCAAGGTGGAAAGATTGCAAGGATAGTTTGGGAGGAAAAATGAATCTGCTTTCTGAAGACTGATCTAGCTAAGTACAATACAATAGGCTGGCTCCTTGGTGAAAGATTTGGCAACCATAGAAACAAATCAACAACAACAAAAGCAAATTCACAAACTTGCCAGTTATTATGTGTGAATCACTTCTTTTCTATCTATAAAGAGAGTGGCAAAGTAAAAGGAAAAGAGAACAGAGAGTGCTATGAATCACAAATTTTAGACCATCTGAAAACATGAAATGAGTTTATGCTCTAGTAATGACATTTTTTCCCAATTACCTAAAAAGGACATACCACTGGAAGAACTAAATTGTAGTAATCTTGATATTTTCTCTATAAATAAAGCCAGAAGACAAAAGGAATTTGCAGTGAAATGGAAGTTTGGTTCATAAGTTCTCCTTGAAGAGACAAATAAAGGAATTGGCTATGTTGGGTTTATTGTATATGTAGAGGCTGTTAGAAATAATATTTCATGGTACATTTGGTCATTTTGAGTATTTGAAGAAAGACCACCATACAACTTATATGCCAATTGTTTTTGTAAGGAATGAAATGATGGGGAAAATTTAAAAAAACACTAGATAAGAACCTACAAACCAAATCAATATACACTTTGATACTTAATGACTTCTACAAATAGATAGGCAGAGGTGAAGTTGTGATAAACTATCTTTAAAAATATGATCCTGCAGAAAGGAACCAGAGAAAACAAAGATTTGTCTATTATACAGAAGCTTCATGCCTTTGATTCATGACTATTTTCTAGGCTAAAAGAATTAGAGATATTTTTAATGAAGAATCACTAAAACATCACAAAACAAAATTAGTTAATATTTGACAGATGTGGGGATCATTCTCAAATTAGCTCCCCTTGTAGTCAGACCAATAACTTATTAGAGTAGAAATAAAATTCATATAATATTTGAAGAAATAATAAAATAACAGATATGATATGTAATTAAAACACCCCAACTTCATTAATTAAATAAGTTATTTATACTAAAATAGTAGGCATTCATACTAAAAAAAGAAGCAAACTGTTGGCATGGTGGATAGAGTGCTAGACTTATCAACAGGAAAATCTGAGTTATGGCTTCAGACAATTATTGGTCAAGTCACTTGCATCTGTCTGGCTCAATTTCTTCATCTTTAAACTGAGGACAAATATAGCACCTATCTTCCAAAGTTGTTTCGATAATCAAATGAGATAATACTTGAAAATCACTTTTTAAACCTTAAATTCTATAAATGTTAGTTATTAACAGAGAATTTATGGAGAAAATAACATTGAAATCAATCATGATAATTTCATGCACAAGTTTAACTGATGTAAATCAACTGTCAAAAAAAGGAGACTAAAAGGGACTTTAAAACTTAGTCAACAAATGCTTGACATACTTTTCAATCAAAGAGCAATGAGAGGCAAGAGCAACATTAGCTTAGAATATGAACTTGTCTTTAAAATCTTTTGGCAAAGGTTGGTGTATGATGAGAAGCAGTATTTTTTCATAAAATACCCCTTTGACAAGGATTTTCTATACCCACTGTCCAAATTATACAACGGCATCCAATAATAAGTGATTATAATAATAATAAATTATATAGATTTCTTGACTTAGAAACAATGAAGGGAGAAACAGCTTAAACAAAGACTCAGCTCAGCCATCTTATCATCTCAAATACATTTGAGTTTGCAGATGGAAGGAGAACATCACACAAGTGAAAAAATATTTTAATTTTTTAATAATTGATTTTTTAAGATTTTAAAATATAATTAAACATTTGGCTATCACACATAGAAAAAATCACTCAGACATCAGAGTACTGGTTATGGTTTCCAGAGTAAGTACAACTGACCCCAAAAAGGACAATGGGATAAGCAAATAGATTTGAACAAAGGTACACAAAAGAAGTCCGAGATGGTAGCAGCATAATTTTCATGTCATTGATAGATCTGAGGATCTGAAACAGGGAAAGATATGAAAACACAAAGCAAATCTTGGACTTTATTAGTCAAAAACCATGTGATGGAGAAAGTCTACCAATATATTTGCCTACATTAGCATGTATATACATGTTTTTTATAGGAATAATCTATATACACCAAAATTACCCTTGATAAAGATGTTCCAAACTAATATTCTGATTTTTGCAAGTAG
The DNA here is from genome assembly GCF_027887165.1 of Monodelphis domestica. Lineage (NCBI taxonomy): Eukaryota > Metazoa > Chordata > Mammalia > Didelphimorphia > Didelphidae > Monodelphis > Monodelphis domestica. The sequence goes on along the minus strand of NC_077227.1, from coordinate 657,192,935 downwards.
CATTTTGTAGGAGACAACATCAGGGAAATTACAGTTGACTAAAAGATGTAGAAAATATGGGATCTAAATGTTTGCAATATTCATTATTTTAAAAATTATTTGATTAGTAGGACAAAAATTGCTTTTTAGAGTCTCCTCTAAACTAGATTTCTCTAAGCATACTATCTAAATAATATAGGATTGATTCATATAATATTGATAGACATTCATAGATATCTTGATAGATATAATTGATAATTATATAGTTACAGGATTTCTCATTAGCTATTATTAATTATTATCATTGAATTTATGCTTCACTTTAAGGTTTACAAAGTTCTTTAGATACATTTCATTTGATCATCACGGGGAGAAACTCTGAAAGTTCTGTACTCACATTTTATAGGTGAAGAAATGGAAGCAGAAAGAATCCAAGTGATTTGTTTCAGGTTACTTAAGTAGTAAGTTCTTCCTGACTTCAAGTTCCCCACTCTACTGCATGAAATAACTCCAGTATAGCAATAGTTGTTTGACTTCTCTTTAAATATTACTATCCTATGTGGATTAAACAGAGAGACATACCATTGTCAGATGTGTTCACCACTGATATGGAGAAGATCCAGTGAAGACAGATTCCCTGTGGATGTGGAGGTCCACCATAAGTTCCCAATTAAAGCTGAAATTGTGTTTATTCTTTTAAACCTTAAGCACTAAGGAGTTTTAAATGAGATGTATAATCACTAAGAATAGTTTGGCCTGCATACCCCCACAGGAAAAATCAAATGGAGAAAGAATGGTAAGCATTTAGATCCACAGCCTGTGGTGCTTGGTCAACAGTATACAAGTTTTTGGTAGATTTTGGATGCAGGGTTTTACAGGACCAAAAGAGTAGGCTTGATTGTCTTTTGGAAATGGTAAAGTTATTTTAAGGGACCTCCAAATTCCTCCCTGAAACAAAAGGCCATCTTTTCATCTTTTAAAAGATGATTTAATAGATTCTCTCCTGCACTTTTGAATCTAAGAATGCTACAGTCTCTGGAGATTTGAAGTTGAGAATCATCTGAAGAACAAGAGTGTGTAAGCGTTGTATCTCTCTGTATGGATGTGAATCTAAGTGGTAATAAAATATGAAAAAGGAATTATGAGGAAGAGGTATTCTTATCTTATAATCAAAATGGAGGATAATAGAAGATGCATATTTTAAATTGCTATCTCTGTGGTTTCAGGAAAAGTTATAGAAGGTACTCAGCCTACTTTATGGACTCCCCTGTAGCAAACCTCACAGTAAACATGGGCAAGAGACATAGAAGAGGGGAAGTTGTGGTTAGGTTATGATTTAATTCATGATAGGAATACCAATTTTTTTGCTTCAGTCATTTTAATTCATAAATGAATCTAGTAATCTGGAATTTATTTTTCACATATTGTATTAATTCATATATATTAGGGAGAATCACTATGTATTCCTGTGTCTGGGATCTGGGTCAGATATACCATATAGAAAACTACTTTTTTGCATTTTAGGAATATCAATATTGATGAAGTCATATATCCATTTGAATACTGGATATGTTCAGTTCTATTTTAAAAAAAGAAAAGGAAACTAGATATCCCTTTATGAATATAGATGAAAAGGGAAGACACAGAAAAGATCTAAACATAAATGAAACATTTGATTGCAAGTACCCATTTTAATCATACACAACTAGGTTATATCATTTGGATTTGACCCTAATCACCAACCAAAAAACTTTCATTTCAAATAAAACCCAACAAGTTTATTCCCTTTAGTTAGCCTTTATCGGAGCTCACCTTAAATATATCCATTAGCTGCTTCACCAATGCTTGTTAAATGAAAGACGGAGAGACTCTTGACTAAAATACAATTAGATGATCTCTAAACTGAATATATCGCCTGTGAAATGAAAGGTCTATACCAGGTGACCCGTAAGGGTCTTATGCTCCAGAACTATGCTCCAGTAATTCTATGTATTCTCCCAATTAATGTTCTTTAAAAATGCTCAGAGCATTTCATTGTTCTACTGTTTTCTCCAATACTTGGCACTTGGGAAACACAGAGGGCCAGAAACTCTCCACAGCAGAAAGGGGATCCCAAGAGAAAAGTGAAAGCAAACAACTGACTATTATGCCAGCCATCATACCAAATATCCACAGGGACTAAGCTATCTCTATAAGGTCAGGACTTAGAGTTCATTACTAGGTCTTTTTTTTTTAAACCAGACTTACTTTATTTGAAAATAAAATGCAAGAAAAATTGATGCAATGGGACTAAAAATTAGGAGGCCCAAGTCCAAATCTAATTCTGCCTTTACCATAGTCTGGAACCCTGAGTTAACTAGCTATGTAACCCAAAACAAATTATTTAGCCTCCTGGTGCCTAGTTTCCTTATATATAAAATAGGGACAATAATGCTTTTGAAATCTACTTCATAGTGTTGTTGAGAGGAGAATACTTTGTAAATCTTAAAATACTATGTAAAATGGAAATTATTATTGTTAGGTATTTTTAGTTGTTGTTAGTTTCACTTGAGGTTTACATAGGTTTGGGATGGCTTAATAACCAAATCCCTTTCAATAAATATCAAGTATTAGGTAAATACATAAATGAAGGGCATGTATTGGGTTATTATGCAATGATAGGGGAGTTTGTGGGGTATACTCTTAATGTTTGAGGTTGATCTCACCAACAGCAACTGTGCTCTCCTGCAAAATGTCCCCTGGTGTCACTTTCAGAGAACAAATGTGAGGATGGATGGTCTCAGTCAGTGTGGCATTTCTGATGTTCTTAAGAAAAATATGTTTGTTTGTTGCCCAAAATGACTAATAGTTCACACTCCAATAAAAACATCATTTTTAAGAGAAGAGATTGCTTTACAGCCAGTATACAGCAAAATAAAATATCTCACATCCACAGCGCATGTCCACCATCGTCTATAAAGGGGTTTTGTATAAATTTTTTTTCTTCTCTTTCCCCCTCTTCAAATGCACATTCAGTTGAATAGATTTCCCTGGAGTTTGATTCTTCACCCATCCAATGTTCTGACCCTTGACAGGCTGCAAGACATGGATTGGGATGGTTATTGGAGTGTTGAGAAATCACCATTTGAGCAAGAGAAGGCTGCATTTCATTGGATTGCAGGGCAATGGCAAGAAGGCTCACAGTTTTCCTCTGCCAAAGCCAGTCTCTCCTAGTCCTCACAACTTTGGTCTGAATAAGCTCAAGTGTACCCACTTTGGCATATACAGTGAGTCATCCTGGAAGTCTTTTTTTTATCTGTCCCTTTAAATATACTGGGATGGGGAATGTGAGGGCAGAAAAGGTTCTCATTTTAAATCATTTTTAATCTTTTCTCTGTCTCTCTGTATTCCTTATTACCTTTCTCCATTTCTCTTCTCTGCTCTCTTCCTCTCCCTCCATTTCTTCCTCCTTCATTTATTTCCTTCTGAGGCAGAGCTAGGTGAGACAGTGGTTAGAGTTTTGGTCCTAGAATGAAGAAGAAGAAGACCTGAATTCAGAATAAAATGATATGTTATGTCTAGCTTGAGGCCCAGTTTTAGAAATTTATTTTCTGTGTCATCCTGGGCAAATAATTTTGCCATCATTAACCTCAGTTATCTCAACTGTAAAATGGAAAAAAAAATGATAGCACCGAATTCATATGGTTATCATGAGACTAATGAGATAATATTTGTAAATTATTTAACATATACCTGGAACATAGTAAGTAGGTGCTGTTTAAATGTTTATACCCCTCCCCTTTTCCTCCAGGGCATCTCTTACTTATTCCATTTCCAATATATTGTAGTCATTCAAATTCTACTTTAGCATCAGAAAATTCAAAGGCTCAAAATAGATTACCAATCAGATTATGATGGAGCCAGGAGTCAGAGGCCCTTTTGGCTGACAAAGAGAGTTAATTAACACAGGATATCCTGCTTACTTGTCTGTGAGGCTATCTAATATCATGCTTTAATTTTTCTCCTTGATGTGGTTCTAGAAAAAAGTGAATACAACAGTCAATATCCATGTCCTCTTATCTGAATTACACCTGATGGTTTGCTTCGTTGGGACTGAATCATAGAATCACAGGCAAGGAAAGAAGCTTAGTGGTCATCTCATATTTGGCCTAATCAATTAATTCCCTCACAAGTTGTCCATTCTTTGATCAGATTTTCTAGTGTTCTTTGTTCTATATACAATCTGTTTCCCCAGATTAGACTTTAAGTTCCCTGAGGACAAGAAGTAACATTCATTCATTCATTCATTCATCTTGTAGACCTTAATTAAGTGTCTGCTATATGAAAAGACATCATAGTTGATCAGAAGGAGAAATGCAAAGAATAACACCTTTTTGCTGTTATTCAGTTGTCTTCACTCATGTCCAACTTTTCAGGATTCCATTTACAGTTTGTTTGTTTTGGCAAAGGTAGTAGAGTATTTACTACTTCCTTCTCCAGTCTATTTTACAGTGGAGAAAAGGGAGGCAGAGTTAAATGACTTGCCTAGAGTCAGACATCTAGGAAGTGACTGAGGCCAGATTTAAATTCAGGAGCTTGAATCTTCTTGTTTCAAGGCTCACTGTGCCACCTATCTGTATATGTTTTTAGTTTCCATTAAGCTTCATTGTTTTTATAAGGTGTTTTGTACTCTGGAATATGCATGCCTGGAAAAAAAATGCTTGTGAACTGAGCTACAACTTCTTGTGAAAGTGAAGGAATTGAGACCCTAAATACTCCTGAAGGTGTTTTTAATCTTAGCACAGATTCCCACAACAGGACCCTTGCTCTCCATGTATATTATTACCTTTCCATCTTTACCAATTTAGGAGAAAAGTTAATAATTATATATTTTGATAATAGTTTTGATGATGAAAGTATCTTGACTTTCTACTATCATTACTTTTTTTGGGACAATCTGATCTTTTGGTCCAATTTTTTGTCCAATCAAAGTGACTTCATTTGTATTTGGTCAAATCCAAATAGGGCATTCATGTAAAAAATAGGTGTTTTAGGTTTTTTTTTTCTTTCAAAGGTAATTCTACAAAAACCATTCTAGGATGTTAGTTCTCCGCTCAAGAACTTATAAGGGCTCTTCATTAGTTGATCCTGCTATTTAATTGACATGTGGCCTTGAGATGTCATTCAGCATCCTGAGATATTAGTTTCTTCATCTATAAAACTCAAGTCTTTTCATTCCAGTAAAGTTGGACTATCTCCTCCTTCTTCCTGCCACAGCTAAAAACAATACATACAAAAATGACATTTCCTAAGAAACTACATAGTACTGTTTTCCTGTTGAGTTTGAGGCATACTAATATCTATGGTAAGAAGAAGTGAAGTTAGTATAATTTGAATGCCAAACTGAAGAATTTGTCTGCTATTGTAGATTCAATAAGAAGAAGGCTTTGAAGATTTTTGTGATTAGTCCTTTGTCTTGGAAATATTAATTTGGTAGTGTGTGCAGAATAGATGGCAAAGAAGAGAGATTGGAAGGCGGAGAAAAGTGCATACTTTTAACTAAGAGACTGAGTTAAGCAATACTTTGTGACCAATATTCTAGTAGTTTTAACTGAAGTCATGGTCAGCATCAATCTCCTTGTCATTGCATCATCCAAATATGATAATAGATTATGTATATCCAGAAGAAACTCTACATAGGTAGTCTCTTTTTGGCACCTTTTTGGCCCTATTGTCTAAGTCCCTTGTTTCTGAAAGTAAAAAAAAATTGGAGTCTAGAAGATTGATGCATATATAAGGTAGAAACATGATTTCTTATTTCAGATGGCTCAGTGATGCCAAAAGAGTAAATCTTTCTCCCATGTATATTAGAGGTTCCAGGTTACAAATCCAATACTAGAGGAAATGAGGCAGGAATCCCAGTTTCATATGTTCAATTGTAGAGGAAGTTACTGGAATGGGAGTCTTGATGCATGTCAGCCCCCTTCTATGAGAGTATTGAGCAGTGATGAAAGACTGATAGAGAAGTAAAGAAACGTTCCTCAGCCTATAATTGGCTTAAAAGATTCTTCCTAACCTGGATCCAACCTGTCTTTCCAACTTGACTTCCCACTGTTCCTGAATATTAAAGCTTTTTCTCTAATAAAACTGCTCCTGTCACTATTCTAGCAGCATAATACATTCAATCTTTCCTCCTTTTCTATTCTTATTCTGTTGCCCAACATGGATTGCCCTCTCTATCTAAATCTTATCCATTCATTGAGGTTCATCTCAAAACTCCTTTAACTCTCTGAACTAACTCTTTCCTGATAATGAGCTCCAGTTCACACCAATCTTTTTCTCTTTCTCTGTCATCTTACAAATTGAGTAACTATATTACAGTCTGTTTTATTGGCATTTCTATTACTTCTCCAGAATATTAAGTTCCCTGAAACTTAGTTCAAGGAATAGCCTATCTTTTTTGAGCTCCCTAAAGCACATAGAGGGTGTTCAGTATGTGTCTATTAATTGTCATGTTATAGAAGGAGAAGTTTTTCCCATGCCTAATCTTACTTTTATCAATTTGTGAGTCCTTGGGTCTCCAAAAGGAAATCTTAACAGACATAAAATTTTCATGATGATAATCTTTATTGGGCTAAAGAAGTAGACCTAATCTCACCCAAACTCTCCAGCCGATTTTCTGAGTGTTTTAAAAAGAAGAAGAAATCAGGGCCATTTTACAGACTTAAAATTGCTGTATTAGAATGGAAAGCCATTATGGATGGCCAGCTTTTATGCTGTAGGGAAACAATTCTTTAGAAGCCTTTCATGGTAAAATAACAAGAATTTTCATTATCTGAGATATAGGGTTAGATAAGGCAAGAGTTTATACATCATGGTCAGCACTTCAGTATAGATATAGAAATCATATTTAGGCAAACTTATATCATAACAATGACTACAGGAAAGATTGCCTTCCATTGGAATGAATTAGTCCAGCCAATTCTCCCCACTTTTTCAAAGTCCTCCTTACTCAATGTTCTAGGACAACTTTAGATGATCAGAGTGACTCCATACTATTTCAATCTCTCCCTTTCTGCACATACTTTTCTTTTAGCTTTTAGTGTCTGTACACTTTATGTGGAATATTATCCCTTGCATTTCTGGTCATTAAAATCCTACTCACTATTTAATGTTCAAGCAACTTCTAGCTTTTACTTGCAAAAATCCCAGATACTCAGGCAAAAGTAACCCCCATTTCTTTTGAATCTCCCTCCAACACTTTGTTTATACCTCTCATGCACATTATTTCATTTTAATATACCTTATTTCCTCCTACTATAGTGTAAATTCCTTTAAGTCAAGGAATATTTTAGTAATTTAATTAACATTTAATTAATAAAATTAATAAATAATAATTAACCTTGTAATGCCCTAGTCACCTATGAACACATACACATTACAAGTATTCAATAAAGATTTGTTCAGTTTTTAATATGTTCCTCCAGTTGTTTTGCAGTGCCAGATTTTTCATGATTGCCTATTCTGTAGTCTTTCCACTGTGCCTATCCCAAATACGTATAATGAAGTACAATAAGGGGAAAGATGCACAGTAATATTCCAGATTTTTCCCTATTTTATGGTATTGATTTTTATTTACAATGATATACATCTCATTGTGTGCATGTTGTTTTTCTCATTAGACTTTATGTTCCTTGAGGTCAGGCACCATGTTTTTGCCTTTCTTCTGTACCCCAAGCACTTAGCCCAGTGCCCAGCATAGAGTTGTCAAGGCTTTGTTCTCAGAAGTCCCCAAACATCATGAGGTAATGTTTTGAATTTAAGGGAGGCAGAGCTGTACAAAGTCATCGATCTCATTTTTTTCTTTCATTGACATGGAAGTAGAGTGGCAAGACAAAAGTCTTATCCAGGTTACAGTGGATGACTTTGGCATCTTCAATATCTGACCAAATTCTAAGTGTGCTTTAAGACTTATTTCAGCCACCTTCATGGTCATTGAAACAAATTGTTCTCACCCTCACAGTCTTCTGTGGGAAGTTTTTTTTTTTTTTTTTTTAATGCTTGGACTAGAAATCCCCCTAACTCCTCTATGGGTTCAAGGCCTATTTGTTTCAAACAACCTGGTTTAGTCTGCCTGCCAAGATAGTTTTACAAGAGGATGGCCACTGGGCATGTTATGGGTTCTTGAAGCCCCGATGAAAGGTGACAGGTTGAAATAAAGAATAAATAATAAATAAAAGGGGGGATTGTAATAGAGACGTGTGAGAGAGAGAGATTTTGCAGGACTAATGTAGACCAAGATGCAGGGCTGGAGATCTAGCTCTAGATGTCTGTCAAAAGAGGATTCCAATGGAATGTCCCTGGTTGGTGCCAGTTTGAGCTGACAGGGAGGAGGGACTTTAGGGACTTTGTCTCTGACTGGGAGACATACACTCTCTCTCCCTGGAGGTTTGAAGCTGGCTGAAAGACTTTTGTGAGGCTGATTTGATTTTTTTTTGTTTTCTCTGACTCTGAGCAGTTGAAGTTGACACTGAGAAGAGAAACTTGGATTTTGGGACTTGGTCTCTGTCTCCCTGGCTCTGAGCAGTGGAAGCTAATCAGGGCAGAAGCCTTTGAGTTGGTGGTCTATAAGAGAGTTGAACTAACCAGGAGAAAAGGAGAGACTTTGAACTTTGTTTCTTTCTGGGATTAAGCTGAGAGACCTGACTGATTTGTGAAAAATAAGAAGATTTTTGAAAGGACTGCTGTCCTCCATTTTCATAACTGTCTAAGAGTCACAGTTGTGACTCCCCAAACCCTCAATTTTATCTCATTTAGATTAGGGAAATTCCTCATCCCTCTTATCTCAGTTTCCCATCCTGTTATCCCAATAAATCCCTTGACTGAGAAAGCAACTAGAGTATCATTATAGTTCACTCAGGAGGGAGGGAAGGAGCCAAAGACTTCAAGAAGATTTGGGAGGTGAGGGAGACAAAAGGGAGAAGTTGGTTAAGGGAGGGAGTGAGGGAGGAAGGGGGTTAGGAAATAGATTGATCAATCAGTAATCAGTTGGGATAAGTAGGCAAACCCCAGAAGAAACCCCAGAGTAAACCCCAGAGCAGTCCCTTATAAGTAGTTCCCCTGTGTACCAGCATCCCTGTGTGTGGCATCTTTGTCCCCCAGCATTTCTGTTCTATGTCCATTACCAATAAGCAGCCTCAGGTACCCATTAGCAGTCCTCTCTAGGCACAGCCAGCCAGAGAACAACAGTTATTGTTGAAGAAACAGTTTCCCCTCCATTTATCCTCTCTAATTCAACAAGTAATAAGTTTCCTTCAGTTTAATCTTTATTACAAGGTAGACACTAAAGGTGGATGAGAAGCCCTGAAAAGAGCTCAACACACTCTCAAACCAGAGTGCTAGTCCTCCCTGAATGCTCCATATACCCCGCCCCTCAGCATATAGTAAGTATATAATAATTGTTGTTGACTTTCTGACTGGGGATGGCTTTGTCATCATCTTTGAGTGAAGAAATAATGTTGGTTTAGGGAATGGTTTTTCCTTTCTTAATGTTTCCCTCCCCCCATAATCATTTTAAAATATAATATACATATAAAAACATTTATATATTTTTTTCTATTTCTGAGGCTTTTGTGATACGGTGTTGGCAAATCAAAGAATGTTTATATCACATGCATCTCACGGAAAATAAAAACATGAGGATGTTGGTTTATCAGCTTCAGATGAATAAAATTCTATTGAATTTTAAAAACCCAAACTTCATGTGTTAGAATTGATACTAACTATTGGCTTTAAAGCAGATGAGTGGTCAGGGCTAGGCAACTAGGATTGTGATTTGCCAGGGTTACCTAGCTAGGAAGTGTCTAAGATCAAATTTGAACCCAAGACTTCTCATCCCCATGACTTTCTTTCCACTAAGTCCATTAGCTGCCCCTCCATTGAATTTAGTAAGGATTGATTAAACATACTAGGTGCTAAGGACAGAACAACAACAACAAAAACAATCTGCCCTTGAGGAACTTATGTTCTTTTAAGAACCAGGAGTCAAGCTGTAAGAAGATACATTATATATTCCTATTTAGATAAATACATATAGATATGTGTATGACATGATTTTGGGGGAAAGATGGGAAACACTAATTGCTCATTCAGTCAAGAAAGGCTTTCTTGGCTGATGGCACATAACTTAAGCCCTGAAGGAGGCTAGGGATTACAAAAATAAGAAGGAAACAGAGTCTAGACTGGGATACAGTCAATGAAAAGGCATAGAAATAGGAGCTGGAATGTTAAAATCATCACAGACCAATTTGGCTAAAATAAAGAGTGTACTTAATGTGAAAGAAGCCTAGTTAATGGGAGTGGTGAAGAGATGAGCAGGCCAAACCACAATGTTTGTCTTTTACATGTCTTAGAAGAAATAGGAAGTCCCTCTAGGTCACTGAACCATGAGAGAGACATAGCTAAACCTATGCTTTAGAGAAAGTATTGTGATATGATATATGATGAGTGTGGAGTTCTGTGTAAATGAGAAAGCAAAAAGAATGGAAACAGGAATTCCAATTTGTTGATGATTTCAATTATCCATACAAAAGAAAATGAGGATTGAAATGATAATTAAATTAGGGGAGTGGAAAGGATGGTGGAATCAACAAGATTTGGCACAGAATTAGATATGATCCATGCAGGAAAGAGAAGAGTTGCATATGACTACCATACTACAAACCTGTGTGGTAGGATGATCTATCAAAAGAATTATAGAAATTTGGAGGAAATGTGGATTGTGATGGGAGGTAAGTGAAGATAATAAATTCTAGTTTGGATTTGGTAGATTTGATATTGCTCAGTTAATTCAGGTAGATATATTCAACAGGCAGTTGGTAATTTGGGATTAGAATTCAGTAGAGAGACTAACCATCTAGGGGGTTCCTTAGTCTGGAGAACAAAACAATAAGTACAACCATTGGGTATCAACCTGAACTAAGAAAATTCCTTAATGAATTATAAACCCAGGACATCGATAGACCAAAAACTGCCTTGACTCCTGGCATTGAAAATTGCGACCAGCTTTAACATAAGCTTCCAGAAACACATCTAAATGATGCTTCTTACTCCTTGCTCCATTGCTTCAGAATAATGGTGACCAGATTCATTGTTTCATAAGTTTTCTGGCACCAAATCTGACATTTAAACATTTCTGGATGGATTATTGGCTCCTACTTAAAAAGCACCTTTTGAGGTCTTTTACACATTCAAGTTGAGGGCATTGTTTCATCTCTTATCTATTGATTCCTTTATCACCTTGTCAAATATCAAGAATTCAAATCAATAATATATAAACATTTACCTTATAAATAGCAGGCAAGTTTCCTGTGTGGTACATCAACAAGGAATAGGATGGATTTTTGTCACTGTTTTTTCATAGGACCCAAGCACTTTATTGTCATAACTTTGTTTTGTTGCATTTTATGTTCACTTCCTCACCAGCTCTGTGTCTGACAACTCTCCCAAATGTGCATCATTTATTCTTATTTTAAAGTTAAATGAGTTCTAATTAATTTTGTCTTCAGAGTTTATTTTGAGAATTTCACAACTATCCCCCCTTCGAGTCCTGTTAAAGTCAGGGCTCAGAAGTGCTTCCATAAAGAGGATCAAATATTCAAATTCATGATAAAATGTGGGTAGCTGGAACATCCCACATCCAAAATAGTGAGGTCAAGAGAAGCTGTGAGGTGTCTCTCAGTTCACAATCACATACTCTGGAGGCTCTTGTTCTGTCCTGCATACCACTCTGAAGATGTGAGTCTGATGTGTGACTGGAAGGGAAAAGTGAGGAAGAGGGGAGGACAGGCCTTCCTGCTATCTACTGTAGCCAAAGAGTCTTGCCCCCAGGCCTAGAGGTCCCTACAGGACTTGAGTGATCTGCAGCTGCTGTCAACATCAATTGAATTAGCTGGATAACTGTGAATCCTGTCTTCACATTGTCAGTCTCTGACTCATCTTTCCCTCTCTGGCCTGGAAGGGGTCCAAATTGGCTTCCCTTATGCTTATAGAAGAAGGCACCTGTCTCTCTAAATTCCAGGATCTCCTCACACTAGTTTGGCTACTATTCTAGGACCAAAATGAGATACTCATACACCTGTCTATGTTAGTGCAATAACTTCCTACTACTAAAAAGAATAGAAAATGAGATATTAAACTGAAAGCAATTGAGTATTACATTTGGTGTTCTAGGGTTAAGAATAGAAAAGCTGAGGGAGGAAGGGACTTGGGGGAGAGAGACAGAGACACACAGAGAAAAAAAGAAAGAGATTAAGAAAGAAACAGAGACAAAGAGACAGAAAGAGATGGAAAAAAGAGAGGGAAGAAGGGGAAGAGAAGGGGCAAAGTGAAGTAAAGAGAGAGAGAAGGTGAAAATGGAAGGGGGAAAAGAAGAAAGAAAAAGGGGAGAGAGGAGTGGAGATCAAAAAGAGGAAAGATGAGGAGGAAGGAAAAGAAGAGTTAAAAGAAAGGGCAAAAGAAGTGAAGATGAAGGTAGAAGACAAAAGGAAGAAAAGAGGAGAGATGAAGAGAAGAAATAGTAAAGCCTAAGAGGGATATGAGGAAAGAATGAAGGAAAGGAGACAGAAAATAAAGACAGGTAAAAAGAAGAGGAAAACAGGAAGAGAGAAAATGAAGAAGAGAGAAGAGGAACAATTCTGAACATTATGAAAAACATCAATGATTGAATGTTCCTCTGAAAGACTAGATTTTTGGATTGAATTTTCAATATCACTTTGCTATGTGGTTTCTGTGCATTCGTGTGTGTGCATATTCACACACACACACACACACACACACACACACACACTCAATGTTTTAAATAAATAGAAAAATCATTACCAGAAAATGGGGTTGCTTAACCAGCCTTTCCTTGCCCAAGGGGGTCACAGAGGAAGTAAAATATTCTAAATTAAACATAATCATTATCCTTCACTACTACTTTGCAATTTACTTTATCTGAGTGGACTTTTATAAGACTTAACAACTCATATAACTAATAGGATAGATTGTAATTTGTGGGGATCCAGGCTACTTCCTTCACTGTTTGACTGAGGGCCTATTATGTGACTTAACATTATGCTAGACCCTAGACCCTATGAGGGATACAAAGATGTATTGCATGTTGTCTCTACCTTCTAGTTTAAGAGTTTCTAATTTAAATGGGGAAATAAGTCAGGGAAAGTTAAATGGGAATTTGAGACATAAATAATGACAAAGACAAAACAAAAAGGCATTAAGCAGCATATCTTTAAAAGCAAACAAATAGCACAGATAGGTTGTTATGGTCTAAGAATTCCTAACCTTATGTCCAGTGAACAAGCATTGAGCCTCTCTGTAAATTAGCCAGCCTGATATTTGGAAAGTGTAAATGATTTCTTGCTGAGACCCTACTTGAAGACTCTTCCCTGGGTACAATTTAAAATAGCTTGAGATATGTTGGCTTAGCCTGAGAAAACCCAGAGTCACCTCTATGCCAAAATGAAGCATGGGAATAGGATTTGTTAAATAATACAGGTCCTATAAATTCAGAGGAGGACATTGTGGGTGTGAATGTCATCCAGGTTTACAACTCTGAAATTATTCTTGACTCTCCATCCTACCTGACTCAAGACATCCAATCAGTCACTATGTCTCATTGATTCTCCCTCTGCAATATATTTTATTTCCATTCTTGTCTCATCACTCACATGGCTACCACCCTAGTTCAGGTCTTCATTTTGCTACTCAGCTAATACAAGAATTTTCTGATTGGTCTTCCTGCATCCCCTTTCTAGCCAATTTTTCTGAAAATCTGCCAAAGAGACATTGATCCCACCACAACATTATCCAGCTCGGGAAACTCCAGTAGCACTCTATTGTAATTAGAATGAAATGTAAATTCACAATATGCTTCCTACCCATGTTGGTCTTATAAAGTAAATCCATCCCTTTACACACTTTGTGGTCCATTTAAGCTGATCTTTTAAAATATTCCTAAAACATAGCCCATCTTACATTCCTGTACCTTTTCACAGACTGCCTTCCATACTTGGAATGCAATTCTTCTTCATCTCTACATTGTAGAAATCTCTAACCTTCTTCCAAGTTCAGCACATTTTATGTGAGACCTTCACTGATCCCCTACCTGGTGGTGCTCCCATCTGAAATGACCTTCTATTAGTTTCTATTTATTTTGTGTGTATATATATATATATATATACATATATATATATATATGCATCCTGTTTTCTTTCTTAGAGGAGGTACTATTTCACTACTATATTTTTATTCACAATGTATCTCATATAGCAGTAGATGGGAAATAGTCACAGAATATCTATACATATTCTGAATTGGATATTCCATGCTTCTCAGGAGGATGACCATCTTGGCCATTCATTTTAGAAAATGGGGTTCCTGGTCTAAGGTTGATGAATTTGATAACTATTTTTCAATACATTTGACTTCCTTTATAAAATTATGCTTTATATTTGTATCTAAAATATTATTCTGAGAAAGAGCCCATGGATTTCATCATACTGCTAAAAAGGAATATGGCATATATATATATATATATATATATATATATATATATATATATATATATATATATATATAAGCACCAGCAATATTTCCCAGATGAGATCTTTCCTGATCTCTAAGTCATCCTAGCTCCAAATGATCTCCCTAAAAGTACTTTCTATTTGCTCTATATAGGTATTATTTTGACTTATCTTTATATATATATATATATATATATATACATATATATATATATATATTGTTTCAGTGGAATGCAAGATTCTTGAGGCAAGGTATATTTCACTTTTGACATTATACCCTGCTGTCCAGCATAATGCTCTACAGATTCTCACCCAACAAACTGCCTCTAATACTTTTTCAAAATGTCCAAAAATCGTGCAAGGGATATTAATTGGTTATCAACATCAAACATGGAATAAAACATAGAGGTGTATGCATATCAGAATATTTTTGTCACTTGTATGGAAGATGTGCCAGTGCAGATTCCATATGGAACCTCTTGCAGACTCATAAAGGTAAGCCCATAACAAGAGTAAGAAATAACTATGGAGATTTCTTACATTCTATTGGTATCCACATAATATAAAGAAATATTAGCATTTAACAGAGAGTCTGGCACACAATAAGTACTTAATGAATGTTTATTGATTGGTCGACTGATTGATATAGAGAGAAAGGCTCTCAATACATTGATCATATCCCATGTAAAAGGACAAACAAAGAGACATACACAATAGGATTGAGTGGACTGATAAATCATGGATTGGTTGTGATCAGCATTAGTTGAAGTTTAATTTAGTAACAGTTAAATTAAATTGATAGCTAATAAATATTGATTGACTAATTGATTGATAAAAATGCATTAATGAAAGCTCAGACATCTATTTAAACATTTCCAGTGTCTACAAAGTACGTTGGTCATAAGTTTTTATCAATTTTATCAACTAATAAATATTTAATAAGAACCTCCTATGTGCCAGAGCTGCAAAGATAAAAACAAAACAGTCCCTGCCCTCAAAGAGCTTATATTCTACTGAAGCAAACAATAAGTAAAAGCAAATATAACAAAAATATATATGAAGTAAGTTCAAGGTAATCTGAGGAGGAATCACTGCTTGGAGGGTAGAAATCAAGAAAGTCCTCTAGCAGAGAGGGCAATTCAGTTAAGTTTTGAAAGAGGTTAGAGATTCTAAGAAGCAAAGGTGGAGAAAAAGGACATAATAGACCTAAAGGATAGCCTACCCAAAGGTACAGATAAGGGAGATTTAATGCCAAATGTGAAGGATTACAAGTCAGCTAATTTGACTGGATAGTAGAGTGCATGGAAGGGAGTCATAAATAATATATGTGCTTAATAAAATATTTGTTTAATTAAACTGAATTACTCAAATAAAAATTCCTTCAACTGGAAAAGTTCCAGGCTTCACTGTGGATATCACTCTATTTAGCCTTCTCTTCTTCCTTCTAAAATTTGGATATGGAAGACCTTTGAAGAATAGAAAAGTTGAGAAGGAGTGACAAGATGAAATGATATTGGGATCTTATTTGGTGCAGACTGAAGAGGAGGATTTTAAAAATCATTAGACAAAGAGGTTAGGAGTGGGGCATAGTTATAGCAATGGTCTTAGATTCAATCAGAGTTGAGTTCAAATCCTGATATTATACATAATGATTGTATGAGCTTTGTTAAGTTACTTAAACTCTCAGGTCCACAGGAAAAAAAAAAATTTAAGACTAAATTGTAGAGAAGATGTAGGTCTCTTTGGGTAGTTTCTTCTACTAATGAAATCACAGGCTTGGTCAATGCAAATAAATAAATAAACAAACAAACAAACAAACAAACAAACAAATAAATAAATAAACAAGTAAATAAATAAATGAATGAATGAATGAATAAATGAATAAATAAATGAAAGGACCTACTCCCATCAGATTTTGTTTGCCATTATCTGGCATGATGAGGAAAGGGGGAGATTTGGATGGGAAGTTTGTATGTCAGTCAAGGAGGAACTGAACAAGCTCATTCATTCAGGTACCATAGGAGAAAATGGGGAGTTCCCTTTCAACACCTTTCTCTGGAAATATGCTTAGAAGTTGCAATCACCCCCATCAACTCACTTTTCAAACTGAGGGAATTTTGACAGGCATGAGCACAGAACATTTTCCTATGAATAACATCCTAAATTCCTCTTCTTAGAGCCAGTTGAGAACTTGAAATTAATACTTCTCTTATTATAGTTGGGGTGGGGGTGTTACAAATCAGGGCATGGCAATTTTCTCATTTCTAGATTCAGACTTAAAACAATTATTCTACTCAGGAAAATGGCCCCAAGCCTGAACAGTTCAGGCTTTCTCTAGCTCTTACAAAAAATGGCCTAGAGGAGAAATGGCCTTTAAAGAAAAGGTTCGATTTCAATTTAAAATCCAGTAGGTACCCAAGGAAACTGAACAAAGATACTCTTCATCTCCTAACATCTGTCATCAGGTGGGCCATATGAGCTCTTCTTGGATGGAAAAAAAAAATTACCTTTCATCTTTTCTGCTTGTGAGGCACATTAAGTGTTGGGAGCTAAATGTAAGCTGCCCTGCTCGAGCTGTCAACAACTATGCACTCCGTCACCAATAATGCTGCTGCATATGTGGACAAAAGTTTGAGATCTTATTGCTAATTTACCAGATTTATTGAGTTATTTTCTTATTACTCGATTCTGAGGTAAAAATAGAAAAAAATCCAATTTCTGATGCAGCTTTAATCTAGTGGGGACTGTTGGAAGCTAATAGAAGTGAGGCCATAAATTCAGAATTCACAAAGGGGTGGAGGAAGCTGGGAGATTTGTTTCTGTCACTCAGACTTAGATATTCTGCATTAGAAAGCCAGGATCCCATTACAAATGATAAAGGCCTAAGTTAAGAAAGGCAGCTTGCATAAGTATAACACATGACAGGGAAAGTCATGGTCCCTTTCATTCATTTGCTTTAGACCCAGAGCAGTCATGAGCTGTGATACATCTTTTGTTCTTTCTTTATGAAATTTCCTCATAATGGGACTTACATGCAACCCAGTATACCAGTTACTCCACTATGTTCCCTAAGAACTCTCAACATTAGAGCTGAGTGCTAGTGCTCTCATTTGAGCCTAGGTACCAACTGATATAGTGATTCCATTTGCTTGGGTTTTTCTCATATACAGCAATTAGGTGTCATAGTGGTTAGGTGGGAGTCAGAAAAACTCACCTTCCTGAGTTCAAATCTGGTCTCAGACACTTACTAGCTGTGACTCTGAACAAGTCAGTTAACCCTGTTTGCCTCAGTTCCTTCATCTGTAAGATGGACTGGAGAAGGAAATTATAAACTATTCCAACATCTATGCCAATAAATTTCTAAATGAGGTCACAAAGAGCTGGGCATGATTGGAACAAATGAGCAGCAAATCTCATATATAGAAAGTAAAATCTGGTTTGAGCCCCAGAGGAAAGGAAGATACAAGTGAACTTTCCATGTTCTGATAATAGAGGATTCAAAAAGGCAGATATAAAGATAGATATATAAATAGTATTGGTGGTAGTAGTAGTAATGGGACTAGTTGTAGCAATACCAGTAGTACTAGTCCTAGTACTATAGTAATCCTATAATAGAAGCTTTAATCATAGCAGTAGTAACTGTAATAGTAGAAGTAGTAATAGTAGTAGTAGTCATAGCAGTAATAACAGTTGAAGTAATAGTAACAGTAGTAGTAGTAATAGTGGTGGTGGTAGTGGTAATAATAACATTAGTAGCAATAGTAATAGATTTGGAAAGCATCCTAATGGAAATATTATCACAAAATATTAAGTAAACGGCTCCTCTAGACACCATCATTGAAAGAAAGACAGAGAGAGAGAGAGAGAAAGAAAGAGAAAGAAAAAAGAGAGAAAGAAAGAGAAATTGAGAGAGAAAGAGAGAGAAAGGAAGAAAGGAAGGAAGGAAGGCAAATAATATTTTGGACCAAGCATATGCCATTTCACACAGCAGTGGTCAAGGCTTATAATTAGTATATGCCATTAAATTTGTTCAATGAAATTAAAAGTGGTTTACCTTTGTATGGTGCCTGAGCAATTACTAAAATTCAATTCAAAGTCCCTCTATAGGTGATGTCTGTATGAACACAGACTATAATATGCAGGCAAAAATGTTTTGAACAAATAACTTAATCATGCAGATTTATTTCTGCAAATTGGAGTTTAAAATGAAAATTCTAGGCCAGGTCATTGCCACTAGAAATAATATAAGGCTGAATATAAGGAACCCAGATTAATTCATTAATGTTGATTTTACAAGAAAATAGTAAAAAACATGAAGGAAATGCATCATAGCAGGCTGTAAAAAGTTAGCACCCAACAAATGCCAAGAAATATGGCTTCTGATGGCTAGAATTAGATGCCAAAAGTTCACTAACTTTAATGGACTGACATAATAGGTCCTTATACTACTAATACAAACCATAAAGTGTCCTAGAAAAGTCTACTCTACTGGATCCAGACCACGTTCATAGATAAAACTGTTCTCCATAATGACAAATATATATATATATATATTGAACCATAAAGATTTCAAAACAATGACTTTACACATGTTGAAATATTAAATATTCACAGTCTCCAAGCTACATGGTACAGAAAATCTCAAAGTATACAGATCAAATACAGGAGTGCAAAATCACTTGGATTCAGGTTGTGGTATATAAATAATCACTCTTTTACTTTGATACTGGTGTTGTACCAAGGATGCTTTCAGTAAGTCTAGAGAAGATGTTGCTAGCATGGACTGGGATGATCCTGAAGGAGCAGTTACTTTATCTACCTATGCAATAGTTTGTAGAACATTAGATATCAAAGAATTATAGCCATATTGTGCCTTGTCACAGAACTTTTTCTATAGAATTTACATTGAAAAAATGAGAATGAGTTGAAATGATTTTTATCATCAGAATAATTATTCACATTTACGTAACACTAAGGTTTATAAGAAGTTTCTATTATTAATCCCATTTTATTTGCAAAGTTAACCTATGAAATGGGTGTTATTATTTTCATTTTCATTTTTTTTGTATGATAACAATAGAGATTCAGAGAAGTTTCTTATTCAGGGTTACATGGCTAATAAGTGTTTGAGATAAAATTTAAATCTAGGACTTTCTGGTACTAAGTCCAGGGCACTACTAGGCCAGGCTAAATTTTTTTCTTAGTTAAATGTATCATAAACCAAGTGCCAATTTCTGGGTAAGACCTCTCAGCTTTTGAGAATTCACTTCTATGACCTTCTCTGTATTTTAAGGCTTTGAAGACACTATTATACAATGCAAATATCAACTTCGTTAATTATCTCAACTTGATCTTTCCATTTATCATTTAAAAAATCAAAAATCAAAAACTCAGGTCATGTTTGTTGCATCTTCCATTTTATTTAGTATGACACAATATACTTCAATTTTCTCATCTATAAAATTGGAACAACAATATCTCTAGTACCTAACCTGAAAAAGTGTTTCTAGACTAAAATGAGATAAGATATATAAAGTGATTTGCCAACTTTAAAGTATTATTTAAATGCCAGTCATTATTATTGTCATTGCTTCTGTTAGTATTGCTTTATATTCAAAATGGAGTGATTGGAAAGAGAGAATTAGAAAAAATATTAGAATGAATCAGGTGAGATACATGTAATAATGATTAATTATGATCTTACCTGGGATGGTGGTAGTGGATAAATGTGAGTATAGAAATAGAATTGATAGTACATAACAAATAATTAGATGTGTTGTGGGTAGGGATGGGGGGGAAGGAATTATAATCAGTAATGATGCTCAAGAGCCCTGTTGACAATGACATAGAAGTAAACGATTAGACTCAGTTTTTGGATTCAAGATTTCTTGGGTCATCTTGATTCCAATCAAAACTAAAACTAGTTACCTATTATACTAGATGTCCAAACAAAAACATCAGAGGCAAAAGGCAAAATCTAGGGCCCTCAAAATTCAAAAACAATGTTTCTGATTCAGAGATTAATGATAAAAAGTGCTCTATCACCTTCTTTCTTCTGCTGCAACAGAATTATCTCATACAACTCTTTCTTCCTATATCCCTTGCCCAACCAACCCTGCTAATATGGTGGAGGGACTGGCCTTCTAATTATACATGAAATAGTGTCTCTTCTGATGTGCCCCCAACTCTTTGCAATTTCTGTGTCTTCATTATCCCATCTTTTTTCATGGCTTAATATCTTTCCATTGCAAAGTCAAAGCAACTTTCATTTTGCCAGACTAGTCTTTTCTGTTCTTTCAGATAATCATCAAGAAATCTGTGAAACATCCCCACATGCTTATCAAGCAAGCTTTTAAAAGGGAATGAGAGAACATTTCCTAGGGTTCTATTAGTCATGAGGTTTGTTTTCAGACTTAGTACCTATGAACTGTAGAGAGGGAAATTACAGGGGTCAAGAGAATGATTGACAGAGTGTAAGACTCAGAATCTTCCTGAGCCTGGTTGAGTCAGAACTCCTAGGAAAAGACTACTAACTGTCACTCTGGAGCTGCAAGTTGAAGGAGAGAGGTGTGTGGCTGAAACATCCTGGAAATCCATCCATCAAACAACTGGCCTTGAGGATTTACTACCTGTGATGAGAGAATATCTCCAGTCATCCTGGTGGACAGCCAGACTAGGAAAAGATCTCTACCTTTCTGGGACATCTGAGGACATCAGCTGGACTCCTGTACCTGACTCACCAAGGACTCTTTGTTTGTGATAAATCTGGTTACCTGTTGGACTTGCCTTTAGGTATTTGTGTAATTAGATAAGGTAGTTAAATAGTGTGTTTAATTAAAGGGTAAAACAGTCAGATTTCCCTTCTCCCATTTTCCTTCCTCTCTTCTTCCCTTCTTTGTTAATAAATTCAATATTATTTATGTATTTTCCCATTTGTATTACCCCTTTCTATTTGCAAAATATAGATTTAACAGTTGGCAGAGCCAGCTAGGTTAAAAATTCAGTTGAAGATTGGAAGATTCTATTTGCACTCAGTGGTACATTCCACAAGAAGGGGCCAGCAGAATTCTGAGATTCTAACTAAGCTGGGAGGGACATTTAATCATTAAATACCCTCTGCCACATGGTCTAGGAGGCCATATTGGATTTTTTAAAGAAATTTTTTCCCGGGACTTCCGGTTAAGATGGCGGCTTAGAGAAAGCTGAAGTTCAGATCTCCGGAAAACCCTTCCCGACCGATCTCAAACTAGAAGCTCCTAAGGCGCCGAAATTCAAAACGATCAACAGCACAGACCCTGGGAACCCTCCTCCTGGACCTGGACCCGGTTCAAAAGGTACGGCTCCCCTTAAAAGCCAGAACCCGAGATCCCTCGGACCTCAGGGGTAGGAGCGCAGAGTCCAAGGCTCCCGGAAGCGGCAGCCGCGCCGGGCTCAGAGAGCAGGGTCTGAGGAACAACAACCCTCAGGGTCTTCTACCCAAGTCCCAGTCCCGGTGAAAGTTACTGCCTGGGGCCTCCGCTGCAAAGAGCCGGTAGGTCCGGGTGAAAGTTACTGCCTGGGGCCTCCGCTGCAGAGAGCTGGTCAAAACAACAGCAACCCTCAGGGCGGGCAAGACAGCCTCACGGGCTGGATCCTGCTATCCAAGTCTCAGTGAAAGTCTGTGCTCTCGGAGCTTGGGGAAGCGGCAGCCCATCCCCCCGCAGGCCGACGAAACAGCCTCACGGCCAGGGATTCTGAAGGCAACTTCCGGAAATCGAGCCAGGGGGAGAGTGTGGCCTCGTGGTCCGACCCTTCCATTCCAGTTCCAGTGAGGCATATTCAGTTTAACCCAGGGAACGCTCATAGAACCAACATCTGCCCAGGACTAAAGCCTCTGATCACCAGACAAAGACAAGAAAAGCCAATCCTCCACGTTCAGAGATGACAAACTCCACAGAAGCACAGAAGCCCCAAAATACCAAGAAAAATAAGAAGAAAGGGGCGACTCTGGACACATTCTATGGAGCCAAAATACAAAATACAGAGCAGATAGAAGAAGATATACAAGAAAATTCAATCTAATTAAAAAAAGAAAGGAAGAAAAGCAAATTCACAGCATTAAAGATGAAAAGGGGGACAGCACCTCCAATGAGGAGGAAATTAAGGCAATCATTAGAAATTACTTTGCCCAATTATATGGCAATAAATACACCAATTTAGGAGAAATGGATGAATATATACAAAAATACAAACTGCCTAGACTAACAGAAGAGGAAATAGAATTCTTAAATAATCCCATATCAGAAATTGAAATCCATCAAGCCATCAAAGAACTTCCTAAGAAAAAATCCCCAGGGCCTGATGGATTCACCTGTGAATTCTATCAAACATTCAGAGAACAGTTAACCCCAATACTATGCAAACTATTTGACATAATAAGCAAAGAGGGAGTTCTACCAAACTCCTTTTACGACACAAACATGGTACTGATTCCAAAACCAGGCAGGTCAAAAACAGAGAAAGAAAACTATAGACCAATCTCCCTAATGAATATAGATGCAAAAATTTTAAATAGGATACTAGCAAAAAGACTCCAGCAAGTGATCAGAAGGATCATTCACCATGATCAAGTAGGATTCATACCAGGGATGCAGGGCTGGTTCAACATTAGGAAAACCATCCACATAATTGACCACATCAACAAGCAAACTAGCAAGAACCACATGATTATCTCAATAGATGCAGAAAAAGCCTTTGATAAAATACAACACCCATTCCTATTAAAAACACTAGAAAGCATAGGAATAGAAGGGTCATTCCTAAAAATAATAAACAGTATATATCTAAAACCAACAGCTAATATCATCTGCAATGGGGATAAACTAGATGCATTCCCAATAAGATCAGGAGTGAAACAAGGATGTCCATTATCACCTCTACTATTTGACATTGTACTAGAAACACTAGCAGTAGCAATTAGAGAAGATAAAGAAATTGAAGGCATCAGAATAGGCAAGGAGGAGACCAAGTTATCACTCTTTGCGGATGACATGATGGTCTACTTAAAGAATCCTAGAGATTCAACCAAAAAGCTAATTGAAATAATCAACAACTTTAGCAAAGTTGCAGGATACAAAATAAACCCACATAAATCATCAGCTTTTCTATATATCTCCAACACAGCTCAGCAGCAAGAACTAGAAAGAGAAATCCCATTCAAAATCACCTTAGACAAAATAAAATACCTAGGAATCTATCTCCCAAGACAAACACAGGAACTATATGAACACAACTACAAAACACTCGCCACACAACTAAAACTAGACTTGAACAATTGGAAAAACATTAACTGCTCATGGATAGGACGAGCCAATATAATAAAAATGACCATCCTACCCAAACTTATTTATCTATTTAGTGCCATACCCATTGAACTACCAAAATACTTCTTCACTGATTTAGAAAAAACCATAACAAAGTTCATTTGGAAGAACAAAAGATCAAGGATATCCAGGGAAATAATGAAAAAAAACACATATGATGGGGGCCTTGCAGTCCCTGACCTCAAACTATATTACAAAGCAGCAGTCATCAAAACAATTTGGTACTGGCTAAGAAACAGAAAGGAAGATCAGTGGAATAGACTGGGGGAAAACGACCTCAGCAAGACAGTATACGATAAACCCAAAGATCCCAGCTTTTGGGACAAAAATCCACTATTCGATAAAAACTGCTGGGAAAATTGGAAGACAGTGTGGGAGAGACTAGGAATAGATCAACACCTCACACCCTACACCAAGATAAATTCAAAATGGGTGAGTGACTTAAACATAAAGAAGGAAACCATAAGTAAATTGGGTAAACACAGAATAGTATACATGTCAGACCTTTGGGAGGGGAAAGGCTTTAAAACCAAGCAAGATATAGAA
This sequence comes from Monodelphis domestica, assembly GCF_027887165.1. Classification (NCBI taxonomy): domain Eukaryota; kingdom Metazoa; phylum Chordata; class Mammalia; order Didelphimorphia; family Didelphidae; genus Monodelphis; species Monodelphis domestica. The sequence continues at coordinate 657,168,487 of NC_077227.1, read as the reverse complement.
AGAATCACAAAATGTAAAATAAATAATTTTGACTACATCAAACTAAAAAGCTTTTGTACAAACAAAACCAATATAACTAAAATCAGAAGGGAAACAACAAATTGGGAAAAAATCTTCATAGAAACCTCTGACAAAGGTTTAATTACTCATATTTATAATGAGCTAAATCAATTGTACAAAAAATCAAGCCATTCTCCAATTGATAAATGGGCAAGGGAAATGGATAGGCAGTTCTCAGATAAAGAAATCAAAACTATTAACAAGCACATGAAGAAGTGTTCTACATCTCTTATAATCAGAGAGATGCAAATCAAAACAACTCTGAGGTATCACCTCACACCTAGCAGATTGGCTAACATAACAGCTATGCAAAGTAATGAATGCTGGAGGGGATGTGGCAAAGTAGGGACATTAATTCATTGCTGGTGGAGTTGTGAATTGATCCAACCATTCTGGAGGGCAATTTGGAACTATGCCCAAAGGGCGACAAAAGAATATCTATCCTTTGACCCAGCCATAGCACTGCTGGGTCTGTACCCCAAAGAGATAATGGACACAAAGACTTGTACAAAAATATTCATAGCTGCGCTCTTTGTGGTGGCCCAAAACTGGAAAGTGAGGTGATGCCCATCAATTGGGGAATGGCTGAACAAACTGTGGTATATGTTGGTGATGGAATACTATTGTGCTCAAAGGAATAATAAAGTGGAGAAGTTCCATGGAGACTGGAACAACCTCCAGGAAGTGATGCAGAGCGAGAGGAGCAGAACCAGGAGAACATTGTACACAGAGACTAATACACTGTGGTATAATCGAACGTAATGGACTCCTACATTAGGGGCAGTGTAATGTCCCTGAACAACTTGCAGGGACCCAGGAGAAAAAAAACACCATTCATAAGCAAAGGATAAACTATGGGAGTGGAAACACCGAGAAAAAGCAACTGCCTGAATACAGAGGTTGAGGGGACATGACAGAGGATAGACTTTAAATGAACACTCTAATGTAAATACTATCAACAAAACAATGGGTTCAAATCAAGAAAACATCTAATGCCCAGTGGACTTACGCGTCGGCTATGGGGGGTGGGGGGGAGGAAAAGAAAATGATCTATGTCTTTAACGAATAATGCTTGGAAATGATCAAATAAAATATATTAAAAAAAAAAAAGAAAATTTTTCCCTTTTGTTAATGTTTGTTGATGTTATTCATAATGGATTATAACAACTCAAATTAACTTGGACATACTTTATTGTCTATGAATATAAACATGTCTGGGGAAATGGTAATGGATTTTTTGTGGTGTTATGTTGATGTGTTTTGCATATCCTACATATTGTCTTTGTACTTTTCCCTAATGCATGTTATATGGGTTTGGATTATAAGTGGATGAAACCTTTTATGAACATTACAATGCGAACTGTCCTGTCTCATATCCCTGTAATGTGTATCTGTCTTTGTGTTCTATATAAGTGTAGAGTACTGTTCTTTCTTATTGGCAAATGGTGTAAAGCAATAATGATTTGGTTGACCAAGAATTCAGAGCTCAAACTAATGGTAATATATATGAAACAACAGCTGGACCAGATGGAACTATATGTAAAGGATAAAGTTTGTGAATACAGAATATGGTGTGGGGGAAAAGTAAATACTGGTATAAATGGAAATTTGAATAGATTACAACAAGAAGAGGCTGGAGGGATGGTTACCCTATTTCCATTAAGAGATCTCCCTGTAGTCTCAAGGGATGAAATATTCCAAGTCAAGACACACAAAAGATTCACCTCAGAGGATTTGGAATCCATAAAGAGAAGAATTCCAGCCTTTGTGGATGATCCCAATTGGGTAATTAAGGAGATGAAGAGGGCTATTGATTTATTTGACCCCGATTATAATGATTTTTCCCTCTTAATGAAAGAGTTATTAACAAAATGGGAATGTAATAAGTTCATAGAGGAAACTAGACAGGATCCCTTGTTACCATCATGACTGGAAGATTATTCAGGTACTGACATGAACAAAAAAGCTTAGTATGACACAATAGAGGAATGCAGACAAGCAATAATAGAGGTTATAGGTAGGCATACAAAAAGACCAAATGCTTGGTCCAAATTTGAATCTATAAAACAAAATCCTACTGAAACACCTACCTCATTTTTAGACCAAATCACTGAAGCACCTGAGACATATCTGAATATTAATGTCCTTGAAAAGGGAACAATATCACATATAAAGAGAATCTTTGTAAAAAATGCCATTCCCAAAACAAAATTATTCTTTAAAAACAATTCTCCTGATTGGGAGGAAATGGAGCTGGAAGACATTAGATGAAATGCAACATACTTGACCACAAATAATGAAGAAAAAAAGGAGGATGGAGATACTGTAGTGGAAGATCTTAAAAGAAAACTTTGGGAAGCAGAAATTAAAACTAAAGAGAGATAAAAGAGGTTAAGGGAGTGGCTGAATTAATATCAATGAAGCCCAATAATAAAAATTATTATAAACTAAGAGATAGAAGATCAGGTCCCCAACACTTCTTCAATAGGGTGAGCCATTGTGTAAAATAATGCTAGTATAGAGGCTAGTTTGCAAGGCAAATGAACAGGTATGGAGGATTTAATAGGATTAATAACTGAAATAATAACTATAATAACAATATTGTCTGGAATGATAATAACTACTCAAGGAAAAATAATGGAAATGTATGTCAAAATGCCTATTGCCAAGGACCACAAGCACCAGATCTCAATACAATATAGGACTGGGTTAATTCTGGAGCAAGACCTAAATAAAGTCAGGTGGTTAAGGGTGATCAGAGCAAGGGTACATGTTCCTTATGAAGGTTTCCCCAGTGTACTTCTGTAATTAAATCAAGGTATAATGAATTGAGAGTAAATGAAAATGAGTGTAATGGTAATAAGATTAACGAAGACATGGATGAATTGATTGACCCAAATAATAATATAATTAGTGTTACTAATTGTAAGGAAAAAGAAAATTGTAATACAATTTTAGTAGAAAATTCTAATGAATGTAAACTAAGGGAAAATACTGAAGGATGTAAATTGGATAATGATAAAGAGATTGTAAATGAGAACAATGATACCAAGGTGGAGATTATAAAGACCTATGAGAGTAGTGAAAAAGTTGATGATGGAGTTAAAGACGCAAAATCCTGGGAATATCATGAAGTTCAAGCAGATGTAAACCTGAATGGATAGGAAATGACTGACCTTTGTACTGATATTATTGTGCCAGCACCAGTATTGGAAACATTTCAACCTCCAAACAGTACAGAACCATATGTATCTGTCACTTTAGGTGATCAAATTTATGATATTTTGGTTGATACTGGAACCAGTAAATCAGTTTTGTGAAGTCTTCCTAAGAATTGTAGAGCAGTTGATACAATGAAAGTAATAGGAACAACTAGAAAACCAGAAAGAGTAGCAAAATTACAACCTAAAATGATTACTTTAGGTCCTTTTCTGTGGAGCATTCATTTCTTTGTATGCCAGACTGTCCCATGAATCTTCTAGGTAGGGATTCATTATGAAAATTATGGACAACAATCCAATGTACTGATACTGGTGATATCTCATTACATCTACCAGAATAATCTCTGAAAGCATTTCCCTTGCTCTTCTTAGATTCAGTAAGTACAGAGGATGACTTGGATTCAATCTATCTTATACCTGAGGATATCCCTGAAGATTTATGGTCAAAGTCTTCCAAAGATATAGGACTATTGAAAACAGCAAATCCTGTAAGGGTGAGAACTAAGGAAGGACCAGTTGCTTGTGTACCTCAATATCCCTTAACTAAAGAAGCAATAGAGGGTATAATACCAATCACTGAATCCCTAATCCAACAAGGGATCATAATACCTTGCTTCTCAGAATAAAATACACCTATACTTCCAATCAAAAAGCTAAAGCTAGATCAAAATGGCAAAGTCATATACAGATTCATACAGGATTTAAGAGTGGTAAACGACCCTGTGGTAAAGGCATATCCTATTATACCATGTCCAGATGCTATAATTTCTTCCATACTGAGTCAGACAAGATATTTCACCATGGCAGATTTATGCTCAGCATTTTTTTTATACCAATTCACAAGGATTCTCAGAAGATCTTTGTTTTTACCTGGGAAAAAATCTAGTGGACATGGACTCATTTGCCCCAAAAGATTCACTAATTCTCCGAGCCAATTCTCACAAATTTTAAATAGAGATGTAAAAACCATAACATTAAAGGAAAGTAAAATAGTGTATTTTGTCTATGATATACTCCTTGCATCTCCAAGTGCTAAAGTGTGTCGCACAGATAGCAAAATTCTTTTGATAGGATTGTATAAATGTGGGCATAAATTTTCCAAGGCAAAATTATAGTGGGTTTTGTCTAGAGTGCAATATCTTGGATTTGTGTTATCACAGGGTTCCAGAAGTATCACACAGAAAAGAATAGCAGACATACAGAAATTGAGTATTCCTCAGACCAAAGTGCAACTCAGAGCTGTTCTTGGAACAACTGGTTTCTGTAGGCAATGGATACCTTGGTGTAGTGAATTAACAAAGTATTTAAACAGACTTAACCAGGAATAGAGAACCAGAATTTCTGAAACTAAACCCTGAACATCTGCAACCCTTAAGCTAGCTTAAAGAAGCCATTTTATCTGCCCCAGCTTTGGGTATCCTGAACTATATAAAACCATTTCAACTATTTGTCAACAAAACAAAAAGTTTTGCTTCTGGTGTACTGACACAGACTTTAGTACAAAATTATCATCCAGTTAGATATTATAGTTTTCAGCTTGATCGAATATTTGTTGGTACAGTTCCTTGTATAAGGAGTGTAGCAGCTGCAGCTGTGTTAGTTCAGAAGTCAGCTGGTTTCATTTTGGGATATCCATTGACTATATATTGTTCACGTCAAATAGAAGCACAAATGAGGAAATTTCATACTCAAGCATATTCAGACCAATGAATATCTAAGTATGAAATTATACTCCTAGATAGTGAAAACATCCAGTTGAGGAGGTGTAGTATATTAAATCCAGCTACACTTCCTGATTTGCCAAAGAATGGTGAACCATTACATGGGTGTGTAGAAGTAGTAGATCTAGTAGATATTGTAAAGATTAAAATTTAGGGGAGACTGACACAGGTAGAAATTAGTTTCTCTCTGTAAGGAGTATTATATTTTATGAGGTTTATTAAAGATGAAGGATTAAAGAAAATACAGGATAAGAAAGCACGTAACTAGGCCAGAAAGAGGCCTAGACACAACCCAACCTACATTATAAAAAGAGCTACCTCTGCTCCAAAATGGAAGTCCAAAGCTCACAAAAGCCTTTGCAATCAGGTTAAATCCCTTCTCGATCTCGGCCCACCTGAGAATTCAGTGAGATTACAAAACATTTTGGGGAAGTGGAGCAAGGGCTTGTGGGGATTGAAGTCCAGAGTTCAAATCCATTTTTTACAATTCCCCATTTGATCACTTTTGGAAAAAAAATAATTTTTCCCCAAAAGGATCATAAAAACATAATCAACTTAAAAGATTACAATAATGTGAGGATAAGAGAAAAAAAATGATTGCTGGATGCATTGACAGAAAGCCAGTTAGGGGACAGTCCCCTTTGGCATGAAAGTATACATACAAATAAATGTTCAATCAACTACACCCAAAATTCATTTTTGTGCAGCTTGTGGTCTGGAGGCTTCTTTATGGTGGCTTCTCCAACAGTTCAGTTTCTGGATTCAGAGAGGTATCATGTTTCTTAACCTAAAATTCTTCTAAAAAGGAATTTAAACTTTGCAATTTAAATAATGATATTTTTTTACATTTCCCCATGTTGTGGGTGATTGAAAAATACAGAATCACTTAGGGATGCATGGCTGAGGTATGAGGTATATGAATCAATTGGCAAGAGATATTAAAAAGACATCAGAAAAATTGAGAGAAAAAAAGAAAATACTGGATGAAAATATAGACTAGCAAAGTCTTATGTGTAAAAATTCCAAGTGAAAAGAAAAATAAATCTATAACAGGTCCTTGAATCAGGGCCCAATCAAAATGATCTAAGCAATGATGCATTCACCCAGTCAGCAGCCAGGACTACAGAAAGGTACCACACTATGAGAGGCAGAAAAGGGGACAAGATTATAGAAGCCAAGGTTTTGGGGATACTCATCTGTAAGAATCTTCAAAGTGAGTGTGGACACAAGGAAGGCCTACATCTTAACATAAGTCAAGTGTAGCAATCCCAAGTCTCACACTAGGTTCAAAACCTTTTTATTGACATAGAAGTTCATCAATCCATCCTGGATTGGCTTTTCTTTGGCTCTGTGCAATGGCTCTGTTGTGTATATCTTGTCCTGGAATCAGACAGAATCATTAAGCAAAGTCCCATAATTTTTTAAATAATTAGTGGCATCATTTTTATAGTCACAAGCTTTTTGGGCATGCTCTGACAAATGTATTTCAAACTTATAGTACTGAAAAGTCAAAAAGTTAAAGAAAATCTTAATGCTGGTGACATGTGCTTCAAATATAAAAAGGAGAGGAAAAATAATAAAAAAAAAACAAATAGTATATTGCACATGCAAGAAAAATATAATAATAAAAGAGCTTTCTTATAATCATTGACACTCTGTGTCAGCTAAAGAAATATAAAATGCAAGGCTTTCTCACCAAAAATGAGATCCATTTCTTCTTTGTATCTGGCCATGATCACTGTGAGTATAAGGCAAATGAATTGAACAAGGTAACATTTTTTTAAAGAACAATAGTATAAAGAACATAAAGAACAGTAGTATAAATATGTAGATATCAATATCCCCAAAATTCTCAATAGCCCAATTAGTTACAATAGCAAACAAACACACTATCATATTTTACATAAGTTGCGATATGACATTTTAAAAAATCTATGAATTGATGGATATTTGTCACAAGTTTTACAATCACAGCAAATATTTCAACTTTGGTAATAAACATATTTTTTTAAACAAAGTAAAACTCATTTCGGGTTTAGAACATAATCAAGAAATCTATATATCATTCTGGTGGAAGTAAAATAGTGAGCTGAAGAGTATAAATTAAGAGGTGTGCTTTTTTGGAGGCTTTTTAAGGGTACAAATGTCCTGAGATTAACTTCCCAACTTCCATTCACATGTGGGAAGGTTGAGGTTTATAATTGTATTTCACTTCAGCTATGGGCCTTACCTCATGGTAGGGGCAGGCAAAAATAACCAGAGATTGTTAAAAAAATTGCAAAAATCATATTTAAAAAACCCTTAAAATCAAATGAGATATTTAGCACATTAAATTTTCCAAAGGTTGTTATAGCAATTGTAACCAGTTCTGAAGTTCATCTATCCTCTATGTGACAATTTACAAAGGCAAAATTTAGAAAGGCTGTTTTTTTTATATCTGGGCTTAATTACAATATTTGTTCAATAGTTATAGGGGAAAAACAACAGAATTTCAAAACTCAGTACATTAAAATGATTCAGTGTAACAGAATAATATTGAATCCAGTAATATATGAACTTAAAATCACAAAGTTATACCTTAAACAAAACAATCAGGAAATGCAATAGAATACAGAGATTTGTATAAACCATTGGAGTCTGAAATGCCTTAAATGCCTCTAGTCTCTTCAAAGTATTTTGGGGTTGGGTTTTTTTTTTGTTGTTGTTGTTTGTTGTTTTTAATTATCCATTTAGATGCCTATTGCCAGAAGGCAGAGTGGTAAGGGCTAAGCTATGGGGGTTAAGGGACCCATTCAGGGCCCCACAGCTAGGAAGTATCTGAGGCCATACTTTAACCTAGGACTGCATGTCTTTAGGCCTGCCTCTCAGTTCACTGAGCCAACCATTTGCCTCCCCAAAGTTAGCTAAACATAATGCAGGTGAAGTCAATAAAAGTATCAATGCCATTAAAAGACATCCTTATAAAATAGCCATTGCTTTTAAGTTCCTGCTTGAAAAAACCTTTATTCTTTCCCTCATGTCTCTCCCCTCCTACCATCCACCCATATGGTCAATACCCCAGTTTTGTTACCAGCTGGTAGAAATGAGTCCTGAGCAATCTGCTCCAAGGATCTGGGTTATGAGCCGGCAGGGGTCACGTTTGTGGGTCTGGGGTGCAGAAACAGGCAGGCAGGGCCAGGAGATCGTGCACCAGGTGAGAGGCCAGGAGCAAGAGCCAGAGCCCAAGTGGGCTGCTGGGGTGGGTGTGACAAGGAAATTACTTTAAAAGACTGATATATATTAATTTAAGGTCACCAAGGAATTCAGCTATGTAATTCCTTAATTAAAACTCAAGTCAGCAGTCAACCTTTTATGGAGTTTAATTACAAACAGGAGGAAGAAAGGTATTAGAGAGAGAGAGAGAGAGAGAGAGAGAGAGAGAGAGAGAGAGAGAGAGAGAGAGAGAGAGAAGGGAGAGAAGGGAATAGGGCTTAAATACCCCCTCTGTTTAGGTTGGGCCAAAAGGCCCAAGCCGTTAGATAGCTAAGGCAAAGAAAAGAGATCAGTCCCTATCACTCACGTGACCAAAATGGAGAAACAGTCTCAGGGGCCTCCACCTCCAGCTTCCTTCAGAGCAAGCTTCTCAGAGCACAACCTCTCAGAGCAAAACCTCTCCAACCACCTCCAGAGGCACCTCGCTCAGAGCAAAACCTCCTCCAACTACCTCTCAGTCCTCAGACCCCGCTATCTTTATGGAAACCATCCAAGTTCCCTCCCCTCAGTTCTCACACCTACCAATCACTGTCCATGTCTTTCCTGTGCCAATGGTGGCTCTAGCTTAACCCAGGACCACCCAGAGGTCTGTGGCTTTGCACATGTCTGTTGAAGGTCATATTCTCAAATAATTAAATCTTGATCCTTTGCTGCAGCCCTTCCTAAATCCTGTTACCCTGAGTAGGGTGGAGATTGGAAGTTCCAAGACCTGGTTCTGTCATTCCAAGTATCTCTATTGTATCAATTCTAAAATCAATCATGACTCAAAGAAATTCCTGTTCTATGCTTAAGCATAGGTCAAAGCCCTTTCCATTGTTCAGCAAAAGGTTTCTGTCCTAAAGTAATCTTAAGTACGGAGGAGAAAGACCCTCCCATGCCAAGGGGGTGGGGTTCACATTCCAATAGAATATCAGTAGGAAATTTTTCAAGTATGAAATTTCCCAATGGTGAAATTTCCAACATTTTTAAGTCTAAGAAATTTTAAGGTTTACAATCTCCCCTGATGATCATTGGGAGACTAGTCTCCCCATTGATCATTTAACATAATCATTTTGTAGTTCTAAATGCACTTCTAACTATAGATATACACAATATTCAATTTTCTAAGAGAAATTAGAATAGTGAGAGAGGAAATAGAAAAGAAAAGAAAGCAAAACCAATGTTTTGCTAGGCGCATTGACAGAAAGCCAAATTAGGGGCAGTCCCTTTTGGCATAAATGTGTACAATTACAATAAATGTTCAATCAAAAGTTCAGTCCAATCAATCATATCCAAAGTTCATTCTTGATCTTCTTGATGAAGTGTAGGTTTTCGGCATCTTTCTGCAACAGTTCATTCTCTGGGTATAAAAGTTTCAAGCTTCTTTCTTGAAAATCATTTCTCGAACAGAATCAAAATCTTTGATTTTTTTTAATAACAGTAAAATCTTAAACAAAATTCAAAATTCTTGGATTTTTATAAAAATACAATCTCAATCAAAAAACAAAAATAAATTCAAAAATAAAAAAATCTTAGATTTTAAATTAAAATACAATCCCCACTGAAGTAAGTATTAAAAAAATATCAAGTTTAGCTCAGAATGCAATGTACAGTTATGGGGGTGTATGACTCAATTATCAAAAGAATAGAAAAATAATCAAAAACATAAGAAAAATTCAAAATAGGCCTTGTATAGGCCCAGTTTAAAGTAATTTCTATCCCACGAGGAACCAGGTAAGGATGGAGAGAGGTCAGGATCGGGGGATATAGGCAGTGTATTTTAATTTAAAATCTAAGAATTTTTGAATTTTCTTGTTTAAGATTGTATTGTTATAAAAATCCTAGACTTTGAATTTTGTTCGAGAAAATATCTTCAAGAAAGAAGCTTGAAGCTCCTAAATCCAGAGAATGAATAGTTGCAGAAAGATACCGGAAAACCTACACTTCATCAAGAAGATCAAGAATGAACTTTGGATATGATTGATTGAACTGAACTTTGATTGAATATTTATTGTAAATGTACGCATTTATGCCAAAAGGGACTGCCCCTAATTTGGCTTTCTGTCAATGCGCCTAGCAAAACATTGGTTTTGCTTTCTTTTCTTTTCTATTTCCTCCCTCACTATTCTAATTTCTCTTAGAAAATTGAATACTATGTATATTCATAGTTAGAAGTGTATTTAGAACTACAAAATGATTATGTTAAATGATCAATGGGGAGACTAGTCTCCCAATGATCATCAGGGTGTATTGTGAATCTTGAAATTTCTCAGGATTGTGAATCTTAAAAGATTCTCAGACTCTACCTTAGAACATTTGGTTAAGACCATTCCCCATTTTAAACAGTCAAACTACTTAGATCTAAAATGTGAGAGCTCTACTTAGATCAGAAATGGGAAGATCTCTACTCCACCCGTACTTAAGACTGCTTTAGGGAAGAAAACTCCTTGCAGAACAATGAAAAGTACTTAAACCCATACTTAAGCCATGCCTATTTTTAGAAAGGGGTGCTAAGTATCTATAAAGGTCAGGCAACTTGTGAACTTACAAGGAGCAAAGAGGTGAAAACTTACTCAGAGCTTTCCTGATGTGAATTATTCAGAAGTTTTAGTCTACCCAGAAAAGGTGAGAGCAAGATGTGAATTAAGAAGGTGATAACAAAATGTGAATTAAGAATGGGCTGTCCTTTGGAAAACATCTACTGTGATTGGTAGATGGAAGAACTTAGGGGAGGTAACATAAGAGAAAACCCTCTATATAAGAAAAAGGACAGACTGTTGAGGGATCGCTTGAGATGGAGAACAACCTCTGGAGATATACAGGCTCTTGAGAGACAATCTCTAAGAAGGTCTTTGAAGGGAGGCTGACTCTAGCTGGAACTCCCTCTGGGGAGATTCTGGCCCCTGAATCCTTGCTTGAACAGATTTTGTGGTGAGTGATAAAAGACTGGCTGATCTCCCTCTCTTAAGACTCAGGTCTAGGTCATGTTTGTTTAAGGCCCTTCATACTTATTCCTTTCTTACTCTCTTTCTTTGATTCCTCATTGTATTATTAATTAAATTCTCTATAAACCCAGTTGACTTGGGTATATTCATAATTGGGAATATTTCCCTGGTGACCACCTTATATTTAATTTAAAAACAAGACACTGTAGTGAAAACATATTTTCTGCGGTCAAATTTACTCACCCAATCTTTTAGCGGCCACAAAAAAGTCTTCCATTATTTTAATCACTACAGTTTACAACCTCAACCATTTTAACTCTTATAGTTTATGACTTCAACTCTTTTAACTGCCACAGTTTATGGCCTTCCACTATTTTTAAATCTAACAGCAGGACACCAGGTGGTCAAGATCTGGGTTAAGCAGGGACTAGGTGAGTTGGAGAGAGGTCAGGAGCAGCAGCAGGAGAAACAGGCAGTCAGAACATCGCAGCCAGGTGGGTGGCAAACCCAACAGGTCCAGAATGAGACTGTGAACTATCTAATGGCTGGAACAAGCAGCAGCTTTGCAAGGGTAAAAAACCTCGGCCAGAGAAAAGTGGCTCAAAAAATTTCTAGGCACTAGCTATTAAAACTGAACTTAGTGACTTCCGGGTAATCACGGCTGCAATCTAGATGCCACACGCTTCCTCTCCCCGGCACCAAACGAAATAGACTACATCAAAGGAGCATAAAAATCACCTTTGGAGGAACAGAAGGACTCCCCAGTACTCCCCAGTACCTCACAGAGGCAAAGGTACATGGGGTTTGGACATTTCCACACTATAATAAGAAGGAGGTAAAGCTTGCACAGAAACGTGAACTGAGCCTCCATCCCCCCCCTCCTTCCCCACCAAACCAGAGCAAGCTACCAGAGGGCTCACTGGGACAATGAGTGAGTGGGGAATGTCTCTGTCTGGGGTGGCACTCCAGTGTCCTTGAGATCTGGGGACTTCTAGGAAAAAAGTCTCAGGGCAGTTTCACAGGAGAATACTGAGCTGAGCACAGGGGGGCCAGGGAGCCATACTTGGGGCAGTTGCTCTGAGCATCTGAGTGGAGCTAAACACCAGGGGTGGACCACGTGCTGATTATCTGAGCTGAGCTGAACACCTGGACAATTTGGCTGTGTTCAGGGGACCAGCTCTCTAAGAAACCTCGGAGGCTTGGAAGAACTAGTCTGAGGCAACCTAAATTCACAGAAAACCTGCCTATATCACCCAGACCACAGACCAAAAAGGAAAGGGGAATAAAACCACCAAAGGGATGGCTCACATGGCCCAAAATCAAGTCTCCAAGAAGAAAGAGAAAAAGGTGACTGTTGAAAACTTTTATGGTGGAAGTACCCAAGGAAAAGAAGAGAATGAGGATGAAATCCAAAAAAAAATCAGAACATGCCTCCCAAAATGGAAACTATAAACAAGCTCTGGAAGATCTCAAACTGGAACTTACCCAAAAGATGGAAACCTGGAAAGAAAAATGGGAGAAAGAGATCAGCAGTCTGACATATAAGACTGCTCAATTGGAAAAAGAGCTGGAAGCATCCAGTAGAAGGGCAGACAAAGCTGAAAAGCAAAACCAGTCCCTACCAACCAGAATTAAGCAACTCGAAGAAAGTGTGATCATAAAACAGCAAGAATCAATAAAGCAAACCCAAAAAATTAATGAATTAGAAGAAAACATAAAATATCTCACTGAAAAGGTCACAGACTTGGAAAACAGAGAGAGAAGAGACAACCTCCGAATTATTGGTCTCGCAGAAAAACCAGAGATAAACACTGAACTCGATGTTATTCTACAAGAGATTATAAAAGAAAACTGCCCACACATTCTGGAGAAAGGGGGCAAAATAGAAATAGAAAGGGTTCATAGAACACCCTCTATACTAAATCCCCAAAAGACAACCCCTAGGAATGTAATTGCCAAATTCAAGAGCTTCCATGAAAAGGAGAAAATCCTACAAGAAACCAAGAAGAGGAGCTTCAGATATAGGTGGTCTCCCATAAGGATCACACATGACTTAGCGGCTAACACACTAAGAGACCACAAAGCATGGAACAAGATATTTAGAAAGGCAAGAGAGCTGGGTCTCCAACCAAGAATCAACTACCCAGCAAAACTGACTATATACTTCCAGGGGAAAGTATGGGCATTCAACAAAATAGAAGATTTCCAAGCATGTGCTAAAAAAAGACCAGAACTTAGTGGAAAATTTGATATCCAAGCACAGAAAGCAAGAGAAACATGAAAAGGTAAATATGAAAGAAAGGGAAAAGGAGATAAATCTTATCTTTTTTTTAAGTCAAACTCTCTTCTATAAGGACTACATTTACATCAAATTATATATATTAATATGTGGGGAAAATGTTTTGTGTAACTCTCAAAAATTGTATGCATCATAAGAGTAGTTAGAAGAAACATGATTAGGGAAAGATTGGGGCATTAAGAAGATTTGGGGAAAGTGGGGGCAAAGAAAGGAAAAGGGAGGGGGGAACCATTGATAACACTAAGATTTACTTCAAGAAATAGGGGGGGACTTAATAGAATAATCTTTCCCATATAAAGATACACATGGGAAGGGGAGGGGAAGAACTCTCATATAATAACGAGAGGAAGAGAACATGAAGTGGAATTACTTAAACCTTACTCTCAGTGAAATCAAATCTGAGAGGGAAGAAGATCTAGATCCAGTGGGATCCTGAATTCTATCATATCCAACAGGGCAAGAAAGAAAGGAAAATTAAGGAGGGGTGTGGGGAGGAAGTATAAAAAGCGAGGGAAGAAAAGGAGGGAGGGGAAGGGAGCATAAATAAGGAGGGGCTAGAAAGGGAAGCATATCAAGGGAGGAGACTAGGGGGATTGACCTAAAGTAAATCACTGGTTCAAAAGGAGATAGCTAAAGAAGAAAGGTCAGATCTAGGGGAAGATATCAAAATGCTAGCTAATCCACAAATGACAATCATAACTTTGAACGTGAATGGGATGAACTCACCCATAAAATGTAGACAAATAGCAGATTGGATTAGAACCCAAAACCCTACCATTTGTTGTCTTCAAGAAACACATAGGAGGCGGGTTGACACTCACAAGGTTAGAATTAAAAATTGGAGTAAGACCTTTGGGGCCTCAACTGATAGAAAGAAGGCAGGAGTTGCAATTATGATATCTGACAAAGCCAAAGCAAAAATAGACCTGATAAAAAGGGATAGGGAAGGTAAATTTATTCTGTTAAAAGGGAGTATAGACAATGAGGAAATATCAGTAATTAACATGTATGCACCAAATGGTATAGCATCCAAATTTTTAATAGAGAAACCAGGAGAATTGAAGGAGGAAATAGACAGTAAAACCATATTAGTGGGAGACGTGAACCAACCACTATCAAATTTAGATAAATCAAACCAAAAAATAAACAAGAAAGAGGTAAAAGAGGTGAATGAAATCTTAGAAAAATTATGAGTTAATAGATATATGGAGAAAAATAAATAGGGACAAAAAGGAATACAACTTCTTTTCAGCACCACATGGCACATTGACAAAAATAGATCATACACTAGGACACAGAAACATGGCACTCAAATGCAGAAAAGCAGAAATAATAAATGCAGCCTTTTCAGATCACAAGGCAATAAAAATATTGATTGGTAAGGGTACATGGAGAGCCAAATCAAAAATTAATTGGAAATTAAATAAAATGATACTCCAAAATTGGTTAGTTAGAGAAGAAATCATAGAAACAATAATTTCATTGAAGAAAATGACAATGGCGAGACATCCTTTCAAACCTCATGGGATGCAGCCAAGGCAGTACTTAAAGGAAAATTCATATCCCTGAGTGCATATTAACAAATTAGGGAGGACAGGGATCAAGGAATTGGAAATGCAAATCAAAAAAATTGAGAACAAACAAATTAAAAACCCCCAGCAGAAAACCAAACTAGAGATCCTAAAAATTAAGTGAGAAATTAATAAAATCGAAAGTGACAGAACTATTGAGCTAATAAACAAGACTAGAAGCTGGTACTTTGAAAAGACAGACAAAATAGACAAAGTACTGGTCAATCTAATTTAAAAAAGGAAAGAAGAAAGGGAAATTAACAGCATCAAGGATGAAAAGGGGGATCTCACCTCCAGTGAAGAGGAAATTAAGGCAATCATTAAAAACTACTTTGCCAAACTATATGGCAATAAATATACCAACCTAGGTGATGTGTATGAATATTTACAAAAATATAAATTGCCTAGACTAACAGAATAAGAAATAGATTTCTTAAATAATCCCATCTCAGAAAAAGAAATCCAACAGGCTATCAAAGAACTTCCTAAGAAAAAATCCCCAGGGCCTGATGGATTCACCAGTGAATTCTATCAAACATTCAGAAAACAGTTAATCCCAATACTATACAAACTATTTGATATAATTAGCAAAGAGGGAGTTCTACCAAACTCCTTTAATGACACAAACATGGTACTAATTCCAAAGCCAGGCAGGCTAAAAACAGAGAAAGAAAATTGTAGACCAATCTCCCTAATGAATATAGATGCAAAAATCTTAAATAGGATACTAGCAAAAAGAATCCAGCAAGTGATCAGAAGGATCATTCACCATGATCAAGTAGGATTCATACCAGGGATGCAGGGCTGGTTCAACATTAGGAAAACCATCCACATAATTGACCACATCAACAAGCAAACCAACAAGAAACACATGATTATCTCAATAGATGCAGAAAAAGCCTTTGATAAAATAAAACACCCATTCCTACTAAAAACACTAGAAAGCATAGAATAGAAGGGTCATTCCTAAAAATAATAAACAGTATATATCTAAAACCATCAGCTAATATCATCTGCAATGGGGATAAACTAAATCCATTCCCATTAAGATCAGGAGTGAAACAAGGATGCTCATTATCACCTCTATTATTTGACATTGTATTAGAAACACTAGCAGTAGCAATTAGAGAAGAAAAAGAATTTGAAGGCATTAAAATAGGCAAGGAGGAGACCAAATTATCTCTCTTTGCAGATGACATGATGGTCTACTTAAAGAATCCTAGAGATTCAACCAAAAAGCTAATCAAAATAATCAACAACTTTAGTAAAGTTGCAGGACACAAAATAAACCCACATAAGTCATCAGTATTTCTATATAATTCCAACACAGCTCAGCAGCAAGAACTAGAAAGAGAAATCCCATTCAAAATTACCTTAGACAAAATAAAATACTTAGGAATCTATCTCTCAAGACAAACACAGGAACTATATGAACACAAATACAAAACACTTTCCACACAACTAAAACTAGACTTGAACAATTGGAAGAACATTAACTGCTCATGGGTAGGACGAGCCAATATAATAAAAATGACCATCCTACCCAAACTCAACTATCTATTTAGTGCCATACCGATGGAACTTCCAAAAAATTTATTTACTGATTTAGAAAGAACCATAACAAAGTTCATTTGGAAGAACAAAAGATCAATGATATCCAGGGAAATAATGAAAAAAAATACAAAGGAAGGGGGCTTTGCAGTCCTAAATCTCAGAATATATTATAAAGCAGTGATTACCAAAACAATCTGGTACTGGCTAACAGACAGAAAGGAGGATCAGTGGAATAGACTGGGGGCAAGGGACCTCACCAAGACAGTATATGACAAACCCAAAGATCCCAGCTTTTGGGACAAAAATCCACTATTTCATAAAAAACTGCTGGGAAAATTGGAGGACACTGTGGGAAAGATTAGGTTTAGATCAACATCTCACACCCTACACCAAGATAAATTCAAATTGGGTGAATGACTTGTACATAAAGAAGGAAACTAGATAATTAGGCAAACACAGAATAGTATACATGTCAGACCTTTGGGAAGGGAAAGACTTCAAAACCAAGCAAGAATTAGAAAGAGAAAAAAGAAAAATGCAAAATAAATAATTTTGTCTACATCAAATTAAAAAGTTTTTGTACAAACAAAACCTATGTAACCAAAATCAGAATGGTAGCAACAAATTGGGAAACAATCTTCATAAAAACCTCTGACAAAGGTTTAATTAATCAAATTTACAAAGAACTAAATCAATTGTAGAAAAAATCAAGCCATTCTCCAATTGATAAATGGGCAAAGAACATGAACAGGCAGTTCTCAGCCAAAGAAATCAAAACTATAAATAAGCACATGAAAAAGTGCTCTGCATCTCTTATAATCAGAGAGATGCAAATCAAAACAATTCTGAGGTATCACCTCACACCTAGCAGATTGGCTAACATGACAGCTATGGAAAGTAATGAATGCTGGAGGGGATGTGGCAAAGTGGGGAAACTAATTCATTGCTGGTGGAGTTGTGAATTGATCCAGCCATTCTGGAGGGCAATTTGGAACGATGCCCAAAGGGTGATAAAAGAATGTGTACCCTTTGATCCAGCCATAGCACTGCTGGGTTTGTACTCCAAAGAGATAATAAGGAAAAAGACCTGTACAAGAATATTCATAGCTGCACTCTTTGTGGTGGCCAAAAATTGGAAAATGAGGGGATGCTCTTCAATTGCGAAATGGCTGAACAAATTGTGGTATATGTTGGTGATGGAATACTACTGTGCTAAAAGGAATAATATAGTGGAGGAATTCCATGGAGACTGCAACAAACTCCAGGAAGTGATGCAGAGCGAAAGGAGCAGAACCAGGAAAGCATTGTACACAGAGACTGATACACTGTGGTACAATTGAAGGTAATGGACTTCTCCATTAGTGTCAATGCAATGTCACTGAACAATCTGCAGGGATCTGAAAAATACTATCCACAAGCAGAGGATAAACTGTGGGAGTAAAAACACAGATAAAAAGCACCTGCTTGACTTCAGGGGTTGATGGGATATGACTGAGGGGAGACTTTAAATGAACACTCAAATGCAAATACCAACATCAGGGAAATGGGTTCGAGTCAAGAACACATGTGATAACCAATGAAATCGTGTGTCAGCTATGGGAGAGGGAAAGGTGGTGGGAGGGGGGGCGGGGAGGAAAAGAATATGATCTTTGTTTCCAGTGAATAATGTTTGGAAAGGACCAAATAAAATAATGTTTAAAATTAAAAAAAAAACTGAATTCAGTAAATAAAAGAATCAGAAAAGAATCAGAAGATTGAGATATTTCATTTTCCCGAAGTGGTTCGCCAACTATAAAGATTAAAATTTAGGGGAGACTGAGTCAGGTAGAAATTAGTTTCTCTCTGTAAGGAGTAATATATTTTTATGAGGTTCATTAACGATTAAGGATTAAAGAAAATACAGGATAAGAAAGCACATAACTAGGCCAGACAGAGGCCTGGACACAACCCCACCTACATTATCAAAAGAGCTAGCTCTGCTCCAAAATGGAAGTCTAAAACCCTACAAAAGCCTTTGTAATCAGGTTAAATCCCTTCTCGATCTCAGCCCACCTGAGAATTCAGTGAGATTACAAAGCATTTTGGGGAAGTGGAGCAAGGGCTTGTGGGGATTGAAGTCCAGAGTTCAAATCCATTTTTTACAATATTCCTATGATGCATTTAAAATACACTCCAGTCAAAAATCCAGACTTGGTGTTATTCACTCATGGTTCTTCATATTTGTGTAATGGAGTTAGATGTATAGGTGCTGCAGTTGTCACAGAATTTGAGAAACTGTGGTGTGGATCATTACCTGGTAACCTTAGTACTCAAGGGGCAGAGTTGGTGGAACAAGCATGTTTTCTAGCTGATGGTAAAAGTGCAAATATTTATATAGACTCTCATTGTGCATATTCTGTTTGTCATGCTGTAGGAAAGATTTGGAAATAACAAGGTTTCATTACTTCATCAGAAAAACCAATTGCTCATGCAGAAATAATAACTGAGTTTTTAAATGCTATCCAAAAACCTAAACAGCTAGAGGCAATCCAGTTTAGAAGTCATACTTATGACAGAAATTCAGTATCTAAAGGAGATTATGGAGCTGATATAACTGCAAAATTTGCTGCCTGGAATGCTCCAGTGTATGTAATGAAATTGTCAACTATTAAATCTGATGATCTAGAAAAAGCTATGTAGACTCAGAAATGCAAAAGTGGAAGGAGAAATTTGAAGCAAGGAAAGAACGTGGAATGTGGGCTGCAGACACTGGAAAACTGTTGTTATCAAAAGATTTGTATACATATTTGTGTCAAGCCATAGACACAAATGGTCATTTTGGTACTCAAGCTGTAGTATACTCTGTAAAGAGACAATAGGTAGGTCCTGGAATGAGTACTGTAGCTAATAAGATTTGTACAATTTGTTCTGTTTGCCAAAAATTCAATCATGGGGCATTCTGACAGAAAGGTTTAGGTGGTAGAGTCTTCAAATTGATTACATCAGCATGCCCAAAGCTAGACGATACAACTTTTGTCTGGTAATTGTAGACAGATTAACTAAGTGGTCTAAAGCATTTCCATCAAATACAAATACAGCTAGCTTTGTGGTAAAAGTGTTGATTAAGGAAATTATTCCTAGATTTGGAGTACCACTTACCATAGACTCTGATAAGGGATCTCATTTCACCCAAGATATCCTGAAAAGAGTCTATGAGAATCTAGGAATAACACCCAAATATCATGTTCCTTATTACCCACAAAGTTCAGGTCAAGTTGAGCATGCCAACAGGGAAGATCTGTGCTGGAAATCATCTAAAATGGTCAGATATTCTTCCCATATCTTTGTTTTACCTACATATAAGATCAAGAGCAGATTTACATGTATAATCCTATGAAATGCTCTTTGGACATGCTTCACTACAGGCAAAGACTTGTTAGACAGTCTATACATCTCTCTTAGGATGAGGTTGTCAACTTGCTCTTTCTTAAATGCTTTACAACAATGACTCAAAGAATTATATAATATGGGAGTATTGATCCAAGCTGGTCTCCTGAATTATTATCTCCATAATTTCAAACCAGGAGATATGGTATATGTTAAAAATTTTGCTAAAACATCAGTAACACAAGAGAGTTGGGTAGGTCCTTACACCATTGTGTTAGTTTCTCCATCTTCAGTAAAAGTTTTGGGTAGAGATTCATGGTATCATTGTCCACATATAAAATTAGTAAATGGTCTAAATAATGAAAATGTACAAAATATTGAAGAATAAATTGAAGAAGAATAAATAATAGAAATTGAGATCATCAGTCAAATTGAGTCTGCAGTCAGAAAAATCAGTAAGTAGAGGACCATACCAGTGGAAGAGGACATTTGGAAGAGGACAAGGCAAATGAAGAGGAGAATACAGGAAATTAATGGACATTGTTAAAAGACTGGAAGGATTTATAACTATTGAGATAATGACTTTAAGAGGATCATAGGATTAATGGCCTAATGGATTAGAAATTTGGGATAATGTATTATAATGTATTACATATATGTATAATGTATTATAATAGAAAACATTATAACACATATTCACAAACATTCATAAATATATTTACTACCATGGAGTTGGAGTAGTAGAATTATTCAATCAAGATGAGTTGAAAACAGGAGGAAAAATCTGAAGGATTTGTAAGAATATTACGTACAATAGTAACATCACAGTAACATAACACTAGCAAAATAACATAAAACATAAACACAAATACATAAACAGGAGTAGGTTACATTGATTTTCTATGTGAATGAGTGAAACAATGTGTAGTTAGAATACTAATAATGTTATAAGTAGTTATAAATTAGTTACAAACAAAAATTAGGTAGATACTAGTTTATTATAGAAACATAGACAGGAGAATTTTATTTAGATAGGGCTTTAGTTAGATAAAGATTAAAATTTAAAACAAATAAGATAAGGTACTGACTTCCCTTACAACATACATAACAACATACATCACATAACATAAATAACATATAGCATCACACATCACACAAAAATTGCAAATACATATGTAATTATATATAATAGTGTATATCATAGAATTCTAAAATTAATTGTCATATAGTGTATGTATATGTGTAACATATATATCATGTGTGTAAATATAAAGTGCATATATATGTATCATACCTGTATGTAGTATGATATATACACATGTGTGAAATTTATGTAAATAGATTACTTATGTATAATTTTATCTATTATTTCATATAGTTTTCATAAGTGAGTTTAATGTTTTGGTTTAATTTCTTTTTAAAACTTATGCAATATTGTGTTTATTGTAATTTTCAAAAAATTTTCTCTAAGTTTGATGTTAATGTATTACAATAGTAGTAGAATTTTTGTATTAGTAGACAAGAGTAGTATTTATGAGTTTAATGTTTGCATGGAAGTTGTATTTATCTTTTGCTTTTGATGTTATTTGCTTTTTGTGTTTTTGCATATATTTGAAATTTGTACTGGTTCATTATTTAATCCCTGTATTAGTATTAGATAAGTTAAGATAGTTGAGTGTAGGTTATTTGTTATTTGGGGTATATATTTTAGTTTAGGTAATCTGTAAGTTAGTTTGTACACAAATGACAAAATAGTGTTTTCAACTCTATTTAGGCTCTGTGCAAAGGGGGGACTGTAGTGAAGGAAATTATAGGGTACAAGAGAATGATCGACAGGGCATGAGACTCAGAATCTTTCTGAGCCTAGTTGAGTCAGAATTCTTAGGAACAGAGTACCACTGTAACTCTGGAGCTGCAATTTGAAGGTGAAAGATGTGTGGCTGAGACATCCTGGAAATCCATCCATCAAACAACTGGACTTGAGGATTTACTAGCTGTGGTGAGAAAATATCTCCAGTCTTCCTGGTGGACAGCTGGACTGGGGAAAAAAAATCTCTACCTTGTTGTGACATCTGAGGATGTCAGCTGGACTCCTATACCTGACTCACCAAAGACATTCTGATTGTGAGAAATCTGGACTTGACTTTAGGAATTTATGTAATTAGTTAAGGTAGTTAAATAGTGGGTTTAATTAGAGGATAAAACAGATTTCTCTTCTCCCATTTTCCTTCCTCCCTTCTTCCCTTCTCTGTTAATAAATTCAATATTATTTATATGTGCTATTTTCCCTTTGTATTACTTTCCTTTCCCCCTTGTTTCCAAAATATAGATTTAACTGAACTCAATCCAGTTCTTTGACAGTCCTCCCTCACTGCACATTGTTTAATCTTTGGCCATTATGATGGAAGTGGGTGGGTAAGAGGAAAAAAGAAAATATGACTCTGAGCTTTTAAATTTTGATGACTAAGAGGTTAACAGGGCTACTGAACATTTCTCAAACCAGGAAAGATATAGTAATAGTAGGGAGATGATGAAACTTATATTGAACGTTTTGAGTTTGAGTTGCTGTTGGGATATCTAGGTGGAGAATTCCAGTAGAATGTGGAAGATACTTAACACCTGACAATTACATGTTATATTGTGTTTTTCAAATAATTGCATTCACTATCCTGGATGCCAAATAGCTAATTATGCCTTGGATATGCTGAAATGACCCAATTTTATTCTTTTTATTTAATGCCTAAATTTCTCTGTGTCAGGACTTGGTCACCTCTGACAGAGGTATGCCTGACAGAAGATGGAATAGCTCAAAAAGTGTCAACAGGAATGCATTTACCATTGACCTTATTTCACAAATTCATAACTGTCAAATATTTTTGTGCTCAAGACCTCAGGTCAATCATAGAATTGCTCAAGGACATGAGTGCTCCCCATAGATGAGCATATCATGAGGAAAATGGAAAGAAACTCAAGAATAGAATATATATATATATCCTCACAAAGAAGTCTCACCTGGCTTTTTTAGCTTTCACTCCTTCCATGAGTTTCCTTAAATGAGAAGTAGAAATATCCATCCAATGAAACACTATCTTCCAAATTCCATTTTGTTGTATTTCAATTCACACACACACACACACACACACACACACACACAAAAACATTTTAAAAAATGAGATGTTGTACTTTCAAATTTGTCAGCAGCAGCTGCTAACTTGTAGACTTTTCATTTCAACTACATGATTGCTCTTGTAACCACTATATTTAAATGGAACCCTTTTTGGTGCCAGTGAAATTGGTCCCTTTAATTTCTACTAATGTAAAGAGCTAAGTCAAGGTAGAAAAGGAAGTCAGTCGGTGTAACTGGGATAATTTTAGGTATCCAAATGCTTCATATGTTTTCATATGCTTTTCTGGTTGACTAAACCCCAGGGAACGATGGAGGTTGGCAGGAAAGTCATGTCTGTGTTCCTTTTGATGTATCTTATCTGACTATGGCTAGATTGGTACACTGTCTCAGAACCCAAGTATCCGTAGTACCATTCAGTTATAGCTTTCAGTGACCCCTGCCTTCAGGTTTACCTTAGGTGGCATGCCAATTAAGCCCTGTTTAGAATTACTACCTTTGTTGTTGTTCACTTATATCTAACTCTTCTTGACTCTGTGAATAATAGCATGCCAATGCTGTCCATAGAGTTTTCTTGGTAAAGATAATGGAGTCTTTTGCCATTTTTTTCTCCATCATCATAGTTAGAATATACTCAATAGGGACTAAAAGTATGACCAGCATTTTGAAAAGTAAATTAGACAGAAGGGAATTCAGTGTTTTGGAAAAGAAATTCTTCCCTCAAAGAAATGGAATTAAGACTATTTGTTTAGATGATACTTTGGGAACCATAACTATTTGAAAGCTTACATGTATGAAAGAAATGAATGAATTGGAATACACATGATGGAGGTAATAAGAGAAAAAATGCTTTGTAAAATATTTATAGTGTACATTTCTTGACAGTAAGTGATTGGGCTAACCATAATCTAGCCTGTATTTAATGACATACTTCCCAAAAGTAAGGGGATAAATCTGGAATACTATAGGATTATGCTAAAATATAGTAACATATTGAAATTTAATTAACCTCAAGACTATCATTTCCATAGCTGATAATTGACTACCTAATTGCCGTAGGTTTGGTATAAAAAGATCTAGGTCTTTTTCTAAGTCTATTTCTAGGTGGACATGCATGAAATTACTTTCACATTATATATAATAATCAATTTTAGGCCCAGTCTATCATTTATTTTTGACATGATATAGATAATGATGAATAAGGTCTTAGTGTAGGCCATGCAATTGTTTACCATAGTCTGGACAACAGACATTCTTCATTTCTTTGTTTTTCCTTTTGTTTGCATAGTTAAGCCAAACTCTTTTGGATCATTTTGGATATAATTTAGATTGCTTTGCAATGTTCTAAATGTTTGATATACAATGACACATTTAAAACCCAGTGGAATTTCATGTCAGCTATGGGAGGGGGTTGGAGGAGGGGAGTGAAAGAACTTGAATCTTGAAACAATGGAAAAATATTCTAAATTAATTAATTAAAAATAAAATAAAATAAAATAAAAATAAATGTTTGATATAATCAGTACAATAAAATCCACAAACAAGAGGATTGTGGATCAGTTTACATTTGGGAAGTTGTATTGTTCCTTAAATGACATTTTGTAGTCCTTAATGCTGGTGGTCTGAGGCTTATGAATCTTTAGAGTCTGAGAGTTCTATGCTGAAGTAGCGTTCACAACAATAATGTTTCTGTACTAACGTGCTAATGTGATGATACAGGTGAAAGAGACAAACACTAGGCTATCTAAGGAGGGGCTAATCAGAGCAGATCAAGAACAAAACCCAAAATATTAATGATTCCATATCAATAAGTATTAATTTCAGGCCCAATAATGATGGGTAAATTTCTAATCTGAGCAAGTTTGGAAGAGGCAGTCTCTCAAAAACAAAACAAAACAAAACAAATACATGCAAAATTCTTATTTTTTAATTGTTACATGGTTGTATATCTCATCTTATTTCCTACCTTAATTACTGCTTCCAAAATGTTCTGCCCATCACGATAACGGGACATCATCACTATAACCTTGTCATGGTGGGTTAATAACAGAATGCAATTTGTAGTTTTCTCTCTCATGAGCTTTGGTTGATTTATGTGATAATAATTTATGGAAAATGATATGTCATCTTTATAACCCAGATTCTCCTGGTATCATCTTGCTAAATAAGATTAGTGAGTTTCCTTGAATCAATTTCCCTTGTTTCCTAAGAATTGAATTTAAGGAGCCCCTCAATGGGCAATGGTGGGTATGAGTAGGACATAGCCTCTTATAAAGAAGGGATCAATGGAAAAGCTTTGTAAAGTATCTCATTAGAAAAATGTACAACTGGACAAAATGAGCTGATCATAGAGCGATAGAGAAAGATAATCAATATATAACTTCTGTGTTCAACTGCTGTTTGTTCAATGACAGAAAAACCACAGGATAGACCCCCACCATGTTGTGTGAGGCCCCTGATAGTAGTCTCTTGGAAACTGAGGATGAAGATTGTCTTTGTGAGCTTTCATCTGTGACATAGATGAGTGTGCACAAAAACACTTGTGTGTGAAGGAGATTTAAGTGGAAAAGTCGATGCACAGAGACAGTCCCACTCTCTCGGCATTGGAAGCCTGGGTCCAGTGGCACGAAAAATTGTTACGTCTGGAGACTTCCTCAGCTGCATTGGATGGCCGTGTTGTCTTTTGTGCTCCAACATGCCCTAAGCACTCCACAGTGCTTTGCTGCATCGCCATCTCAGCCGTTGAACCTTCTTATTGGTTTCTTCCGTCTGTTCGGCCGAAGCAGTCTTCACATGCTGGGTGAGCAAAGCCTTAGTTCACCAGGGGTCGACAACCCAATGGTACCCTTACAAGGTTTAGCTGGCCTGTGGAAGCTGTAGCATGGGGTGTGGCTGCTGCCGCATGCTAGCAGCTACTAGGAGCCACAAGTGAGAGCTGGGTGTCAGGTGAGGGTCAGAATGTTAGAGAGCTGCCTTACAAGCTAGGCCCCTATAACAGATATAAAGGACATTGACAAGAGTCTGAGAGAATGGGAGTGTAGATGGGTTCAAATCTGTATACTTAAAGGAAATATTTACATCAATGTAATCCCAGAACTATTCTTATATCAAAATAATATCTGAGTATTCTTAGAAAGAATATATGTACAACTGCAAAATTAAAACAGGAAAGAAGAAATCTATCATATAGTTCAAAAGGAATTAAGTTAGTAATATTTGGCAGGGTAGGAGAGGAAATTTGTTTCTAACAGTTTAAGTCTTCTCCCTAGTTCCATTTTTAAAAATATATCAGTAGTTTCTTGAATCCATGATGGATATCAATAAAAGAGAGGAAGTAGAAAAAAGAAGAGCAATTTTGAGGAAGAAGAAAAGAAGTGAGGATGAATGAGAGATGAAAAACATTAATTATCAATTTTATTTGGGACAGCTTATAAGGCTGAACAAGAAAGAAAAATCCCAAATCACCTTGATAATTACCAGATATATTCTATAAATTCAAAATCAACCAGGATCCTTTCTTTAGTTACATAGACAATGTATTAATCTCTAATGTTTGCTCTCTATATTATATCTAAAATAATACTGCCTTATAAGGTTATTTGTGAGATTCACATGATTTTTTCTACCATTCAATGCCACTTTTTACCACTGAAGTAATGTGTGATTTTGGTTCAACTACTTAACCTCTTTGTAAACTATAATTGAGTGGCACCCTGGGTTAGTGAATAGACAAACATTCTTGAAGTCAGGAAGGTTTGGACTCAGTTCCTGCCTCTGTTACATAGTAACCATGTGATCAAAAGCAAATCACTTTATTTCTCATTTCCTCACATAACTCTCTAAGATTTTAAATTAGATGAGTTGTAAGTCAGTATTAGTTGAGGGACCTTCTACAATAGATATTTTTCCATACCCTGAAGAAATCAGAGACCTTGAACACCCCCCTCCACACACACACACACACACACACACACACACACACACACACACACACTCACATACATAAACACAACTAAATGCTAAATAAATTCCCAGCAAACTGCTTCTACTATCGTGCCTCCATTGAACTAGAAGGCTCTTGAGTAGCACCAATCCAAAGAATTAATTAGCAATAATATACAAAGGCATAGGCTGTAAATAAGCAATGGGAAGGTCTGAAAGATCTGCAATAAATAAAAAAAGACTACATTGAGATTACATCTTTAACCTCCTGTATTTTAACTCTGGTTTTTAAAAGGGTGAAATCTAAGGAACTGGAGCAACTTGCTGTAGGCTTCTGACAATCCGTATGGGCTACCACATGGCAGGGTGAGCCAAGGTTACTGATTCAGCTTTCTCCCTTCATCTCTTTGCTTTGGGGATGAGAAACTTTTCTGTCACTTTTAGAATCTCTGTGATTATTGATTGTATGACATTCCTATAGGGAATACAAAGGAAGCTTCTCCCATTTCTCATCACACACTTTCCTAGGACTGAATGGTTTGCACAAATTGTTTCCCTTTTAAACATTGTTGGTTTTCACATTTCTTAGCTTTCCTCTTGAACCTTTAATAAAGTTAAAAACAACAAACTACTTAACATACCATAATTTATTCATTCCTCTAGACATATATGTAAAATGAATAATAGCTGGTATTTTAAACAGGCCTATTGGATTCAGAAGTGTTAGCCAACCAAAACAGTCACAATCTCTGGGGAACCTTCCTTCACTACTATCATTTACTGAGGTAGCATGGCAAAAGAGTTCTTATAGTTCTTATTGTAACATACTTTTGCTCTGTTTTCTCAGATGAGTCTATTACATTTTGTACCCTACCCCCAAGGTTTCTCGAGTATCTTGAAGGGGTTGAAGAGGGTTCTGTTTTTGTTTTTTTTTTGTTCTCTGCTATCTGCTGAAGTCTTCACTAGTTCTACTCTTCTTTTCTGAAGGGCCTTGTAACTAGAACTCCAGTTTTATTTAACTATTAGCCATTTAATAGTTAACAACAACAACAAAAAAACATTTAAGTGCCTACGATGTTCCAGATATTGTGTTTAATGCTGGGTACTATATTGAATTATCTTTTGCAAAGAAATATTTGATTCAGAGATATAGGATGGGCAAAGTAAAATATTTTCTCTAATTTCCTTTACCATAATTGCTCCTTTACCATCTTGATCTCTAGATGGGAGTGAGGTAGTAATGAGGATTAGTATAATACTTAAGCTCAATTTCTTTTTTTTAATATATTATTTATTTAGAATATTTTCCATGGTTACATAATTCATGATCCCTTCCCCTTTTCCCTCCCCACTCCCAGGGCTGACAAGCAATTCCACTGGTTATACTTGTAGCATTGTTCAATTCGTATTTACATATTATTGATATTTGCAGTAGAGTGATCTTTTAACTCCAAATACACCAATCATATCCCCATATAACCATGGGATCAATCATGTTTTTCTCCTATGTTTCTACTCCCATAATTCTTTCATTTGATGTGGATAGTGTTTTTTCTTAGAAGTTCCTCTGGATTGTCCTACCATTGTGTTGCTGCTAGTAGAAAAGTTAATTACATTTGATTGTACCACAATGTATCAGTCTTTGTGTAAAATGTTCTCCTGGCTCTGCTCTTTTGCTCTGCATCAATTCCTGAAGGGTTTCCATTTTACATAGAAAATCCTCAAGTTAGTTCTAGGGAGCTATAATCAGGATCACAAAGGACCTAGTGGCTTCTACATCAAAGGACTGAAAGTCAAGGAATATGATATTCAGCAAGGCAAAAGATCTGGGTTTATAATCCAGAGTCACTAATCCAGCAAAATTGAGTATATTCTATCAGGGGGGGAAATGGTCATTCAAAAAGATAAAAGATATCCAAGCATTCCTGAGGAATAAGTCAGATCTAAACAAAAAAAAATTGAAGTCTAAACATGAGACAAAAGAGAAGCCCAAAAAGGTAAATAAGAAAAAGAAAATTTAAGGAACTCATTAAGGTGAAAATCTTTATGTCTAAATGGAAAGAGAATTTCTGTAATTCTCAAAAATTACCTTTAGTAGTAGAGAAGATAGAAGGAATTTAATTAGAAAGAGGGTGGAGAAGTAATCTGATTTTGATAACATGATATTTATGTAAATATGATGATATGGAACAATATGTCTTATGAAGATAAGAATAGCAAATTCAACTTTTTCAGATCATAATGCAATAAAAATTATAATTAACAAGGATCCATCAAAAGGCAAATTTAGAATTAATTGGAAACTAAATAATCTAATTCTTCAAAACTGGTAGGTTAAGATGGAAATCATAGAAACAATAACAGATTTCATAAAGAGAATGACAATGAGGTAATGTCAGATGAAAACCTATGGGATACAGTCAAAGCAGTATTAAGGAGGAAATTTATATCTCTCAGTGCCTAAAGCAACAAAATCAAGAGGGAAAAGATCAATGAATTGGGCTTGCACCTTAAAAAGTTATATAAGGAGCAAATAAAAAAATCTCCAGATAAAAACTAAATTGGGAATTTTAAAAATTAAAGGAGAAATTAATAAAATTTAAAGTAAAAGAATTATTGGACTAATAAATAGGACTTGGAGCTGGTACTTTGAAAAAACAAATAAAATAGATAAAGTACTGGTCACTTTAAAAAAAGAAAGAAGAGAATCAAATAACAGTATCAGTGATGAAAAGGATGATCTCACCTCTAATGAAGAGGAAATTAAGGTAATTATGAAGAGCTATTTTGCCCAGTTATATGGCAATAAATATGACAATCTATGTGAAATGGGTGAATATTTACAACAATGTGAATTGCCCAGATTAACAAAAGAGGAAATTGAATACTTAAACAATCCCATCTCAGAAAAAGAAATTGGGCAAGTCATCAAGGAACTCCTTAAGAAAAAATCACCAGGGCCAGATGGATTCATATGTGAATTCTATCAAACATTTAAACAACAACTAATCCTAATACTATACAAACTATTTGACAAAATAAGCAAAGATGGAGAGTTACCAAATTCCCTTTATGACACAAATGTTGTACTGATTCCAAAGCCAGGCAGACCAAAAACCAGAGAAAAACAACTAGAGACCAATCTCCTTAATGAACAAAGATGCAAAAATCTTTTACAAAAGAATACAAGTTATTACAAGGATTATCCACTATGACCAGGTGGGATTTATACCAGGAATGCAAGGATGGTTCAATATTAGGAAAACCATCCTCATAATTGACTCTATTAATAATCAAACCAACAAAGATGAAGTGATTGTGTGAATAAATACAAAAAAGCCTTTGAAAAGATACAACACCCATTCCTATTGAAATCACTAGAAAGTATAGTAATAGAAGGGCAATTCCTCAGAATAATAAACAGTATATATTTAAAACCATCGGCAAATATCATCTGCAATGGGGACAAGTTAGAAGCCTTCCCAATAAGATCAGGAGAGAAACAAGGATGCCCACTATCAACTCTATTATTTAATCTTGTACTAGAAAACTAGTAGTAGCAATTAGAGAAGAAAAAGAAATAGAAGGGATTAAAGTAGGAAGTGAGGAAACTAAACAATTACTCTTTGCAGATGATGTGATGGTATACTTAAAGAATCCTAGAAAATGATCTAAAGACAATAAACTTTGGAAAAGTTGCAGGGTACAAGATAAACCCACATAAATTGTCAGCATTTCTATATATTTCCAATAAAATTCAGCAGCAGGAATTGGAGAAACTCAATTTAAAATCACTATAGACAATATAAAATATTTAGGAATTTATCTACCAAGACAAACACCAGAGGGACTTCCGGTTAAGATGGCAGCTTAGAGGCAGCAAAAGTTCAGACCTCTGAAAACCCTTCCTTACCGATCATAAATTGAATGCTCCTAGGGGACTGAAATTCAAACTTAACAACAGGACAGAGCCGGGCAACCCTCATTATGGACTCGGATCAAAAGGTATGCCCCCCAAAAGCCTGAATCCTAGATCACTCAGGTCTAAAGGGAAGGCAGAAAGAAGGTCCCAGGACCCCACCCCGCAACCCAGAGCGCTGAGTCTGAGGCAGCAGTGGGAACCTCAGGGCCAGCAAAAGGGCCTCATGGCCATCTGTTCTGAAGGACGTGCCTTGAAAGCAATCAGGGCCAGTCTCGGGGCATCTGAAACTGATGGGAGGGAATCAGCCTGAGAAAGATGGGGGGAGCCTGTATCCACCTGGCTGGGTCCTTCCATCAGAGTCTCAACAGAGGTTTTTGCCTCTGGGCACATCCAGACCAACCCAGCTGAACCTAATCCCATCAGGAGTCCTCAGAACTCAGGGAGGCCAGGAGTGGTCCCCATCTTAGAGTGCAGGGCCTTCTAAAAGGACAGGAATCTCAGGGTCAGCCAAGGCACTGAGGTACCTTGCAGACAGTGCTGTGCCAGGCTCAGGGCATGGAAGTGAGGCAGCAGAGAAGCAACTGGAGGGAACAGAGAGCAGTAACATCTGAAACACCAGCAGGCAGGGGAGGGCAGGCCCTGAGATTTCCCGGGAAGACAATGCAGCTGCGGAGAATGGACAATTTGTCTGGGGATAAAGCCTCAGACCATCAGTCAGATACACTAAGAGCCAGTACTCCTCACTCAGATTTCTGACTGGAAAGAGGAAGAAAAGCAATAGAGATGGCAAACAGTATAGAACTGGAAACATGGTACTGATTCCAAAACCAGGCAGGTCAAAAACAGAGGAAGAAAATTATAGACCAATCTCCCTAATGAATATAGATGCAAAAATCTTAAATAGGATACTGGCAAAAATACTCCAACAAGTGATCAGAAGGCTCACTCACCACAATCAAGTAGGATTTATACCAGGGATGCAGGGCTGGTTCAATATTAGGAAAACCATCCACATAATTGACCACATCAACAAGCAAACCAACAAAAATCACATGATTATTTCAATGCATGCAGAAAAAGCCTTTGATAAAATACAACATTCATTCCTATTAAAAACACGAGAAAGCATAGGAATAGAAGGATTGGTCCTAAAAATAATGAACAGTATATATCTAAAACCATCAACTAATATCATCTGCAATAAACTAGATGCATTCCTATTAAGATCAGGAGTGAAACAAGGATGCCCATTATCACCTCTACTATTTGACATTGTACTAGAAACACTAGCAGTAGCAATTAGAGAAGAAAAAGAAATAGAAGGCATTAAAATAGGCAAGGGGGAGACTAAGTTATCGCTCTTTGCAGATGACATGATGGTCTACTTAAAGAATCCTAGAGATTCAACCAAAAAGCTAATTGAAATAATCAACAACTTTAGCAAAGTTGCAGGATACAAAATAAACCCACATAAGTCATCAGCATTTCTATATAATTCCAACACAGCTCAGCAGCAAGAACTAGAAAGAGAAATCCCATTCAAAATCACCTTAGACAAAATAAAATACTTAGGAATCTATCTCCCAAGTCAAACACAGGAACTATATGAACACAACTACAAAACACTCTCCACACAACTAAAACTAGACTTGAGCAATTGGAAAAACATTAACTGCTCATGGTTAGGATGAACCAATATAATAAAAATGAGCATCCTACCCAAGATTATTTATCTATTTAGTGCCATACCCATTGTATTTCCAAAAAATTTCTTTACTGATTTAGAAAAAAAACATAACAAAGTTCATTTGGAATAACAAAGGATCAAGGATATCCAGGGAAATAATGAAAAAAAACTACAAAGGAAGGGGGCCTTACAGTCACAGATTTCAAACTATATTATAAAACAGTGGTCATCAAAACAATTTGGTACTGGCTAAGAGACAGAAAGGAGGATCAGAGGAATAGACTTGGGGCAAGTGACCTCAACATGACAGTATATGATAAACCCAAAGATCCCAGCTTTTTTTTTTAAAATATATTTTATTTGATCATTTCCAAGCATTATTCGTTAAAGACATAGATCATTTTCTTTTCCTCCCCCCCACCCCCCATAGCCGACGCGTAAGTCCACTGGGCATTAGATGTTTTCTTGATTTGAACCCATTGCTTTGTTGATAGTATTTGCATTAGAGTGTTCATTTAGAGTCTATCCTCTGTCATGTCCCCTCAACCTCTGTATTCAGGCAGTTGCTTTTTCTCGGTGTTTCCACTCCCATAGTTTATCCTTTGCTTATGAATGGTGTTTTTTTCTCCTGGATCCCTGCAAGTTGTTCAGGGACATTACACCGCCCCTAATGGAGAAGTCCATTACGTTCGATTATACCACAGTGTATTAGTCTCTGTGTACAATGTTCTCCTGGTTCTGCTCTTCTCGCTCTGCATCACTTCCTGGAGGTTGTTCCAGTCTCCATGGAACTTCTCCACTTTATTATTCCTTTTAGCACAATAGTACTCCATCACCAACATATACCACAGTTTGTTCAGCCATTCCCCAATTGATGGGCATCACCTCACTTTCCAGTTTTGGGCCACCACAAAGAGCGCAGCTATGAATATTTTTGTACAAGTCTTTGTGTCCATTATCTCTTTGGGGTACAGACCCAGCAGTGCTATGGCTGGGTCAAAGGATAGATATTCTTTTGTCGCCCTTTGGGCATAGTTCCAAATTGCCCTCCAGAATGGTTGGATCAATTCACAACTCCACCAGCAATGAATTAATGTCCCTACTTTGCCACATCCCCTCCAGCATTCATTACTTTCCTTTGCTGTAATGTTAGCCAATCTGCTAGGTGTGAGGTGATACCTCAGAGTTGTTTTGATTTGCATCTCTCTGATTATAAGAGATGAAGAGCACTTCTTCATGTGCTTGTTAATAGTTTTGATTTCTTTATCTGAGAACTGCCTATCCATTTCCCTTGCCCATTTATCAATTGGAGAATGGCTTGATTTTATGTACAATTGATTTAGCTCATTATAAATATGAGTAATTAAACTTTTGTCAGAGGTTTCTATGAAGATTTTTTCCCAATTTGTTGTTTCCCTTCTGATTTTGTTTATATTGGTTTTGTTTGTACAAAAGCTTTTTAGTTTGATGTAGTCAAAATTATTTATTTTACATTTTGTGATTCTTTCTATATCTTGCTTGGTTTTAAAGCCTTTCCCCTCCCAAAGGTCTGACATGTATACTATTCTGTGTTTACCCAATTTACTTATGGTTTCCTTCTTTATGTTTAAGTCACTCACCCATTTTGAATTTATCTTGGTGTAGGGTGTGAGGTGTTGATCTATTCC
Source organism: Monodelphis domestica (assembly GCF_027887165.1). NCBI lineage: Eukaryota > Metazoa > Chordata > Mammalia > Didelphimorphia > Didelphidae > Monodelphis > Monodelphis domestica. The sequence continues at coordinate 657,134,177 of NC_077227.1, read as the reverse complement.
TAGTCTCTCCCACACTGTCTTCCAATTTTCCCAGCAGTTTTTATCGAATAGTGGATTTTTGTCCCAAAAGCTGGGATCTTTGGGTTTATCGTATACTGTCTTGCTGAGGTCGTTTTCCCCCAGTCTATTCCACTGATCTTCCTTTCTGTTTCTTAGCCAGTACCAAATTGTTTTGATGACTGCTGCTTTGTAATATAGTTTGAGGTCAGGGACTGCAAGGCCCCATCATATGTGTTTTTTTTCATTATTTCCCTGGATATCCTTGATCTTTTGTTCTTCCAAATGAACTTTGTTATGGTTTTTTCTAAATCAGTGAAGAAGTATTTTGGTAGTTCAATGGGTATGGCACTAAATAGATAAATAAGTTTGGGTAGGATGGTCATTTTTATTATATTGGCTCGTCCTATCCATGAGCAGTTAATGTTTTCCCATTTGTTCAGGTCTAGTTTTAGTTGTGTGGTGAGTGTTTTGTAGTTGTGTTCATATAGTTCCTGTGTTTGTCTTGGGAGATAGATTCCTAGGTATTTTATTTTGTCTAAGGTGATTTTGAATGGGATTTCTCTTTCTAGTTCTTGCTGCTGAGCTGTGTTGGAGATATATAGAAAAGCTGATGATTTATGTGGGTTTATTTTGTATCCTGCAACTTTGCTAAAGTTGTTGATTATTTCAATTAGCTTTTTGGTTGAATCTCTAGGATTCTTTAAGTAGACCATCATGTCATCCGCAAAGAGTGATAACTTGGTCTCCTCCTTGCCTATTTTGATGCCTTCAATTCCTTTATCTTCTCTAATTGCTACTGCTAGTGTTTCTAGTACAATGTCAAATAGTAGAGGTGATAATGGGCATCCTTGTTTCACTCCTGATCTTATTGGGAATGCGTCTAGTTTATCCCCATTGCAGATGATATTAGCTGTTGGTTTTAGATATATACTGTTTATTATTTTTAGGAATGACCCTTCTATTCCTATGCTTTCTAGTGTTTTAAATAGGAATGGGTGTTGTATTTTATCAAAGGCTTTTTCTGCATCTATTGAGATAATCATGTGGTTCTTGCTAGTTTGCTTGTTGATGTGGTCAATTATGTGGATGGTTTTCCTAATGTTGAACCAGCCCTGCATCCCTGGTATGAATCCTACTTGATCATGGTGAATGATCCTTCTGATCACTTGCTGGAGACTTTTTGCTAGTATCCTATTTAAGATTTTTGCATCTATATTCATTAGGGAGATTGGCCTATAGTTTTCTTTCTCTGTTTTTGACCTGCCTGGTTTTGGAATCAGTACCATGTTTGTGTTGTAAAAGGAGTTTGGTAGAACTCCCTCTTTGCTTATTATGTCAAATAGTTTGTATAGTATTGGGATTAACTGTTCTCTGAATGTTTGATAGAATTCACAGGTGAATCCATCAGGCCCTGGGGATTTTTTCTTAGGAAGTTCTTTGATGGCTTGATGGATTTCGATTTCTGATATGGGATTATTTAAGAATTCTATTTCCTCTTTGTATTTTTGTATATATTCATCCATTTCTCCTAAATTGGTATATTTATTGCCATATAATTGGGCAAAGTAATTTCTAATGATTGCCTTAATTTCCTCCTCATTGGAGGTGCTGTCCCCCTTTTCATCTTTAATGCTGTGAATTTGCTTTTCTTCCTTCCTTTTTTTAATTAGATTGACCAGTACTTTGTCTATTTTGTTTGTTTTTTCAATGTACCAGCTTCTTGTCTTATTTATTAAATCAATAGTTCTATCACTTTCGATTTTATTAATTTCTCCCTTAATTTTTAGGATTTCTAATTTGGTTTTCTGCTGGGGGTTTTTAATTTGATCGCTTTCGAGTTTTTTCAATTGCATTTCCAATTGATTGATCTCTGCTCTCCCTTGTTTGTTAATATAAGCTTTCAGGGATATGAATTTGCCTCTGGTTACAGCTTTGGCTGCATCCCAAAAGGTTTGAAAGGATGTTTCTCCATTGTCATTTTCCTTGATGAAATTATTAATTGTTTCTATGATTTCTTCTTTAACTAAACGGTTTTGGAGTATCATATTGTTTAATTTCCAATTGGTTTTAGATTTGGTTTTCCATGTACCATTACTAATCATTATTTTTATTGCCTTGTGATCTGAGAAGGCTGCATTCATTATTTCTGCTTTTCTGCATTTGAGTGTCATGTTTCTGTGACCTAATGTATGGTCAATTTTTGTGAATGTGCCATGTGGTGCTGAGAAGAAGGTGTATTCCTTTTTATCCCTATTTATTTTTCTCCATATGTCTATTAATTCTAATTTTTCTAAGATTTCATTCACTTCTTTTACCTCTTTCTTATTTATTTTTTGATTTGATTTATCTAAATTTGATAATGGTTGGTTTAAGTCTCCCACTAATATGGTTTTATTGTATATTTCTTCCTTCAATTCTCCTAGTTTCTCCATTAGAAATTTGGGTGCTATATTATTTGGTGCATACATGTTGATTAATGATATTTCCTCGTTGTCTAGAGTCCCTTTTAACAAAATATAATTACCTTCCCTATCCCTTTTGATCAGGTCTATTTTTGCATTGGCTTTATCAGATATCATGATTACCACTCCTGCCTTCTGTCTATCAGTTGAGGCCCAGAAGGTCTTACTCCATCCTTTAATTCTGACCTTGTGGGTGTCAACCCGCCTCATGTGTGTTTCTTGAAGACAACATATGGTAGGGTTTTGGATTCTAATCCATTCTGCTATTCGTCTACGTTTTATGGGTGAGTTCATCCCATTCACGTTCAAAGTTATGATTGTCATTTGTGGACTCCCTGGCATTTTGATTGCCTTCCCTAATTCTAACCTTTTTTTCTTCGGCTCTACCTTTTAGTCCAGTGATTTACTTTGAATCAGTGCCCCTTGTCCCCTCCCTTGATGTTTCCCTTTTTAGTCCCTCCCTTTTTCTTCCTTCCCCCTCCCCCCTCTCTTTCCCTCCCTTTTTGTTCTCCCTCTCCCCCTCCCCCCCTTGGTTTTCCCTTCTCCTTACCCTTGTTGGGTAAGATAGAATTCAAGATCCCAATGGATCTGGATGTTTTTCCCTCTCAGAGTTGATTTCCCTGAGATTGAGGTTTAAGTAACCCCCCCCTCTTCCTCTCCTTCTTATTGGAGTTTTCTTCCCCTCCCCTTCCCATGTGAATCTTTGTGTGAGAACCATTATTCTATTTGGTCTTTCTTTACCCCCTATTTATACATTACATTTTCCCCACATGTTAGTATACATAGATTGATATAAACGTAGTCCTTATAGAAGAGAGTTTGAGTAAAAGAAGAAGATAACATTTTTCCCCTTTCCTTAATATTTACCTTTTCAGGTATTCCTTGCTCTTTGATTTTCGGTATCAAACTTTCCACAGAGCTCTGGTCTTTTCTTTGCAAAAAGTTGGAAGTCTTCTATTTTGTTGAATGCCCATACTTTCCCTTGGAAGTATATAGTCAGTTTTGCTGGGTAGCTGATTCTTGGTTGGAGACCCAGCTCTCTTGCCTTTCTGAAGATCATGTTCCATGCCTTACGATCATTCAGCGTAGAACTTGCAAGGTCTTGTGTGACCCTGATTGGTATTCCTTTATATCTAAATTGTCTTTTTCTGGCTTCCTGTAGGATTTTTTCTTTTGTTTGATAGCTTTGGAATTTGGCAATTACATTCCTGGGAGTTGTCTTTTGGGGGTTTAGTGTAGAAGGTGTTCTTTGAGCTCTGTCAGTGGCTGTATTGCCCCCTTGTTCTAGAATCTCTGGGCAATTTTCTTTGATTATATCTTGTATCACCATGTCCAGTTTGGTGTTTATTTCTGGCTTTTCTGGGAGTCCAATTATTCTTAAATTCTCTCTTCTCCCTCTATTTTCCAGATCTATCACCTTGTCGGTGAGATATTTTATGTTCTCTTCTAATTTCTTGGTGTTTTGGCTTTGCTTTATTAGTTCTTGCTTTAAAGCCTGGTTTTCTTTTACAGTTTGGTCAAACTGGTTTTGTAGATGCATGAATTTCTTTTGCATTATTTCCCACTTTTCCTCCCAGAGGGCTTCCATCTTTTTGGTCATTTCTGATTCAAATTCTTCATGGGTTTGTGGAGAGTTTCTATTTCCTTTGGAAGATTTTGGAGAGTTTTCTTGTATATTTTCTTCTATCTGCTCTGTATTTTGTATTTTGGCTCCATAAAATGTGTCCAAAGTCGCCCCTTTCTTCTTATTTTTCTTGGTATTTTGGGGCTTCTGTGCTTCTGTGGAGTTTGTCATCTCTGAATGTGGAAGATTAGCTTTTCTTATCTCTGGTGATCAGAGGCTTTAGTCCTGGGCAGATGTTGGTTCTATGAGCTTTCCCTGGGTTAAACTGAATATGCCTCACTAGAACTGGAATGGAAGGGTCGGTCCACGAGGCCACACTCTCTCCCCGGCTCGCTTTCCGGAAGTTGCCTTCAGAATCCCTGGCCTTGAGGCTGTTTCGTTGGCCTGCGGGGGGATGGGCTGCAGCTTCCCCAAGCTCTGAGGGCAAGGACTTTCACTGAGACTTGGATAGCAGGATCCAGCCCGTGAGGCTGTCTTGCCCGCCCTGAGGGTTGCTGTTGTTTCGACCAGCTCTCTGCAGCGGAAGCCCCAGGCAGTAACTTTCACCGGGACTTGGGTAGAAGGCCCTGAGGGTTGTTGTTCCGAGGACCCTGCTCTCTGAGCCCAGCGGGGCTGCGGCTTCCGGGAGCCTTGGACTCTGCGCTCCTACCCCTGAGGTCCGAGTGATCTTGGGTTCTGGCTTTTGAGGGGAGCCGTACCTTTTGAATCAGGTCCAGGTCCAGGAGGAGGGTTCCCAGGGTCTGTGCTGTGTAAAGATTAAAATTTAGGGGAGACTGAGGCAGGTAGAAATTAGTTTCTCTCTGCAAGGAGTATTATATTTTTTAGAGGTTTATTAAAGGCTAAAGATTAAAGAATATACAAGTAAGAAACATGTGCCTAGGCCAGAGGCCTAGACAAAATAACCTCACATCATGCAAGAGACCGCCTGCTCCAAAACGGAAGTCCAAAAAAAGAGACCTCCAAAGCCTTTTTATCAACTTAAATACCTTCTCGATCTCGGCCCAGGTGAGATTACAAGGCATTCTGGGGAAGTCGAGCAAAGGCTCGTGGGGATTGTAGTCCTGTATTCGAGTCTATTTTTTACAGCTGTTGATCGTTTTGAATTTCGGCGCCTTAGGAGCTTATATTTTGAGATCGGTCGGGAAGGGTTTTCCGGAGATCTGAACTTTAGCTTTCTCTAAGCCGCTATCTTAACCGGAAGTCCCGATCCCAGCTTTTGGGACAAAAACCCAGTATTCGATAAAAACTGCTGGGAAAATTGGAAGACAGTGTGGGAGAGATTAGGTTTGGATCAACACCTCACACCCTACACCAAGATAAATTCAAAATGGGTGAATGACTTGAACATAAAGAAGGAAACTATAAGTAAATTAGGCAAACACAGAATAGTATACATGTCAGGCCTTTGGGAGGGGAAAGACTTTAAAACCAAGCAAGACATAGAAAGAGTCACAAAATGTAAAAAAAATAATTTTGACTACATCAAATTAAAAAGCTTTTGTACAAACAAAACCAATGTAACCAAAATGAGAAGGGAAACAACAAATTAGGAAAAAATCTTCATAGAAACCTCAGACAAAGGTTTAATTACTTAAATTTATAAAGAACTAAATCAATTGTACAAAAAATCAAGCCATTTCACAACTGATAAATGGGCAAGGGACATGAAAAAACAATTTTCAGATAAAGAAATCAAAACTATTAATAAGCACATGAAAAAAAGTGTTCTAAATCTCTTATAATCAGAGAAATGCAAATCAAAATACCTCTGAGGTATCACCTCACACCTAGCAGATTGGCTAACATGATAGCAAAGGAAAGTAATGAATGCTGGAGGGGATGTGGCAAAGTAGGGACATTAATTCATTGCTGGTGGAGTTGTGAACTGATCCAACCATTCTGGAGTGCAATTTGGAACTATGCCCAAAGGGTGATAAAAGAATGTCTAGCCTTTGATCCAGGCAGAGCACTGCTGCGTTTGTACCCCAAAGTTATAATGGAGAAAAAGACTTGTACAAAAATATTCATAGCTGCGCTCTTTGTGGTGGCCCAAAACTGGAAAATGAGGGGATGCCCATCAATTGGGGAATGGCTGAACAAACTGTGGTATATGTTGGTGATAGAATACTATTGTGCTAAAAGGAATAATAAAGTGGAGGAATTCCATGGAGACTGGAACGACCTCCAGGAAGTGATGCAGAACAAGAGGAGCAGAACCAGGAGAACTTTGTACACAGAGACTGATACACTGTGGTATAATCGAAGGTAATGTACTTCTCCATTAGTGGTGGTGTAATGTCCCTGAACAATCTGCAGGGATCTAGGAGAAAAAACACTATTCATAAGCAGAGGACAAACTGTGGGAGTAGAAACAGCGAGGAAAAGCAACTGCCTGACTACAGAGGTTGAGGGGACATGACAGAGGATAGACTCTAAATGAACACTCTAATGCAAATACTAACAACATGACAATGGGGTCGAATCAAGAACACACGTGAGACCCAGTGGAATCACGCGTCAGTTATGGGTGGTGGGGTGTGAGGAAAAGAAAATGATCTTTGTCTTTAATGAATAATGCTTGGAAATGATCAAATAAAATATTATAAAATTTTTAAAAAAAGAAAAAATAAATTTCTAACAAGCCCTTGTATTAGGGTCCAATTAAAGTTATTTTTAATCCCACAAGCCTGTAGGGCAGAATGCAGTAATATTTTACTTACCCATTTGCAGCCAAGACTACTGGAAGTTTCCATACTATAAGAAAGAAAAAGAACTAGAATTTTGTTTTGATAGGGAAGTGTCATTCCCTGATCTGATTTTTTTTTTTGTCATTCTCAGGGATATAGGGAGCCAGGATGAGAGTGAAACTTTGGTACTTGTCTGAGTATTTCACAAAGAGTCAAGTGTCACAACCTCTAATCTCACACTAGGTTCAAGTCCTTTTTTAATGACTTAGAAGTGCATCAATCCTACTTGGATTGGTTTCTTTCTTTTTACCTGTGTGCTCTTTTTGGCACTATTCAGGTTAAGTCTGTGCTCCTTTTTGATCCCATATTCTAGAATCAGACACAAATATTAATCACAGTCCCATAACATTTTATCAATAAATGGCAGGTTCCCACAGTTTAAAACTTTTTGGGTATGTATTAATATTATAGCATGTATATATAAATATGTACACACATATATATATAAACTTATATTATTATAGAATAAAAATTAATGTTGATTGTATGTACCTTAAGTACAAGAAATGAGAAAAGAGAAAAATCAAATATTCTAATCAAAAGAAAAGAAAAGCAATAATAAAAATAAGGAAAAAGAGAAAGAAGGGAAAAAATTTCAGTAATTCAATGGGTTACCAAAAAAAGCATCCACTTGTCAATGGATTATTATCTCTAATGCATGTATAGAATAAAGTCAATCAGTCTCAACAGAAGATGCTCTCTACATGTGAGCAATGAATCCAAGAGTCCTTCTCTCCAATCTTTATAGATGTTGGAGTAGTTAAAAATATTTGGAATGACCCTTCCCAGGAAGGTTGAGTTGCTACAGTATGCTGGAAATTCTTATTATACACCTTGTCTCCTGGGTTCAGGTCATGAAGTGAAACGTCTAGTGGTCTGGATTGTACTGCAGCTCTGGATTCATGCAGTTCATGCAATTTGTGCTGTAATTCCTATATACAGGAAGCAATAGAAGTATAACCCCCTAATAGTGATACATATGCAGGGGAGAAAGGCTTAGCCTGTATAGGTGGATGTCCAAAAAGAATCTCAAATGGGGAGATGTGTAGGTCTCCTCTAGGCCTGCTTCTAAGATAAAATAGGGCTGGAGGGAGTATTTGAGGCCATTTTAAATGGGTCTCAGTGCATAATTTTCCAATCATAGTTTTAAGTTCTCTGTTCATTCTTTCAACTTGGCCTGAGGTCTAGGGATGATATGGTACATGACATTTGGGAGTTATCCCCAAGTAAGAATATATTTGATTTAGGAGAGAGTCAGTAAAATGATTTCCTTTATCTGAATCAATACGTGCTGGCAGGCCAAAGCAAGGAATAATCTCTTTTAAAACACCTTAGCAACAAAAGCCGCTGCTCCTTGGGTCGCAGGAAATGCTTCTGGCCATCTGGTCAGTTGATTTACTATGACTAGACAAAATTTATAATGTCCAGCCTTTGACATTGTTATGAAATCTTTCTGTAAGTGCTAAAAAGGTGTGTAAGCCAGAGGACGCCCACCAAAGGCTTTGCCAAAAAATGCATGTTGTTTATATGCTTGACAGGTAGAGCAGGCTTTACACACTTCAGAGGCTATAGTAGTTATGCCAGAGGCTATCCATACTCTCTTAACAGAGTCCACAATGCCCTGGGTACCAAAGTGACCATTTTTATGAATAGATTGACAAATTTGGTGATAGAAAGTTCTAGGAAACAGAGGTTTTCCTTCAGATGACACCCATACTCCATTAATCTGTTTTGCTTTGACTTTTTGCTTCCATTTTTCCACTTCCTTTTCATGATAGGAAAGTGATAAATTTAAGTCATCAGTGGTTGTTAATGTTAAAATTAATTCAGGCCCTTCTATGGCTGCTAGCTTTGCAGTGGCATCTGCTCAATCATTTCCCCTAGAGACAAGGTCAGAGCCACCTGTATGGGCAGAGCAATGAACTACAGTTAGGGTTTCAGGCAACTGGAGAGCAGAAAGAACTTCATTAATAATTTCTGCATTAGCTATAGATTTTCCAGCTGAGGTTAAAAATCCTCTCTGGAGCCATAGCATCCCAACTTAGTGACAAATGCTCAGCATGCTGCCAGCCAGAGCCACCTCTCCATTGTAAGAGACTGGAGAGAGGACGTGACATGAAACATATAGACAGTTTTTACATCACCTTCCTGTGTCTCACATGTACCAATAATAGCCCAAGCTTGATTTAGGACAGCCCAGGGGTCTGTCAGTTGTTTCTGATTTGTCATTTGCCAGCATGTGTCTGTCATAGGCCATTCTCCTAAATACTTAAGCCTTAAGTATGGGTGTTGACATTCCTGTTTTTGTTAGACTATGTAGGATGGAGTAATCTAAAGTACACAGCAGAACCAAAATAGCAACAATATTATATGATGTACAAGTGTGGATAACTTAGCTATTTTCACAAATAGATTGGTACAAGACAATACCAGGGAATTCATGATGAAAAATGATATTTGACTCAAAAAAAAAAAAAGAATTGATGGAGTCTGAGTCCAGACCAAAGCATAGTATAGTTCACTTTCTTCACATTTTTTGCTTTTATTTGAGTTTTTTTCCAAGACTAATATAAAAATGTTTTATACATTATGACTTATAAAATGTTCAATTAGATTGTTTACTCTCTCAGGGAGAGGAGAAAGGAAAAAGAATTCAGGACTCAAAATTTTATAAAAGAAAATTAAAATTGTATTTATATGTAATTGGGGAAATATATATTACTTAGTGGCAGACTTCAGTGTAGAGCTCAAGTTTCCCAACTCATGGGTCACCACACTATACATTGCAATATATAACTACTATGGAGACATAGTCAAGATGTCGACTTAGATACAGCAACAGTTCAGACCTCCATAAACCCTTCATCATTGGTCAAAAACACAATGCTTCAAGGGGACTGAAAACAAAATCTAACAACAGTACAGAGCTAGGGAACCCTCCTCCTAAACCCAACTTAAAAGGTAAGCCCCCAAAGAAGTCTGAATTCTAGAATATGTGGGTTTAAGGGGAAGGAAGAAGGAAGGTGCCAGAATCTCTACCACATGTACAGTGCTTAGCCTCCAGAGGTAGTTGGAATCTCTGGGCAGGCAAGTGCACTAGTGCAGAGGGAGTACCTTGCTGGCAAAGTTGTGCCAGGCTCAGGGTGTAGAACACAGATGGAATAGAGGCAGCTAAATTAGAAAGAGAAATTCCATTTAAAATCACTCTAGACAATATAAAATACTTAGGAATCTATCTGCTGAGACAAACACAGAAACTATATGAATACAACTACAAAACACTCTCCACACAATTAAAACTAAATCTAAATAATTGGAAAAACATTAATTGCTCATGATTAGGATAAGCTAGCATAATAAAATAGTAAAAAAAAATACCTAAACTAATTTACTTATTTAGTGCCATTCCCATCAAACTACCAAAAAAATTTAATGAATAAGAAAAAAACATAACTAAGTTCATTTGGAAGAACAAAAGATCAAGGATATCCAGGGAAATAATGAAAAAGAAATGTGAAGGAAAGTGGCCTAGCAGTACCAAATCTCAAAAATACTATAAAGCAGTGGTCATCAAAATAATATAATACTGGCTAAGATACAGAAAAGAGTATCAGTGGAATAGATTTGGGATAAGTGACCTTAGCAAGACAATCTATGAAAAACCCAAAGATCTCAGCTTTGGGGACAAAAATCAACTATTTCATAAAAAACTGCTGGGACATTGGAAGATAGAATGAGAGAGACTGGGTATGGATTAACATCTCACACCCTACACCAAGATAAACTCAGAATGGTTAAATGACTTGAATATAAAGAAGGAAACTAAACATAAATTAGGTGAACACAGAATAATATACATGTCCAACCTTTGGGAAAGGAAAGTCTTTAAGACCAAGTAAGAGTTAGAAAAAAAATCACAAAATGTAAAATGAATCGTTTTTATTACATCAAATTAAAAAGATTTTGTACAAACAAAACCAATGCAACCAAAATTAGAAGGAAAAAAACAAATTGGGAAAAATTGTTCATAACATAAACTTCTGACAAAGGTCTAATTACTCAAATTTAGAAGAGCTAAATCAATTGTATACAAAATCAAGCCATTCTCCAATTGATAAATGGGCAAGGGACATGAATAGGTAATTTTCATTAAAGAAATCAAAACTATTAATAAGCACAGGAAAAAGTATTCTAAATCTCATAATCAGAGGGATGCAAATCAAAACAACACTGAGGTATCACCTCACACCTAGAAGATTGGCTAACATGACAGCAAAGGAAAGTAATGACTTTTGGAAGGGATGTGGCAAAGTTGGGACATTAATGCATTGCTGGTGGAGTTGTGAATTGATCCAACCATTCTGGAGGGCAATTTGGAACTATGCCCAAAGGGCGATAAAAGACTGTCTGTCCTTTGATCCAGCCATAGCATTGCTGGATTTGTACCCCAAAGAGATAACAAGGAAAAAGACTTGTACAAGAATGTTCATATTTTTTGTGGTGGCAAAAATTTGGAAAATAAGGGGATGCACTCTATTTGGGGAATGGCTGACCAAATTGTGGTACATGTTGGTGATGGAATAGTACTGTGCTCAAAGGAATGATGAACTGGAGGAATTCCATGTGAACTGGAACTACCTTGAGGAATTGATGCACAAAGAAAGGAGCAGAACCAGGAGAACATTATATACAGAGACTGATAAATTGTGGTACAATAGAAAGTAATGGACTTTTCCATTAGTGGCAATGCAGTAATCCTGAACAACTCAGAGGTGTTTATGAGAAAGAACACTATCCACATTCTGAGGAAAAACTATGGGAGTAAAAACATAGAAGAAAAGCAACTGCTTGATTACTGGGATTGATTGAGATATGATTGGGGATATAGACTCTAAATAATCACAATAGTGCAAACATCAACAACATGAAAATAGGTTTTGATCAAGGACACATGCAAAACCCAGTGGAATTACAAGTCAGCTATGGGAAGGGGTGAGGGGAGGGGAGGGAAAGAATATGATTCTTGTAACCAAGGGAAAATGTTCTAAATTGACTAATTAAATAAAATTTTCAAAATATAAAAAATAAAAACAATGGCATAGACCTGATTCCATTCCTGTTGACATGTGGTTGAGAGCCATTGACTTGGACTTTGGAATTTCCTAAAATAAAATAAATCACATGCAAATACTTTACATATATATATATATATATATATATATATGCACACATATACTATGGCACTCATTGTACTAGACCTGTGTTGGCAAAGCTGTGGCACAGGTGGCAGGGAGGCACAGAGGGGGCTGCTCTGTTTCCCCTCTCAACAGCCTCTGAGGGTATTTTTTGCATGCCCAGCCCCTCTGTCCATCTGCCCAATGTGAGGACTTCCTCCCTCCACTCTCTGGGGTAATTCAGGTGGCTTTAAGGCAGCTTGAATTTGCAGTTTGTCCATGAAGTCTCGAAAACATTTGCCAGTGCTGTTCTAGCCATTCTACTTGTTTCTGCCAGGTAGGAAATATCTCCAAAACTGGTACAGTGATAGTTGTACTTAGAAAAAATAATCTATAGTTAAATAGGCTACCATAAAAATACCTTCACAAGCACAGGGCTAGAGGGCCTTGAAAGCAAATGCAAAGGACACAGCTATATCTATGTTTCTCATCCACTGTCTTTCCACCAAATGTAGTTTGGACCAGTGTTGGGAACTTGAGTATAGTTCCTGATCTGATAAGTTTCCCTTTCCAAATTTACTTAGACAGTAGGACTTCTTTATGATTCTAAAATCCTTCTATTATTCCTGCTAAATTCCTCCCATACAGCATATAGAATTCTTTTTTCTTCTTGTTCTTCCTATAAGTCAATGTGTTTCCCTCTTGATCTGTACCTTAGACTCAAAGAAAATGTTCTCTTTTTATTATATTTCCAAGAAAGAAGATACCTGTGAGGGGGAGAGTTAGAATTAGAGAACTATTTTCTGATGGTTGTATCACTAGTGGTGATGGAACCTGATGAGTACTTCTTTAGAATATTTAGGCATTTATCCAAAAACATGGCTAGGATGCTCCCTGGGTCTACAATCAAGAGAAATAACAAAGTTAAGAGACAATCTCGTCTCATCTTGACTAATCCTCATTTGTCATTTATGCTATGTCATTTTCCTAGTTTTCTTCCAAATATATGTCCTAACTCACCATCTAATTTATGAGCTTCTTGAAAGGAAAAAGTATGTCTTATATTCTGTATATATTCACTCCTAAAGCATTTTTGGTTTGTACTATTTATTCGACACAGGTTATGTAGTGCCTTGTACAGTCAATCTTATTTCTATAACTAGATTACAATACTCTGAGGAAACCTGGTTCTGGACATTGGTAGCACTAAATAAATACTTCCTGATGAATTGATTAACAGAGCAAGCTCTTTTAGAGTCAGGGTTAAACTTTAATCCTATGCATATGCACCTTGAGGAGAAATGATCTTATGAGTAGAGCAGTTAGGCATAAGATAAACCAAGATGGTAGGAAAGGAAAGGTAATTACATTTTCCAGCAGTGTTGCTGATTGTCCAGTATGAAATATAAAGAAATTCCCAATAATGGGAGTTGTTAAAAGGAAGAATTGTAATATGAAGAACTTTGAAAATTCTCCCTCAATAGAATAATAGAAGAATATGTATCACTGTAGTTGAGAGTATTGTAAACCTTAAAATTTCTTAGACTTATAAATGTTGGAAATTTCACCATTGGGAAATTTCATACTTGAAAAATTTCCTATTGATAGTGGGAACTCTATTGGAATGTGAACCCCATTGGCATGGGAGGTTCCTCCTCCTCCCTTCTTAAGATTACTTTAGGACAGAAACCTTTTGCTGAACAATGGAAAGGGCTTTGACCTATGCTTAAGCATAGAACAGGAATTTCTTTGAGTCATGATTGATTTTAGAATTGATACAATAGAGATACTTGGAATGACAGAACCAGGTCTTGGAAAATACAATTTCCACCCCCCTCAGTCGTAACAGGATTTAGGAAGGGCTGCAGCAAAGGATCAAGATGTAATTATTTGAGAATATGACCTTCAACAGACATGTGCAAAGCCACAGACCTCTGGGAGGTCCTGGGTTAAGCTAGAGCCACCATTGGCACAGGGAAGACATGGACAGTGATTGGTAGATGTGAGAACTGAGGGGAGGGAACTTGGATGGTTTCCATAAAGATAGAGGGTCTGAGGACTGGGGGTGGTTGGTTGGAGAGGTTTTGGCTCTGAGAGGTGGTGCTTTGAGAGTTGGCTCTGAAGGAAGCTGGAGGTGGAGGCCCCTGAGACTGTTTCTCCATTTTGGTCACGTGAGTAATAGGGACTGATCTCTTTTCTTTGCCTCAGCTATCTAAGGGCTTGGGCCTTTTGGCCCAGCCTAAACAGAAGGGGTATTTAAGCCCTATTCCCTTCTCTCCCCTTTCTCTCTCCGTCTCTCTCTCTATCTCTAACTCCTTTATTCCTCCTGTTTGTAATTAAACTCTAAAAAAAAGGTTGACTGCTGACTTGAGTTTTCATTTAGGAATTACATAGCTGAATTCCTCGGCGACCTTAAATTAATATATATCAGTCTTTTAAAGTGATTTCCTTGTCACATTGTGGCTGACCACACGGGAGTCTAAAGAATTCTCTCAATAAACTTCTGAAATTCCTTGCCTTTTTACTCTACTCTCTCACCACTTAGTCCCTTTTACCAAAAAATTGGCTTAAAGACACAGCTGCTAGAACACGTGAGTATAAAAAACTTTTTCTCTCTTCTCTTTTCTCCTTAAGTTAAATTGGAATCAGCAGTTTTTCTTTTTCTTCCCTTTAATCTTAAGGGACAGCTGGGTAGCTCAGCGGATTGAGAGCCAGGCCTAGAGACAGAAGGTCCTGGGTTCAAATCGGACCTCAGATACTTCCCAGCTGTGTGACTCTGATAGACAGAAAACAGCTGTTTAAATCTCAGCAACAGGACCCTAATGTCCTGGCTGGAAGAGCTGTTTCTAAATATCCTTTCCCTTAAGGAACAACTTCCTGGATTAGAAAAAAAAACAAAACAAAACCCTGTGGAAAGTTTGTTGCTTTGCCCTGCTCCCCACGTGTTTTGTGAAATTACAAAATATATATATATAAATGAGTACAACATTCTTTGACAATTATATGGCAGCTGAAGAATTAGGGGCATTGAGGAATGAACGATACCTCCAAATTTTTATATTAATAGGTACTGTAATTTTTGTACTCCTCAATACTATATTTAGAGATGCTAAAATAAAAAAAAAAATTGAGGATAAAATGCAAGCCCAATTAGAAGATCTAAAAAGTTTCTTACAGGATCAATTGGCAAACAACCACTCTACCAGAAACAGACCTGTTTCTGAACCTTTGAATGAGGAAATTTCCTTCCCTGAAATAGAGATGGAAAACACCTTCCCTATAGGCCAGTTCACAGACTGCTTCTCTCGTGCAGTGCAAATCTTGACTGAATTTAATCCCCAAAATCCTTCCCCTGCAATCCCAGTTTCTCATGTTCCCTCTCCTACAGAAAACCAAATTCCAATGCAAAGGAGATCTTGTCCTCCTAGAGAAACCTGTCCTTGTCAAACTGACCCACAGGTACAAAATTCAACTAGAGGCCTGTTTCCTCTAAGAGAAGTACCTGAAATAGGACGGAAAGGGGATGTGGTGACTTTAAGACATAGGATACCGTTTACTCCCCAAGAAATAAATGAATTTACACAAAATATCCCCACATATGAACAAGATCCTTTTCTAGTAACAAAAAAGATGGGAGACATATTTTTTCAGTATAATCCATCTTACAAGGACATTGAGAACTTACTACAGGCTTTTTTAAGTGAACGTGAAAAAATAAAATAATTGCTCATGTCAACAAACCTCGGGGGCGTAATGCAGCACATTGGCCATCTCAGGATCCCGAATGGGACTATAACAATCCTGAGGATTATCTACAACTATACCATTGTAGAGAGGCCATCCTCATGGCAATGAAGGAATGTGCAGACAGTACAGATAAGTGGATGGAACTGGAAAAAATTAAGCAAAAGGAAGAAGAATCACCGTCCAGATTTATGGATAGAATTATCGAGTTTGGGGACAGATACTTAGATTGGGACTTAACTAAAGACAGTAGTTTAAGACAAATTAGAAGAATCTTTGTAAATAATTCTTGCAAAGCAATTAAGAATTATTTTAGAACACAATGCCCAAGATGGTCAGATATGGACCTTGAAGAATTGCGAAAAACAGCTATATATGTTTTAAAGGGAAACAAAGAAAAGGAGGAAGAAAATAATGATGACATGGAGGAAATGAAGAAAAAAATGAGATATTTAATAGATAGGATGACTAAATTAGAAAGTGGGCATGATAATGAACCAACGACAATTGCCCCTCTCCAGAAATCCAATGATCAATCCATTACTTGCCACTTCTGTGAGAAGAAGGGCCACAAAATGATGGAATGTAGAACCTTTCTTAAGATGTTTGGAAGGAATACACAGTTTAATAATAGCTTTAGAAATAATAACTATAGAAATGATGATAATGGTTATAGAAACCAGATTTCTAGAAATTATAATAATGACTATGGAAATAACTATAATGAATATAGAAATAAGAACTTTAGAAACCAGAATTATAGAAATAGGAATTGGGAAAATAATGACAATGCTCCAATTGAAGAAAATTACAACGATAATGAACAACAACAATATATGAGAAATGGCGCTCGTCCAAAAAATACTCGAGGTACTAATGACCCTCAGAGAGGTGCCCTTCAGGGGGGTGCCCAAGGAATATCCCAAACACAATGATGGTGTCCGGGGGCGGGGCTGGGGCACAGGAATCAGAGGATACAATCTTTGATTTCCCAGACCCTGATGTCCTACTACCCATTGTCCCTATCCACTGCCCCCCCATACTAATGAACCCCATGTTACCTTAAAGGTGGGTAACACCTATTATGATTGTCTATTAGACACTGGAGCTTCCTGGTCTATATTAAAGAGAACACCTGATTTACAATGTTATTCTGTTGGCTCAGAGAATGTAATGGGAGTATCAGGAATAACCCAAAGAGTTAAAAGACTTCCTCCTAGAATGGTGTCTGTAGGACCCCTAGAGGTACAACACTCCTTCCTTTTGATGCCTGACTCCCCTTTAAATTTGCTGGGGAGGGACCTTCTATGAAAACTCAGAGCCACAATAACCTGCTCCCCAGATGGCTCATTATCATTAGAAGTATCAGAGGAATCTTTAAATTTACTCCCTGTACTTCTCTCGGAAAACCAGGAGGCAAAAGAGCCTTCCATTTTTGAAATACCTAAAGATATACCGGAGTCTCTTTGGGCCACATCTTCTTCTGATGTAGGCTTACTTAAATCTGCTGTTCCTGTGCAGATAAAACATTTAGGGAAAGTTATATTTTGAATGTCTCTGGCACTATGAGTCTAGCTACATTTAGACATAATCCAAACTGGAGGCCAGAGGGCAGCCTATGTTATTGTCTTTTTTGTTTAACTTTAAGATTCCAAAGATAACTTGATGATAGACTATGATCTACATTTATCTCAATCAGAGAAAGAGCAACCAGAATCCCAAAAGTGTTTATAGATTGAATGCCTGTCCTCTGTATAACACTCTATTCTTGGTCACCTTTTTCAGTGCTGGCTCTATTTTCATCCCTACCCCTTAATTCACTTATTTTGACAAAGGAATCAGAAAACTCTTTGCTCCCAAGAACTCTGTTTATATACAAAGGGAGAGTAGGTCCTGGGGATGGGGAAAATGACTTTTGACTACAATTCTTTCTATACAGTCTTAATAAATATCCTTTTCTAAGGTTGATATTGGGGAACATACAAAAACAACAGGGGTAACCATCCAATAGGTAACAATCCAAAAATAAGCCAAAACAATCCAAAAATCTTTAGGGTTACCTTAGAACATTAAGTGAAGAAATAATATTTTCCTCTCTGAGAACCTAGCCTGCCATCCCAATACTCTCCTTCCTAATATCAGACTATCCAAATCCACATTTTCCTTTAAGAGTTGGGAGCTTTTAGGAAGTTTTGCCCAATCTCTTAAGTGATTGCTGCTTTCTCTTCTAACACTATCTTACACTATTTATTTACCTTATGTACATTAATTTTTGTACCCGTGCGCTCATTACCTTGAGAGCAAGGATTTTTTTTACTTTTTTTTTGTATTGCCACTGTTTGGCATTGTACCTAATACAAAACAAGCACATCTTAGGTGATTGATTGAGTGTCCAGACAGCAATATTCCTAGGCCTAAATCTCCCTGTAAACAGATGTGGATAAACTCACTGTTTCTTCTTTACTTTCTCTTAAATAATGGGTTTGATTGCTCTGATGTATTCAACTTACTAAAGATCAAGGGGATGAGAATGGTGATGGAGAGAAAAGAGATAAATATAGAGAGGGAAAGGAAAGAAGAGGAAGAATAGGAGGAGAAAGAGAGAAAGAGAGAAAGAGAAAGAGAGAAAGAAAGAGAGAAAGAAAGAAAGAAAGAGAGAAAGAGAGAAAGAAAGAAAGAAAGAAAGAAAGAAAGAAAGAAAGAAAGAAAGAAAGAAAGAAAGAAAGAAAGAAAGAAAGAAAGAAAGAAAGAAAGAAAGAAAGAAAGAAAGAAAGAAAGAAAGAAAGAAAGAAAGAAAGAAAGAAAGAAAGAAAGAAAGAAAGAAAGAAAGAAAGGAAGGAAGAAAGGAAGAAAGAAAGAAAGGAAGGAAGAAAGGAAGAAAGGAAGAAAGAAAGAAAGAAAGAAAGAAAAAAAGAAAGAAAGAAAGAGAGAAAGAAAGAGAGAGAGAAAGAAAGAGAGAAAGAAAGAGAGAAAGGAAGGATGAAAGGAAGAAAGAAAGGAAGAAAGGAAGGAAGAAAGAAAGAAAGAAAGAAAGAAAGAAAGAAAGAAAGAAAGAAAGAAAGAAAGAAAGAAAGAAAGAAAGAAAGAAAGAAAGAAAGAAAGAAAGAAAGAAAGAAAGAAAGAAAGAAAGAAAGAAAGAAAGGAAGGAAGGAAGGAAGGAAGGAAGGAAGGAAGGAAGGAAGGAAGGAAGGAAGGAAGGAAGGAAGGAAGGAAGGAAGGAAGGAAGGAAGGAAGGAAGGAAGGAAGGAAGGAAGGAAGGAAGGAAGGAAGGAAGGAAGGAAGGAAGGAAGGAAGGAAGAAAGGAAAGATCTTCCCTCTCCCTTTTGCCAACCTATTTTCTATATGACTCATTTAATCTTTAACATATTTTGTCCAGAATTGTTAAAATTCTAGGCCTACCAGAGTCAAACTTCATCACAGTGTGACAGTGACCATGTGTTCTTAGAAGGTATACTGATGAAGCACAATTTTTGGAAGGCCTTAGCATATTGGAAAGGCTTAGAATATGAACCAAATGTTTGGCTATATGCCTGTGTTTTGAGGAACAATTTAGTTATGTTTTTTAGAGAATTATAACAAGGTTGAGTGCAGGATGATTAATTTCTTGGGCACATCATCTTACAAAATTCAGTCTCTAAAGGATAGAGAGAATATTATGTGTGTTGTGATGATTACACATATGGGAGATCACAATCACAGAAGACTAACAAATGAATGTAACTCAAATGCAGTAGGACCTCATTTTATTCAGTCAATATGTTCCAATTTCCTTCATGTAAACTGAAAATAATGCATTATTTAATAAGTATTTCTTTTATGAGCATACCTAGAAACTTTATGACTTTTCTTAAGCTTCTCAGAGCTACCAGCTTCACTCTTGTATTTTGGGGGCATTTTTAATAACTAAATAGCATTAATGAAACAAAGAGAAGCACCACCCCAACATGAACATGGTTTACATGAGAGAACTTCAGACAAAGGCTAATGGAGAAGTTTGGCACAAGACAATGTAATGATTTGCAATGATGCTTCTCAGAGTGAGAATGAGGTCTTTACTTCACTTGGGAAAATGACACTGTTTTAGTATTGTAAAGGGTGAATATTATGGTTGAGACTGAAAAAAAATATAAATTTAAATGGTCACCAAGGGAAATCCCAAATAATAAAATACCCAAGTCAGCTGCCAAATTTTTATGGTGATTTAATTACAACAGGAGGAAGAAAATATTAAAGGGAGGGGGAGAGAGAGAGAGAGAGAGAGAGAGAGAGAGAGAGAGAGAGAGAGAGAGAGAGAGAGAGAGAGAGAGAGAGAGAGAGAGAGAGAGAGAAGGAAAGCGGGAGAGAAGGAAAGGAGTTTAACTCAGAACCACTCTGGCTCAGGCTGAGCCAAAGTGGGCATTAAAGCCTTGGAAAGCCAAGGCAGGGAAAAGGGGTCAGCCCTTGTCACTCACATGACATGTCTGAAGGAAAGTTGTCTGTGGGGCTCCTCCAACTCAAGCTCCAGGATCTAACTGAACTCTAGCCCTCTCCACAGGAAGTCATGAGAACTCTGGAGGCTGTTCTCTACCTCACTTCCTCTGTCTCACATTTGCCAATGGTAGCTGAAGCTTGACTTAGGACCACCCAGAGGTCTGTCCTTTTTTTGCACATGTCTGTTGAAGGCCATTTTCTCAGATAATTAAATCTTGAGTTTAATGCAGACCTTTCAAAATCTTGTTACACTGAGTAGGGTGGAGAATGTGGGTTTCCAAGACCTGATTCTGTTATTCCAAGTATCTCTAGTGTTATTGATCAGGAAATAGCTAAATCAGATCTTCTAAAGAATGGTCTGATTAGGGTGGAATAGTTCTGAAATTCACAGTATCTAATTAAAAACATTATTTTTCCTCTTCTATTGCTTTTATTTTATTTTATTTCCAGTTGTGTATATATGAATTTACATATTCTGAGATCTTGTAAAAAGAGGTACTATTTGCATTATAATGTGGAGAATAATATCACTGAGGACATATATGACTAGAAAACAAGGTGAGTCAGGCATGTATTGAGAATTGAAGAGCAACAGATGGTCTGCACTGGTATCCATAAAATATTAATAGACCCAGTGCTCCAGTGAACAGGGCAGATCCTCTATGGAATATTTATGCAAGGACATATACAAGAATCATGTAGAACAAGAAATCATAGAAAGGTTAGGATGTACAGCAGTAGACAATATGCTTATTTCAAGGAGATCATCCATTCATTGACACATTGGAGTCTCATTGGACTTCTCTCTCTAAGGAAAAGATAAGCTTTATGTTTGTATTTCAAATGACTTGGGACTAGGTTCATTGTTATTGTTTAATAAATAAATACCAATTGACTGAAGGTGAAACACTTATTGAAAAACCACTCATACTACAGAGAAAACAACCTGAAATTCAAGCCCTATTGATCATGCAGACAAGATAGCACGAAATAGTCCTTCTTTTCAGTGCTCACTACCAGTTAAAGTATGGGGTCTGATAAAGTAGATTGCTTGGTCAGAGTTTACATTTTTTACTCTCTGCTATTTATTTTGGTCTTGCTAATCTCTGGAATTCAAAATGGAGTCTAAGATTTAAAATGAATTCCAGGTGTAGCAGCTAAGAAAGATAGTCTTGCTGTCTGTTGGCTAGTATCATGAATTCTGGAAATTTCTTTCTACCCAATGATGACATGTCACTTAACTCTGCTCCATTTTCCAGCTTATCCATTTGTTAAATGAGGTCAGAGAAAAGGCCTTCGACTATGCAAATATGTTGTGAATATTAAGAAGAAACTGCCTAGGGCCTTTTCAATCGGTGCCAAGAAAATACATGGCATATCTTATTTTGTATTATAATATTTGGCTATTAACATTCCTACTAAGACCAGAGATGCATTCTTACCTCTTTCCCCTGGGTGAACTCTTTCATCTTCCTCCCTCCACTCTTCCCCCCCCTTTTTTCTGTGTACCTTGATGTATTTATTTCCTCCATTCCCATTCAGTGTCTGTTTTCCTTTGGGCTATGATTCCTGAATTATTTAATAGTTGTTCCATCTTTTCTACTAACTCAGTTCTCTTGCTTTTTTATTTTTTTTTAATTTCATTTTGGTTTCTTCTCACCTAACCTGCCCCGTTAGTTTTTTAATGTCTTTTCTGCCCTTGGATATGATTCAGGCAGTCAACTATTTCATATCTAAATTGGGCAACAGGATGAAGAAGGTGGGAATGTCATGCTGGTTTTTTGAGGGCATATAGATCATTGAAAGCTGTCTCCAAATGACGGACATGTGAAAGAAATTCCATATGTTAGAGGCTTGAAAAGTTCTAGAAGGTGGCCAATATGGTTATAGAGGAATTTCTAGAATGGCTGTAACCAACACCAAGGTCACTTTGTTGTGGCAATTGGATGGTCATCAGGAAACTAAGAATATTTCTTCATTTGGTACTTTACAGTGAATGTCTTCTTGACTTATGTCGTTCTTCTTGGTACCTCTAGTTTGAAGGGGCAGAATAACCTTTTAATCTATATATAAAATTCCTTTAATATTTTCAAAGAATTTTGAATTTTTACCAATGACTGAAAAAGGCAATTCCAAAAGAAATGAACTATTTTGCAAACATTTGTAACTGCATACTCCTCATATACCTACACTGTGGCACAACCGAATGAAATGGACTTTTCTACTGGCAGCAATGCAATGATTCAGGACAATTCTGAGGGACTTATGAGAAAGAATGCTATCCACATCCAGAGAAAGAACTGGGGGAATAGAAACACAGAAGAAAAACAATTGCTTGATCACATGGGTCGATGGGGATATGATTGGGATTGTAGACTCTAAATGATCACACTAGTGCAATTATCAATAATGTGGAAATAGGTCTTAATCAATGACACATGTAAAACCCAGTGGAATTGCTCATTGGTTGTGGGAGGGGAAAAGGAGGGGGTGGGGGAAAGAAGATGAACCATGTAACAATGGAAAAATATTCTAAATTAATTAATTAAATAAGAATTTTCAAATAAAAAATAGCCTCACATCCTTTCCCATGCATACAAAAACAGAAAGAATCACAGCATTTTTTAAATGAAAATGACGTCAGAGATTGATTAAGCCAAACTATACACAAGAAAGAACCCCTTCTATTACAGGCATGGTTATCCACCAAGATGGTTAACTAGCCTTTGAAAATCATCTAATGATGGGAAACTTCATTAAAGGTAGATCAGCAGATCAGTGGTAGTCTCTCGGTGATCGAGAATGACAATTGTCTTTGTGCAATTTCATCTACAGTGTACCCTCATGTGGCTTTGGAGTCCAAAGACTGAGGCGCAGAGTGTGTGGCACATGGGGCATGGGACACCAGTTGTTACGGGAGGTGCAGTTGTGGCCTGGTGTCGGTGTTCACGCGCAGCGGCAAGACATCGACGTCACTCATCTTCAAAGGTGGTTGTGACATGGTGAATGTGGGTTCGCCAGCTGCTTCTGTCAGAGGCAGCGAGTTCTAGTTGCTTTGGTGTAATGCCAGCCCACTTCAAGTTGGACTTTAGCTGATCCTTGAATCTTTTCTTTGGTTGGCCTTGTTTCCTGAGTCCAGCTGACAGTTCACCGTAGAATACCTGTCTTGGTATTCGCTGTGGGTCCATGCGGAGGATGTGTCCACACCATTGTAGCTGGGTTTGGAGGACCATGACTTCGATGCTGGTGGAGTTGGCTCAGTCGAGGACTTCCTGATTGGTGATTCGGTCCTGCCATCGGATCCTCATGATTGACCGGAGGGAGCATTGGTGGAATTGCTCCAGCTGTTTCATGTGCTTCCGGTACAGTGTCCACGTCTTACAGCCATACAGAAGCGAGCTGAGGACCACTGCGTTGTACACTTTGAGCTTTGTTGCAGTGCTTACACCGCTGTGTTGGAGGACTTTGGAGCGCAGCCACCTGAGTGCCTGGCTGGCCTTTTGGATCCTGGCATTAATCTCGTGGTCTAAGGACCCATTGTTGGCGATGAGCCTGCCCAGGTACTTGAAAGTGTTGATGTTAGAAAGCTGCGTGCCGTCGATTGTAATGCATGGCTGGTTAGTTCGCCTCCCTGGTGCAGGTTGGAACAGCACCTCTGTTTTGCTGAGGCTGATAGTCAGGCCAAACAGTTTTGTTGCGGTGGAGAACCTGTCCACAGTGGTTTGGAGATGATTTTCTTGGTGGGCCATGAGAGCACAGTCATCTGCAAAGAGAGCTTCCAGGATGAGTCTCTCTGTTGTCTTTGTTTTTGTAGTCAGGCGGCGAAGGTCGAATAGTGAGCCATCCAGTCGGTATTTGATGTAGACTCCCAGGTCTGGATCCATCACAGCATGTCGTAATACTTGGGTGAAAAATAGGTTGAATAGTACTGGAGTGAGGACACAGCCTTGTTTTATGCCATTGGAGATGTTGAAGTGATTGGAAGTCTCTCCACCAGATAGGACTTCCCCTGTCATGTCAACATGAAAGAGCTGGATCAGTTTGAGGAATTTTGCTGGGCAGCCGAGCTTGCTGAGGATCACCCACAATACATCCCTGTTCACTGTGTCCAACACCTTTGTCAGGTCTATGAAGACAATGTAGAGACTCAGGTTCTGCTCAAGGCATTTTTCCTGCATTTTCCTCACCGTGGAAACCATGTCGATGGTGCTGCAATATGGTCAGAAGCCACATTGTGATTCAGGCAGGTTCTTCTCTGAAACAGATGACAGGAGTCTGTTGAGTATAAGACGGGCGAGGATCTTTCCAGCAGTGTAGAGTAGTGAGATGCCTCTGTAGTTGTCACAGGCTGCTCGTGCACCTTTGTTCTTGTACAGGGCTATGATGGAGGCATCTCTGAGTTCTGGGGGCATGTCTTCCTCTTCCCATATGCTGGTCAGCACTATGTGGAATGCCTGGAGCTAAATGAATGCATATCTTTACAAAACTTGTCAGTTTGCAACTTAAACCAACTGTGGCTATTTTTATATTTTGGGACTCAAAAAAACTCAATTAAAAAACCTTAAATTCATCTTCTGTATAACAGCTTTTCAACTATTGAAAGAGAACTTTCATCTCCCTACTGAATCTTTTCTTCTTGACTCTAAACATCCACAATTCCTCAACCAGTTCTCATTTGGAATGAACTTAAAGCTCTTCATACACAAAACATAAAGAATTCTGGATCAAAGAAACTTATCAATAAGATAAAGTGCAAAAATTTGTTTCTTATTTTATTTTGGAGTTGAAGAAAAATTTTCAGAAAATGGAGAAGTGATCATTCACTCCTATCTCCTCACCCCCTCTCACCCACACATATGACATCTAGTATCAAATTGTTCTCTAATAGATATTTATTTGGTAAGTCTTCCAATATGCCAGAGAAGTGAAAACACAAGCTGTGCTACCCAAAACTTACATATCAGTAAAGTTTATTGAGGGATGTAGCAGAGTTGATCAGATCCTGTATTGTTAAAAAGTAGCTGACAGTACAAAGAACAAAAATTATTAACAGACATGCACTATGAAACATGGCATACCAAACATGACTGTATATTCTACTTCCTATGGTAATTATTAAAAAGTAAGAAAAAAGAACTCTAACACTGCTACTAATTAGGTTTAGGAAATATAGCAAAGTCATTTAATTTTTCTGGGCCTTTCTAGGTAAGGTTTGTGAATTCAATAGATAATCTCTGAAGTCCTTTCTAAAATTCTATGATTCTATGATTTCCTTCATGGATGCAATTCTAATCTGAAGGACACAAAACTTTATTTGAAAAAAAGTCATCTTATTTCACTCCTGGTCTGTAACATAAGGATAGCTTCCAACTTGATATATGATGAATAATATTCATTGAATAAATAGGATTTTATAACTGGAAAAGATCTGTAATGAATAAAGCAAATATAAACTCCCCTAATGTACAGTGACAGTGCATTTTAAATAAAGAATTCTGAATTTGAATTTAAAATATCCTGCTAAAATTCTTCCTCTGCTAGTTGGTGTACTTTTGGACTAGTCATTTATTCTCTTTAGGTTTCAGTTTTCTTAAAATGTAACATAAAGGGTAGCACTGGATGATCATGATTGTATTGCCCATCATTTACAGAAGAATTATAAGAAATATATGATGGGGGCAGCTATGTGGTTCATTAGATAGAGAATCAGGCCTAGAGTCAGTAGCTCCTGTGTTCAAATCTAGCCTCAGAAACTTCTTGGATCTGTGACTCTGGTCAAATTATTTAATCCGCATTGCCTAGCCTTTATCAGTCTTCTGTCTTCTAATGAATATTTAGTATGAATTCAAAGAAATCTATGATTTCCATGTTTAAAAAAATTGATCATATGTGGGACATAAAAGCCTCACAACAAATTACAGAAAAGAAGAAATAATAAATGCTTCCTATTTAGAAATTAATGCTATAATAATTATATTCAACAAAGACCAAAAGAAAAAAATAAATAAAATAATTGGAAACAAAATAATCATCTTAAGGAATAAGTGGTTCAAAGAAAAAATCATAAGAAACAATACAAAATTCTTTAAAGATAATGATGATTAGAGACAACATACCAAAATTTTTGGAATGTAGACAATGTAGTACTAAGGGAGAAATTTATATCCCTAAATGATCAATTTAGCAATTTAATATCAATAAAAGAGAGAAAGAGCAGATCAGTAAGTTGATCAAACAACTAAAAATATAGAAAGAAAAAAATTAAAAACTTCTAGTCAAGCACCAAATTAGAAATCCTAAAAAAATAAAAGGAGATATAAATAAAATTGAAAGTAAGATAACCATTTGAACAAATAAGTGAGACAAAGGAATTGATTTTATAAAAAAATAACTGAAAAACCATTGATTAATTTGATGAAAACAAATAAGGAAATGAAGTTATTAGTACCCAAAATGAATGGGCCAAAAGTACAAAAAATATTAAGAGAAAATTAAAGCAATTAATAATTTACTTTGTACAATTATATGCTTATAATTCTGATAATCTAAATTAAATACATGAGTATCTAAAGAATTATAAATTGTCTGGATTAGAAGCAGAAATAAAATATTTTAAAAATCCCATCACAGAAAAAGAAATTTCACAAGCCATCAATAAATTCCTTAAGAAAATATCCCCAGGGGGGGGCAGCTGGGTAGCTCAGTGGATTGAGAGCCAGGCCTAGAGACGGGAGGTCCTAGGTTCAAATCTGGTCTCAGCCACTTCCTAGTTGTGTGACCCTGGGCAAGTCACTTGACCCCCATTGCCTAGCCCTTACCACTCTTCTGCCTTGGAGTCAATACACAGTATTGACTCCAAGACAGAAGGTAAGGGTTTAAAAAAAAAAAAAGAAAATATCCTCAGGGCCAGGTGAATTCACAAGTGAATCCTACCAAACATTTATAAAGCAATTAATTCCAATTAAATATAAACTATTTGGAAAAAATGTCTGAGGAAGGAACTCTGAGAAATTCTCTTTATGACACAAATATGTTGTTGATAACTAAACCAGGAAGAACAGAAACAGATAAAGAAAACTATAGAAAATATCCTTAATGAATATTAATTTAAAAATATTAAAGCCCTTGCCTTTGACTACAGAATCAGTACTGCGTATTGATTACTTCAAAGGCAGAAAATCAGTAAGGTTAGACAATGGAGGTTAAGTGACTTGCCTAAGGCCACACAGATAGGAAGTATTTGAGGCCAGATTTGAGCCTAGTAGGCCTACCACTTGTAGACCTGAATCTCAATCCACTGAGCCACCTGACTGCCCTATGATGCAAAAATCTTAAATAAAATTCTAACAATGAGTTTATTTACATCAATATATCACAAGGTTATATTGTGATCAGGAGTGCAGGGATGGTTCATTATTGGAAAACTATCAGAATTTTATAAATAACAAAACCAACAGAAATACAATTATTTCAAAAAATGCAGAAAAATGTTTCTGACAAATCACAACATAATTTCCCATTAAAATCATTAGAGAACATTAGAAATAAATGGAGCATTCCTCAAAATTATAAATAGCCTCTATTTAAAACCATCAGAAAATAATGTAATAGGGATAACCTAGAAGCCTCCCCAGTATGATCAGGAGAGAAACAAGGATACACATCATCATTATGACTATTCAATATTGTACTAGAAATGCTGGCTATAGCAATAAGATAAGAAAAAGAAAATGAAGGAATTAGAACAGGAAATGAAGAAATAAAGCTATTACTCTTTGCAGATGATATGACTCTATACCCAGAGAATCAACAACAACCCAAAACTAAACAGAATAATAACTTTAGCAAAATTTAAGGATATAAAATAAAGCCATATAAATTATCAGCATTTCTCTATACTCCCAGTAAAGCCTGACAACAAGAGAAAGAGAAATTCTATTTAAAATAATTTTAGATAATATAAAATACCTGGGATTCTACTTGCCAAGAAAAACCCAGTAACTATGTGTTCACACCTAACAAAGCACATTTCACAAAAATAAAACTGGATCTAAACAACTGAAAAAGCTTTAATTACTCATGTGTATGTCAAGTCAATATAATGAAAATAACAATTATGCCTGAATTAATTTACTAATTTAGTGCCATACCAATCAAACTACCCAAAAATGATTTTATAGAACTGAAAAAAATAGTAAAATTCATCTGGAAGAATAAAACACCTAGAATATCAAGGGAAATGAAAAAAAAAATGAATGAATGTTGCTTAGCTCAACCAGATCTCAAACAATATTATAAAGCTGAAACAATCAAAACAATCTGTACTGCCCAAGAAAAAAGAGTAATAGACTAATGGATAAATTCAGTACAATCATAATTTTAACCCTTGCAGTACCTAATCTAATCCATTGAGAAATTAAAATATTTCAAGATTTTTAGATCCAATTTTATTTGTGTGAAAAGTGTTTTGTAGGTGTGAATACATAGTTCTCAACACACATGGTAAATAACCATAGTAAAGTAAGTATTTGACAAACTGAAAGTTCTAAGCTCTTGGAAGAACT
This sequence comes from Monodelphis domestica, assembly GCF_027887165.1. Lineage (NCBI taxonomy): Eukaryota > Metazoa > Chordata > Mammalia > Didelphimorphia > Didelphidae > Monodelphis > Monodelphis domestica. Next base: position 657,105,392 of record NC_077227.1, on the reverse strand, counting down.
CATTATTTGAGAAAACTGTGGGGGAACTAGAAAATAATATGGCAGAAATTAGGCCTGGACTAATACCTTATGCCATATACCAAGGTAGAGTCAAAATAGATAAGTGATTTAGAAATAAAGGGTGATATTATAAATAAATTAGGGGAGTGCAAAATAACTTACCTGTCAGAACTGTGGATAAGAGAAGAATTTAGGTCAAGACAAGACATAGGGAACATTATGAGATATAAAGTCAGTAATTTGGACTCAATGAAATTAAAAAGGGTTTTGACAAACAAAATCAATGCAACCAAGATTAGTTCAAACAACAGACTGTGAAAAATCTATAGAAAGTATCTCTGACAAAGGCTTCATTACTTAGATATATTGAGAACTGTGTCAAATCCATAAGAAAACAAAGCATTTCCCAATTGACCAATGATCAAGGAATATGAATAGACTATTTTTACATTAATAAATTAAAACTATTTTTAGTAATATAAAATGCAAATTAAAACAACTTTGATGTGCTACCTCACACCCATCAGACTGGATAACATGACAAAAAGAGAAAATGATGAAGGTTGGAGAGGATGTGGAAAAATTGGAGCACTAATACTCTATTGATAGAGCTGTGAACTAATTTAATCATCCTGGAAAGCAATCTGGAAAAATGCTCTAAAGGTCCATAAAACTTTGCAAACTCTTTGACCCAGCAATATACCACTAGGTTTGTGTCCCAAATAGATTAAATATAGGGGGTAAGAACCTACCTGTTCAAAAATATAGCACTTTGTTATGGTGGCACAGAACTGGAAACTGAAGGAATATTTATCAATTTGGGAATGGCTGAGTACATCGAGGCATATGATTTTAATGGGATACTATTGCACCATGAGAAGTGATAAAGAAGATGGTCAAACACACACAGAACAGACAGATAAAGTGTTGCAATGTGAAGTGAGGAGAAGCAGGAGAATCTTATACACAGTAGCAACAATAATGTATGATGGTTAATATGTAAATAACTACTATTATTAGCAAGGCAAGGATCTACGACAATTCCAAGAGACTCATGATAGAAAATGATATTAACTGTCAAAAAGGGGACAGACAGATGCCAAATGAGGACTGAAATATACCATTCTTCACTTTATTTTCTCTATGTATTTTTCTGTAGTGTAAACATAATATGCCTTGTTTCTCAAAATAAAGAATATAAAAATACCTCTTATATAATAATACATGTACAACATATATCATGGTGCCTGCCTTCTTGGAGAGGGGAGAGAGGAAGGAGTGAGGGAGAGAAAATGGATTGCAAAATTTAAGAAAATCAGTAGTAGTGGTAGTCTCTCGGTGACCGAGAATGACTATTGTCTTTGTGCAGTTTCATCTATGGTATACCCTCATGTGGCTTTGCAGTCCAAAGGCTGAGGCGCAGTCTGTGGCACATGGGGCATGGGACGCCAGTTGTTAAGGGAGGTGCAGTTGTGGCCTGGTGTCGGCGTTCACGTGCAGCGGCAAGACATCGACGTCGCTCATCTTCAAAGGTGGTGGCGGCATGGTGAATGTGGGCTCACCAGCTGCTTCTGTCAGAGGCAGCGAGTTCTAGTTGCTTTGGTGTAATGCCAGCCCACTTCAAGTTGGACTTTAGCTGATCCTTGAATCTTCTCTTTGGTTGGCCTTGTTTCCTGAGTCCAGCTGACAGTTCACCATAGAATACCTGTCTTGGTATTCGCTGTGGGTCCATGCGGATGACGTGTCCAGACCATCGTGGCTGGGTTTGGAGGATCATGACTTCAATGCTGGTGGAGTTGGCTCTGTCGAGGACTTCCTGGTTGGTGATATGGTCCTGCCATCGAATCCTCATGATTGACCGGAGAGAGCGTTGGTGGAATTGCTCCAGCTGCTTCATGTGCTTCCGGTACAGTGTCCATGTCTTACACCGTACAGGAGCGAGCTGAGGAACACTGCGTTGTACACTTTGAGCTTCGTCGCAGTGCTTACACTGCTGTGTTGGAGGACTTTGCAGCGCAGCCGCCCGAGTGCCTGGCTGGCCTTTTGGATCCTGGCATTAATCTCGTGGTCTAGGGACCCGTCATTGGTGATGGTGCTGCCCAGGTACTTGAAAGTGTTGACATTAGAACGCCGCGTGCCATCAATTGTGATGCACGGCTGGTTAGTTGGCCTCCCTGGTGCAGGTTGGAACAGCGCCTCTGTTTTGCTGAGGCTGATGGTCAGGCCAAACAGTTTTGTTGCGGTAGAGAACCTGTCCACAATGGTTTGGAGATGATTTTCTTGGTGGGCCATGAGAGCACAGTCATCTGCGAAGAGAGCTTCCAGGATGAGTCTCTCTGTTGTCTTTGTTTTTGCAGTCAGGCGGCGAAGGTCAAATAGTGAGCCATCCAATCAGTATTTGATGTAGATGCCCAGATTTAGAGCCATCAGAGCATGTCGTAATACTTGGGTGAAGGATAGGTTGAATAGCACCGGAGCAAGGACACAGCCTTGTTTCACGCCATTGGAGATGTTGAAGGGATTGGAAGTCTCTCAACCAGATAGGACTTCCCCTGTCATGTCAACATGAAAGAGCTGGATCAGTTTGACGAATTTTGCTGGGCAACCGAGCTTGCTGAGGATCACCCACAATGCGTCCCTGTTCACTGTGTCAAACGCCTTTGTCAGGTCTATGAAGACAATGTAGAGACTCAGGTTCTGCTCAAGGCATTTTTTCCTGCATTTGCCTCACCATCAAGACCATGTCGATGGTGCTACGATCTGTTCGGAAGCCACATTGTGATTCAGGCTGGATCTGCTCTGAAACAGATGACAGGAGTCTGTTGAGTATAACATGGGTGAGGATCTTTCCGGCAGTGGAGAGTAGTGAGATGCCTCTGTAGTTGTCACAGGCTGCTCGTGAGCCTTTGTTCTTGTATAGGGCTACGATGGAGGCATCTCTGAGTTCTGGGGGCATGTCTTCCTCTTCCCATATGCTGGTCAGCACTATGTGGAATGCCTGGAGCACCTTTCCATTTAAGGCTTTGTACACCTCGGTTGGGATTCCGTCTTTACCGGGTGCCTTGCCTGCACTCATTTGTTTAATGGCTTTTTGGACTTCCTCTATTGAAGGAGGGATGTCAACTTATTCAGTGGTGTGGTTTTGGGGGATCTGGTCAAGGGTGCTTTGAAAATCAGTATTACAAATTTTATCAACATATAATATAGAAACAATTTAAAAGGAATATATGATGCCTTATTATGAAGATCTGCTTTGTCATTCTGAAGAAGAGGAAATTATATATTGGAAACCTCTTGAAGTTTTCTATTCCCTGCCAAGGCTGCTGAAGCCCAAAGATTATTTTGTCATAGGGGAATCTAGAAGGCATAATAAATAGCATATTGAAGCTTGAAGCTGAAAGATCTGAGTTCAGATATAGTGTTTAAACTTTTATGATAAAAATCTGCCATTAAGGGAAATAGGCAAAGAATTAGATAGCCTAACAATTGCCAGTAAAAGGAATGGAACACTCCTCAGTAGCAAAGGATGTATCTGACAGTCAAGGCAAGTCTTTTACATTTATAAAGAGGAACCTCCAAACAGAGAGTGACATCAATCTGGCATGATAGATAGATCTTGCTGCTGATTGGTCACTCCTAAACTACAAATTGCAACAACTTATCACTAGATTGGTGAACCTCTGGACTAACAGTCTGGAAGTCCCGTAGTTGACCTCACTACCAAATGTATTGATTAACCTTGGATATATGTTTGCAGTCTTATAAAATAATTTTAATATTCTCTTTGAGAAAGATGGATCTCTAACAACCAAAGTAGATAGGAATATCTCAGCAGAGGATAAACCTATGTGACAAGGAAATCACTTTTAAAAGACTGATATATATTAATTTAAGGTCGCCAAGGAATTCAGCTATGTAATTCCTTAATGAAAACTCAAGTCAGCCTTCAACCTTGTGAGTGTCAACCCGCCTCATATGTGTTTCTTGAAGACAACAAATGGTAAGGTTTTGGGTTCTAATCCAATCTGCTATTTGTCTACCTTTTATGGGTGAGTTCATCCCATTCATGTTCAAGTTATGATTGTCATTTGTGGATTCGCTGGCATTTTGATATCTTCCCCTAATTCTGACCTTTATTCTTTAGCTATCTCCTTTTGAACCAGTGATTTACTTTATGTCAGTCCCCCTAGTCCCCTCCCTTGAGATGCTTCCCTTTCTAGCCCCTCCATTTTTATGCTCCCTTCCCCTCCCCCCTCTCCTTCCCTCCCTTTTTATACTCCCTCTCCCCTCCCCCTCCTTAATTTTCCTTTCTTTCTTGCCCTGTTGGATAAGATAGGATTCAGGATCCCACTGGATCTAGATGTTCTTCCCTCTCAGATTTGTTTTCACTGAGAGTAAGGTTTAAGTAATTCAACTTCACGCTCTCTTCCTCTCCTTATTATATGAGAGTTCTTCCCCTCCCCTTCCAATGTGTATCTTTATATGGGAAAGATTATTCTATTAAGTCCCCCCCCTATTTCTTGAAGTAAGTCTTAGTGTTATCGATGATTCCCCCCCTCCCTTTTCCTTTCTTTGCCTCCACTTTCCCCAAATCTTCTTAATGCCCCAATCTTTCCCTATGCATGTTTCTTCTAACTACTCTTATGATGCATACAATTTTTGAGAGTTACACAAAACATTTTCCCCACATATTAATATATATAATTTGATGTAAATGTAGTCCTTATAGAAGAGAGTTTGACTTAAAAAAAAGATAAGATTTATCTCCTTTTCCCTTTCTTTCATATTTACCTTTTCATGTTTCTCTTGCTTTCTGTGCTTGGATATCAAATTTTCCACTAAGTTCTGGTCTTTTTTTAGCAAATGCTTGGAAATCTTCTATTTTGTTGAATGCCCATACTTTCCCCTGGAAGTATATAGTCAGTTTTGCTGGGTAGTTGATTCTTGGTTGGAGATCCCGCTCTCTTGCCTTTCTAAATATCTTGTTCCATGCTTTGCGGTCTCTTAGTGTGTTAGCCACTAAGTCATGTGTGATCCTTATGGGAGCCCCCTTATATCTGAAGCTCGTCTTCTTTACTTATTGTAGGCTTTTCTCCTTTTCTTGGAAGCTCTTGAATTTGACAATTACATTCCTAGGGGTTGTCTTTTGGGGATTTAGTATAGAAGGTGTTCTATGAACCCTTTCTTTTTCTATTTTGCCCCCTTGCTCCAGAACATGGGGGAAATTTTCTTTTATAATCTCCTGTAGAATATTATTGAGTTTATTGTTTATCTCTGGTTTTTCTGGGAGACTGATAATTTGGAGGTTGTCTCTTCTCCCTCAGTTTTCGAAATCTGTGACCTTCTCAGTGAGATATTTTGAGTTTTCTTCTAATTCATTAATTTTTTGGCTTTGCTTTATTGATTCTTGCTGTTTTATGATCTCACTTTCTTCCAGTTGCTTAATTCTGGTCGTTAGGGACTGGTTTTGCTTTTCAGCTTTGTCTGCCCTTCTTTTGGATGCTTCCAGCTCTTTTTCCAATTGAGCATTCTTATCTGTCAGACAGTTGATCTCTTTCTCCCATTTTTCTTTCCAAGTTTCCATCTTTTGGATAAGTTCCAGTTTGAAATCTTCCAGAACTTGTTGATAGTTTCCATTTTGGGAGGCATGTTCTGATTTTTTTTTTGTATTTCCTCCTCATTCTCCTCTTTTCCTTGGGTACTTCCACCATAAATGTTTTCAATTCCCCTTTCTTCCTGTAGGCTTTATTTTGGGCCATGTAAGCCATCCCTTTGGTGGTTTTATTCCCCTTTCCTTTTTGGTCTGTGGTCTGGGTGATATGGGAGGGTTTTCTGTGAATTTAGGCTGCCTCTGACTAGTTCTGCCCAGCCTCTGAGGTTTCTTAGAGGGCTGAGCCCCTGATCACAGCCACACTGCCCAGGTGTTCAGCTCTGCCCAGATAATCAGTGCGTGGTCCACCCCTGGTGTTTAGCTCCGCCCAGATGCTCAGCACAACAACCCCCAGTACAGCTCCATGGACCCCCTATGCTTAGGGTCGGGTTTTCCCGTGAAATCGCCCTGAGACGTTTTTTCCTGGCAGTCCCCAGATCCCAAGGACCCTGGAGTCCCCCCCTCCCCCCAGACAGTAATGTTCCCCACTCACTCGCTGTCCCAGTGAGTGCTCTGGTAGTTCACTCTGGTTTGGTGGGGGATGGGGGGGGAAGGGCGGCTCAGTTCACGTTTCTGTGCAAGCTTTTCCTCTTTCTTATTATAGTGTGGAAATGTTCAAACCCCACTTACCTTCGCCTCTGTAGGGTACTGGGAAGTACTAGGGAGTCCTTCTGTTCCTTCAAAGGTGATTTTTATGCTCCTTTGATGTAGTCTATTTCATTTGGTGCCGGGAAGAGGAAACACGTGGTGTCTAGATTGCAGCCATGATTACCCAGAAGTGCACACTATTCGAAGACACTCTCTTTAACAGAATTAGGAATGTCTTGTAGTACTTTACATTACTCCATCCTTCTTAGACATACTTTAGGGGAAGATAAAGTTGTAATCTCCTAATTGAACAATGAAGGTACTTAGTTCTCACCTTATAGTGAAGCTAGAACTTTAAGCTGTCCATTTTTAGACCTTAATACAAAAAGGTGTTAAGTAACTATAAAGGTTAAATTAATCACAAAAAGGTCAATGAACTAACAAATGGTGAACTTAACAAGGAAGTGTGAAGTAGCTCAAAAGATATAAACTAATCAAAGAAGGTGAGAACTAAAAGTATGGGCAGTCCTGGAGAAAGCCTTTGATGAGATTGGTAGATGTGAAAATTTACAGGTAGAGACACAAGGGTGAAAAGTCAATATATTTGGGATTTTTTGTCTCTCAAAAACTCTTTCCCTGCAAAGTTGGATCTGGCTGATCACTTCCTGTGAGCAGCCAGGTACCAGTTCGATCCTGGAACTCAGCCTGGAGGAGCTCACTCAAACAGCTTCCTTGACACGGTCTCGTGGTGAGTTATAAGACTGACTTTCTTTTCCCTTGGGCTCAGGGAGGCCTCTTTGGCCAAGTCCTTTAACTCTTGCCTGGCTCAGCCTGAGCTGGAGCAGTTTAAATTAACTCTTTTTTTTCTCTCCCTCTCTCTTCTTCTTAAATTCCTTCCCTCTATATTAATTAAATTACCATAAATTTCCAGACTGATTTGGAAATTTTATTTGGCGACCATTTAAATTTAAATTTAAAGTCACAACTCTAAATTCATCTTTACAGTCATCAATGTACATGTGTTGGCTCTCCCAAAATATATAGCATCCTTATTTCTCACCAGAGCATATATGATCTACAAAACTCTTAAACTAATCCTTTATCTCCACCCTGAATTCATAAAGATTGTTGTATCAGATGTTGGCCCAGGGATTCAAAGGCATATTATATAAAATAAGTGTAATATTTAAGGGATTGTAGGGATATTGAAGAGGTATCAGGGAATAAGGAAGGTATTATAACAGAGAATGGAGGGGTTGAAGAGACAGAAAGAATATGGCTGCTGGTGAGGTAAAAGGAGAGAAATACCCCCTGAGAGGCTATCTTTGAAAAATGGGGTTCCCAAGAAATGGGCCAACTAAGATAGCCAAAGGGGATGCCTTCTCTATTGATTGATGTTGAAGATAACCCAGAGCAGGTAAGCATAGACCCCACTGAGGGACAAGCCTCCCTCCAACCAAGGTCACCAGCAGGTGTATGATAAGGACTGTTTATGGTTGAATGGATGTCCTGAGGTTCAGCTCCCTGTATGTCTCCTGAAATGACTCTCTTATCTGACTGCAGTTTTAGTAAATAAAGATAAATTTTAATAACAAGTTTGGATTGGGTAGGGTATCAGGAAAGAGGGAATTGGGATTTCCCTAGAGTGGATTTAAGTCTCTGCCTAGCAGGCTGGTGGAGGGTTTATTTTATTCCTGTCTATGCTAATCTAGTCTAACTTTCTTAAGTTCAAAGTCTTGGCAATAGACAGCAAGAGAAAGAAAGGTTCTGACTTTCAGAACTGGTTGGGCCTGTCTCTTTAGGCTGATGCCCCTAAAGACCAGCCTTTCAGTTCAAACCAATTGCCTTTAATCCTTTTGTTTAATGACATGATCATAGGAATCCAAGTAGAGCACACAGTTGGGAAAATCAGGAATAGAGGTACTTCTATCCCGAGACAGGGAGAGAGGATCTTCCAGTATGAGGGCCAGGAGAGAGAGTCCTGAGACCAACCATCACTCAAAGTTGCCCCTCCCCCCACCAACTGTCATTCTTATCAATATCTTCTCTCTAACATTCCAATTGCTGTTTGTTCCACCTGATTGGCAGAAAGCCCAAAACTTGCTTCTGTTTTCCTTTCTACAATTGTCCCCTTTTTTGTTGTTGTGACCTTCACAAGGTTTCTTATTTTTATTATACTTGCCAATCAACTAAATCTAATTTCTAACTATTCCCCCCCAAAATAATAAACTTTCCTCAATTACACTATCACTATTCTATGCTAACTTTATCTACTTTAAGGAATTCTTTGCAGGAAAGTTTTGGGGTTTTACAATAAATTCAGAATGATAAATATTTGAACAAAACCATTACAAAGATTTAATGCTAATACTACTTACTCTTGCTAAGTTAAACGAATACAAGAATTTTCCTATTTTAATTATCTATAATTAATTGCAAAGTATTTTATCTATATATTTCCATTAAATGCAATTTCAGCATCAGCTTTACAACAAAGAATTAAAATTTTACTATCTGCAAATGCAACTTAAGTCTATTTCTAAGTATAATTAATGAGATATGCTATGTTTAACTTAACTTACCCCTAATCTATTCCTTACTTATTATAACTATTCTCTAAATCCCTAATCTATAAATTAATCTTATGTACAACATATATACATGCTATGCTATATACTTAAAGACTCTATCACAGTTACTAACCTAATTATAGTATATACATTATTTATAGATTATTTACATATAAAACAATAATATACATAGTTCCCTAATCTTGATGTCAGTCAAATATAAATATCTATTGATTTTTCTATTTGCTTAAGACCACATGGAACTAACTATATACATATTTACATTTTGTATAAATACAATTTCAGACACTTATTTATTTAAACAAGATCTTCCAATATATGAGAGTTTGTGATTTTGTGCTCTGTGTCTAATAGTGTTGCATTGAATTAATACTTATCAAGTTTCTTCAGATTTCTATTTCTCATGTTGACTGATTGATCTCTTTTTTCTTCCAAGTTATGTAGTGTTATGTGCTATTTCCCTAATATGTGAAATTAATTTTTTATGCTTTTACCACACTCAGTCTTACATATAAGTCCCATTTTCCATCTGTCCTCTTCTTGTATAAACAAATGTACAAAGTTCAAAGTCTTAGCTGTCCATTTCAGCTTTTCTCTTTGCTTCTTCTCTCTAGCAGATTTTCTTGATGCTTTTCATCTGGAATACTTTAAAATCTTTTCCTCTGGGATGCTTTTCCTCTGAACTGGAAAGTTGTCTTCTTCTCGTTACTGTGGTATGCTTGACTGCTGGGATGTTGTTGTCCTGAACATTATGTGTCACTATTGTTTCTTTGTGGTTTACTTTTTGATGTTAATCAGTTTTTGTTTTCATTTCTCAGTACTATCTTTTGTCTAATTATATTCTACTTCTATGTCTGTTGTGAAAGAGAGAAATTGGGAAAGCATGCAAAAGACAGTAGCAGCTGAGACTGATGACCTGTCATTCAAACGAGAATATTCTTTTTAGAATGTGACTGGGAGAAGCAGTTGGAGAAAGGAACAGACCAAACTGGAGGGTTATGTCTTTTAACCTTGAATACAGAAGGGAGAGGTTGTCTTTAACATTGAAGACAGAAAGGACAGGTTGTCTTTTGACTTTGAAGACAGAAGTAAGAAGGAAAAAAGTCCATCTCTCTCTCTCTCTCTCTCTCTCTCTCTCTCTCTCTCTCTCTCTCTCTCTCTCTCTCTCTCTCTCTCTCTCTCTCATTTGCTCTGTTGTGATAGTGACTAAACTTCCAGACCTATCAGTCATTCAGTCATTTCTCTCAACTGAACTATATTTCACCATCCTTCAACCTAAGACTCATTCTAGTATTAGGGAAATCCCCAACCCTCTTACCTCCATTTCTTATCTTTTCCTGTTTTCCCCAAATAAAGATAAAGAAGAGAAAGTGTGGGGTCTTTCCTTAATGGACTTCCCTGACCAGCAGGGTCCCACAAGGGAAGGGGCTCACCTTTGTGATGGGACCCGAGGAGAGGTAGGAACCGAGAACCAGGGTGGAAATGAAAGACACGGACAAGTCAGTGTTCGAATAGGCAGGCAGACCTATGATACTCCCCTTGATAGGAAAGTATGAGTACAAAGGAACACGAGGTGGATGAGGAGATTAAGATAGGGAATGCAGGCCAAGATGGTTACCGCCTCGGGGAAGGAGAAGGTCAAGAGGAGAGAGAGAGACATAGTCATTGAGGAGCCCAGTGGAGCTCCATGGAAGGGGAGAAAGGCCAAGAGCCAAGAGGAAGTTCATGGGTTTGCCTCTGAATTTATTCCTGTCCTGCTTGGGAGGTACGTAGTAACCACATCACAAAGTATAGACAATTAAGATTGGGTGGCAAGGTAGAGGGAACACCTTTGGGCGTGTAGATTGCAAACCGTGGTGCTTTCCCGGGGAATTGAGTCCGAGCCTGTTAATGAGTTTGTCTTAGCCAAGGGCCACATGGCCAGTTCAAGGTTACATTCACAAGCCTCATTGGTATAACCTTATGCTTGGAGACACAGTAGCCATACAGTCATTTATATTTCATAGATGTGAATATGCTTGGGATGCTACAGAAAGAGTATTTGATTTGAGAAATCATAAACTCACCCTGAGAAGAAGAAGAAGAAGAAGAAGAAGAAGAAGAAGAAGAAGAAGAAGAAGAAGAAGAAGAAGAAGAAGAAGAAGAAGAAGAAGAAGAAGAAAGAAAGAACAAGAACAAGAACAAGAACAAGAACAAGAACAAGAACAAGAACAAGAACAAGAAGAACAAGAACAAGAACAAGAACAAGAAGGAAGGGGGAGGGGAGGAAAAGGGAGGCTGAAGGGATGGAGGGAAAGGGAGGAAGAGAGGAAGAAGTAGGTAGCAGCCTGATTTGTTAGTTATCAATTACCAATCAAAATAGTCCCTTATTACACTGTTACAATGAAGTTGGATTTTTTTTTCTGGTATTATGTGAGAACAGTGGAACCATGAGTCTTTCAATACAATTTTTATAGCTGCTGGGATAATAAGCAATAATTCAGGTGGTCCAGTCCATTTTAGGTCTGTATCCAATTTTCTATCGAAATTCTTTAAGTATACTTTGTCTCCTGGTTTGATGTTGTACACATTGTAATTCAGGAGTACTGTTTGTTCCACGACCAATTTCTCTGTCACCGGAAGTGACTCAAAATATAAAGGCAGTTCTTTAAGTCACTTCCTGTGTCTTACATGTACCAATGATGGCTTAAACTTGTCTTTGGACAGCACAGGGTATCAGTCAGTTGTTTCTGATTTGTCGCCTGCTAGCACACATGGCTCATAGACCTTCCTCCCCCATACTCAATACTTAAGTGGAGTTTTATACATTTCTGGTTGCTAAAATTCTAAAGACTAAGCAGGATGGAATAAATCTAAAATTCACACATCCTCTGCTACTTCACTCACTCTATCAAGGAAATTTGATGGATGTTCCCCACTCTCCTACTTTAATTTTTCAAATGGTCCCCAAGTATCTGGTCCTTTTGAAGAAAAAAAAAAACTTTTCATTGCCTCTAATAGATCTTCTCTGGCCTTTTTTAGATAATGCAGATTTACATTATTAGATAACTCTAAGTTTGTTCCTTCCTCTGGCCATGATGTTAAATTTGGATTGCTTCTAGTTTCATCAATAAGTTGCTGCTTTTCCCTTTTTTGAAAATAATTCTGAGAGAATTTCAGTGTCCTGTAAATGTGGATCATAAAGCCTAATCGCTCTTTTAAATTCTATCAAACATCTCACCAGTTCTGAAAAACAGGAAGGCATCCTTTTTTTCAGACTTTCAAGGTCTTCTGCTGTAAATGGCTTATGTATTTTAATATGAATTATGCTGCTATCTGGTTGTAGGCTTGTTTGATCTCTTAATGGCAATATTGGTATTCCCCCTTCTGTCCCCTATGTATTTTCTTGCTCAGCTACGTTGTCATTTTTTGGAATGTTTTATTGTGTGTTAATATATTTGCAATTTTATTTCTCCTCAGTCAGTTGCTTAATCATTTGCTTTAGTTTTGTTATCTCCTCCCTCATGGCTAAAATCATCACTGCCATTTCATTATCTTTTGCTTTTTTTCCCATAAATTAGATGCACCCCTTTTTTTCAGACCATAGTATAATTGGATTAAGAAGAAGAATGCTCTAGCATATGTGGGAATAAATGAAATCATGTGAGCTACACTAATCTTCAGACATTGAAAAAATTCATAGATATTAAGCAGAAAATAAATATAATCTGGTATCTTGACAAAAAAAATAAGTTGTAAACCATATAAAAGAAATATCCAATCAAGGTTAGATAACCATGCCAAGTAATAATTTGCCATTTTGTTTCTTGAAAAGCCTTTTGCAAAGGAAAAAAAAAAGTTTTAAGTCTAGCCCTTTAAGAGTTATCTCCTGTGAACTTTAGATTTACTCCACCCTGCTTAGTCTAACAAAACAGGAATGTCTACACCCCTACATAAGGATTAAGTATTGAGAAGAATTGAGAAGCACATGACAGACATGGGCTAGCAAATGGCAACTCAGAAAAAAAACTGACAGACCCCTGGGCTATCCTAAGTTAAGTTTAAGCTACCATTGGTACATGTGAGATGTAGGGAAATGGTGTAAAAATGGTCTATATATTTCACGTCACTTCCTCTCTCGGCCTCTTTTCACAGAGAGGTGGCTCTGGTGGCGGCATGCTGAGTGTCTTGGAATCTTGATGTGGAGGCAGCTATTGTCCAGGTTTGGCGGTGAGAGTCCTTGATACACTACTGGGGAAGCTTAGTAAACTAGCTCAGGTGAGGTGTCTTCTCAGAGCTCTCTTGGAGTTTAGACTGATTCTTTTCTCCTTTACCTTCCAAAATACTATCCTCTTAGGAAAGCCACTAATCTTCTGAAAAGACCTGTGGTGGAGATCTTTGAAATCCCCCTGGCACAGGCCAGGTGGGAGAAATCCTATACTCTTTCCCTCTCTCTTCTCCTTAGTTTCTTTCCTCTATATTAATTAAACCACCATAAATTTCCAAACTGATGGGTATTTTATTAGAGATATTCCCTGGAGACTTTCTACATTCATGCAGACTTTTGAAATGTATGTAGGCCCAATTTCTCGGAAACTTCTCTGACACCTCCAACTGCCTTCTTCTTCCCAAATTCTTGGCAAAATAAGCTGGAAAACCTATCTGGCCCTGTCAATACTGTAATAATTAAATTGATTGTTGAGGATTGAAGAGGGACAAAGAATAAGGAAGGATTTGTAACAGGGAATGGAGGAGTTGAAGGGACAAAGGGAATATGGATGCTGGTGAGGGAAAAGGAGAGAGATACCCCTTGTTGAGAGGCTATCTTTGAAAAATTGGGTTCCCAAAAATGGGACAACTAAGATAGCCTGAGGGGATGTCTTCTCTATTGATTGAAGTTGAAGATAACCAGAGCAGGTAAGCATGGACCCCACTGAGGGACAAGCCTCCACACACACACACCCCAGGGGTCTGATAAGGACCGTTTTTGGTTGAATGGCTGTCCTTTGTTTCATGTCCTTCTATGTCACCCTGAAATGATAGTCATCTTATCTGACTGAGGTTTAAGTAAATAAAAATGAAGTTTAATTACAAGTTTGGATTGGGGAAGTATCTGGGAAAAGGGAATCAGGATTTCCCTAGATTGGGTTTGAGTCCCTCTCAGCTTTTGAGCTGAGGCCAGGCCTCTCAGACTGGTGGAGGATTTCATTTATTACTTTCTATGCTAATCTGTGCTAGTTTTCTTAAGTTCAAAGTCTTTAGCAGTACACAGCAAGAGGAAGAAAAGGTTCTGATTTTCAGAGCTGGTTGCGCCTCTCTCTTCGGGCTGACACTCCTAATGACCAGCCTTATAGTTCAAACCACTCCTCTTAAATCATTTTGTTCTTCTATCCAGAGACAGGGAGAGAGGCTCCTTCCAGTATGAGGGCCAGGAGAGAGTGTTCCAAGACCAACCATCACTCAAAGTTGCTTCTCCTCCCACCACCGTCATTCTTGTCAGTATCTTCTCTGTAACATTCCAACTGCTGTTTGTTCCACCTTATTAGCAGAAAGTCCAAAACTTGCTTCAGTTTTCCTTTCTACATAAGTTATAAAAAATATCACAATAGGAAATCTTAAACTTCTCCTTTTGAGTTCCTGCATCACCTTTGGGAATCTCTTTCAACCAAAAGAATTCATTAATAAAACTTAAATAAAATTTTATGACTACACAATTCATTGAAGTCCAATAAGGGGGCCTATGAAAAGAACTATAATTAAGCATGGCACAAAATATTATAAAAATGTCTTCAAAGAACAAGACTATAAAGAAGATTATTTCTATTGATGCCCCCCTCCCTACCCCTTATTTTCTCATACTACACTAGAGGAGGAATGAATAAAGAAAGAGGTTGCAAATTTTGGAACTCAAGACTAACTCAATGAGCAACTAGAGAATTGGGGGAAGTGTTGGAGATTTGATACCAGTTGCCATTTTAGTATAAGGATAATCTCCACTGTAATGTCTGGCTCTTTCCTCCTGGTCCGAAACTGCTCCAGATCTTTGTTTTCAGACCTTTGTCAGAGCTACTCCAGAACTCATCCCATATCATTGTGTTTTACTTGTGTTAGAGCAGTAGCACTAGCAGAGGCAACAGTCACAGGCAAAAAATTGCTCCTTTTCCATCTTTACAATGAACTTCCAGTCTCAGAATTCTGCAATGCTCCAACTACATGAAGGCAAATGGATAGCATAGAATACTATACTAGATATCTTTACCCAGGAAAAAGGAAAGAGAACTTGGAGTTTTCAGAATATTTCTTACTGAATGCAGCTTCCCTTTACCTCTTGTGAAGATTAAATTTAACTCTCCCCTGATTATAACAATAAAATTAATTAACTCTTCCTGGATCGTGAAAATTAAATTATAACCCCTGCCTATACTTTAGATTTAATCACCAAAAGTATAAAACACCCTACTTACAGTAATAGGGAGATCTGCCCATTTTTTAGATTTAATCACCAAAGGTGTAAACACCCCATTTCATACATTAAGTGGGAAGTCTGTGACCCACATATGAAATAGTGAATAGTGGGTGATGAATCAAAATCAACTGACTGCCTCTGGGCAGTCCTAAAAGCAAAAGCATCAATTGTGATTGGTAGATGTTAAAAAAAAAAGGAAAGTGAGGCAAATGAAAGTGCCTTTACAAAGGAGTAACAACTGCCTGAGGGCAGTTCAACTTGAAACTCACTTGGAGTGGAATCTCCTGTGAGAGTACTACTGAGAGGTCTACTGGGAGTTCGACTTGGAGTGGAGGCTGATAAAGAATGTGCTGACTGCACTGACACATGGTGACTGAAAAGCTGACTTAACTGCTGTTTGTTTGTTTGTTTTTGTTTTGTTTTGTTTTGTTTTTTCTGATGAGACCAGCCTCAGGATAGACCTTTCCTCTTGAGAGACTTTCTTAGCTTTGCTGAGGCCAGCTAAAACTCACTCTCCCTGCGGGGAAAGGAAGGGGGCAAGAGTAAATTACTTAGTGCTTAGGCTAGATATATTACCCTATCCTCTCTCTGATTTACTTCTTCATTCTCTATATTTTGTAAGTAAATTGTAAAATAAACCTCTTCGGAATTAAGAAAAATTCCTGGTGACCACTCTTAAATAATCAAGTCCAACCCTTTTAAAAATTAACCCCTTTCCCCCTTATACTCTTCTAGTTTCTCACTGCTCTCTTTCTCTGTTAGCATTTCTAGGAGGGGGGAGGGAGATATTAGAAATATTTTGTGACAACTGAAAAATACTGCCTCATTCTCCATTTGGAGGTAGAAAGGAAAGTTTCCTCATTATTCATCTTGTTATTGTTTTAATTAATTTTTGGCTCTATTTCAATATTTTATCTGCTTGACCTTCTTCCTTGCCAAGAGAAATCCCTCTGGAGCTATTTTTGATTCCATATTCTGGTTTTCTCCAACAGGTTGATGTTGCTATCATCTTTATTATGTTTAATTTAAGTTGTCTTTCCCTCCTTTCTACTACCTCATTTCCTACTACCTACTAACCTGCCCATATCTCTAACAATCTTAAAAAAAAATCTAACCATCCCCACTAGCTATCATTTTATATATCTCCTTCCCTTCTTGGTTAAACTTCTTGAAAAAGCTGGTTATTTTAAGGGCTTCTAATTCCTTTCATTTTTTTCCTAAACTCCTTTACATCTCTCTTTTTTTACTTTATCAATGGATTAAATGAGACTCTATTTATCAATCACTCAGAATAATGCCAGACACAATAAGCACCAGGTGCTTAATAAATGCTTATTCCCTTCTCTTCCCCCTCTCCAGTTGCTATTGACAAATCTATTGACTTTTTTTTTTCATCTTTATCCTGCCTTACCTCTCTGCAGTATTTGACTCTGTTGATTACCATTTCTTCCTGGATATTCTCCCCTCTCTGAATTTTGGTAACACTTCTCTCTCCTGATTCTTCTATGTGTCTGATCTCTTTCTCATTCTGATTGCTGGATTTTTATCCAAGGCAGACTTACCAAATATGAGGCTCCCAAGGCTCTGTCTTGAAACTGCTTTTTTCTCTCTATACAACCTAGTGATTTTATCAGTTCCCATGTGTTTAATTATTACTTCTATATAGAATACTCTTAGTTTTATATATCTAGCCCTAATTTCTCCTCTTAGCTCCATTCGTTTATCATTATTTTTCTTTTCCGCATCTCAATTTGGTTGTTTCATAGACATTTTAAATCCAGCATGTCAAAATTAGAAAAAAAATAATTCCCTTTAAAACCTTTCTATCTTCTCAGCATCTCTATTACTTGTGAAAATACCACCATTATCCTAGGTACTGCTGCTTGGATTTCATAGTCATCCTTGACTCCTCACTTTCATTCACCTCCATATATCTAATTTGTTGTCATGTCTTACCACTACCTTCACACATCTCCTCTGCTCATATAGTACCTAATAATCATTTCTCTCCTGGACTATTTTTAAAGTCTTCTAATTGATCCACTGCCTTAAGTTTTGCCCTATTTCACATACATCATCTACTTGGCTACAATGAGCTTTTCTTAAATGAAACTCTGACCATGTCACTCCTCTCTTCTCAATCATTGGTGTGCAAAAATCATTAATAAAAAAATATATTGTCTCCCTACTACCTTCCAGATCAAATTTAAAATATCCTGCTTCACCTTGAAAGATCTTCACAACATGTCCCATCATTGCCTTTCCAGTATTCTTATACTTTATTTCCTCCATATAATCCATGATCTAACTATACTATCTTATTCATGAATCATCACATATGGCATTCCATGGCCCTAAACTCCATGTCTTTACATTGGTTTTCCCAAATTTCTATAAATCTTTCTTTTCTTACCTCCCCTTCTAAGCTTACTTGACTTCCTTTCAATGTAAGCTCAATCCTTACCTTCTTTAAGAGTTTCCCCCCCCCCTCACAGTCTTATTCCTGTGCCTTTCCACTGAGACTACCTTCCATTTATATTGTTTATATTGTAGAAATCTTGTATGTCCATAGTTGTTTTAATTGTTGGATTCCCATTAGAATGTAAGCTCTTTGAGGGTAGATACCACCTATATATACCTAGTGTTTAAAATCAAATGTGATCATGGAATCTTCTTTTTAGATCTAATCATTTTGTCAGGAATGGCTGGAAGACATATTTCATTAAATATAGATTTTCTTCCCTTTCAGTGTTATGCTCAGTTTTACTAGGTAAGTAATTTTTGGTTGTAAGTATAGATCCTTTATCTTTTGAAATATCACATTCTATACCTTCTATTCCTTTAATGTAAAAGCTGTTAGGTCTTATGTAAACCTGACTGTGGTTCTACAATATATGATTTTTTCTTACTAGTTGAAGTATTTTCTCCTAGGTTTGGGAGTTCTGGAACTTGTACATTCAGGAATTTTAAAATTTTGAATTACTTTCAGTAGATGATTGGTGGATTCTTTCAATTTCCTGCCCTTCTTGCTTGTTCAAGGACAGCAGGACTGTTTTCCTGATTATTTCATGACCCCAACATCATGTCATTTGTCTTCTTATTTAAAAAAAATGGGAATAGGAGGAAGAACCAAGATGGTGGAGTAGGAGTAGAGAAAAAAATCTTGAAACCCCCATGAGAATCCACTCCAACCAATGTTAAAATAATGACATAAAATGATAAATAAAAGAACCAACAAAGAGATGGAGTGAAGCAACTTTTATGAAAAGAACAATTTAAAAGGTAATCAGAGAGAACCTGTAGCATTCAGGTGAGAGAGAAACACAGCCAAAAGGAGAGTACAGCAAAGAGTAAGGACCAAGACAACAGCAAGCCCCCCATCTACTCTTTCACATTTTAAACCTGGGTCTAAGCCAACAGCCAGACCACGATACCCTGCCTGGGCCAAAAATAGTTCAACCCAATGCATACACCTTAAAGTTCCAAGAAAACCCGTGATTAGGTTCAGAATTCCAGTGTAGGACAACCTGTGTTATGCAGTTTGAACTGTGCAGGTCTAGAGTGAGACCTAAGTCAGGCTTATGATGAGCAATTGAATCCCAGTTTGGGGCAATCAGCAGACCCAGAGATAGTACCCCCTCAAACCCTAGCAGGGGCAGTCCCTAGGGTGCTGACTTGTGGGAACCTAGATGACCCTTGCTAAAGCTGAAGGCAGAAAGCCAGTGCAGGGGAGTGTGCAACATATAGTGTGCCTCCTCTGATCAAGCCCAGAGTGGTAACAAAAGTCTATGTCCAAGCCTTACACTAGAATTTGAGCCATCAGCAGTCTCAGGAGATGATTGAATCAGTTGTAGTAAGAGGTTCTCAGAGCTCCCAGCCCATAGGCCATCATACCATCTTGGAAAAACTAAAACTTGCAGAAATAAGACTATGGATAGGATCAAGGAAGAAGTGAAGTTTAAGAGAGTGCCCTATCCTCACTGAGAACAGAGCCTACATTTAAAACAAGGGAGAAAGTCAGGAATAAGTTTGGGATAATGAGCAAACATTAAAAAACAAACAAACAAAAAAACACCTAACCATAGAAAATTTTTATGGTGACAAAGAGCAAGTCATAGACACAGAAAAGGACAGTAAAAACAAAGGAAAAATAAGCAAATCCCCAAAGAAATATATGAATTGGACTCAGATTCTGGAACAGTTAAAAAAGGATTTCAAAAATCAATTTAGAAAGACAGAGGAAGAATGGGCAAGAAAAATGAAAGCAATTGAAAAAGAAATGGGCCAAATGAAAAAGGATACACAAAAGCTAAGAGAATAAAATCATTCCTTAAAAATTAGAATTGGGGAACTAGAAGCTAATGACTTCATGATACACCAAGAAGTAACAAAACAAAATCAAAATATCTCATTGTAAAATCAATTAATCTAGAAGATACATCCAGGAGAGACAATTTAAAATTTGTGGACTACACAAAGCCATGATTAAAAAAACCTGGACATCATAACACAAGAAATTATCAAAGAAAATCAGCCAGTTATTCTCATACAAGAATAAAATAGAATTTATTGAAGGAACCCACACATTACATCTAGAAAGATATTTTCAAATGGCAACTCATAGGAATATAATAGCTAAATTCAAGAGCACCCAACTCAAAGAGAAAATACTACAAGCAGCTAGAAAGAAACATCAAATACCATGGAGCTACAGTTAGGTTTGCACATGATTTAGCACTCTCCACATTAAAAGATTGGAAGGCATGGAATATAATATCCCAGAAGGTGAAAGATCTAGATTTACAACCCCGAATCACCTATCCAGAAAAACTGAGATATTCTCTCAGGGGGGAAATGGACATTCAATAAAATAAAAGAATTCTATGCATTTCTGACCTAAATAAAAAAAAAAATGAAGTCCAAACACAGGGCTCAAGAGAAGTCTAAAAACATAAATAAGAAAGAGAAAATTTAAGTGACTCAATAAGGTCAAATTGTATATATATATTCCTACATGGAAAGAGGATATTTTTAATTCTTAAAAATTCTTAGTACAGCAGTTAGAGGGTGGATACATAGACAGAGGGTGGGGAAATAAAGCTGATTAGGATGCTATGATATGCAAAACAAATTGATTGAAAAAGAGGATTGTGCTGAGAGGAAATGGAAGGGAGAGATGGAATGGGGTAAATTATCTCACCTAAAAGGCATGAAAACAATTACAATGGAAGGGAGGATGAAGGTGGTAATGGGTTATACTTAAACTTTATTCCCATCATAACTGGCTCAGAGAGGGAATAACAACCATACAATTCAGATATAGAATCCTATCTTACTCTATAGAGAAGATAGGGAATAAGATAAGGGAAGAGTGGTGGTAATAGTAATAAGATAAGAGAAGGGTGGTGGTTATAGTAGGGAGGGTTTATTGAGGGATGATGTAAACCAAAACACTGGTGAGGAGGGACAGAGTAAAAGGAAAAATAGGAGGATCTAAAGGGAAAAATTTGGTGAGGGGATTACACAGTTGATAATCATAATTGTGAATGTGAATGGGATAAACTCACCCATAAAATGAAGTAGATAGAAGAATATATTAAAAACTATAACACTACTATATGTTGTTTATAAGAAACACATTTGAAGCAGGGTGACACATACAAGTAAAGGCAAGGGGCTTGGGCAGAGTTTATTGTGTATCAGCTAATGTGAAAGCAGGAATAGCAATCATGATCTCAGACAAAGGTAGGACAAAAATACATCTGATTAAAACTTAAGGAAAGAAATTACTCTTGCTAAAAAGTATTATAAATAATAAGTAATATTGATACTAAACATATATGTACCAAATGCTACAGCATCTAAACTTTTATAGGAGAAATTAAATGAACTTCAGGAAGAAATAGACAATAAAATGACATTAGTGGTGGACCTCAACTTCCCCCTTTTAGATCTAGATGAATAAATCCTAAAAAGAAAGAAGAAAGAAGAAAAGGAGGTGAATGAAATCTTAGAAAAGTGAGAACTAATAGACTTCTGGAGAGAATTGAGTGGGAATAGAAAGAAATATACTTTCTTTTCAACAGTATATGGGCCTTATACAAAATTTGACCACATATTAAGGCCTAAAAACTTTACAACCAAATGTAGAAAAGCAGAAATAATAAATGCATCCTTTTCTGATCATAATGTAATAAAATTATAATCAATAAAGCTCAATTGAATAAAAAGTCAAAAAGTAATTAGAGACTAAATAATATAACACTAAAAAGGGGTGGGTCAAAGAACAAGTTATAGAAACATTCGATAATTGTATTAATGAGAATGATGAGGAGACAACATATCAAGATTTATGGGATACAGTGAAAACAGTACTTAGGGGAAAATTTGTATCTCTAAACACATCAATAAAAAAGAAAAAAAAAAACAGATTATTAAATTGGGTATTCAACTAACAGAACCAGAACAAAAACAACTTAAAAATCCTCATTTAAAGTTGAAATTGGATATCCTAAAAATTAAACAAATTAATAAAACCAAAAGTAAGAGAACCATCAGACTATTAAATAAGACTAGGAGTAGGTTTTATGGGAAAAAATAAAATAGTTTTAGTTAATTTGATTAAAAAAAAGAAAAAAGAGTAAATCAAATAATCTGTATCAAAAATGAAAAGGGTATACTCTCCATCAATGAAGAGGAAATTAAAATAATTAATAAGCTCTATTTTGCCCAATTATATGATGATAAATTTGATAATCTAAGTGAAATGGATGAATATTTACAAAAAATATTATTTGCCCAGATTAGTAAAAAAGGAAATAGAATCCTTAAATAATCCCACATTCTAGAAAGAAATTGAACCAAGTCATCAATAAACTGCCTAAGAAGGTCCAGATGCATTCACAAGTGAATTCTATCAAACATTTAAAGAACAATTAATCCCAATACTACTAAAATATTTGGGAAAATAGAGAAAAAATCCTACCAAATTTTTTTAAATATTAAAAACAAAAACAAAAATAAGGATGACCAACAACTGTTGCTGATATTGTTGACCTAGAAATATCATTGGCTAGGAATTTAGAACTGTGGAATTGAACAAATACTGAACTGAAAAGAGTAGTCTCAACTTCAGTAATATAGGAGAGTCCCAAAATGATATAGGCCATATGTTTATTTGGATGTGAATGTCTGTGTGTGAATGAGTGTATATACACTAGTCTTGTATAATATGTTTCTTTTGAGCTGGGAGTACAGTAGCTAGAATTCTGGGCTTGTCATCAGGAATCTTTGAATTCAAATATGACCTCAAATGCTTATTGTGATCATGGGGACATTACTTAACCTCTGTTTGCCTCAATTTCCTTGATTGTGACATGGTGATAATAATAGTACCTAGCTTTCAGTGATAAATTATTTTGAAAAAGGCATTTAGCATAGTTCCTGAAACATAGAAGATACTATAAAATGCTTATTCCCTTCTTTATTAAGCAATCGTGACATCACTGGTAGTTCTGATTTGAAGTTCCATGTGTCCTAATCCCAGTTCTTTCCCATTTTCCCCTCAATCAGATCTTGTGACTAGATGATTCAAAGTTTTTCTTTTCCTCCCCAAAAGTGCTCAGGATGAGATCTTTTAATCTTCATGGAAACCTAGGGTTAATGATTTGGATAAAGTAGGTCCTAAAATTGCTGGGATGGATACACACACACACACACACACACACACACACACACACACACACACACACACACATTGGAGATACCTTCTCATTAGTTAGATGCTTGCACAGCCTTTTCACATTTTTTCCCCACTGAAATTCCTTGAAATGCAAAGGAAGTGATTCATAATGCAACTGTCTTGGAGCAAAGCTGCTCCTCCTGGTGCCTTTTTAATTTTGTTATGGAGACCCCCGTAGCCCTACTGCCATTAATCTCATTTCAGCATGTTCTGTCCAAATTGCAGTTTTCATATTTTTTCCACTCAGCTCTAGCACCAACTGAAATGCATGCCATATTTTACACAAACCCACATGCTTAAGGACTAGGCAAACGCTACATCATCAGTCCTTTATGCTGGCCGCTTGTTCCTCTGGCAGACATTAAGTATTTATCATTTTTAATGTGAGCAATTTACTGAACATTGTCACTTTATTTCATTTCCAGCAATGAGAATTTTACCTGAAGCAAAGGGTGCAGATTTCATCAAAATTAAGTCTCCCCCTTAAGTGTTTGTAATGTACACAGTTTGGGATGAGAGACAATGGCTCATTTACATACACTTTCCTAAAATCTTCTAAGTAAAACCCTAAATGATTGCCCTGCTGACTTCTGCACCAGGCACAGGGCATTCCATTACCTGTATTTAATTCTCTTTATAAATCTCTAAGCTTCTTGTTTTGATGTAATATGTGAATTACTGAGGCCATGGATACCCATAAGGCATCATATTTTCAAAGCCATTCTAAAAGCTTTAATTTTTTTCGAGGCTTTGTACTAACATCTCCCTGCTGAGGTTAGAGTTAATTCCAATTACTGAAAGCTGAGTTGAAAATCATGCTTGCCAAATGCACAGGTGTGGCTGTCCATGGCAATGTTAAATTATGCAGAGACTAGTTGCTCAGTTGAATTAATGCCCCCTCCCTTTCTCCCAGCTACTCAAAATGTGGTAACTGGAGATTTAGGAATCCAATTAATATGTTGACTAGGTTAGTTCTAAAGGCAGTGAATCTGAATTTCATTCACCTACCAAAGGTCTTTCTGCATGTCCAATGGAAGTCACAGATATGGAGAAATTTGCTAATGATTCTGATATTCCCAAATCTAATCTAAATATTATGTAATTTTCAACCTAGACCTTTAGGCATCTATGTGCCTGATGGATAGAGTGCTGAATATGTTGTTAGGAAGACCAGAAGATCTGAGTTCAAATCCAACCTTGGACCTTTTTTAGCTGCTCAAAGCTAGCAAATCAGTTAATTTCTACTTACCTCAGGTTCTCAGCTGTTAAATGAGTATAATAATAGCACCTACCTTGTAGAATTATTTTGATAATTAAGAGAAGTAATATTCATAAGGAGCTTGGCACATAGTAGGAAGTATATAAATACTGTTTTTCTCCATTTTGTTCAATGTCATTGTAATGGAGGCTTTTTCTCAATGTTCTTTGAACACAAAAAGGTATTCAGTGTTTTCAATATAGAAGGCAGAATGCTATGTCTCTTATCATTGAGTAAATCAATTGACTCTGAAAGGGAAGAATGAAATACTAACAAGTAATACCTCTCCCTTCTAAAACAATGCTGCAGTTTCCACCTCTGGTAATATTTGTGTTGCTTATGGCTGAGTAGAGACAAACCTGCTCGCTCTTACCACCTATTGGCTGGAGAAATTAGAACAATTCTACATTTCATCATTTCTCAAGGAAATGGGATCACTCTCTGGACAAAGTTTATGAATCCATCAGATTAAATAATATACTGCACATTGATACCATCCAGACTCCCAGGAAAAGTCAAGGGACAACTGACTACTCTATTCATCCCATTCGAATGGAGAGCACATTTCTAATAAGGAGGTTTCTCCATTTCTCCATTATTAAACAAACAAAAGTATAAAACATAAATCTATTTATTCCAGTTTTATACTTTAGCCTTTCTAGGAAAAGAGACTGAATTCAATGTGTTTGATGGCAATGATCATGTTCACACAGATTTTCTAAGTCTCAATTTTCTCATTTAAAAAATAAGAATAACTCTTGCCCTCCCTACTTCACTGAGTGTTGTGACTATCAAATGATATAATGCATATAAAATGCATTATGAAATGCATATGTAATGCATATTTTACAGTAACTTTAACTGAAAGAGCTACATAATTTGAGTAACCATTATGATTTTGACATAGTTGAAATAAAGTAGCTTAGAGTTCATTTTGCCTGAAAGCCAGGACTGTTCCAAAATATAGGGTGAGTTAGTAGGATTTGAAGTATTATTAAAGGTGTCCACGTCCCAAACTACTGGCTTGTTACAAGCCTTGAGCTACTTCTTTAGCTTTAAGCAGTGGAAATCTAGTTAAAATGCAAATATAACAGGTGGGAAGGGTTTGCTTAGTCATTATCACAAATGATCATATTTCCATGAATAAATTTGAAAGTCATTGGGGTAGAGTGGTTAAAGAGTTGACCTAAAAGCCAGGAAGATTTGAGTTTGTCTCTGACACATACTATCAGTGTGACTCCAAGCAGATTACTTAACCTATCAGTTACATAGGAAACTCTAAAAATATAAGTTATATTGACTGAAGAATTTCCTTATTAAGAGTTTGATATAAAAATGAATCCCAGTTCAAGTCAGATTTTCTTTCCTGACATCAAGCCAAGATTGACCACTCTGAACTTTTACCCATTGCTCCTAGTTCACCACACTGGCATCAAGATTAATTCCACTGCCCTTCAGATATTTGAAAGCAACTATCATATTTCTTGAACTACATGTTTTCCCCTAAAGACTAAATATAATCTTTTGACAGAATCACAGAATCTGAGTTGAAAGGGCCCTTAGTGTCCAAGTGAGAATCTCAAAAAGAATCCTTTCTATAGCAATCTTTCTCCTTGAATATTGCCAAGAGATGAAAACCAGTATTCTCAAAAATAGTTCTAATTAATTGTGGGCAAGTTTTTCATTACATTCCTCCTGGCAGTGCCTTTCTGAAAATTGCTGCCACTTTTTCTCTTTGGAGACAAAGCAAACTTATTGTCCCATTACACTAAAAATCTCTTAAGATGCTCAAAAATAGCTGTTATACTATTAAATATTTAAACAGAATCTCTATTTCCTTCAACTATTCTTGAATTGACATATCCTCAAGTCTTCAGACCAAATCACGTGCCCTCTTTGAATGTATTCCAGTTTTCCTGTGTCTTTACTAAAATATGGTGTCCCAAACTGACCACAATATTATTATTAGGTTATGATAAGGGAACACTAAACTAGAATGGTTACCTCTCATGTTCTGGAAAAAATGCATCACTTAGTGGACCCTATGATAGAATTTGATATTTATCTGAAATTCTACACTCTTGATTTATGTTGCTAAAAGGCAGGAAGTATTGGTAGGTGTGTAACTGTTATTTTAGTGAACTGACTAAAGTTCTGAAAGTTTTCTAGGGAAATATTTTCCACACAAATAAAGATAGGTCTAAGTAACTGGAGAAATATTAATTGCTCATAAGTGGACTGAGTCACTATTATACAGTAATAATTCTACACAAATTAATTTAATTATTGAGGTACATACTAATCAAATCATCAAATAATTATTTTATAAGGTTAGACAAAATAATAAAATTCAACTAGAAGAACAAAAGATGAAGACTATCATGATAAGCAGTGGAAAAAAAGAAAGACTAACAATACCAGTTAACAAACCATATTACCATGGTTATCATCAAAGCAATCTGGCATTGGTCAAGAAATTGAGTGATGGATAGGTAGAATAAATCTGGCACACAATGTACAATAATAAATGACCATAGTAATTTAGGGATTTCTAAATCTAAAAATCCAACTTCTAGGGGCAAAATTTCACTGCACAACAAAAATTCTTGGAAAACTGGAGAGTAGTTTGTCATAAACTAGGTATAGATCAATATCTCACACTGTATACCAAGATATGGTTAAAATGGTTAATAATATAGACATTAATAGTGATAACATTAGCAAAGTAGAGGAGCATGGAAAATTTTATCTACCAGATATATGAAATAGGGAAGAATCTGACCAAATAAGAGAATGGATCATAAGAAACAAAATCAGAAAATTTTGAATGCATGAAAGTAAAAAAATCAATTAAGACAAAATTAGAAGGAAAACATGAAACTGAAAATTAAAACTTCTGACTTGTCTTTTCTCAGATGAAGAACTCATTTCTCTAATAGGTAGGGTACTTAGGTAAATTTGTAAAAAAAAAAAAATACCCAAAAAGACAAGAGCCACTGCCTATAGATATAGTCAACTGATATGAATAGACAGTTTTCAGAAGAAATCAGAGCTATCAATAGTCACATGAAAAAATGCTTTAAAAACTATTAATGAGAGACATAAAAATTAAGACAAATATATGGTATCAACTCCTATTTTGATAGGGTAAAATGGCATGATAAATGCTCAAGAGAATGTGGAAGAATAGGGACACTAATATCCTGTTGGTTGAATTCCAAACTGGTCCAACCATTCTAGGGAACAATTTGGAACTATGCCCCAAAGGGATATAAAGCTATGCAAACCTTTGGACAAAGAAATACTAATACTAAGTCTGTACTCCAGAGTGATTAAAGAAAA
Organism: Monodelphis domestica; assembly: GCF_027887165.1. NCBI lineage: Eukaryota > Metazoa > Chordata > Mammalia > Didelphimorphia > Didelphidae > Monodelphis > Monodelphis domestica. The sequence goes on along the minus strand of NC_077227.1, from coordinate 657,077,777 downwards.
GAGAAAATTACCTATAAATACAAAAATATTGTCAAAGAATTGGAAATTGACAATCAAGTGGGGAATGGCTGAAAAATTGTGATAATTTATTGTGTTTGATTATTGTGCTGATGGTAGAGGAGATGGTTTCAGAAAAAGCTGGAAAGAATTCCCTGAACAAATGCAAAGTAAAGTTAGAAGAACCAGGAGAATATTGTACATAGTAATATCAATAATTTATTGATGATCCCATATGAAAATCTTAGCTATTCTTAGCAATACAGTAATCCAAGAAAATGCCAAAGGATTCATTTTGAAAAATTCTGTCCACCTCCAGAAAGAGGATAGATGAATTCTGAATACTGATTGAAGACTACTTTTTTCACTTTATTTTTGTTTTTGTTTTATTTTTGGAACATGACTAAAATGGAAATAAGTTTTGCATAACTTCATATTAATATGGGACTGGGAAGGAGCAGGAGGCAGGGAGAACATTTGGAACTCAATTAAAATATTAATCTTAAAATTGAATAAAAATTTAATTAAAAATTAAAAAAAAAAGGTTTCCCAGGGAGCACAAAGCAGTATACCTCAGAAGGACTTGAACTAAGATCCTCCTGATTCCAAAATAAGCCATCACACCAGACCATTTTTTTCTTTATTGAGCTTATAGTCTACTACAAATTCTAGATCTTAAACTAGTCAACATAAGAACTAGTTTGTTAGATGTCTAGTTTCCATATTTTGAATAGTTGTGGGAAAATGGATCAATCATTCAAATGATAAAAACTTAACTGAAACATAGAATTTGAGTTAGTAACTTTACTTTGTCACTTTCTACCTTTATGACCCAATACTTGAAAAGCTATTTAATATATCTGGGCCTCAATTTCACAATTTGTAACATGAGAGAGTCCCCTGTAAACTCATCCTACAGTTTATTTGTTGTTTTTTTTTCAGTTGAGCAAGCCATTTTTCTAATCATATGGTTTTGAAAATTCAGAAGTCTTTATTTTTCCATTCATCCCATGATCATAAAGTAGCAAATCTTATCCACTGTTCCACTTCAAATCTATTCACCTTGACTGTTATAGTTTCTGAATTTTTGTTCTTAATCAGTGTTGTTTCACTTTCCAAACAGCAGCTATACAAATAATCTTGCCAAAGCAGATCTATGAACATGCCAATCTCCTACTCAAGAATCTCTAGTAGCTCCCTATTATTTCTAGGTTTATATTCCAACTCAGTCTGATATGCAAAACCCTTTATCACATGATTTTCACTTAAGTGGTACAGTAAATAGATAATTGGCCCTGTATCAGGAAGAATTGAATTCAAATCTTGTTTCAAATATAACATTCCATCTGTTCTTATGTTTTAGCACAAGATTTCTCCCATAATTGGAAGATACTTCCTCTTCTCTTCTACCTCTTCGAATCCTTCATTTCCCTCAAGGTACAGTTTTGGCATTGACTCCAACAGAGAGTCTTTCTTAAAAATGTAACTTTTTGATTTTGCTCTCCCTCTTTAAATTATCTTAAATTTACTTATATTTATAGATAATATGGAACTGAAGAAATTTAAACAACAAAGGGAGAGACTGCTTTTTTTGGCTTTGTTTGTTTATTTTCTCTTTGTAAACTCAGCACCTAATATATGTGTTGTAATTAATGGGCACCTAATAAATGCCTGTGGAAATGAATTGCCATCAATCTTTTAAAAAAAAATAAGCCTCAGTTGCTATTTTGTGATGGAAAAAAACTGCATTTAGAACCAAGAGATCTAAGTTGCAGCACAAACTCAGCCATTAAGTACCTATTGACATTGACTAAATTATTTAACCCTTTTATACCTCAGTTTCTTCATCTGTAAAATGAGTGTTAAAGGATCTTAAGGTTTGGAGGCATCTTGAATGTTAACTAATTGATCTCCTCACTTTTAGAGGTGATTGCACTTCATATTATCTAAAGCCTCTATTAGCTCTAAATTCTCCCATTCTTTTATCCTTAAAAAAATATGAAGTTCTATTTCTAATGGATTTTCCAAATAGCTGTTTATCCTCTAGTCCTTTCATTCACTTTTGTAGCTCTTTTCAGAGAAGACTTTAAGTTCTTCTTGATCCTCTTATTTTGTGGACAGGAGACCTGGAAAGAGGACTCACCAAGAGATTTGAAGACTATTTGCTCATCTTATTTAAGCTTCACTTTCCTTTTCGATCATGAATATAGAATGTGTCCTCTGAGCTCAACTCTAGGTGCCATATGAAGAGCAACAAATTTACCAGACCCTTCCTATCTCCTAACCAGGATTGCTCTTATATGTAATCAAAGTAGGCAGCTGTGTACATATTGTGATTTGATGGGTCCCAAGACCATAACTTCCCCTTCCCCCAAAATAATAACCTCAATGAAATATCTCCAGAATTGTTTTATTTTCTTTAGGCCAAATATTGCCCTTTTCTTGTGTCCCTTTTGAAAATGCAACTTTTCCCTGGGACTGGTAACTGAAATTTACTGAGAACTCAGGATTAATGAGTTTATCAGGCCACCTTCCTCCATTACTGGAGGGATGAGGCAGTCCGAAAGCATCATTAGAGAGAAGGAAGGAGGAGCTGAGAAGCTGGGGGGGGGGGGGGAAGAGTATAGTCAGGAGGAAAAATGAGTTCACCATCTGGGATTACCAAATAAAAACTTGACCTGTTTCATTTTATTCTGGATGGACCTTTCAGAGATGAACATCAAATGCAGTCAGTAGCTTTTATAGACAAATACTTCAAGAAGCAAATACATACATACATATATATGTACATATATATGTATATATATATACATATATATATATATATATATATCTGTTTGTTGCATAACACACTGGAAACAACTATTTCTGTTGAAGCCCAGGCTAAAAATAAACAGAATTTATAGTATATGTAGCCTGTCACATGCTGCAGCATCTCAGAAACACTGCACTCTGGAGTTAGTGTGAATGCCTTTCTTTTAATATGTGCACATCCCCTGATTTTACATTTTCCTCCTAAAATTCAGTTTGGAACAAGACCTGATTGTTTCATTGACTTGAAAATATATGAGTCCATCGAAACCATCAAAGCGTCTCTGAAAAATACTGGTTTAACCCACACAGCTAATTATATACATATAAAAATCCATTCTGTATTATCTAGGTTAGGAAATTATTCTCTGAGAGGTGGTACAGCCACACTGTGTGAGGCTAACACTAGTACAGAAGATGTGTGGGATAATCTCAAAAAATAATGGCCTGAACAGAACATACTCATTACATTTTAAAAAATTTACCAAGCCCTCTGAACCTGCTTTTTATTTCAACAAATATCATCTTGTGATAGCTTTCCTGGAAGTCAAATATAACTAGATATGAGATAAATATTTACAGCTATACTCTCCCCGTCAAATTGGTTCAGCTAGATACTGTATTCCACTAAAATATGGTGCAATATTTCTTACAGATTTCACCTCTATAGAAAAATCAACATTTAAGCCAATGACCTTTGTGCTGAACAGAACAGAGAGACCAAAGGCCAGTGGTTGATACATCTATTCTCAGTCCTAATGGAAGAAATATTGAGGTATTTTTAAGTCTGTTTTCAGTGGAATAGATTGTCCAAGTTAGATGTCTATCTAGTATACTTTCATGAATATTTAAATCTGACCTATAATTATATACTGCAGGTGACAACTGCTTACAGAAGTTAGAAGGTACAATGTATACTTCTTATCATTTTCTTATATATTAGTGCATTTTACCACTTCCTGGAGAGTTTCTCCATTCCCCAATAGGATATTATGTTACTCTGCCCATTCTTACCCTGCAAAAGAAATGTCATTTTTTTTTGTTAAATTTCCATAGAATGTTGCATTTTCTATGGGGCTTAGTGGAATACTTGAGAGCAAATTGACATCATGAAGCAAAATAAAACATTAAAAGCCCAAGCATGACTAGCCTTTATTAAAGTTATAGTCTTCATAGCCTCTTACTTCCCTTTATGTCTTCCCCTTTTCCTTAATATCTCATCTCTGCTTTTGAAGTGCTCAGGATTTTCCTACTGCCTCCTTTACAGTTATAGAAATCTTAGGAAATGATTGTGTTCTTCTCAGAAGGATATATAGAAAACAGGGCTTAATAAATGCATCAGGAAAAAATCCCTCCAAAGAGGGCATGAATTTTTCCAAAAGTAGAAAATAATTAGCAAAAAAAATGTATAATGGAGGGAGTATGGCAATAATGGGGAAATTATGTTGTTGTGAAGGAAGGAACTATTCATCTTCCTAAGATTTCTCATCATATTACAAAGGGCAATCATCTTTTCCATCATTTCTGAGTTCACCATACTTTAGAACATTCTCATTTCCAAAAGTCTCTTTAACTGTCTTCATTCCTAATTTATTTGGACTCCCTGCATTTATTTCTATGGAATCACTGCAAAGAAATTTGATGGAACCTAAGGAAAGACCAGACACACCAGATATGCTTTTGTAAGTGAACATTAGTATCTAGTACCATAATGGAATTAGATATGGATTTATAGAGAGTTACTATACATGAATGTACCATATTTATACCACAATTTTCAAAGTAGTAGAATATGAACTAGATGAAAACATCATACAGAATCTACCTTAATATTTTTTGATGGTTTAGAACGCATTTAGGACTCATTCATTACATTGAAATCAATGATCATGCCTTAGTAGATATGTTGGGATCCTGCAAAACGAATTCTATAAAATGATTGATAGAATTCCAGGGGAAAGTGTTTTTAAGTTATTTTTTCATAATTTAATAATTTGAGTTTATGTAGAGGTTTTCCCCACAAAATTCAAAGCTCAATTTTTCTTTCTGTAGCCTCACAACATCTCTATGAGTGAGGGAGGGATGAGTAGACATTTTAATTCACCTTTTACAGATGGAAAACAACAAAAACAGGTAAAGCAATCTTCCCTTAGGTCACATAGCAATTAATCTAATTAGTGGCAATATTAGATGGACTAAAACCTAGATTGCCTGTATACAAATTTTTAGAGCTACATTTAGGGAAAATAACCCAATTCATTTCAAACATCCCTAATAAGTTCCAATTATGGGCTTTTCATTAAGTACATTTATATTATATAAAACTTGGTTCCCAAGGAAGTTACCAAATGTTTTTGGGTCAGAGTGTCTCTCTGTGTCAGAAATCTCTCCAAATCATACCTTAAGAGCCCCCAGCATGGATTTATTTATTTATTTATTTATTTATTTATTTATTTATTTATTTATTTATTTATTTATTTATTTTTGCTTTTCAGCCAGAGATCTTATTTAGTTTGAAGCAAAGCCATTTAATGAAATAGCATAGCAATCAAAGAAATTAAAGATTGTTCCATGCATAAAAATCTGAACATACTTTCCCACAAATATGCTCAGTTGGAAGAGTATACCCATAAAAGGATCATGCATGGGGAATACATATGTAATATAGAGAGATTCACATATAGCAAACCCATAGATCTAGTTAATACATATGACCAAGTCAGAAACTTGAAAACTCAATTAATGCCACCAGTGATACAGAACCCATTAAGTTTTGGATGCTATTTTCACTCTGTTCTCCACTGGATCTAGTCTTCATTGAGTATCATGACTCAATTCCTCCTCTCTAAATGTCCCATCTCTATGTTACCAACACAATTATGTCTCTCTTCCATTTGGTCTTAAGCTATACAGATATCTTTAGGGTCAGCTGTCCAAGACCCAGGAATGTTATGTCTAAAAAACCTCTAAACTGTAGAGGAGTGTTACAACTATTTCAGCCTCACCTTGTGCCTCAACAATCATCAACTGAGGTAGTTAGTGCATTCAAGTTTAGCTGCTACTCTGTCTTCTGTCCACTGTGGAGTGGCGTATTTGCTAAGCCCCTTTCCTATAGTAAATCTTCATTCAAGTTTCAGTTAATGGCTATAAAGCTTTTGCCCTTAATAAGGCTCCTTATCAAAGGTAACATATTCTTGGGCTAAGATCACAATCTGCCCTTTTAACTCTTCAACATCTCTCTCATCTACTGTGTTCTGTCTCAGCTCTCATCTGTCTTGTGGTCTGAAACAACCCCTTCCCTTGTTTTCCTTGGTCCTTATTCTCTCTCTCTGGATAAGGAGCTAAGGAAAATTGTTGTGCAGAAATTGCCTTCATCACGTGCTTCTCTTCAATGGAAATTGCAAGAATAGAACTGGCTGGCAAAAACTGAAATGGTAGGTAACCTTTGCTCCACTTTCTCTTAGCAAAATAATCAAGGTGTCATTTCTTGCCACCAATTCTTCTACAAAGTGCAAGCTATGAAAATTTGGCCACAGTACTATCCTTTGATGGGAATAGGAGGAATTCCTAAGTACAAGTATTTACTTAATAGCTTAACACTATTAATAGACTTCTAATAAAAAATATCTTTGGGTGTTCCCAGGTGTTATGATAGGTGACACATATATAGTGATTTAAGGTTTGTGAACCATTTTAAATATGTAATCTGGAAGCTCTGAATTCAGAATCTACCTCAGACATTCACATTACTAGTAATATGCAAATCTTTTAGCTTCTAACTACCTTACTTTCTTTATATGTAATATGTGGATAACATTAGCTCCTACCTCCTGTGTCTATTTTGTGATAATAATATAAAAATAGTTAATAAGATAATATCTGTAAAGTACTTTGCAAATCTTAAGTCATTATATACAAGATAATTATTATTACTGTTATTATTGTTATCCCCATTTTATAGATTCGAACACTTAGGTTAAATGAGTAACTCATGATCACAAAATGATTAAATTTTGCAAATTTAAACTCTTCTTTTTCTGGTTCCTAGACTAAAAGTACTCATTATGTCAAATCTGGACATAAGAAACACCATTCTGAGATTTACTTAGAAACTTCTCTATCTTTCAATTACATTCAATTCTTTAGCAGAGCATCTGAATTTTGAATGTACTCTTTATAATTCTTTGAGCCTTCTACACTTTTTCTTCATTCTCCTTTATCTTATTAAAGAAAAGGTTAGTATTAAGAACAATCTGGGTTTGCTAATCACTTTAAACCCTTGACTGGATGAATATGCTTTTGGATCTTTGATCTCCCATTCATCCACTTTAGAAGTTTAAGAGTGTTGAGAAACTATCTTCTCACCAATATTGGGTAGCAGAATATTCCCATTCTAGACATGGAAAAATCACCTCCTGGGACAAGGCAAGAGATTTTGAAAAGATGTTGAATCCTAACTATAACATAATCTCTTTATTCTTCTAATTGGGCTTAAGTGATACTTAATAGTCACAATAATCCCAAGTTTCTTCATTTATAAAGTAATGGAAATTGCAGTTGTCCTTTCTGCATCATGATGTTATTGAGATTAAGTGAGATAATATGTATTGTACTTTATAACCAAATTATAAACCATTCTATAAATATGAACATATCAAATAGAAAGTACAGTGTCCCATAAAATCATAACTGAGCAGAACCCCTGGGGAGAAATTAATTTAATATAGCCCTTTACTACCACCACATTCTTCAGTCCAGTGACATTGATCTCCATTATTATTCCTTGAATAAAACACTCTCTCATTCTATTATGAAATTTTCATTAGTTGCCTCCTTTGCCTGGAATACTCTCCCTCCACATTTCTATTTCCTGGCTTTCTTGAATTCCTTCACATTCCAACTAAAATCTCACCTTCCTCAGAAGTCCTTTTTCTATTCCCCATAATTTTAGTGACTTTCCTTCTGTTATTTCTAAATTACCCTGTACTTAGCTTGTCTGTACATAATTCTTTGCATGTTATCTCTCCCATTAGACTATGAACTCCTTGATATTTTGTTGTTCTACAGTTGTGTCCAATAATTTAAATCCTTTCATAGGGTTTTCTTGGCAAAGATATGAGAATAATTTGCCATTTCCTTCTCCAGTGGATTAGGCAAACAGAGGCTAAATGACTTGCTTAGGAATCACATATTATTTATTGATTGACATGCAGCTAGATAGATAACTAGTTGAATTAGACAACATAGGTTCATATCAAATGTGCCTTATATTGGTCTCAAAAGTGAACAGAAGGAAGAGAGTAGGAAGGATTATATTTGGGAAATTTCTCAGGGCTTTAAACACTTATTCAAAGTATGTCTTTGGCAGATCACTTAGCCACAATTTTTAACCACAGTTCCTTGATCTATAAAATGTGACTGCTATGGTCAAAGATTTCTAAGCTTCCTTCCAACTCTAAACCTATGATACTTAGATCCTTTATTCCTATGGTGTTCTTTGAAACAAAATTCATATTTTAAAAAGCATTATTCTTTTTATGATATATAACTATCAGTCATTAGATAAACATTTAGTAAATGCCTACTATGTGTGAGGTACTTTGAATCTGGCGATTCAAAGAAAGGCAAAAATATAGTCCTGTCCTCAGGAAACTCACATTCCAGTGGGGGAGATAGCATGTACACAATTATGTACGCATAAAATATATGCCGAGTAAATGGGAAGTAATCTCAGAGGTAGGGCATTAGGAATATATCTGTGTGTGTAAGTGTGTTGGGGAAAGACCAGGGAATAACTCTTTTGGGAAGTGAGTTTTTAGATTAGTTTTGAACCGAGCTATTAAAAAAATAGGATGCCACAATATATTTAAAAAAAAAAACACAACACAATTATAGGTGACCCAAAGGAAATTGAAAGTTAAATGGAAGATGCAACTAAGATCCACTATGTTGTTATGGCTGATTGACATAAAAGTAATGCAAAAGGTATCAGTGAAGAAATGTCTAATCAGAAGAGAAGGTGGACTAGTCATCAAATAAAGATGAAGGGATAAGAGATGGAAAAACAAAGCATTTCACTGGTATCAATGGAATGTCAAAGGAACTCTGAAAAGGCTTCCAATAATTGGGTGGTGATACTTTAGAAATGTTTTGGAGAAAGGAATGAATGAGACACACAGGAGAAGAGGGCATTGATGGGATAGTGTCATGGAGGAAGATTCCCATTAACTAGTTCAAAGATTCATGAAGGTATTGAAGCACAACTGTGTCACTCCATTGCCATTATCCTTTGATTCATCCTCAAAGCAAGGGAGTGATCGTCGTTTCCTGAAAGTTATGCCAGTGGAGCTTAAGCTCTGAGAAGTTGTGTTTAAGCTAAGTGGGTTCATTTATGCATTTATCATACAAGAATTATCTAAGCACAATTTAATTCCCTAACTGAAAGTTGGCTACCAGGTGATGGTTTTTGTTTTGTTTTGCTTTGTCCTGAAAAGTTTGCTAAAAATATTAACATGAACCTATATCTGCCTCTTGGGATGGATCACCTACATTAGAGCAATACTTGAAGTCTTAAAAACATTTGTATTGCTTGTAATTTTTAGATCTCATTATTGAAAGAGCTTTTATCTCACCATTCCTTTATGTAAATAAAATTTTATTGATATCTCATTTTTATAGCACATACATTGCCAAATATTTTCTTCTCTCTTTCCATTATTATAAAGAATATAAAAAGATGAAGAAAAATAGCTCAATTAAACTAACCAAAATATTGAAAAGAATGGACATGTAGTGTCCTATAACTATAGCCTTACACTGATGCCAAGAAGCACAGGTGCTATTCCATATCTTCTCTTTTGAACCAAAAGATTTTCCTTAACATTTCAAAGCACTGTTATTTTAAATTCAACTGGTCTGTTATTGTCTCCATTTATATTATTGTAGCTATAATCTACATATTGTTTATTTCAGTCTGTGTGAGTTCATATAGAGAACCTTTATGTTTTCAGTATTCATTCCTTATAGCATATTAATATACCATAATATTCCATTATATCCTTGCAACACAACTTGTTTAGACATTTCCCCATCAATTGACCATCATTTTGCCTCTAGTTTTTACTTTCATAAAACTGCAGTTTAGCAATATTTTGGTATATCTGGGGTAAATTATTTTTAATCTAAACATTTATAATATGTCAACAAGAATCTTCACCACCCTGTGAGAATTTAAAACTAATTTATACCCTTTTTCCTTTTTAAAAGGAAAGTTTCATAATAGAACATTTTCTGAGGTTATAGTTCAACTTTACCCTTTGATTAAATTAAGAACAAGGCCTGGGTCCTATCTGTATAAGGGGGATGAATGTATCATCTGGAAGGAGGCTAGAAGCCTCCTGGCTCCCTTGTACTCACAAGATACATGCCTCTGATCTCACATGGTCCCTGGCCTTTGATGAGGACTCAGGTCAAATTGGTCAAATTAGAAAGACTCAGGAAAGTGAACTCACTGAATGTATAAGTCAAGGTTGGGAAAGGAAATCAGCTCTTTTTGGTCCTGGAGTCATTGTGTGAGGAAGCCCAAGACTGCACAGTGAGCTTGGGGAATGTGCCTGAGGGGCTTGAGAAGGAAATAGCCAGCTACATGTACATGATGCATTTTCTTTCTCTGACAAGTTTTTTTTAATTTATTTAATAAATGATTATAAATTAAGATAAAGATAATTAATAAATAAATAAGTAAAATTCTACAGAGAATTTTAATCTTACCACCCTGCTTTATCACTCATCAGAAATACATTTAATTCATTACTAATTATTTTAGGTTAAAAACTGTTTTGAGCCAGGGACTGCCTGGAAGGAGCTTAATATCTATTGATTGATTAATACATTTCCAAATTATCAAATTAATTAAACTGAATTCTACAAAAATTTACTGAGCATCTATTATATATAAGATTAAGCTTTAGGAGCTAGATTAAATGGTGAAATAATTCCTGGCACTCAAAGAATTTATATTTTGCTGGGGCTTGGTAGGCAGGATACCAGAGAAATAAGTGCAAAATAAATAGTAAGTATTTCAGAATTAGGTAACTAGGTGGCAGTGTGGACAGAACACTGGGCCTGGAGTCAGGGAGACTCATGTTTTTGAGTTTAAATATATTCCCATACATTTACTAGCTGTGTGACTCTGGTCATGTTACAATCTCCTTCACATCAATTTCTTCATCTTTAAAATAAGCTGGAGAAAGAAATGGCAAACCACTCCAGTATCTCTGCCTAATGAGGTCATAAAGAGTTGAACATGAGTTTTTTTTAATTTATTTTTTTTCCAAATTGCATGTTGCTACAATTTTAAATTGAGGCAGTCTCTGCGAATGCCTCAAGGAGAGAGAGAGAGAAAAAGAGAGAGAGAGAGAGAGAGAGAGAGAGAGAGAGAGAGAGAGAGAGAGAGAGAGAGAGAGAGAGAGAGAGAGAGAGAGAGGGAGAGAGAGAAAAGATAGTAGATTGGATTCCGCAGGGGGCGTGATGGAGCCAGGTATGAGATGGCAGAAATGAGTCAGAAACCAGCCCTTATTGATTATAATGGAGCCACAGCAGAACTCCAATCTCTCTGGACAACACAAAGACATAATCCATCCAGTGATCCAAAATTAATACCACACAGGTCATGAGGAATGATATATCTAGCTGAGAGATCAGCCTAGGTTCCTCAGACTATTTGCCAAGCTGGAACCTTAGGCTGAGAGAATAGGGTGCAGGCAATGGAATGAATTAGAAAGAACTAGGTATTAGCATTGGAAAAGAAAGGTGCCTGGCTGAAGGCCAGGTCCCAGGTGAGAGAGATAGAGAAGGAAAGGAATTAAAGATGGAGCTTGGCCTCTGGCTGTGGCTTCTTTTAATGTCTTTGACATGCAAGTGTACACAATACATATTGATGAATTACATAGTGTATTGCCATTGGGTAATTGTAAATTACAACAAGGTATAGGTGTGGTTTATCTTAGCCAGGTGAACACAAAGAACCCTGTTTTCCTGCCTAACCTGGGGGAAGCTGGGATCCAGGGTTAGAGGCTTTACTAGGCAAGACTGAGCATGCTCTCTTCTAAGCCACTCTGTACATTCTGTTTCCCTTGTCCATAGCTAGGTGTGGACTGCTACATAAATAATCATTTTCATATTTGTGAACCATTTTTTCTCCCTTCCTCCCACACTTCCTGAAGAAGACAGGTAATATGATATAGGTTTTACATGTTTAAAACATGAAAAAATACCCTGCACATTACCATGTTTTAATAATGTAAAAGGAGACACATATTTACACTAGAGAAAAATTTATGAGAGAAATAAAGTGAAAAATGTCTTGCTTCAATCTGCATTCAGACTCTTTCATTTCCTTCTGTGGCAGTGCATAGCCATTTTCATCATGAGTGTTTTTGAGTTGTTTTGGGTCCTTGCATTGCTGATAACAATGAAGTCATTCAAAATTCATCATTGTAGAAGAACGGATGATTTTAGAAAGAATTTGAAAGATCGCCATGAACTGATGCAGAGTGAAATAAGAAGAACCAGGCAAACATTATACACAGTAACTGAAATACTGTGGGGCAATAAAATGTGATAGACTTTGCTACTTAAAGCAATACAATGATCAGGACAATTCTGAGGGACTCATAAAAAACAGTAATATCTACCTTTAGAAAAAGAGTTGTTGGAATAGAAATGTAGATGAAAACATGATTTATCATTTGTTTATTTGGGGATATGATTTGGGGTTTTGGTTTTAAAAGATTACTCTTATAAAAATGAAAAATATGGAAATACATTTTGAGTGATAATACATGTATAACCCAATGGGATTGTTTGTCAACCATGGGAAGGGGGACAGAAGAGGGAAGGAAGATAAAGTGAATCCTGTATCTTTGGAAAACTTATGTATAAATTTTTATTGGAATAAAATAAAGATAAATTTTAAAAAAATTAATCATTTCATATTGTTATTATTGTATATAATGTTCTTCTGGTTTTGCTCACTTCACTTTGCATTACTTCATATGTCTTTCCAGGTTTGGTTTTATTTTGTGATCATCCTGTTCATCATTTCTTATGACAAAAGAGTATTCCATTACAATCATATAAAACAACTTGCTTAGCTATTCCCAAATTGATGGTCATTCCTTCAGTTTCTAATTATTTGTCACCATTAAAAACAACTCCTATAAATATTTTTGTACAAGTAGGTCTTTTCTTCCTATCTTCCATCTCTTTGGGATACAGATGTAGTAGTGATATTGCTGAGTCAAAAGGTATGGACAGTTTTATGAACTTTTGGGAATGGTCCCAAATTGGTCTCCAGAAAGACTGTAATTTCAGAGTTATTTCAGGAAAGAAAGTGCTACTAGAGGGTGGGCAAAGAGATAAGGAAAGACCTTGAATTGGAAGTGATACCTGATCTTAGCTTTGAAAGAACCTAGCAATTATGATTTGGTAGCATGGAGAGTAGAGGTCCAGGACCAGAAGAGGGAAACAAAAGTCAAAATGTTGGTTTGATTGGAATAGAGAATGTAAGAAGAGGAATATGATATTAAAGAAGTCTGGAAAGTTAGGTATACATTATAGAGAGCTTTAATTTGAGATAGTAGAGAACAAATGATTTATTTTTCTTAGGGGAGTGAAATCATTTCTGACTCATCTTACTTTCTGGACTTTGTTCCCATTTCTTTAGCTACCTTTACAGCCTGGAAAAATGTTCCCCCTGCTTTTCTTATTGGAGATTCCTTGACTCAGAACACCATTTCATTCCAGTTAAGTTCCAGCTAAGATCATTTCGCTTCCTACTGAATTCACTCTCTCATCCATCTCCTTGACAATTATTTTCCCCAACTTATCTCCTTCCCCTTTATCTTCACTCATTCCCTCCACTTTTCAGCTCCCCTTTATATATTCTCGTCCCTCCATAGAATGTAAGCTCTTTGATGATAGAGACTATCTTATTTGCTTTTATGTGAATCTATAGTTCTTAATACAAAAACTGACATAATAAATGCTTAACAAATATCCTTCCCTTTCTTTGTCTTCCACTTTTCTTTTTCTTCCATTCCTTCCATTCTTATTTTCTTTCAAATCTATTATCTTTTCATATTAATTGTTATCTATGTGGAGATGAGAGATTGGTGAGGAGGGAGATTTGGACATGGAAACCAATGATGATATTATTTATAAAAGTCCAGGTAAGAGGCAATGAAAGCTTTGACTAAAGTAGAAGCCCCTGAAATTATTTTTGGTGAAACTCAAGTCTTCATCATTGATCATGTTCCCTCTGTAGAGGATGCTCCCTCTATAACTCCATTCTATGAATGTTATTTCCTTTCCTTTCCTTATGCTTCTAAGACTAGCAGTGGCCCCATTATCTTCTCATCCAAACGCCTCATTTTATAGGTCAAAAGACTTAAGATCAAGAGGTCATGGGATTTGCCAAGGTCAACAAATATCAATGACTAGAGTTCAAACCCCATCTCTTGACTCTAATTCCAAAACTCTTTTTACTTTATCCCCACTGTGTATTTAGCAAGTTTGCCACCACTGAGCTGTATTACTTTACAGCTCTAAATAATGAGTCTGGGAGCCTTTAAACAGCAGGCTTGCATCCAGTGAAACATTTCCATATCATTGTAGATTAAATAAAACATTTACTATTTCATGCTTTCTCTCCTGGTAATTTTGCTTTGTCCTTCACATTAGTGATTTGTTCCACATGATCACTCATTTAGGATAATAGCTGGCCAAGAGGCATGACAAACAGAGACAGGCGTGTGTGTACCTGATCACCAATTTCCCATTATGCCTTTTTGTCCTGTGAGCTTGGTAAAAGTGACAGCTTCTTAAGATGATGGGATAGTTCCTGAGTATAAGAATCAGGACGCCACTGACAGCAATTGTGGCGATCGAATCATATGAAGAGGGGAGATGCTGCTCTAGCAGCAGTCCACAAACTGGCCAGTTGCCATGACAAGAATACTGAGAGAACAATCAAGATGTCCAGACGGGAGTCTTGGTTCTGCAGCTTCCCTGGGCATATCCTGATTTATAACAGTGTTCTTGCCATTGGACTGTGGAGCTCCTTTTCCTCTTCTTGTTTCAGAAGCTATAATAGTAATAATATTATCCAAGAACTCTACCTTACAGGGTTTTCAGGTACCTAGATTTTATTAAGTATCTACTCTGTCCCAGGCACTGTATTCACTGTTGGAGATACTAAGGAAGACAACAAACAATCCCAGGTTGGGAGCCAGATATGTATAAGTGGAGATTTTGAGCCTTTGGACTTCATCTCCCAGAAGTCCCTTGGTTTTTCCCAAAATTCCATTTTCCTGGGTCCTCATGATTGTATTTAAGTGGCTGTAACTCCTCCCTCATCCTCTTTTGAACCTGCAACCAGGCTGAGGTCAGGCAGTTCTTTTGCTTTAGTTATTATTAATAAAACTTTATAATATATAATATTTAGTTATTGGTTATTAATTTATGAACCCAGAGTTTGGCTTACCAAGAAGGGATTATGAATTCTCAAAAACATTTTGAGCAGATAGCCTTACCGTAAAGGTAATAAGTTTGTCTGATCTCTGCCCACCACAAGGATCTATGGCGGCATGTGCCTGTGCTCCAGCCCCTCTCTGAGACCATACCCACCATAAGAGCCTGCCAATCCCAGCCATTGTTTTTCCACAGAGGGTGATATTTCCATCCCAATCCCTGTCCACACTCCATGTGTGGGTTTCTAGTCTGCCATAGCCATTTTTCAGCATTGAGAAAAAAACTCCACACCTTCTAATTTTCAAGCAGAATTTTTTTTAAGTGGATCCTGGACTCCTAGTTAAGAAGGCTGTTAATAGAGGGCAGTTAGTTCCAAATTAGTAGATTTAAAGTCAGTTTTGGGGATTAAGCCTGATTTTTTTCCTTCTTTCTCTTAATGCAAAACACCAAAGAGAAGCATTTCTCTCTCATATGCAAATATGCTATTGTTTTCCCTCAAAGTTTTGTTTTTTTTCTGTTTACTCTTTAAACAAACCCCATTCAGCATCTTTCAGGAAAAATGCTATTGCAAAGCATGCTTGAAACTCTGAAACAACAGTTTGATTTGGTAGAGCTAAAAAGTGCAGTTTGGATCTGCTTAATTCTTATCCTGGGACTTTTTATTTTGATTTGGAGATGTCCCACTTCATTTCCTTCTCCTCAAGAATATGTCACAAGTTAGGCTGCTTATGCTACAAACCAACCTGAAATATTTTGACAAAGTTCTAAAGGTCCCAAATACTCTCAACATTCAGAGTGGAGATTCTGCCTGGTGCTTCTATGAGGAAATTCAGAGTGCTGACAAATGACATCTAAATGGATACTAAATATGGGGAGAGGGGAAGGAAATTTTAAAAGAGAGCTGGAAGTTTCTTGCTCACTATTTTGAGTTTATTCTCCTCCTTTAATAGTGAACAAGTCTATTGGGATTGGTGAAAAGGATTTTTTTTTTGACTGCACTGCCTGTCTGCCACTTTCTCATTGGTTTATATTATTTTATTTACTGATTGCTTTAGGGTTTAAATTTTTTTTAAGTTTATCTGTTTTAATTTAATCAATATCTTTCTGTTATACTGAATCATTTTAAGCTATCATGTTTTGCCTATGTTGACCTTTAATTTGTACCTTTACCTCTGCTGAATAACAAAATATCTCTGTATAAGCCCATGAACATCTTGCCCAAACCCTTGTACTAGGTCAATCAGAGATCACATGTTGCTTTTGTTAATTTTCACATAGATGATGATGGATGGATTTCAACAAGACTGACTAAATTATATGCAACATTTAGAGAATTTAATAAGCTAAGGATTTAATTGCAATTTTAAGGGGTCTTCAGAAATAATTTACATAATGTGACCGCGAAAATGTGGTTTCAAGACTTTGAATTTGCCAAAACTGTAAAGATAATTGTAGTGTCTTGATTTTATATCAAAAATAAGTGGTTACCATGGGAAAAATTCACAAATATGAAATACCCAAGTCAGCTGGGTTTTATGGAGATTTTAATTAATACAAATGAAGGAATTAAGGGAAGGGAAAGAGACAGAGTAAGAGGAAATAGTAGGAAAAGACTAGGGCCTAGGTCAAAATGGCCTAGGCCTTTCTCTTTAAGAGAGAAACTAAATCAGTCTTTAATCACTCACCACAAGATTTTGTCCCAAGCAAAACTTCAATTCTTCACTGAAATCCTTAACTCCTGAACTGAGTTCCTAGACCAGCTCTGACTCCTGAGCTCCAATTGAGGTTGAAAGATTTGCTACTGAGTATCTGAGTTTTATTTTTTCTCTCCTTTTTGTATTTGAAATACATGTCAACAGTATTAAGATTTTTCTGTTTTTTAAATTTTGCAGTAATATAAGTTTTAAATACATTTGTCCTAATATTAATACATGCCCCAAAAGCTTTAGACTATAAAAATTATGCCCTTGATTATTTAAAAAGAATTATGGGATTTTGCTTAATGATTCTGTCTTATTCCAGGACAAAAGAATACAAAAAGAGCCATTGCACAGTGCCAAATAAGCACAAAGCTAAACTGCATGGTGCCAATCAAGCACAAGGTCAAAGAACCCAACCAATCCTGGTGGGATTTATGTAATTTTGAGGCAAGACAAGACAAGAGGACTTGAACTTGTTTGGGGTTCGAGGTTGTGGTTGTTTAACATGGGTTAAAGGCAGGTCTTCCTCTGAGCCATATTCTATCAAGTAGCTCAAATTTGTCTCCTAACTGGCTCCTATAATCAAGTTCCTTTTTCATCTTTCATAGTGTGACAAACTTTCTGTAGTCCTGGCTACTGACTGGGTAGTGCATAATTGCTTAAATCATTTTAATTGGGCCCTGATTCAAGGACCTGTTACATATTTGTTTTTCCTTTACTTAGATTTTTTTAGACATAAGACTTCTTACATTTTGTATTTCATCCACAAGTTATTTTTCTCTTTATTTGGACTTTTTACTTTTTTATTTTCTTTTGCAAATTAATTTATATACCTCATAACTCAGCCATGCATCCCTGAGTGATCCCTGTGTTTGTTATTATTCACCTCAGGGGCCCCAAGTTATTGTTGTGAACTTTGATTTAAATTTGAGCAATTTTAGGATAGAAAACTTGCTACCTCCCAGAATCCAGAATGCGCCATGAAGATAGATGCCTGCAGAGACCACATGCTGCACCAGAAGATCCAGAATGAACTTTGGGATGTGAATTGAACTATGGGGGGTTGAAATGACTTTGTTTTGAATGTATACTCTTATGCCAAAGGGGGCTGCTCCCAGATTTGCTCTTTGTCAACCTAGTAATCATTGGTTTTTTTCTCTTTTTTGCTTATTCACAAATTATTGCAATTTTAAAGTTGATTATGTTTCCACGATCCTTTTGGGGAAACTGGTTTCCCAATAGGATCACAGGGGTTAATGTATAAATGGAGATTTTGAGCCTTTGGATTTCATCTCTTAGATGTCCCTTAGTTTTTCCCAAAATTCCATTTTTTTGGGTCCCCATGTTTTGCATGATTGTATTTAAGTGTTTGTAACTCCTCCCTCATCCTCTTTTGAACCTGTGACCAGGCTGAAGTCAGGCAGTTCTTTTGCTTTAGTTATTATTAATAAAACTTTATCAAATATAATATTTAGTTATTGATTATTAATTTAAAAAACTCACACTCCTCTCAAGGAACTTCACAGTCTGAGGTATGAGACAAAATGAAAATAACTATGAAGAACCAGGACATATATATATATATATATATATATATATATATATATATATATATATATATATATACATGCACCAATACATATATATGTAAGTATATATGTGTCTACATGCATGTATATGTATAAAGTATAATATATAATGTATTGTATAGAATATATATCTCTGTTTATATATATTTACATTTGTATTTATTATGCTTTATTTATATTTATATATTTATTTAAATATACTATATATTTATTTATATAAACATATGTAATACATTTATAAATACATAAATTTATATGTAAAATACATTTGTAGACCTCTATACACATACACACACATATATAAATCTTAGTGGGAAGGTGCTATGATCAAGGAATCCTGAAGAGGTTTTTCATTGAAGTTTAGACTTTAGCTGATACTTGAAGGAAGCCAGGAAAGACAGGAGAGAGAAATGTAGAGGGAGAGGAATCTGGGCACAGAGGAAAGCTAATAGAAAATGCTTAGGTGTGAGATATGGAATATTGTATTCAAAGACCATCAAAGAGGTCAGTATCGCTGAACTGCAGAATATAGGGAGGGGTCTCAAGGAAAATCTTTTTAAAACCTCAAGCACAATTAAAATGAAAGCCACACATATACCCAAAGAGTTCAAGTAACCATTAAATATTAATGAGGATGGAATACCTACTATATGAACCACAAGAAGAGGAGGAACAGAGTATAATCTTGATGGAAAGATAAAACATGCATGCATCAGGAAATTAAGTAGAAGGGGCAGCTGGGTAGCTCAGTGGATTGAGAGCTAGCCCTAGAGATGAGAGGTCCTAGGTTCAAATCTGGCCTCAGACACTTCCCCGCTTTGTGACCCTGGGCAAGTCACTTGACCCCCATTGCCTAGCCCTTACTACTTACTACTAGCCTTGGAACCAATACACAGTAGGGTTTAAAAAAAAAGAAAAGAAAATTAAGTAGAAGGAGCAGAGTTCAAATGCAGATATCATTTCCACTTTATTTTCTCCTTGAATTTTTTCTGTAGTGTAATATGTGTCTTGTTTCATAACATGACAAACAGAGAAATGTGCATTTATTTTTGCTTACCTTTTTGCCAATTATATATGATAAATCTCCACAAACATTTTTCAAAATTGTATGATCCAAATTGTCTCCCTTCCTCTTTCCCTCCCCCATCCCAGAACTGGCAAGCAATTCAGTCTGCGTTATTATATGCCTACTGTCATGAAAAACATATTTCCTTATTATTTATTTTTGTGAATGATTAATCTTATAAAATCAAAATCCTCAAATATATATAAAAATAAACAGGTGAAAAATTGCATGTTTTGATCTGCATTCTGACTTCAACAATTCTTTCTTTGGAGGTGAATAGCACTCTTTGTCATAAGTCCCTCAGAATTGTCCTGGACCAATACCATATTGCTGGGAGTGGGTAAGTATTTTCTGATAACATATGTTTAACTTATCTATAAGCCTGCCTTATACATAAGGATGAAGATTGGAAGGGAAGGGAAAATATGTTTATTAGTTTCTTGTTGAAAAGGATGGTTTTGAAAAGAAGTAGGATTAATGATAATCATATCCAAAAAGAAAGAAAAGAATATTGATGAGTCATTTAAAAATATGAATAAGAGAGAAAAAGAAAATGTGGAATGTGACCCAGACAAGCAAATCAGTGTTGGAACTAACATATTCGATTTCAAATATGCATATTTTAAAAGATGTTTGTAATGGAGATTCACATTTTCATATGTTGTCTTCATTTTTCTGTTCTTTGAATGTGGAAATACTCTTTATTTTTTATGCTTATCAAGTTTATAGTAATGAAAGCAAAAGAAATAAAAAACAAAAACAAAACTTAACAATACTAATATATAAATAGTGTAATAGATAATATTTTGGAGGGTATATTTGATGGTTACTAGAAAACTAATAGATCAGTAGTTATCTTCTTTTGCCTACCCTCCTCCCTCAATGCCTCCCATTTTCCTCCCTCTTCAGGAGCCTTTCAGCCTCCCCTACCCTCCTTCTTCAGTCTCCCTCAAGTCACTCATTGTGATTGATCCAGTTTGTTCCTGAATTGAAGAACAAAGGACTACAATCAAGATCCACAACAGACAAGAGTGGTATGCTGACCAGATGAGGAGAGACTTAGACTCATGGAGTTTCTACAATCAACATCAAAGGACATGGAAGGACTTTGAAAGTTTGGACTTGTGATCATGAGGTTATGTAAGAATGCAACATACATGTTAATATCACATGTATGTATACACATGCTACATAGAAATATAATGTAGGAAGATATCTCATGGAATGGGTAAGTATACAACATATGCATAGTTGCAAAACACAAAAGTCACACTGATATATAACACTGTGGTAAATTCAAAGATATTTCTTTTGAGTTTGCACAGAAATCAAGAACAATGTATATGGATGTACATATGTAAATCTGTATAGGTACAACCTACTTACACATGTAAATACTAATGTACTAACAAACTAACTATATTAGAATAATTATTAATGTTCTAATGACTAACTATAAGGACAGTTTAGAAAATTTGTTCAAAGTCTTAGGGAAGTAGGGACAGACATAAAACTACTTAAGTATAGAAGTTAGATTTCTTTGTAATTGTAGGTTAGCAATTGTTAGTAAAAGAAAATTTTACTTAGTTGAATTATAGACATTATGAGATAAGACAGGTGCATATTCAAAATGATGTTGAAATTGTTGAAATTGTTTAAAATTGTTCCATGAATTGTTATTACATCAAAACTATATCTCATGTAAATCCCTATTTCCTAAGACATTTTCCTGTACCCAAACTTAGCATAGAACTGGATAGAGAAAATAGCTAAATTTAGGATTTGTTATTTTGGGAGGGTAAAGGAATATTTAAGATAGTACAGGGTTAAGAATTAGTTAGTTAAAAATATAACAAAATATGTCTGAAAGCTAAGTATCATTAAAAATTACAGGTTGAAATTTTTTTTTAAGACAAAAAGGGAGGAATTGTGGTTGAGACATGCATGCAAAGGACAGAAGCTGGAGATGGGACAGCTGTCAGTCAAATGAAGATTCCTTTTGGAATGTGACTGGGAAAAGCAGTTTTGTGCCAAGCCAACAGTGACTGTTTTTCTGGACTGGTTTTGAAGGTCTTTGGGTCTTTTCTGGCTGATGTGAAGGAAAAAGCTGGGTTTATCTCTGGGACGTGGGATAATCAAGTTGGAGGTGGCCTGGCTGATTTGAAGCCAAAAGAAGTAGGACAATAGTCCTTGTTTCTCTCTCTGACTAACTCTTTTTCATTCTAGTGTCTGAATTGCCATTTCTCTCAATATCCTCCAACCTAACACTCACTGTAGATAATAGGGATATCCCACCCCTCTTACTTTATCCTCCACCCTTGCCCTGTCTTCCCCAAATAATCCCCTTGTTTGACAAAGAAGATTAAGAACTATTTCATTGAAACCTCACAACTCACACTGAGTGACTTGAGGAAGATTGAAGAAGTGGGGGGAAGGGAGGATGAAAGGCTTCTGAAGAGGGAGGAAAATGGTAGGCATAGAGGGAGGAGGGTAGGCAAAAGAAGATAACTACCTGATCCTTTAGTTATCTAGTAACCATCAAATATACCCTCCAAAATATCATCTATTACAGTAGTACCAGATGATCAGCAGGGAATGTTATAAGGAGGTCAGAGGAAGAGATCACTGGAGGCTGAAGTGCTCATGGAGGGTATATGAGGCAATCAGGATGTAAATTGGGTGGGGTTTAGATTCTTGTGAAAAGATGATTAGGAAAGTGAAAATGCACAAGGGGACAGCAAATAGATCATGATTAGAACAATTTTTCCAGTGTCCCACTGGCACTAGAGAGTCAAAGATAGTGATTTCAGGCAGCTAAGTAGGTAAATAGACCAAGGGACTTGGAGGGATCCTGAAGAAATCACTAAGCTTCTCAATCTTGTTTCTTCATCTATAAAATGGGATGACAATAATAATACCTACCTCCTTGAGATGTTGTGAGGCAATATATATATATATATATATATATATGTATGTATGTAAAGTATTTTCTAAAACCTTAAATGACTATAAAATTGCTAGCTTCTATTATTATTATTATTACTATTATTTGTTTCTAGGTTGGGATTAGCTTGGGAATGGCATCTGAATAATATTTGGTACAAGTAGTTATATACTCAGATACTTTCTCAATCCAATTTCTCAGACTACCTAACTTTGGTCTCTTTGCATCTTATTTCTATAACAATAATACCAACACCTCCCTGTTGACTTAAAGACGCAGTACAATTCGGGGTCACTTTATAAAATTTCTGTGTTTGTGTTTCTACCTAGAGAAATTCTAAGAACTTTTCTTCTTTCTTTCTTTCTTTCTTTCTTTCTTTCTTTCTTTCTTTCTTTCTTTCTTTCTTTCTTTCTTTCTTTCTTTCTTTCTTTCTTTCTTTCTTTCTTTCTTTCTTTCTTTCTTTCTTTCTTTCTTTCTTTCTTTCTTTCTTTCTTTCTTTCTTTCTTTCTTCCTTCCTTCCTTCCTTCCTTCCTTCCTTCCTTCCTTCCTTCCTTCCTTCCTTCCTTCCTTCCTTCCTTCCTTCCTTTCTTTCTTTCTTTCTTTCTTTCTTTCTTTCTTTCTTTCTTTCTTTCTTTCTTTCTTTCTTTCTTTCTTTCTTTCTTTCTTTCTTTCTTTCTTTCTTTCTTTCTTTCTTTCTTTCTTTCTTTCTTTCTTTCTTTCTTTCTTTCTTTCTTTCTTTCTTTCTTTCTTTCTTTCTTTCTTCTTCTCTTCTCTCTTCTTCATTTCTTCACAAAAAAGAAAGGCAAGCAGTTGGGATGACAAGGGCATTAAGCATAGAAAAGATATTATTTCAATGAAAAAAATGCAGAAAGGATCCATAGATGCAATAGGAGGGCTTACTGGATAGATGTAGTAATTCTCTGTTTTTGAATCCTGTTCCAGATTTGGTAGCTGTATGAGTCTAGGCAAGGTCCTTAACCTATCTTGGCTTCAATTTCCTCATCTGTAAAATAGGAATGGTAATAGTTGTGAAATATATACAAATTGATTTCCAAACCTTCAAGTACTTTTTACATGTAAGTTGTAATTATTGATACCTGTGGTGATAGAGATGTAAGACATTCATGTCCACTTTTTTCAGGCACCTATAGTTCATCAGAATTATTCACAAGCAAGAGAAGACCAACCAGGATGGCTCAAAAATGGTTGAGAGACTAGGGACCCGGAAGCAGGTCAGAATCCAAGAGTACTCAGGAGCTTCCTATGATGACCTTTCAAACCTTGTCTAAGCCACTTCCCCAGATACTTCAATTGACCCACAGGGACTTTCCTTGGTCCTGTTGGCAGCCCAGACATTTTACTCTGTTATTCCTCTGTTGAGACTTTCCAGGATTGGACTGGAGGTAACCATGATATTTAATTCACACATCTGCCCATCTAATATTCTTGTCTGACACCAGCTGCTTCCCTCTAGGTTACCTACATAAAGCTGCCTTGTGAGTATAGGCCTCTTTCCAGGTCCATGTGTGGGTTGTCTCTGTCTGGCTCCTACTTCTATTTGCTGTTTCAAAGCACTCTTTTTGAGTGAGTATCTGGAGTGAAGGCTGGAGAGATGCCTTTATGATTTCTCTTGGCTTTTTTTGGAGACATAAAGGAACTTAGAACATGATGTCTGAGTTACAAAATTTGCCAAGAGGTCATTGGTTACATCTCATCTTCCAAGAATGTTTCATGAGGATTAGCACTAAGAATCAGGCTTTCTTCCATCAAGTTCTTTGGTACCATGTTAGAATGGGCTCACCTGCCTTTGTGCCATTCATTCAACACAAACCTGCCTCCAGCTATCATCCTCTGGGAACATTCTGATTATGTCCAGACATAGAAGTAACTCAGAGTCCAAATCCAGAAGATTCTCTACTTTATAGACAGGGAGATTCCGCAAATAAGAAATGTGGCATAGAGAGAGGAGACATGGAGTAAGGAATAGCTAGGTTCAAATCCTGCTTCTGATATATACTGGCTCTGTGATGTGGGGTAAGTTTCTTAACCTCAGTAGACCCGGATAGTTCTCTATGGGTGTCAGTGACAGAGGTGCTACCTTGATTGCTATTAGAGGTTTCCTTGCCAGGGAGTTTCTTTCCTACATCAGTGAAATCATACACTTAGTGTCTATCCATATCCACCCATACCCTGGACACACAACTAACAATCTAGGCTGTTCCTATTTTATTTTTCTATCATTCCTCACTGGACAACAACTAAGTTCTCTAACTGATAACAGTAAACCAACCATCCAAGTAGCTGACTCAATAAACTTAGCCCAGCACTCATTAACAAGTGCTCAGAAAATGTCTTGACTATTCCCTTATTGCTCAAGGAACAATCAATGATAATATCCATTGTTGGTGAGTTTGATTGGCTCACAAATAGTCATCTTTCTTCCCCCAAATTCTCAGACTTAACACAATGTGATAAGTGCAAAAAATAGGACCAGGCAAAATGCTATGATAAATTTAAAGGGAGAAAAAAATCAGTGTTAGGTGATCCAAGAAAGATTTCCTTAGAGGAAATGGTACCTGAATTGAGCTTTGAAGGAAGGGAGGAATTCTAACAGAAAAGACTGAGTAGAGTGAAGGAAGATTCCCTTTTGAGGGTGGGTGTGATTAAAGACATGGACATAAATGAGGTCAAAATAAGAACAGAAGATCGAGAACAATTTACTTTGGCTGGAGAAGAGAGAATGCAAAAGGGAGTCATAGTTCAGTTTAGCTATAGTAGGGGGTTTATATAGGGAAGTAGCTGAAGTAAGTTGTAGGTGGTAGTAGTGGGGTAGACTACAGAAGACCTGAATGAATAGAGTCCAAAATTTAATGTTTAGGCATGACCTCATAGAAAGTCATTGAAGATTTTTGAAAAAAAAAAAAGTTGAATATTATGTAAGCCATGTTTTAGGATGGTTACCCGGCACAGAGTATAGGATAATTAGGGTATAGTACCTGAACTCAGTGCCACCATTTAGGTGACCTAAATATATGTTATTGTATATGTATAAGTATATGACCCAAGTATAAGTTAATTGGGCAAATTAGGACAATGGAAGGAGAATGAAAAGGAAAGGATGGATACCTGGGTTTATATTGTCCCACTCTCACAAAGCAAACAGCTTTAATTCAGCATTTTAGGTTTTTTTTTTTTTAAACAGTTTATATTGCCTCTCTGAGAACCATGTTTATTCCAGATTCTTATTCTTTCTAGAAACCAAACCTAAAGATGAAAGAGAATTAATTGTTCCAGACCTGTTCTGACACTAACAATAGATACTACACCCTGGAAAGAAGAACAGACGCCAGCATCTAAAATAATCCAAAGTTTGACCCTCAGCTGCAAAACCTTTATCAATACTCAGTCTAAGAACATGAAGCTCAGAATTTACAGCAAAGCCCACATGGACCACTCTGGGGGGCCATAAAGAAGAAATTGGCAGCAACTGGTAGGTCATAGGAAGTCTTTGGGAATTAAAAGGAAGAAGAAAGGAAGGAAGAAAAAGACAGAAGTGAGAGAATAAAGGAAGGAAGAAGATGAAGAGAGACAGATAAAGAGACATAGAGGTAGAAGGAGAGGTGGAGACAGAGACAGAAAGACAAAATATTGAATATTTACTTGTGTTACCTGTAGTGATAAAATCCCCTAACTAGTGATTGTCAGGACTATTTCTTTAAATATTTCAAGATTTTAGGTTTTCATCCACATAGATATTCCCTCTTTCAGCTATCATTTATTAATATTATAAAAATAAAAATAACAGGTTACATGTATATTGGACTTCTTCTTAGACTTAGTTCTTAATTGTGTTTCTGAAAAATTAACTACCCTGCATGTGACATGGTGATTCATCCCTCTGAACTTTGCTTTTACATATACTACCATTTGATTCCTTCGAATCCCCATCTATAAAATGAGTGGAATGGGATAGATGAGATCTAATTTTTTTTTTTACTCTAAGTATGGATGATTTTAACAGCATACCAAAAAAAGAAGAGAGGTAGAGAATTTTGGTGTAATGGAAAACACAATGGACTGGCAATAGTTATAGCATAGTATCCAGGCAGCTAGGTACCTATCACAGAGGACAGAGCATGGGACTGGGTGAAGAAGAGCACTCAAATCTAGCTTCAGATACTTTATTAGTTGTGTGACCCTGGATAAGTCACTTAACGACCTTAACCTGGATTTTTTTTCTAAAATGGGAATAATTATAGCATGTACTTCAAAGATTTGTTGTAAGGATCAGATAAATTAACATATAAAAACACTTTGTAAACCTTAAGATACTACTTGAGTTCTACCTATTTACTAGTAATAATATAGCTCTGAATTATGGTGGCTGATTTATTCTTAAATTTTTTCCTTTCTTTATATCTTTATTGCTTAGCACAGTGCCTGGCTCCTTGTAGGTGCTTAATAAATGCTAGGAGCCTGACTGACTGCTTCCCAATAATTTTCCATGTGATCTAAGAGAGTGTAAGTGTTAGTTCCCTCAAATATAAAGGGATTGGCCTGGAAGATCCACTCTTATATTCCATAATTTTATTAATATGGAACATACCCTGCTGTATATAGCAATGGAATTTCTAAACATTTGTATTCAAATGGAAAGCATTAAAATAATAATTGCTATTTAACAAAAGCTTGCAGGAATTAGATCAGGAATTGTTAAGCACCTACTATGTGCAAGTCACAGTGCTAAAATGCTAGTGACTGAAAGAAGAGGTAAAAGCCAGTCCTTGCCCTCAAGGAGCTTACTATGAAGTTGGGTAGACAATATGCAAACACATGAATATAAAGCTATATAAAGGACAAATAAGAAATAATTGACTGAGGGAAGGTATTGGAATTAAGAGAGACTAGAGAAGACTTTCAACTTGAAGGACTCCAAGGAGGTCAGTAGTCAAAGGAGGGAGGAATGGAGAATATGGCCAGAGAATACCCAGAGCTGAGAGATGGAATGTCTTTGTTAATGGAATGGTGATCATTGTTCATGGCCAGTGCTACTAGATAAAAGAGCCTGTGTTGTGGAGTAAGATGTCAGAAGACAGTATGGATAGGAGGTGATTATAAAGGAATTTGAATGATAAATAGAGCATTTTGCATTTGGTTGTAAAGGTAATTGGAAGCCATTGGAGTTTATTGAGAAGGGAGGTGACACAATCAGACAGTTCCTTAGGAAAATAATATTAGTAGATGACTGGAACATGGATTGAAACAGAAAGAGATTTGAAGTGGATCAACCCACCATCAAACTTGTAATAACCAAAAGTGGTGTCAGTTTTAGAGCAAAGAAGGGTATGTATTTGCAGAAATCTATAGACCTTGGCAATAGATTGGGTAGAAGGGGATGGTGCCAGTGAGGAATAGAAGATGACTCCTAATAGGTTTGGATGCCTGAGCATCTGGGAAGATGTGCTGTCCTCTACATAAATGAGAAAGATAAAAAAGCTAAGAGATTTAGGAGAAAATATAACAAGTTCCATTTTGGGCATATTGAGTTTATGATGTCTATAGATATCGAGTTCAATATATCAGAATGGCAATTGGAGACATGAGAAGAGGTAAAAAAAAACAAAGATGGGGGCAGAATAGATTGATTTAAGAATCATCATTAAAGAGATGTTAATTAATTCTTTTGGAAAGTAAACAATTGTCCCATTTGTCTATTTTGTAAGTTTGAATTTTCACATACATTAGCTTTGATTCATTTGATCTTATCAGCAGGCAAAATCAAATCAGTCCTGAAATTCATGCTTCCTCAGTATTCCTGGGGCTCTTCCTTTCCTCTGATCAGAAAGGATGGAGAGCAGATTATGGTGGGCTCCTTCTTGAGTCTCTATTTAAGAAAGGCACCCAGGGGAGTCATCCCACCATTTCCCACACCACTGTACTCCTCAAGATATTATCATGCCTCCATATTGGGTAACTTTCTCATTCATTTTAGCTTCCTTCTTGATATTTTTTTTCTCCATTACATTATGACCTCTTTGAGGGCAGGGGGCTTTGTGTGTGTGTGTGTGTGTGTGTGTGTGTGTGTGTGTTTCTTTATATTCCCAGTGTTAAGGGTGGTGCTCTGACACTAGGTAATCAATAAATGTTTATTGACAGACTTGAAAGTGTAAAAGACTGCTAAATCATTTACTGTCAAATTTCAGTCTGGCTAAGAGGCAATCATATGACTGCAGAAAGTCTCTCCTAAGTAGAGAAATCTCTTTAGGCTTTGTGAGTTCTTTTTGTAGAAACAGTACAACTCACAATAGAAATGCAAAATATCAACAATAATATTCAGTCTCAAATGTACATATTGCCTCGAATGTACATTATTCAGGTGGACTGTGGAGATGACAGAAGAGTGGTCCAAAAAGAAGAGAATAGAAGATTTTATGATGATTTACAGCATTGATGCAAATGTATTTTGTTGAAATCACTTTTCTGGCCCATGAAGTACTTTTTATTGACTTCATAATGCAGAAACACGATCAAAGGATTTTAAGCCCATTTTCTACAAATGTTTTCTCAAACTATCATTACTCTAAAAAGATTCATATCTGCGGCTGATCTGGAGTGAATAGTGACTATCATATCAGAGCTACAATTCTTATTGGAAAATTCTTCTGTGCAGATTGTTACTTTCCTAGCACTTAATGAGAACAGGGTCTGAAAAAGAAGGAATCTCATTTTGTTTTTACTTCTTTAAATGTAGGCTTTTAACTATCATAATTTTAAAAACTATGTTCAGCCATATCACCTTTCTCCCAACAGTAAACCAAATAAATCATAGAGATAACTGGCAGAGTTTTAAATGTATAAATCAAAATGCAATTGCTTTGGGAGGCACTTAAGAACAGTAGCATCCTTGAGAAGAAAAGGGTACACATGATGTGAGTTTAAAAGACTAACTTTCGTGGTTATCAATGTGATATTAAGAACTAACATTTCTTGTATTCATGGACTAGTATTCTAAAGATGTAAGTATAAGACAAATATTTAACTCCTTGTGATATATAGTGTGGCATAGTGGATAGAAAGCTGGTTTCAAAGTCAGGAAGAGCTGGATTCAAATCCTGTCTCTTATATATCCCATCCCTGGGCAAATAGCTTATCCTATGAGTGCCCTAGGCAATATACCTGTACCAATGAAATGAGAGTATCAGTCTTCATGATATTTTTATTTAACCCCTTATAATGAATTTCCATTTGCAAAAATATTAGAAACAAAGGAAAAATAAAGGTTTGCTATTGATGTAAAAAAAAAAACAGCTATGTGGTGCAGTGAATAGAATACTAGGCTTGAAGCTAGGAAGACTCATGTTCCTGAGTTCAAATCTAATCTAAGAAATTTACTAGACAAGTGACCCTGTTAAAGACACAATTCTGTTTGCCTCAGTTCCTCATCTGTAAAATGAACTGGAAGAGGGAATGTCAAATCATTCCAGTATCTCTGTCAAGAAAAACTCAAATGAGGTATCATAGAGAATTGGACACAAATGAAACAACTGACAACAGTGTTGCTTCTGAGTAAAATGTTTCCTGAGTATCTATAATTTTATAATGATAGATTATTTTTATTAGCACTAAATTTTATTTTATTTATTTTTTAACTTTGATTTAATTACTTAATTTAGAATATTTTTCCATGATTACAAGATTCATGTTCTTTCCCTGCCTTCCCCTAAACCCCCTCCCATAGGCAACACACAGTTCCCCTGGGTTTTACATGTGTCACTGATCAAGCCCCATTTCAATACTTTTAACACTTGCACTAGAGTGATCATTTATAGTCTATAGCCCCAATCATATCCCCATCGACTCTTGTGATCAAGCAGTTGTTTTTCTTCTGTGTTTCTATTCCCTCTGAAAGTGAATAGTGTTTTTTCTCGTATACCCCTCCAAGTTTCTCATGATGACTGCCCATTAATGGAGAAGTCCATTACATTTGATTGTACCACAGTGTATCAGTCTCTGTGTACAATGTTCTCCTGGTTCTGCTCCTTTCGCTCTGCATCAATTCCTGGAGGACATTCCAGGTCACATGGAATTCCTCCAGTTCATTATTCCTTTGAGCACAATAGTATTCCATTACCAACAGATACCACAATTTGTTCAGCCATTCCCAAATCAGAGGGCATTCTCTCATTTTACATGTTTTTGCCACCACAAAGAATACAACTATGAATATTTTGGTACAAGTCTTTTTTCTTAGCACTAAACTTTAAAGGAAATTTATATACCTACTTGAATCAAGAAGATGAGTTTTTCTCTGTCACATGCATTAATTCTGTCTTATTGTTTTTAATTTTTTAAATTTAATTAATTAATTTAGACTATTTTTCCATAGTTACATGATTCATGTTCTTTCCTTCCCCTCCTCCCACTCCCTTTTCTTATCAGCAGTATTAAGAACTATCCTAAAATGAAATGGGGATGCTTGACGCTCTATGGAAGTCTTCTAAAGTAACTCTTCTAAAGTAAAGTCTTCTAAAGGAACATGAGAATCACTTGTTAGAGATAAGAGCATCATAGAATTTCAGAGGCTGAAGGCATCTCAGAGACTATAATAGTCCAAACTATCCCTGTATAAAAATTCACTTCATGACAGATTCCAAAAGTTGACATCTAGCCCATGCTTAAAGAATGCAAAGGGAGGTGAGGGAGGCAACAAGGTGGTTGAGTGGTTTAAGAGTCAGATCTAGAAAGGGAGGTTCTGCTTTCAAATATATAACCTTGGACACTTCCTATTTGTGTTCCTGGGAAAATGACAACCTCCATAGCTTAGCCATTGCCACTCTTCTGTCTTGGAAGCATTACATGGTATTGATTCTAAGATGGAAAGTAAGGGTTTACTAAAAGAAAAACACAGGGGATGGATATCTTGTATAGGAGATTCTTCTGCAGGGAATTTCTAAGATGAGAATGTTCTAAGATTCCCCTGAGGATTCTTCCTGGATCCAATAGAATGATTCTATGTATGTCTGCCTATGTATATGTATTATATCAGCATACCATTCTTCAAAGAGAAATAAAATAAGCAGTATTTCCTATATAATAGCACTAAATTACTACCTATTACAAGTGTTAGTCAATCAGTCAATAAACATTTATTTAGTATCTACTTTTTGCCAAGCAAATCCCCTATAAGAGATTTTTTAAAAAAGGAAAAAAGACAGGTCTTGGTCTCAAGAAGCTCCCAGTCTGATGAGAGAGAAAACATAAAGTCAACTCTGTACAAACAATGTATGTGGATAAACTAGAGTTAATAAAGAGAGAAGACACTATTATTGAAGGAGTTTGGGGGGATTTTATCTGGCACTTGAATGAAACAAGACTAGCTCAGAGAAAAATTGAAGAGGTCTATCCATGGGCTGACCTATACTTTCAGAATAATAAATAGACTTTGTTAATATGTGAATTTTTTTTTCCTATTCTGCTGCTTTAAAAACAACAAAGCAATGCACCTGCTAGATGTGATAAGAGAATGATACCTTTAGCTACCTGTTTAGCTTCTAGGGAGGGGAAGAGATAATCCCATGGTTTACTAAAGCAAAATCCATGACCTGCTCAACTTTAACAAGCTTAGGAGGACCTGGAAAGCTGAAGAATTTTCTAAGATAATGAGGTCCCTAAAAAGGCCATTTCTTAGAATTTTGGTTGTTTTCTACAGGAGCAATGCAGTGCCTGGGAAGAAATAAATTACTAGGTAAAGATGAATGTGATTTGTTTTTCTTTAAAATTCTACCTTGTAAGAATTTCACCCACAGCTAGACAAACAGTCAAAAAAGTACATAATACAGTATTTCTTTTTCTACATAGTAAAGAATACAAATGTTGAAGCTGAAGGCAAATGCATTCATCCCATAGCATTACAGAGAGAAATGCAGTGGGCTCCATTCTTCATTGCTATTCTAACCAATAAATTCTGTAACAGTTTCCTCTTAAAAATAAAAATGAAAATAAATTGCATTCAAATGCACAATGAAAGATAAGAAGGAACTGGCTTTTTAAAAAATAGTTTGAATGTTTCTGTTATTATTTTTTAGAATGTCAAGTTCTCAAATTCCAAGGTGTAGCTAGGTCATTGCCCCTTGTGACTCACTAGCAAGAAAGGCATTGAGAATGCCATGAATCCAAGGTACAATTTATCAGAAAAATAAGAGAGCAGGCACAAGGTCTTTTTCATATTTTGTGTAGGAGCAACAGGGGCACTCAGATATTCAGATTAATTTGGATTTAAGGAACCATTTTCTGCTCATCCATCTACTGAAATGACAAGCTTTCTTACGAGGACCTCCCCTTTCTTTGGTAAACCCTTGCATTGACTATCCCGCCCCAAACAGATATTTCTCTTCAATGAATTCTATAGGATGCTAGAATTGGGTTCAAAAAAAGAATTAGACTGGAATTCTTTGGCATTCACTAGCTATGTGAATTTGTGCAAGTCAATTAAGTGATTTAAGTTTTCTGAGCTCTTTTTTCTGACCCATAAAATGAGATAAAAATAGTTGTCATACTTATTTTACAGTGTTTTTATGAAGCTCAAAAGAGATACTTTTGGGGAAAACACTTCACAAAACCTGAAAGCATTCTATTTAGCATTAGTAGTTTGGGGGCATGATATTACCAGATAGATAAAAATATAAATAAAGAACTATAGTTAGAAGATAATATCATAAGGGTAGAGACAGATATATAGATATAAATAGATGCAAATTCATGTGGTATATATATATATATATATATTTGCATGTATGTATATTAAAACTTAAAACTGTGCTAAAATTCTTGATCACCAATCAATGACTATATCCAAGATAGTTCCTATTCCTGCAGTTGCAAGAGACAATGTTAAAGGCTAAAGCATAAAGGATGGACCTATGTATGGCTCCCTGGCCTGCACTAGCTGGGTGCTTCAGTTAAGTAGACTATCACTTGACAGTTTAATCAATACATATACCCATCCCTGTGCAAGGCAACGTTATAAGAGCAGGAAAGAATGCTTTCTCGAGTATTTTTTAACTGTACAATTCCAGGTTTACAATATGCTAGATTGTTTTCAGACTAAATGTGTTAGTCCTTGCAATGTTTCAAAGTAGAGCAGTATTTTTTACAGTGCTTTTGAGTGAGGCTAGGTTCACTCTTAGGGTTGTTTGATATTGTGCCTTCCATTATCTCCTCATGTACCCAACTTTAGGAGGGTCACTGGCTCAGAGAGAGAATTGTGATTGGAGAGTGGTAAATTCCTAGGGACCCTCACTGACATATGTGTCCTGCTAAGAATAGAAAATTTGGATAAATTACTCATTGTTAGAGTCAATAACACTGGCTGGTAAGAAAATAAGTTCCACAAACAATATCTAAAACAAAGGTAATATGAGATGCCAATTTATTGAGAAAGATAAAACTTCTATCCTATCTTCTTTTCCCTTTCCCATTTGAATACCTTCCATGATAATAGAATGAGTCATCTCCTACCACCCAGACTTCCGTCCCAGCTGTGTGTTGTATGTTTTCATTGTCTATTAAAATTTAAGTTCCTGCAGGGTGGATATTATTTTTCTCATTTTCATTTGGTCTTCAGTATTTATTCATTTATTTGTTTGTTTGTTTAATTAATTAATCATTCATTTATCTGTTTATTTATTTGTATTTTCTGGGTTATAAATTTATTATCACACAAAACATTTCCATGTTATTCATTTTTGTAAGTGAATAATCTTATAAAACCAAAACCCTAACACATATAACCAACCCCCCTCCCAAAGTGATAAATTGCATGTTTCTCTCTATATTCCTATCCCAACAGTTCTTTCTCTGGAGGTGGAGAGCATTCTTTTCCAAAATTGTCTTGGATTGTTGTATTGCTGTTAGTAGTAAGTCTGATTTTTCCACAATATTGCAGTGTATAATAATGGTTTCCTGGTTCCTCTTATTTCACTCTGCATCAGTTCATGTGGGTCATTCCAGCTCTTTCTGAAATCATCCTGTTCATTATTCATTATTACACAATAGTATTCCTTCCACATTATTATGTACCACAATTTGTTCAGTCATTCCCCAATTGAGGGACATCCCTTTAGTTTACAATTCTTTGCCACCGAACTTCCGGTTAAGATGGCGGCTTAGAGAAAGCTAAAGCTCAGATCTCCTGAAAACCCTTCCTGACCGATCTCAAACGATAAGCTCCTAAGGTGCCGAAATTCAAAACGATCAACAGCATAGACCCTGGGAACCCTCCTCCTGGACCTGGACCCGGTTCAAAAGGTACGGCTCCCCTTAAAAGCCAGAACCCGAGATCCCTCGGACCTCAGGGGTAGGAGCGCAGAGTCCAAGGCTCCCGGAAGCCGGCAGGGCTCAGAGAGCAGAACCCTCAGGGCCTTCTACAGTCCCGGTGAAAGTTACTGCCTGGGGCTTCCGCTGCAGAGAGCTGGTCGAAACAACAGCAACCCTCAGGGCGGGCAAGACAGCCTCACGGGCTGGATCCTGCTATCCAAGTCTCAGTGAAAGTCCTTGCCCAGAGCTTGGGAAAGCTGCAGCCCATCCCCCCGCAGGCCAACGAAACAGCCTCACGGCCAGCGATTCTGAAGGCAACTTCCGGAAAGCGAGCCAGGGGGAGAGTGTGGCCTCGTGGTCCGACCCTTCCATTCCAGTTCCAATGAGGCATATTCAGTTTAACCCAGGGAAAGCTCATAGAACTATCTGCCCAGGTCTAAAGCGTCTGAACACCAGACAGAGACAAGAAAAACTAATCCTCCACATTCAGAAATGGCAAACTCCACAGAACCACAGAAGCCCCAAAATACCAAGAAAAATAAGAAGAAAGGGGCGACTTTGGACACATTCTATGGAGCCAAAATACAAAATACAGAGCAGACAGAAGATAATATAAAAGAAAATGCTCCAAAATCTTCCAAAGGAAATGGAAACTCTCCACAAACCTATGAAGAATTTGAATCAGAAATGACCAAAAAGATGGAAGCCTTCTGGGAGGAAAAGTTGGAAATAATGCAAAAGAAATTCACGCATCTACAAAACCAGTTTGACCAAACTGTAAAAGAAAACCAGGCTTTAAAGGCCAGAATCAGGCAGCTGGAAGACAACGATCGTGTAAAAGAGCAAGAATCAATAAAGCAAAGCCAAAATACCAAGAAATTAGAAGAGAACATAAAATATCTCACCGACAAGGTGATAGATCTGGAAAATAGGGGGAGAAGGGATAATTTAAGAATAATTGGACTCCCAGAAAAGCCAGAAATAAACACCAAACTGGACTTGGTGATACAAGATATAATCAAAGAAAATTGCCCAGAGATTCTAGAACAAGGGGGCAATACAGCCACTGACAGAGCTCACAGAACACCTTCTACACTAAACCCCCAAAAGACAACTCCCAGGAATGTAATTGCCAAATTCCAAAGCTATCAAACAAAAGAAAAAATCCTACAGGAAGCCAGAAAAAGACAATTTAGATATAAAGGAATGCCAATCAGGGTCACCCAAGACCTTGCAAGTTCTACTCTGAATGATCGTAAGGCATGGAACATGATCTTCAGAAAGGCAAGAGAGCTGGGTCTCCAACCAAGAATCAGCTACCCAGCAAAACTGACTATATACTTCCAAGGGAAAGTATGGGCATTCAACAAAATAGAAGACTTCCAACTTTTTGCAAAGAAAAGACCAGAGCTCTGTGGAAAGTTTGATACCGAAAATCAAAGAGCAAGGAATACCTGAAAAGGTAAATATTAAGGAAAGGGGAAAATGTTATCTTCTTCTTTTACTCAAACTCTCTTCTATAAGGACTAAATTTATATCAACCTATGTATACTAACATGTGGGGAAAATGTAATGTATAAATAGGGGGTAAAGAAAGACCAAATAGAATAATCATTCTCACACAAAGATTCACATGGGAAGGGGAGGGGAAGAAAACTCCTATAAGAAGGAGAGGAAGAGAGGGGGGGGGTTACTTAAACCTCAATCTCAGGGAAATCAGCTCTGAGAGGGAAAAACATCCAGATCCATTGGGATCTTGAATTCTATCTTACCCAACAAGGGTAAGGAGAAGGGAAAACCAAGGGGGGGAGGGGGAGAGGGAGAACAAAAAGGGAGGGACTAAAAAGGGAAACATCAAGGGAGGGGACAAGGGGGACTGTTTCAAAGTAAATCACTGGACTAAAAGGTAGAGCCAAAGAAGAAAAGGTTAGAATTAGGGAAGGCAATCAAAATGCCAGGGAGTCCACAAATGACAATCATAACTTTGAACGTGAATGGGATGAACTCACCCATAAAACGTAGACGAATAGCAGAATGGATTAGAATCCAAAACCCTACCATATGTTGTCTTCAAGAAACACACATGAGGCGGGTTGAGACCCACAAGGTCAGAATTAAAGGATGGAGTAAGACCTTCTGGGCTTCAACTGATAGAAAGAAGGCAGGAGTGGTAATCATGATATCTGATAAAGCCAATGCAAAAATAGACCTGATCAAAAGGGATAGGGAAGGTAATTATATTTTGTTAAAAGGGACTATAGACAATGAGGAAATATCATTAATCAATATGTATGCACCAAATAATATAGCACCCAAATTTGTAATGGAGAAACTAGGAGAATTGAAGGAAGAAATAGACAATAAAACCATACTAGTGGGAGACTTAAACCAACCATTATCAAATTTAGATAAATCAAATCAAAAAATAAATAAGAAAGAGGTAAAAGAAGTGAATGAAATCTTAGAAAAATTAGAATTAATAGACATATGGAGAAAAATAAATAGGGATAAAAAGGAATACACCTTCTTCTCAGCACCACATGGCACATTCACAAAAATTGACCATACATTAGGTCACAGAAACATAGCACACAAATGCAGAAAAGCAGAAATAATGAATGCAGCCTTCTCAGATCACAAGGCAATAAAAATAATGATTAGTAATGGTACATGGAAAACCAAATCTAAAACCAATTGGAAATTAAACAATATGATACTCCAAAACCGTTTAGTTAAAGAAGAAATCATAGAAACAATTAATAATTTCATCGAGGAAAATGACAATGGCGAAACATCCTTTCAAACCTTTTGGGATGCAGCCAAAGCGGTAATCAGAGGTAAATTCATATCCCTGAATGCTTATATTAACAAACAAGGGAGAGCAGAGATCAATCAATTGGAAATGCAAATGAAAAAACTGGAAAGCGATCAAATTAAAAACCCCCAGCAGAAAACCAAATTAGAAATCCTAAAAATTAAGGGAGAAATTAATAAAATCGAAAGTGATAGAACTATTGATTTAATAAATGAGACAAGAAGCTGGTACTTTGAAAAAACAAACAAAATAGACAAGGTACTGGTCAATCTAGTTAAAAAAAGGAAGGAAGAAAAGCAAATTCACAGCATTAAAGATGAAAAGGGGGACAGCACCTCCAATGAGGAGGAAATTAAGGCAATCATTAGAAATTACTTTGCCCAATTATATGGCAATAAATACACCAATTTAGGAGAAATGGATGAATATATACAAAAATACAAACTGCCTAGACTAACAGAAGAGGAAATAGAATTCCTAAATAATCCCATATCAGAAATTGAAATCCAACAAGCCATCAAAGAACTTCCTAAGAAAAAGTCCCCAGGGCCTGATGGATTCACCTGTGAATTCTATCAAACATTCATAGAACAGTTAATCCCAATACTATACAAACTATTTGACATAATAAGCAAAGAGGGAGTTCTACCAAACTCCTTTTACGACACAAACATGGTACTGATTCCAAAACCAGGCAGGTCAAAAACAGAGAAAGAAAACTATAGGCCAATCTCCCTAATGAATATAGATGCAAAAATCTTAAATAGGATACTAGCAAAAAGACTCCAGCAAGTGATCAGAAGGATCATTCACCATGATCAAGTAGGATTCATACCAGGGATGCAGGGCTGGTTCAACATTAGGAAAACCATCCACATAATTGACCACATCAACAAGCAAACTAGCAAGAATCACATGATTATTTCAATAGATGCAGAAAAAGCCTTTGATAAAATACAACACCCATTCCTATTAAAAACACTAGAAAGCATAGGAATAGAAGGGTCATTCCTAAAAATAATAAACAGTATATATCTAAAACCAACAGCTAATATCATCTGCAATGGGGATAAACTAGATGCATTCCCAATAAGATCAGGAGTGAAACAAGGATGCCCATTATCACCTCTACTATTTGACATTGTACTAGAAACACTAGCAGTAGCAATTAGAGAAGATAAAGGAATTGAAGGCATCAAAATAGGCAAGGAGGAGACCAAGTTATCACTCTTTGCGGATGACATGATGGTCTACTTAAAGAATCCTAGAGATTCAACCAAAAAGCTAATTGAAATAATCAACAACTTTAGCAAAGTTGCAGGATACAAAATAAACCCACATAAATCATCAGCTTTTCTATATATCTCCAACACAGCTCAGCAGCAAGAACTAGAAAGAGAAATCCCATTCAAAATCACCTTAGACAAAATAAAATACCTAGGAATCTACCTCCCAAGACAAACACAGGAACTATATGAACACAACTACAAAACACTCGCCACACAACTAAAACTAGACTTGAACAAATGGAAAAACATTAACTGCTCATGGATAGGACGAGCCAATATAATAAAAATGACCATCCTACCCAAACTTATTTATCTATTTAGTGCCATACCCATTGAACTACCAAAATACTTCTTCACTGATTTAGAAAAAACCATAACAAAGTTCATTTGGAAGAACAAAAGATCAAGGATATCCAGGGAAATAATGAAAAAAAAACACATATGATGGGGGCCTTGCAGTCCCTGACCTAAAACTATATTACAAAGCAGCAGTCATCAAAACAATTTGGTACTGGCTAAGAAACAGAAAGGAAGATCAGTGGAATAGACTGGGGGAAAGCGACCTCAGCAAGACAGTATACGATAAACCCAAAGATCCCAGCTTTTGGGACAAAAATCCACTATTCGATAAAAACTGCTGGGAAAATTGGAAGACAGTGTGGGAGAGACTAGGAATAGATCAACACCTCACACCCTACACCAAGATAAATTCAAAATGGGTGAGTGACTTAAACATAAAGAAGGAAACCATAAGTAAATTGGGTAAACACAGAATAGTATACATGTCAGACCTTTGGGAGGGGAAAGGCTTTAAAACCAAGCAAGATATAGAAAGAATCACAAAATGTAAAATAAATAATTTTGACTACATCAAACTAAAAAGCTTTTGTACAAACAAAACCA
The DNA here is from genome assembly GCF_027887165.1 of Monodelphis domestica. NCBI lineage: Eukaryota > Metazoa > Chordata > Mammalia > Didelphimorphia > Didelphidae > Monodelphis > Monodelphis domestica. The sequence continues at coordinate 657,037,817 of NC_077227.1, read as the reverse complement.
ATATAACTAAAATCAGAAGGGAAACAACAAATTGGGAAAAAATCTTCATAGAAACCTCTGACAAAGGTTTAATTACTCATATTTATAAAGAGCTAAATCAATTGTACACAAAATCAAGCCATTCTCCAATTGATAAATGGGCAAGGGAAATGGATAGGCAGTTCTCAGATAAAGAAATCAAAACTATTAACAAGCACATGAAGAAGTGTTCTACATCTCTTATAATCAGAGAGATGCAAATCAAAACAACTCTGAGGTATCACCTCACACCTAGCAGATTGGCTAACATAACAGCAAAGGAAAGTAATGAATGCTGGAGGGGATGTGGCAAAATAGGGACATTAATTCATTGCTGGTGGAGCTGTGAACTGATCCAACCATTCTGGAGGGCAATTTGGAACTATGCCCAAAGGGTGCTAAAAGAATATCTACCCTTTGACCCAGCCATAGCACTGCTAGGTCTGTACCCCAAAGAGATAATGGACAAAAAGACTTGTACAAAAATATTCATAGCTGCGCTCTTTGTGGTGGCCCAAAACTGGAAAATGAGGGGATGCCCATCAATTGGGGAATGGCTGAACAAACTGTGGTATATGTTGGTGATGGAGTACTATTGTGCTAAAAGGAATAATAAAGTGGAGAAGTTCCATGGAGACTGGAACAACCTCCAGGAAGTGATGCAGAGCAAGAGGAGCAGAACCAGGAGAACATTGTACACAGAGACAAACACACTGTGGTATCATCGAACGTAATGGACTTCTCCATTAGTGGTGGTGTAATGTCCCTGAACAACTTGCAGGGACCCAGGAGAAAAAAACACCATTCATAAGCAAAGGATAAACTATGGGAGTGGAAACACCGAGAAAAAGCAACTGCCTGAATACAGAGGTTGAGGGGACATGACAGAGGATAGACTCTAAATGAACACTCTAATGCAAATACTATCAACAAAGCAATGGGTTCAAATCAAGAAAACATCTAATGCCCAGTGGACTTACGCGTCGGCTATGGGGGGTGGGAGGGGAGGAAAAGAAAATGATCTATGTCTTTAACGAATAATGCTTGGAAATGATCAAATAAAATATATTAAAAAAAAAAACAATTCTTTGCCACCACAAAAGAGCAACTATAAATATATTTGTATATATAGATCCTTTCCCATTTTTTATTTCATTAGGATACAGATCTAGTAGTGGTATTATTGAATCAAAAGTTATACATTCTTTTATAGACCTTTGTGCATAACTCCAAATTTCCTTCCAGAATGGATCAGTTCACAACTCTACCAACAATGCATTAATAGCTCAGTTTTGCCACATTCCCTCTATCTCTCCAGTATTTAGGACACTATAAGTGTGCTTACACACACATCTCAAATTGTGCATATTTGTATGTTGCTATCATCCATCTAGTATCTATTTATCATTTCTGTATTAATCAGGGTCTCTCTGTCTACTTATTTATGTGGCATATCTATTGATTTTTCTACTTCCCCCAAGGGACATGCACAGTGATGGGTGCTATTGGTATCTGAGAGAGACTGAAGAAACAAAGAAGGAAATATTCAAAAGGAATATGGGGCCAATTCTCTAGTAGAGAAAGCCTCCAGACATTTGGTTCATCTATTTATCTCTTTCTTTGCACTGAGTAGATGGAATGGAAAAATTTTAAAGCTCTAGAGTGTTTCTACCTGGTCTTTCTTGAGAAACAGTGGCCGGAAGTAGAGGGCGAGAATTTCATTTATCTATTCTTTCTGTCTGTGCCTCCTCACACTCCCTCCTTGTGCCACCCCTTGACCTCTGTGACGTGGAGAAAAGAAGTAGGAGAGTACTAGTCTGATTTTAGGAAGCAGGCTATCTACCAGAGCAACTCATACTTGCGGATGTAACTGAGGACATACACACATTCTCAGAACCAAAGTATTTTATTTGTTTTCCTCATTCTTTTAATAACATGTTACCATGTAATATTATGAATTGATGGTTTAGAAACTAAGAGCTGATCTCAGTATGAATGTTGGAATGGAATGCCATTGTCTCTGGCGTCCAAGAGTAAACCTCTGAGTAAAAAGTAAGAAAATCTCCTGAAGTGCACCCAGATCCTATGAATTATACATGGAATCCCTGGCAAGGAATGGAAGATTACATTTATTCCTGTTCTGTCTTAACTTTTCTCCTTTCCTAGTCTCTGTCTTATTTAAACTTTGAACTAGATGAGAACTTTGAAGTTACCTAATTCAGTGTTTTCACATCATCACAAGATCATAGATTTAGAGTTGCAAAAGACCTTCCAAACCATCAGTTCCAATCACTTCATTTGATCAATGAAGAAACTGAGAACCAGAGAATTTAGGTCACTTGTCCAAAGTCAAGGGGTAATTAAGGAATAGAGAAGCATTCCATACACAGAACTACACAGTCATATCATCAGGCCTTACACACATTTGTGGACCCTCCCTTTGCCTCCACATTATGCAAGATCTTTGGAAAATTTATTCTATCCACCTATATCACTCCATCCAATTCTTCATTGTCATAAAACAATAGCTTCAAGGAAATAGTCCCTGGTTTCTAAAGAGTTCAATATCTTGTTCACAATCTTCTGCTCTATCCCCATTCTCCAACCTCATTTCTGTCCTGGACTCAAACTTATTGCAATTTGTGTCTCTGGCTTGCTCTCTTAACTATTTGACAATAGGGCAGAGAGGTGATGGTGATACTAAGTCAAGGAGAGTAAATGGAAACACAAAGGTTGATGAGCTCCATTTTTCTTTCCCCTGGAGTCTACTCACAAAGGGGCAAGAGTCACTGTGAGAAAATAGGGAAATAATGAGATCAGTGTACATGTGTATGTATCTGTGCTACTCTTTTTCCTTCCATTATCCTTAAGAGAGATTTCTTATCTTGCCTTGCAATAAGACACAGGAAATACTCGTTGCCAGATTGGGAATGAGGAATAGAAAGTCACTGAAGGTGAACTATGGCTTTCTGCTGGACATCTGGGTGAGCAGTAGCTATCTGAGATTGGGACATGTTTGACAGAGACTTGGGCTGCAAGCTGTGATGGTGACTTGTATTTAGTGACCAGGACCAGAGGAGGGAGAGTAGAGAAAAGAGATATGGATATAATTTAGACTCCAGGGAAGTAGCGTGCACTTTTTTTTTTTTAAGTGCTCTTAAAGAGAGAAGTTCCTACGTGCTTCAAAAAACTGTCATTTTTGGTAAATCCTGGTATATTGATGTACCACCAGGCTAATTTCCCTGTTTTTCCTTGTTCATACTCTAATAATATATGGAATTGAGGGCAGTGGGAGAAGTGTCCCAGGTATTCTGTTTGTTTGTCTGTCTGTCTCTGTCTGTCTCTGTCTCTGTCTGTCTCTGTCTCTGTCTGTCTCTGTCTCTGTGTCTCTGTCTGTCTCTGTCTCTGTCTGTCTGTCTGTCTCTGTCTGTTTCTGTCTGTCTCTGTCTCTGTCTCTCTTCCATGATATTGTAGCAATTATCATTACTCCAAAAAGATTTATATCTTTAGCAAGTCTGGAATGAATAATTTCTGTGGTTATCAAAGCTATCATTCTTCTTGGAAAATTTCTCTTTCAGATTGTTGCTGTACAAACTGAACCTAAGGAACTGGTGGGATGGCTAAGAGAAAACTTTTAACTATGCAGGGACGCTTACCCTTTTCTGTTGTTTATTTTGCATTTTGTTCAATATACATGTGACCACAATGTTTTTGCTACTGCCTCATAAAGGGAATCCATCAATGACTGATAGAAGAGGAAACAGTTTTAGTCAGGGTCTAGAATCCCAGAAAATACATATACGTATATGTTATATGCTGAACAATTTTCCTGGTCATACTTCAGCTAAATTCAGGATCTGATCCAGCTGGATTTAATGCAGCTCAGCACCCCCACTGCAACTATGGTATCCTGCACTTGTGACCCACATTGACATAAGCACCCTCTAGTGGTCGGAAAGGATAAGAGGAAATTATTGTTTAGTCAACTAAGTGATGGAGTGGTATTAGAAAGAACTAAGTTCAAATCCAGCCTCAGACATTTACTCATTTTGTGACTCCAGGCAAGTTAACTAAATTGTGTCTACTTTAGTTTCCTCGGCTATAAAACAGGGAACATAATACCTGGGGAGTTGTTGTGAGGATCAGATGAGATGGTATTTGTAAAATTTTTCTCAAGTGCATCAAGAAAGAATAGGTGCGCTTAATAAATACTTATCCCCTTCCCTATACTACTGGTTTTGATGACTCAAGATAGTTTTGCACATGGTGGTCAAATTAAGTACTATGCTGCTCTATGGGACAATTAACCATAGTAAGAATATTTTCCTTTAGGCTTAAATAAGGATGTATATGAATATACTTTGACTGCTGATGTGGCAATGCTACGGTGATAGAGACAAAGCAATATACCCAGTCCACAGGTGTCAAATTATATTCTCACATGACCTCTGTCTCTCCTTCCTGTTTCTTCTCCCTATTAATTTTTCCTGTTTTGTTCTCAGTCTTCCCCCTTCACAGTCTCAGTTCTATAATTGAACAGTTCAGCTATCCCAGTCTACATTTGAATATCTTGACTATTCACACTCTGCCAACCCTCAACTTATGTTCACCCCCATTATTCAACTTCTCTGCTCCTACTCCAATTCTGTTAAATATTACTGGAGGAAGTCATAATACCATGCAGACAAACCCCATTAGAAATTCTTATTATCTTCTCTTAACCAGGTCCTCATTGTCACATATCAATCGTTTTTTCTTCATCCCTGAATGACTCTCTATTACATTGCCCCAAACAGATGTTCAAAACTTTCCTTTCTTTCAAGCTGCATATTTCTTTTCCAAAGCTCCCACTTAGCCAATGACCTTGCCTCCAAGATTACAGAAAAATTCCAGACAATTCATCCTAAGAATCTTCATCTCTTTTACCCGCACCCCGAAATATTATGGCCCTTTACCCACACCCTGAAATACCTATCTTCAATCTCTACCTGAGTCCTGGATATCTGTCTCAGCACCTTAAATTCAATGTGACCAAAATGAAATGACCCCCACCCCATGTTTCCTTATTTCAATCAAGGGTATCACAATCTTCTGTTTTCAAGGTCTATAATGTTATAGCTATCCTTAACTCTTCTCTTTCCCTTAAAACTTAAATTAAATTAGTTGCAATCTTATTGACTCTAACTATGTCCATCGTCTCTTTACTCACATGGTCACCAACTAGGCCTGTTCCTCTCTTTGTTTCTTATTAGTCTTTATGCTTTCATTAGGATATACATTTCCAAAAGCACACTTCACACAGCTCCCCAAATAATTTTCCTAAAGTTTGAGCGTGTCAAACCCATACTTTCCCAGGCTCCCTATTACTGCTAATGAAAGTTATAAACTTTTAAGGTTGGAATTTAAGGCTTGCTACAATCTTACCCATACTTTATTTCCAGGTTTGGTTTTTCTTCCTTTACTCCTCTTCAAATACCCCATACATCTCAAACCACTAACTATTCCCTGACCATGTCATTCCATCCCCTATCTATATCTATGCACTCACTCTGAATCTTCATATTTCAGAATCCTTAGCTTGCTTCAAAGTTGAGCTCAGGGTCCACTTTCCCCTTGAATATTTTCTTGATTTCACTTCTTCTTCAAGCAGAAGGCTATTTCACTCTTTATTTCCCTCCCTGTTTCAAACTAACATTGATATATAGTTGCATCCATCTAACAGAATATATACTCACACTAGGATAGAGATGATCACATTTCTGTTTGGTTTTCCCAGAGCTAGCACAGTGTGTATAATTGTTAAAATATGGACACGTAGGGGAGGGATGGTAAGAAGAGATTGATTTGTAATTTCAATGGTATAGAGAACTTGATGAGGAACCTCATTTCCACCCATTTAAATCCTCAATTCCCATTAACATAGAGCATTACAGAGTTTCTTAGAACCCTAAGAGACAAATACTATCCATCTATTAACGGTAGCAACTGGATGTCAAGAAGATCTGGGGTTTTGACCTGCCTCTTACAAATACTTGCCATATGACTGACTAAATCACAACCTCTGGATGCCTTGCATATTATAATTGTTTGTTGCATTGAAATACTCTTCCATTTTATACTCTATGCTGCTTGAAGAGAGAAGCTGCAATTTCTTATATTTTAACCCCATTGTATTCAGGAAAAAGGGAGGTTCATAAGAGGTCTTCAAAGAGTCCAGCTATGAATATTCATGTACAAGTCTTTTTCCTTATTATATTTTTGGGATACAAACCCAGCTTGTGGTGGCAAAAAAATTGGAAAATGAGGGGATGCTTTCCAATTGGGGAATGGCTGAACAAATTGTAGTATATGTTGGTGATGGAATACTATTGTGCTCAATGGAATAATAAACTGGAGTAATTCCATGTGAACTGGAATGACCTCCATGAATTGATGCAGAGTAAAAGGAGCAGAAAGAGGATAACATTGTACACAGAGACTGATACACTGTGGCACAATAGAATGTGCAATGATCCAGAACATTTCTGAAGGATTTACGAGAAAGAACACTATCCATATTCAGAGGGAAGAACTGTGGGAGTAGAAACACAGAAGAAAAACAACTGCTTGATTACATGTATCAGTGGGGATATGATTGGCGTTATAAACCCTAAATGATCACCCTAGTGCAAATATCAATAATATGGAAATAGATCTTGACCAAAGACACATGTAAAACCCAGTGGAATTGTTCATTGGATAAGGGAGGGGGCTGGAAAGAGGGGAGGGAAAGAACATGATTTTTGTAATCCTGGAAACATGCTCTAAATTAATCAATTGAATAAAATTTAAAAACAAAACAAAAATAAGAGGTCTTAAAAAATCCAGTCAATTTAATATTTGGAATATATTCAGAAACTACAACCAGGAATCCTAGCATATCTGTTTGACTCCTGAGAACATGTCCCCTCTTCTCCAAATTCCTTATAGGCTACATGGCATTGCTGACATTTAAATATTTTTCATTAGTCTTATCAGGAACTTTTATGAGGGAACACAAAATTGTTGCTATTGCTGTTTTGTAGTTAGTGGTAACTTTGGCAAATGGTAAAAATCCAATTTTCCCCCTCTTTCCTTACCCTTTCATATTTTTATATTTATTCCCAGATTAAGCTTGTAGATACACTTTTAATTGATCATTTTCTGACATTTTGTGATCTATGGCCCTTCTCCCTTCCACTTTTCCCCTCCATCAGCTGAAATGTTATATTAAATAGGGTGTATATGTGTTATCATGCAATACATTTTTTCATGTTCTTCATGTTTTAAAAGAAGACATATCATTTGCTTAGTAAAAAATTCATGGAGGAAATAAAATGAAGAATGATATGCTTCATTTTGCATTCATACTTCATTGGTTCCTTCTGTGGTATTAAATAGTCTAGCCTTATTTAGAGGAAATGATTCCTTACTACTTTGCTATTTATCTCCCCACACACATATCTCTTGCCCCATGAATTTCTCTCCTTTACTGTTTATCATCCACTTTCTTCAAAATAACCTTGCAAGATGTAGAACTCATATTGTTACTGTTTTATGGAGGAGGAAACTGAAATATTTTGTATAAACCAGGATTCAAACCCAGACCAATTGATATGAGTTTAGTAGTCTATCTAATACAGTACACTGTCTGATCTAAAGAAAGGATCTAAATCTGATAAATTCATCCTAAGGCAGATGAGGGCAGCTTTCAGAAGGTGTGCACTGGGATATGCTCAGGGTGTGATATTGACTTTACAAGAATCAAATTTGCTAAAGCTCCCACTGGGTTAAGATGGAGGGAAGGTCTAGTTATCTATTCCATGGGGAGATTTCCTCAAATAGCACTGGGAAATTACTTATAAAGCTTAATGCATTAACTCTCCCAGGATTTTCATTTGAAATACACTCATATGTGTGTGCCCATATGTGTATATCTTCTGTGATTCATGTCCCTTCCTCCCTCCTGTCTCCACTAAGTTGTACATATGTTATCATACAATATATACATATATTTCCATATTCATCATATTTAAAAGAAGAAAAATATCCCTTATAGTAGAGAAAAATTCATGGAGGAAATAAAGTGGAGAATGCTATGTTTCAATAGGCATTCTATGTACATATTATATATATATATATATATATATATAGAGAGAGAGAGAGAGAGAGAGAGAAAGAGAGAGAGAGAGAGAGAGAGAGAGAGAAAGAGAGAAAGAGAGAGAGAGAGAGAGAGAGAGAGAGAGAGAGAGAGAGAGAGAGAGAGAGAGAGAGAGAGAGAGAGAGAGAGAATAAAGATATCTATTCTTCAGGAATGTGATTTCACTAGAACATTGGACCTCACAAGTCACAATTCTTTCTACAGAAGCAAGTTAGAAAATCTCCCTTTGTCTCATGTCTCTAAGTTACCTTAGAATTCTTCCTGGGACACCAGACGGTTAAGTGACTCACCCATGATTATATGGCAAATATGTGTGAGAGGCAGATATTGAACTCTTATGTCCTTGACTATATTTCCAATCCTCTACTCACAATGTAATGCCTACTTTCCTCTCTCTAAAGATAATGATATTAGCAACAACAACTAACATTGATATGTGACTTAAGGTTTATAAGTACTTTTGGTATTATTACTCCTATTTTACATATGGGGAAATTGACACTCAGTGAGATAAATAACTTGCCCAGGAGTCACATAGGTAGTAAGTACCTGTGGGAGAATCTGAACCTTTATTTTCCTGACTCTGCTACTTAAGAGAATAAATCACTAATGGTGGAATTTTCTGGGTTGTATGCATTTTGAAGAGAGAGTAAAGCCAGAATTTTGAGGAATGTCGCAGTGGTTCCTTGATGTCTTTAAAATGATACCATATAGAAAGCCACCTCTACCTATGATAAAGCAGGCTTTAGATGTGCTTTTATTTTCATTAACAGGTGATATTTACCCTGTGATGACATCAAATCGGTCTTCAGTTCCTATGCCTGGAGCTTTGTGTCATGTACAAGAAAGGCAAGCTGTTCAAAAGTTACCTAGCCAGAAAAGCTGCTTAACTGGCACATTTTGATCATCAGCATGAGGTGCTAGAAGAAATGGCTTCTGCTTTGAACATGTTAATGTATGTGGCATTTTCATCCTCCCTTCCACCCACTCTAAACATATACATGCACACACACTCACAAACACACACAGGGATTTTTGCTTACTTTATGTTTTGTTGCTTCTTTTTTTTTTAATAATAAAGATTCTTCAAGATTTGATTCTTCCTACCTGGACACAGGCCAGAAGGGAATCTCTTGAGGGGTGGTAGTAGGAGTTTCTGGGCAAAAGATAGTGAGGTTGCATCTGTTGAAACATTTTCAGGTTAGCGAGTCATGAAAAATAAACCATTTTTTGCCTCTTTTTTCCTCTTTCATGGTGTATAGCTATATTTTAATGCATGCATTACCTGAGACCTGCTTAAAGGGAACAATCAACTACACAACCTGCCCATTTGAATATGCCCCCCCCCATCTTGGGCATGTTACATCTGTTAGGAGGAATAGCTGAAGGTGAGTATCAGTAAACAGAGTGATCTGAAGATATCTCAGTTAGGCGAAGAAAGGGAGGGGCGAAGGAGGAGTGAGTTGGTTGCTACTTTTTATTTTTTAATAGATTCTGAGAAGCAGATTTTCAGAGAGAAGAGATTTACTTGGAAATAAGCAGTTTCCTGCATAAAAAGGTGATAGGAATCTTACCTAGGCAGAAAGAAGGATGCCTTCAAAGGGTTTTTAAGAGTGGAGTTCCTTCTTTCTAATGTCTTTCCTCACTAGCCTCCCTAGGATCTACATTATACTCTTCTTTGGATAAGAACATTTCTGGTTCCAATTTACATTTCTTTGGGTTATCTGGGACAAATAGTTAAATCAACCACTGCTATTGAAATCTTTATTGAATTAATTTTCCAGGATAATAAAGCATTTACTTCAATGCAGTTTAGCTAAGTTGAGGAAAAAAGTTAGGCATAGCACTGGATGGAGGACTTTTCTTTGTAAGGGTCTAATGTGAGGTATTTGGAGCAGTATAATGACATTTGCTACCTGCTACATAGAAGAGAGGTATAGAAAAGAAAGAGAAGGGGAGTATGAAAATAAACCTGGGGGAGGGAGTGATTAATGTTCATACTAAAGTACAAATTGTTGACATCAGATCATTTCAGATCATTTCCAGGATAAGATTTTAATTGAGAGGTTGGGATGGGAAAGGAAGGGGAGAGAGAGAGCGAGAAAGAGAGAGAGAGAGAGAGAGAGAGAGAGAGAGAGAGAGAGAGAGAGAGAGAGAGAGAGTGAGAGATGGGAAGAAAGACAGAAAGAAAGACAGAGGCAGAAAGAAGTAAAGACAGAGATAGGAAGATAGGCAGATAGACACACTCAACTGCTCTTTAGGCTGCATGCTGTAGGAGCAGTTATTAGCTCAGGAAAGATGAGTGGAAAGATGAGTCCAAATCTGGCTTCAGATACTTTTCTAGCTGTGTGACCCTGAACAATTCACTTAACCCCATTTACCTTGGTTTTGTATCTATAAAATGAGCTGGAGAAGGAAATGGCAAACCACTCCACAATCTTTGCCAAGAAAACCCCAAATGGGATTACAAAGAGTCAGATAGAATGGAAAACCAACTGAACTCACTATCCATCCACTTCACAGTCTTTCCTACCAGTCCAGAGTAGCGTGTGGTAAGCAAAAAATGAACAAAAAGAAAAGAAAATCACACAAACACGTGGTGACCTCATTTCCAATGAAAATGTTCTTGTCATGAAAGTTGGTCAAATGGGAAAGAAGAATTTTTCTATTTTTCACAGCTGCAAAATAGCTATAACTCAAGAAACATATAAATAAAATATTAAAAATGTATCTATTTTGATCAGATTCATATGAATTGGAATTGGGCCTTTGATTTCACTGGAAAGGGAACTTAAAAATGAGTCAACTACTACTGCTAAAGTTGGTTAACACCTTCTCTACAATATATTGCTTTAGGGATGTCTAGAGGTTAAGCCCCAGGTTAACTGACTTGCCTAGTAATACAACCTGTATGTGTGCCAGGGATAAGATTTGACCCTAGGTTTTCCTAGCTGGGAGGTTATCACTTAATCCTGTACACAAATAATGTCTTTTTTTTTTTAATCAGACTTGTACCTTGTAAGAATTTGTTTTAGGAGAAGGAACATGTTACTACAGGGACCATTTCGAACGGTGAAAAATCTCTTAAAAGACAGAAAAGCAATGTCACAAAGGATATGCTTTAATATAATTCTCATTAATACCCCCAGAAAAGAATTAATAAGTCCCTACTTAGGCTAACTGATCTGGGAATTTAGTCATAATTCAGTTTTTCAAGTCATCAAGGAATTTGCAGTCTGAGAAAGATCAGCAAAATTGAGACACTGAATTTAACAAGAAATGGTAGCAATTTCCTACATTTAGATGCTTTAAGAGTCTAAGAGGCTAAATGTTAATATTATGTTTACTCGTATTTATATCTTAGTTTAAGGTTTATAAGGTCTTTTCCTCACAATCTTCTTGTGATTTGAGTAGAGTGATTTTTATACCCATTTTGCAGATGAGGAAATAGGATCAGAAAGGGTAAACTTTTTAGTGGTGGTCTCTCGGTGTCCAAGAATGACAATTGTCTTTGTGCATTATCTTCTATTGATGTACCCTCATGTGGCTTTGGAGTCCAAAGGCTGAGGCGCAGAGTTTGTGGCACACGGGGCCTGGGACGCCAGTTGTTACGGGAGGTGCGGTTGTGGCCTGGTGTCGGCATTCACGTGCAGCGGCAAGATGTCGACGTCACTCATCTTCAAAGGTGGTGGCGGCATGGTTAATGTGGGTTCTCCAGCTGCTTCTGACAGAGGCAGCGAGTTCTAGTTGCTTTGGTGTAATGCCAGCCCACTTCAAGTTGGACTTTAGCTGATCCTTGAATCTTTTCTTTGGTCGGCCTTGTTTCCTGAGTCCAGCTGACAGTTCACCATAGAATACCTGTCTTGGTATTCGCTGTGGGTCCATGCAGATGACGTGTCCAGACCATCGTAGCTGGGTTCTGAGGACCAGGACTTCGATGCTGGTGGAGTTGGCTCTGTCGAGAACTTCCTGATTGGTGATTCGGTCCTGCCATCGGATCCTCATGATGGACCGGAGAGAGCATTGGTGGAATTGCTCCAGCTGCTTCATGTGCTTCCGGTACAATGTCCATGTCTCACAACCGTACAGGAGCGAGCTGAGGACCACTGCGTTGTACACTTTGAGCTTTGTTGCAGTGCTCACACCGCTGTGTTGGAGGACTTTGGACCACAGCCGCCCGAGTGCCTGGCTGGCCTTTTGGATCCTGGCATTAATCTCGTGGTCTAGGGACCTGTCGCTGGCCATGGTGCTGCCCAGGTACTTGAAAGTGCTGACCTTAGAAAGCTGCGTGCCGTCGATTGTAATGCACAGCTGGTTAGTTGGCCTCCCTGGTGCAGGTTGTAACAGCACCTCTGTTTTGCTGAGGCTGATAGTCAGGCCAAACAGTTTTGTTTCAGTGGAGAACCTGTACACAATGGTTTGGAGATGATTTTCTTGGTGGGCCATGAGAGCACAGTCATCTGCGAAGAGAGCTTCCAGGATGAGTCTCTTTGTTGTCTTTGTTTTTGCAGTCAGGTAGCAAAGGTCAAATAGTGAGCCATCCAGTCAGTATTTGATGTAGACGCCCAGGTCTAGATCCACCACAGCATGTCGTAATATTTGGGTGAAAAATAGGTTGAATAGCACCAGAGCAAGGATGCAGCCTTGTTTCTCGCTATTGGAGATGTTAAAGTGATTGGAAGTCTCTCCACCAGATAGGACTTCCCCTGTCATGTCAACATGAAAGAGCTGGATCAGTTTGACGAATTTTGCTCGGCAACCGAGCTTGCTGAGGATCACCCACAATGCTTCCCTGTTCACTGTGTCCAACGCCTTTGTCAGGTCTATGAAGACAATGTAGAGACTCAGGTTCTGCTCAAGGCATTTTTCCTGCATTTGCCTCACCATCAAGACCATGTCGATGGTGCTGCGATATGGTCGGAAGCCACATTGTGATTCAGACAGGTTCTGTTCTGAAACAGATGACAGGAGTCTGTTGAGTATAACATGGGCGAGGATCTTTCCAGCAGTGGAGAGTAGAGAGATGCCACTGTCGTCGTCACAGGCTGTTCGTGTGCCTTTATTCTTGTATAGGGCTATGATAGAGACATCTCTGAGTTCTGGTGGCATGTCTTCCTCTTCCCATATGCTGGTCAGCACTATATGGAATGCCTAGAGTGCCTTTCCATTTAAGGCCTTGTACACTTTGGTTGGGATCCCATCTTTACTGAGTGTCTTGCCTGCACTCATTTGTTTAATGACTTTTTGGACTTCCTCTATTGAAGGAGGGATGTCAAGTTGTTCAATGGTGCGGTTTTGGGGTATCTGGTCAAGGGTGCTTTGGTCGACTGAAGAGGGTCGGTTGAGAAGCTGACTGAAGTGTTCTTTACACCTGTTGCTGATGCCTTTTTTATCTTTTATGAGAGTGTCACCATCAGAGGATAGCAAGGGAGTGGTGGTGGGTTTTAATGGCCCATAGACAGTCTTGAGGGCACTGAAAAATTGTTTGTAGTTTTTCATATCAGCAAAAAGCTGGATTTCTTCTGTCTTTTATTCCCACCATCGGTCTTGCATCTTTCTGATCTCACGCTGCACCATGGCTTGGAGAGACTTGAATCTGTCCTTTTCAGGAGCAGAGTTTGGGTTATTTTGCCACTCCATAAAAGCTTTGTTCTTTTTGCTCAATAGGTCTTCAATAGCAGTGTTGTTCTTGTCGAACCAGTCCTGGTGGTTGCGTTGTTTGGGGCCTAGGACTGACTTTGATGTTTCTTTCACTGTGTCTCTGAACTGGTTCCATTTTTTGGTTGAGCTTCCAGTGAGTGGTCCTTTGGCAGTCAGCTTGTCATCCAGTCAGGACTGGAATGTTTGCAAATAAGATAGATCTCTAAGATGACTCATGTTGTAAAATGCACGAACTGTCAGGGCGCGTTTTGGATGGCGAGACGCAATGCGCATTTGAAGAGTCGCTCTAACCAATCCATGGTCTGTCCAACATTCAGCTCCTCTCATGGCTCTGGTGATCTTTACATCCTGGATGTCTCGCCGGCTTACAATGATGTAGTCAATGAGATGCCACTGTTTTGATCGTGGGTGCATCCACGTTGTTTTATATTTGTTCGCCATTCTAAACACAGTGTTCATGATGGTGAGTTCGAACTCTGAGCATTCGCTGATTAGCAGTAGGCCGTTATTGTTCATTTTGCCCACACCGTGTTTGCCGAGAACTCCTTTCCATCTTTCATGGTCCTGACCAATGCTGGCGTTGAAGTCTCCCAGGAGTATCAGCTTGTCATTTGTGGGCACTGAGTGCAGGACAGCACTCAAGTCAGAGTAGAACTGCTCGATGGTCTCCTCTGTGCTGGTCAGTGTTGGGGCATATGTGCTGATGATTGTGGCATACCAGTCTTTGCTGAGAGGCAAACAGATCTTCATGAGCCTCTCACTGATGCCCACAGGAAAGTCTGGCAGCTGTTTGAGCAAACTGGTCTTGATAGCCAGGCCAACACCGTGGATTCTGTCTTCATTTGAGGCTCTACCTTTCCAGAAGAAGGTGTATCCAGTGGTGGGTTCACTGAGTGATCCCTCTTCTGGTAGGCATGTTTCGCTTAAGGCTGCGATGTCGATGTTATATTGCGCCAGTTCTTTACTGATTAGAGCTGTTCTTCTTTCAGGTCTTGGGGTATTCTCTCTATCAAGTAATGTTCTGATGTTCCATGCTCCTAGTAGGAGTTTCTTTGTATTTTTCCTTTGATTTCGACCACTTAAAGGGATGACCCACCAGGCGCGGTGTGCTGACCGGGTGTTTATAGGGCAGGCAATGTTTGGGACACCTTTTCTAGTCCCCTCCCTTGATTAGCGTGAGCAGTGCTGTCCTAGAGGGCTGCTCAGTCACCCAGGGTGCTGCCGAACATCCCTGCTGCCCTACAGGGCCAAGCGACCACTGGTCCGTGGCCGCCTATGTACAGGATCATGACTACAACTGCCAGTGGTCACCTCCACCTGTTGCGTCGTCACTCCCCCATCGCCGCAGGTCCTGAAGAGGGTGGACGGGGTTAGGATAGATGAGTGTGCACAAAGATACTTGTGCGTGAAGGAGATTTAAGTGGAAAAGCCAATGCACAGAGACAGTCCCACTCTCTCGGCATTGGAAGCCTGGGTCCAGTGGCACGAAAAGTCGTTATACTGGAGACTTCCTCAGCTGCATTGGATGGCCATGTTGTCTTTTGTGCCCCAACATGTCCTAAGCACTCCACAGTGCTTTGCTGCGTCGCCATCTCAGCCTTTGAACCTTCTTATTGGTTTCTTCCGTCTGTTCCGCCGAAGCAATCTTCACATTCTGGGTGAACAAAGCCCTGGTTCATCAGGGGTCGATGACCCAATGGCTACCCTCACAAGGTTTAGCCGGCCTGTTGAAGCCGTTGCCCAGGGTGTGGCTTCTGCCGCATGCTAGCATCTTCTGGAGCCACGAGTGAGAGCTGAGTGTTAGGTGGGGGTCAGAGGTTGGAAAGCTGCCCTCGGAGGGCATGACAAGCCTTCCATACCAGAGATACTACCCCTCCCTGAGCACCCCATACACCCCAAGGGTAAAATACTATGGTCACATAACTAGGAAGGGGCAGAACTGTGATCTCAACCTAGGTTTTGGCTTCTGATCTAGTTCTTTCCCTTGTACCATGATGCCTTTTACTTATGCAAGTGCATTCAATAATATTCAATGTAATGAACATATATTAATCCCTCTTTATGTGGAAGTCATTATTCTAGGAAACAGGAATACAAATTCACAATTTAAATAATCTCTGCCTCATATCCTTTAACTCCATATAAAACAACAGAAACACTGTTTGAAGAATAATCCAAAAGAATTGGTAAATAGAAACATGCGTGACATAGTTTATATATATATATATATATATATACATATATATATATAATCTTCCCAAGTTATATATATATATATATATATATATATATATACATATATATATATACACACATACATATATATGTGTGTGTGTGTGTGTGTGTGTGTGTGTGTGTGAACTTCTTAAGCTATCTCTGATTGATGAGCAGGTAGTCTAACATTCACCCAGAGTTTCCCCAATTCCTTGACTGATAATGTGTGAATCACCTGCCTAGTATTAGGATTACAGTGAGGTCCTACCAGGTTAAGAGTGACATTGTCCACTCACTTTATGTAGGTTTCAAGGACTTTGTATTGCTGCCTACAAATACATTGGATCTTCTTATTAGGTGGGACAGAACCTACAACTTCACTAAAAGATTGTCTACAGTAAATGATGTCAAAAGCATTCTTTGAATTTTCTAGGAAGAAAGAAATGAAAAAAGAGGTTTGAAGGACAGATACAAGCCTCTATTTAAAGCTTTGAAATTAGAAATACCATCATATCAAAAATAGATCCTCTTAATATCTATGTATCATTTTTGACAAATTCTAATGTGGGGTGGGGAAGAAGGTGGGATATACCTGGTAACTTTAATGTATAAAACCAAATAATTTTTAAAAAAGAAAGAGATTTTCCCAAGCTTTCTGGGTGCTTTTAGCATGTCCTTAATTTTTTCCCCACAAAGTTCCTAGGCCAAAAGAAATACTCAACACTTTTATTTATTAATAAGTTAGTCCCAAACAACTTTATATGCATTTACATCTTAACAAATTTGTAGCCACTTTAAAATATATTACACATAAATTGAAAAAAAAAAGTAATGCATTTATTTCATAGTTTCTGCCATAGCATACTTCTCAAACCTAGGAATCATACTGTATACCTCCACCCTCAGTTCCTGTTTCATATTGGTTTTTTTTTTTTGCTCTGGATTTGATTTTAATCCTAACACACACCAAAAAAAAACAAAAACAAAAAAAACAAAGATTTGCAAAGATGTCATTAGACATGAGAAAAATGAAAATTAACTGGTATAGCCAAATATACAGGTAAACAAAATCTTATCTTAAAGATTAGCAAATGATATCAAATGAAAGGAAACTCCATCTAATGTGGAATTAGTTACCTTGAGTTCAAAAAAGTGTTTGACAAATGTAAAGTAACTCTGTATTTTCCAAGAAAATGCAAGCTAAAACAAAAACTAACAAATATCCAATGAAGCTCCTGTGAGTTCATTGTGGAGACCTAGGGAATCAGAATGGAAGTGGGGCCTAAATTAACTTACATTCTTTTTTAAAAAATTTAATCCCCTCCCCAAGTTTTACAGCACCAAACAAAGCAAAAAAGAAAAAGAAGATAGTACACTAACGAAATCACAAATCTTCTGCCTCTTTACTTTAATTTTCTTCATATCAAAAAAATAAAGCCCATTCACAAGTGTCTGTGTCTCTCCCCACAATCCCTACATCACAGAAAATATCATCAGGGAGATCAACATATACATATTCAGTAATTCTTTCATGTTTAACCTTTCTCTTTACTTTCTGGAGGTAACATTCAGTTTATTCTTCTATCACTAATTCTGTGTTTTTGTATAGTGTTCTACTGTTTCTTTTCATTTCATTATTCTTTTGTGTAGTTCTTTCCATTTTTTTCTTTTTTTAAATCAGTCTGTTTATTGTTTCTTATAGCACAATAGTATTTTCTCACAATCATATACCACAATTTGTTTATTCATTCCCCAATTAATGATCATCCCCTCAATTTTCAATTCTTTGTTACCACAAAATAGCAACTATAACTATGTTAGAACATATGGAACATATTTTGTAATATTTCTTTTCTTTTTTTGTGATTTCTTTGGGAAACAGATCTAATAATGGCATTGCTGGGTTTATTATACCCAGTTTTATAACAGAAAGAGCTTGCATTCTAATGAAAGGATACAATATATTTATGGATATTACATATAACCCAAGGACCAAGGCTCAGAAGCAATTAAGCAGCACAATGAATAGTGTGCTAGGTTTAGAGTCAGGAATACTTGAATTCAAATCCTTCATTGTATACTTACCAGCTGAATGACCCTCAGTAAGCCACTTAAATATCTGTCTCAGTTTCTGCAACTATAAAAGGGGCAAAATATCACCTACCTCTCAAAGCTATTGTGAGGATTATATGGGATAATATTGACAAGTACTTAATATACTTTCTAGAACATAATAGGCACTTAATTAACACTTCCTTCCTACCTTCCTTCCTTCCTTCCTTCCTTCCTTCCTTCCTTCCTTCCTTTCTTCCTCCCTTCCTTCCATCCTTCATGAAATGGCCTTTGGCAGAATGACCTAATGATGTAAATATTTCTTTGGCTCTTTATGTTCCCACCTAGCGATTTACTACAAGATATCTTCTCCAATATAAGTAAAATATTCACTAACCCTACCCATATATAGATCTCATGCTGGCATTTAACATAATGAGCATATTTCAGCTTTGATTTTCCTTCATAGAAAATAAAAAAAGGACTTCCAGGTAAACATGGCTGCAATCTAGACATGACTCATTTCCCCTCCCCAGCACCGAACAAAATAGACTACCTCAAAAGAGCATTAAAATCACCTTTGGAAGAATGGAGGGACTCTCCAGTACCGCACAGAAACGAAGGTACATGGGGTTTGAACATTTCCCCACTATAAGGAGGAGGAAAAGCTTGCACCAAAATGTAAACTGAGCGGACCCTCCCCCTCCCCAAACCACCAAACCAGAGTAAGCTATCAGAGCTCTCACTGGGACAGCGAGTGAGTGAGGAGTGTCTGGGGGGGGGGCACACCAGGATCCTTGAGATCTAAAAACTGCAAGGAAATTACCTCTCAGGGTGGTTTAATGGGAGAATCCTGCGCTGAGCACAGGGGGCTGCAGAACTGAACTCCGGGGCAGTTGCGCTGAGCACCTGGGCGGAGCTGAACACCTGGGCAGGCTGCGCTGATCAGCTGGGTGGTTGGGCTGAATTCAGGGGCCCCATACTCTAAGAAACCTCTGAGGCTAGGAAGAACTAGTCTGAGGCAACCTAAATTCACAGAAAACCCACCCATATCACCCAGACCCCAGACCAAAAAAAGAAAGTGGAATAAAACCACCAAAGGGATGGCTCACATGTCCCAAAATCAAGCCTCCAAGAAGAAAGGGGGGGGAGTGACTATTGAAAACTTTTATGGAGGGAGTACCCAAGGAAAAGAAGAGAATGAGGATGAAATCCAAAAAAAATCAGAACATGCCTCCCAAAATGGAAACTATCCACAAGCTCTGGAAGATCTCAAACTGGAGCTTACCCAAAATATGGAAAACTTCTGGAAAAAAATGGGAGAAAGAGATCAGCAGTCTGATAGACAAGACTTCACAATTGGAGAAGGAGCTGGAAGCATCTAATAGAAGGGCAGACAAAGCTGAAAAGCAAAACCAGTCCCTAACAACCAGAATTAAGCAACTGGAAGACAGCAAGCATGCCCAAAAGATGGAAAAGTTTTGGAAAGAAAAATGGGAGAAAGAGATCAACAGTCTGATAGAAAAGCCTTCACAATTGTAGAAAGAGCTGGAAGTATTTAATAGAAGGGCAGACAAAGCTGAAAAGCAAAACCAGTCCCTAATGACCAGAATTAAGCAAATGGAAGAAAACGAAATTACAAAACAGCAAGAATCAATAAAGCAAACCCCCAAAAATAATGAATTAGAAGAAAACATGAAATATCTCACTGAAACGGTCACAGACCTGGAAAACAGAGGAAGAAGAGACAACTTGAGAATTATTGGTCTCCCAGAAAAACCATAGATAAACAAAAACCTTGATGCTATTCTACAGGAGAGTATAGAAGAAAATTGCCCACATGTTCTGGAGCAAGGGGGCAAAATAGAAATAGAAAGGGTTCATAGAACACCCTCTATACTAAATCCCTAAAAGACAACCCCCAGGAATGTAATCGCCAAATTCAAGAGCTTCCAAGAAAAGGAGAAAATCCTACAAGAAGTCGAGAAGAAGAGCTTCAGATATAGGGGAGCTCCCATAAGGATCACACATGACTTAGTGGCTAACACACTAAGAGACCATAAAGCATGGAACATGGTATTTAGAAAGGCAAGAGAGCTGGGTCTCCAACCAAGAATCAACTACCCAGCAAAACTGATTATATATATCCAGGGGAAAGTATAGGCATTCAACAAAATAGAAGATTTCCAAGCATTTGCTAAGAAAAGACCAGAACTTGGTGGAAAAATTGACATCCAATCACAGAAAGCAAGAGAAACATGAAAAGGTAAATATGAAAGAAAGGGAAAAGGAGATAAATCTTATCTATTTCTTTAAGTCAAACTCTCTTCTTTAAGGACTACATTCATATATATATATATATATATATATTAATATTTGGGGAAAATGTATTGGGTAACTCTCAAAAATTGTATGCATCATAAGAATAGTTAGAAGAATCATGCATAGGGAAAGATTGGAGCATCAAGAAAATTTGGTGAAAGGGGGGCAAAGAAAGAAAAAGGGACGGGGGAATAGTTGATAATACTAACATTTACTTCAAGAAATGGGGGACTAAATAGAATAATCTTTCCCATACAAAGATACACATGGGAAGGGGAGGGGAAGAACTCTCATATGAGAAGGAGAGGAAGAGAGCATGAAGTGGAATTATTTAAACCTTACTCTCAGTGAAATCAAATCTGAGAGGGAAGAACATCTAGATCCAATGGGATCCTGAATTCTATCTAATTCAACAGGGTAAAAAAGAAAGGAAAATCAAGGAGGGGCAGGGGGGGAGGGAGTATGAAAAGGGAGGGAAGAAGAGGGGGGAGAGGAAGGGAGCCTAAAAAGGGAGGGGCTAGAAAGGGAAGCATATCAAGGGAGGGGACAAGGGTAACTGACCTAAAGTAAATCACTGGTTCAAAAGGATATAGCTAAAGAAGAAAGGTCAGAACTAGGGGAGGATATCAAAATGCCAGGCTATCCAAAAGTGACAATCATAACTTTGAACTTGAATGGGATGAACTCACCCATAAAATGTAGACAAATAGCAGATTGGATTAGAACCCCAAACCCTACCATTTGTCGTTTTCAAGAAACACATATGAGGCGGGTTGATACTCACAAGGTTAGAATTAAAGGATGGAGTAAGACCTTTTGGTCCTCAACTGATAGAAAGAAGGCAGGAGTTGCAATCATGATATCTGACAAAGGCAAAGCAAAAATAGACCTGATCAAAAGGGATAGGGAAGGTAAATATATTCTGTTAAAAGGGAGTATAGACAATGAGGAAATATCAGTAATCAACATGTATGCACCAAATGGTATAGCATCCAAATTTCTAATGGAGAAACTAGGAGAATTGAAGAAAGAAATAGACAGTAAATCCATATTAGTGGGGGACTTGAACCAACCACTATCAAATTTAGATGAATCAAACCAAAAAATAAATAAGAAAGAGTAAAAGAGGTGAATGAAATCTTAGAAAAAATAGAGTTAATAGACATATGGAGAAAAATAAATAGGTACAAAAAGAAATACACCTTGTCAGCACCACATGGCACATTGACAAAAATAGATCATACACTAGGTCACAGAAACATGGCACTCAAATGCAGAAAAGCAGAAATAATAAATGCAACCTTTTCAGATCATAAAGCAATAAAAATATTTATCAGTAATGGTACATGGAGAGCCAAATCAAAATTTAATTGGAAACTAAATAATATGATACTCCAAAATCAGTTAGAGAAGAAATCATAGAAACAATTAATAATTTCATTGAGGAAAATTACAATGGTGAGACATCCTTTCAAACCTTATGGAATTCAGCCAAAGCAGTACTTAGAGGAAAATTCATATCAATGAGTGCATATATTAACAAATTAGGGAGGGTAGAGGTCAATGAATTGGAAATGCAAATCAAATACTTGAGAATGAACAAATTAAAAACCCCCAGAAGAAAACCAAACTAGAGATCCTAAAAATTAAGGGAGAAATTAATAAAATCGAAAGTGATAGAACTATTGAGCTAATAAACAAGACTAGAAGCTGGTACTTTGAAAAAACAGACAAAATAGACAAAGTACTGGTCAATCTAATTTAAAAAAAGGAATGAAGAAAGGCAAATTGACAGCATCAAGGATGAAAAGCAGGACCTCACCTCCAATGAAGAGGAAATTAAGGCAATCATTCAAAACTACTTTGTTCAACTATATAGCAATAAATATACCAACCTAGGTGATATGGATGAATATCCACAAAAATATAAATTGCCTAGACTAACAGAAGAAGAAATAGATTTCTTAAATAATCCCATATCAGAAAAAGAAATCCAACAGGCCATCAAAGATCTTCCTAAGAAAAAATCCCCAGGACCTGATGGATTCACCAGTGAATTCTATCAAACATTCAAAGAACAGCTAACTCCAATACTATATAAACTATTTGACATAATAAGCAAAGAGGGAGTTCTACCAAATTCTTTTTATGACACAAACATGGTACTAATTCCAAAGCCAGGCAGGCCAAAAACAGAGAAAGAAAATTAGAGACAAATCTTCCTAATGAATATAGATGCAAAAATCTTAACTAGGATAATAGCAAAAAGACTCCAGCAAATGATCAGAAGAGTCATTCACTATGATCAAGTAGGATTTATACCAGGGATGCAGGGCTGGTTCAATATTAGGAAAACCATCCACATAATTGACCACATCAACAAGCAAACCAACAAAAATCACATGATTATTTCAATAGATGCAGAAAAAGCCTTTGATAAAATACACCACCCATTCCTATTAAAAACTCTAGAAAGCATAGGAATAGAAGGGTCATTCCTAAAAATAATAAACAGTATTTATCTAAAACCATCAGCTAATATCATCTGCAATGGGGATAAACTAGAGGCATTCCCATTAAGATCAGGAGTGAACCAAAGATGTCCAATATCACCTCTATTATTTGACATTGTACTAGAAACACTAGCAGTAGCAATTAGAGAAAAAAAAAGAAATTGAAGTCATTAAAATCAGCAATGAGGAGACCAATTTATCACTCTTTGCGGATGACATGATGGTCTACTTAAAGAATCCTAGAGATTCAACCAAAAAGCTAATTGAAATAATCAACAACTTTAGCAAAGTTGTAGGATACAAAATAAACCCACATAAGTCATCAGCATTTCTATATATTTCCAACACAGCTCAGCAGCAAGAACTAGAAAGAGAAATCCCATTCAAAATTACCTTAGACAAAATAAAATACTTAGGAATCTATCTCCTGAGACAAACACTGGAACTTTATGAACACAAGTATAAAACACTTTCCACACAGCTAAAACTAGGTCTAAACAATTGGAAAAACATTGATTGCTCATGGATAGGACAAGCCAATATAATAAAAATGAACATCCTACTCAAACTTATTCATCTATTTAGTGCCATACCCATTGAACTCCCAAAAAATTTCTTTACTGATCTAGAAAAAAACCTTAACAAAGTTCATTTGGAATAACAAAAGATCAAGCATATCCAGGGAAATAATGATAATAAAAACAAATGATGGAGGCCTTGCAGTCCCAGATTTCAAACTATATTATAAAGCAGAAGTCATCAAAACAATTTGGTACTGGCTAAGAGACATAAAGGGGGATCAGTGGAATAGACTTGGGGTAAGTGACCTCAGCGAGACAGTATATGACAACCCCAAAGATCCCAGCTTTTGGGACAAAAATCCACTATTTCATAAAATCTGCTTGGGAAATTGGAAGACAGTGTGGGAAAGATTAGGTTTAGATCAGCACCTCACACCCTACACCAAGATAAATTCAAAATGGGTGAATGACTTGAACATAAATAGGAAACTATAAGAAAATTAGGTGAACACAGAATAGTATACATGTCAGACCTTTGGGAAGGGAGAGGCTTCAAACCCAAGCAAGACTTAGAAAGAGTCACAAAATGCAAAATAAATAATCTGGAATATATCATATTAAAAAGTTTTTGTACAAACAAAACCAATGTAATTAAAATCAGAAGGGAAGCAATAAATTGGGAAACAATCTTCATAAAAAACCTCTGACAAATGTTTAATTACTCAAATTTATAAAGAGCTAAATCAATCGTACAAAAAAACAAGCCATTCTCCAATTGATTAATGGGCAAGGGACATGAACAGTCAGTTCTAAGCCAAAGAAATCAAAACTATTAATAAGCACATGAAAAAGTGCTCTACATCTCTTATAATCAGAGAGATGGAAATCAAAACAACCCTGAGGTATCACCTCACACCTAGCAGAATGGCTAACATGACAGCAAAGGAAAGTAATGAATCCTTGAGGGGATGTGGCAAAGTAGGGACATTAATTCATTGCTGGTGGAGTTGTGAATTGATCCAACCATTCTGGAGGGCAATTTGGAACTATGCCCAAAGGATGATAAAAGACTGTCTGCCCTTTGATCCAGCGATAGCACTGCTGGGTTTGTACCCCAAAGAGATAATAAGGAAAAAGACTTGTACAAGAATATTCATAGCTGCACTCTTTGTGGTGGCCAAAAATTGGAAAATGAGGGGATGCCCTTCAATTGGGGAATGGCTGAACAAATTGTGGTATATGTTGGTGATGGAATGCTATTGTGCTAAAAGTAATAATAAAGTAGAGGATTTCCATGGAGACTGGAATGACCTCCAGGAAGTGATGCAGAGCGAAAGGAGCAGAAGCAGAAAAACATTATACACAGAGACTGATACACTGTAGTACAATCCAAGGTAATGGACTTCTCCATTAGTGTCAATACAATGTCCCTGAACAATCTGCAGTGATCTAAAAAACACTATCCACAAGCAGAGGACAAACTATGGGAGTAAAAACACCGAGGAAAAGCAACTGCTTGACTAAAGGGGTGAAGGGGATATGATTGAGGAGAGACTCTAAATGAACACTCTAATGCAAATACCAACATCATGGAAATGGATCTGAACCAAGAACATATGTGATACCCAGTGGAATCGTGCATCGGCTATTGGAGAGGTGGTGGGAATTGGGGAGGGGAGGAAAAGAAAATGACCTTTGTTTCCAATGAATAATGTGTGAAAATGACCAAATAAAATAATGTTTAAAGTTAAAAAAAATAAAATAAAAAATTATATGCTCTTACAAATGATCAACAATACAGTTATCTTCTCTCATCTTACTTCCAAATTTTTCACATAGTTATAAAGTCTTTCACATTCAGTGCCACCCAGTTGTTTCCACACCCTTTGAAAAGGAACTGAATTCAGTATTTCCAGATGGGCAATCATGTTCTCATGATTCCTTCTTTCCTATGCTGGCCTCTCAGACTATTAGTGCTGTGCTGTGGTTTGGATGTCCCTAAGATGAGAAAAATGCTGGGGCTGCTAGTAAATGAGTCCATCTAACCTTCAAAACAACTTTAAAAAACTGTTTTTTTTTTCAAAATAGAAACATACGTCTATTGTTTGACAGACAGCCCCCTACCTCTTCGTCTTTCTAGAACATCCACATTCTCCCAATAATTCTTTGTAAGAGCAGAGTATATACCTGAGGTCTCTTGTTACACTATATTGAGGCTATAATCCTTTAATGCAGCTGAGCCCAGCACTGGGATCATCTGTTGGACTCTTTCTATTCTCTTCCCAGGAGTCTTGCAGCTCAGGAAATTGCCTTGATCTTACTAGCTTGGGAATACTAATGAAGCAACTCTTAAGGCTGGCCATGCCCAAGATACCACACTACTGTTATTAGAAGATCAAATTCTGATTTTCTATTGTCCAGGAGGTTCACCTTCATTAATTAGGAGGCAGGAATTCAGAAATGCCATTCTCTGGGAGTCCACCTTTTAGACTTAGGCAAAGATGAGCGACTCTGTCACAATCACTAATGGAGCTCATCCAGTATTGACCCACGACAAAATTGTGGTCAGGATGAAGTAAATGCAAAGTAGAAAGAAAAACGGGAAGCCAAAGACAAATGGATTGCTATGCTGTGTTGAAGTACAGCAAATAGGACTTCTGCTATTTCTGACAAATTGTTAGATGCCAACACATTAGAAGATTCCCTGTCACCACGTGGCACTTTTGCTGGCATACCAGTTGGCCTGGCACCCATTCACTCTATTGGTGTACAACTTTGAAAGGCAGAACACAGCAGTTTCGGAAGATAGAATAAGCACATCCTTGAGAGAAATGAGTCAGCTGAATGTATTGGGGCAAACAAACTTTTTTTTTTTCATTTCGTGTTTTGCAGAATCACAAGTTTTGTGCTCATTTCTCAAAATATTGTAGGTTATCAGGATAAAGATACAATCGTTAGCATTTGAGATTTATGGAATTCATTTGGCTTGGAGGGATGGTCTACTTGTCACAGCAGAATGAATCAAACACAGCTCTTGGGAGAGGAATATGCAAGCCCGTTTGTTTGAAACTGTAATGGCACCCTATGGCAATGATGGAATCAATGCAACTCTTTTTTAGAATTCTTATGCATAATGCTTAATTCGTTTATATAGATATAAAAATAAGTCTTCGTGTTAATGGTTTAAAAGTGTACCTTCTACAAGCCAATAGAAACATCCTAAAATTAAACAGCATAGAATAATTTAAAGGGTTCCTTGGTAAGAAATCTTGAGAATATAAGGTTTTTTTCCAATACTTGCAAGTTATTGCATCCTGAATTAACTCATCTGAGGAGGAAAAGCAGGCTTTACTTCTGGTAACAAGTAGACATACTCTAAAGCACTTGAGTAGTCAGAAAGCCCATAGTTGTCCTACTGGGTGAGATATTTAGGAGCCATGTAACATTGTGGGAATGCCACAACCTCTCAGCTTTAGTTTCCTCATCTGTAATAGTGGGTTACTAATAGCATCTACCTAACAAGATGAGACAATATATGTTGATGTACTTTGCAAACCTTAAAGTGATATATTATGTGTCCACCATGTCAGAAAGACCTCATTTCATTTTTGACCCTCCCCCACTCCATCTTCCTCTTTATGATTCCTTCAACTCTTCTCATTCTTCTACTTTAAGGATCTGTGAAAGTCTTTGGCAGTTGTGTTTGCTTTCTGTTCTCTCTAAGAGATAACCATGAAGTAGTATTTGGAGAGTTAGCATTGGAAACCAGGAAAAAGTGGGTTCAAGTGGAGGACTCTGACACATACCAACTGAGGGAGGAATATATTTAAGATTATAAATTGCAGACAACATGCTGTCTCTCTTGGTGGAAGGATTTTCCTAACAGAAAAATTCCTTCTTCCAATGAAATCACAGTTTTAGTTTGGATCCTTATCTGTCATTCATTTATAGTTTAGTATGCTATCTTCATTTGCTACCATCTGCTCTGTTTAGTTTCAACTCCATCCTTATCATCACCAACATCATACTCTTTCCTCTGATAAGCTCATTACATGCAAATATCATCATTGAGGCTGCTTTAGCTTTGTTACTCACTTCATCTCTTCCCCTTTGATTTTTTTTTCCTACCTTGCTGATTAGAGGACTGGATGGTGGAACAAAGAATCCTTGATAGCATACCTTCCTACAGGGGTCAAAATCCCAAGCATCTTTTCTTACTCTGCTTGGTTTTAACCCTACCATACTTATCATCACTGGATATCCTCTGGTACTCCCTTGTTTTCACCTTCATTTTGCCTATTGTCTTCCCCTGTTATATGTAAGCTCCTTGAGGGCATCAACTCTCTTTTCCTTATTTGCATCTTGGCACTCAGTCCAATTCCTGGCTCATGTAGGTATTTACTAAATATTTAGGTTCATACATATTTATAATATCTGTATTTGAGAGAAATGTTTTCATCAAAAATTCTGAGGGAAGTGGTTATCAAGGAGGTTGTCATAGGCAGCCAAAAAGGGATTTCTAGAGCAGCACCCTCATTTTACAAATGGGAAAACTGAGGCCTAAATCAAAGTATTTGTTTAAAATCACACAATTGACTACTTCATGAGAAATAGAGTTTGATTTTGAACCCAAGTCCTTTGTCTACAAATTTAGGGCTCTTTCCAATACAGCACATTTCCTTTATGGAAGAAGTTAGGGGCTCAGAAAACAAATATCCCTCCCTTCATAGTTTACAGAGGACCATTCCTGTTGTGCAAGAGGTACATTTTCTTCTTGTTTTGGGTGGGAACAGTAGGCTCAATACATACTATGCAGAAATGTGTCAGTTTGAGGAAAAGGAGTATTGGAGTGGTTCTGTGTTATGGAGGCCAATTATTTTCTTTGAAGCCCTTTGCATTTTGTTTCCATGTGAAAGCTATAGGATAAATGTAAAATAGAGGGTATTTTGGCAGTTAATTGGAGCAGCCTGGGGTCCTGAGACTCATCTTCTTGAGTTCAAGTACAGCCTCAGATACTTATTAGCTGTGTGATTGCATACCATCTGATACACAGGAAATTCTTAATAAATGCTTGTGTCTTTCTTCCTTTTAACTCTTAAAGTGTTTTTGTGTTTCTTTGTACCTTCAGAACTTAAGCATAGTACCTTTCATATAGTAAAAGAGATTAAGAAATACTTGTTGATGACTAACATTTTGTTATTCTGTGAGTTGGATGAGAATACCTGAATTCAAGATTTGGCTCTGCTGTTTACTCTGTGTCACTATGGTTGAGACTTAAATTTAGCTTCAATTTCCTCATCTGTAAAATGGACAAAGTAGCTTTCTTATCCACCTGCTAGAAGTATTGTGAGAATTAAAAATTTAAAAATAGATAATGTGTTACCATGGCTTAGAGAAGGAAATGACAAACTACTCCAGTTCCTTAGAAACCCTCAGAAGATTCAGACATGACTGAAAATGATTGAAAAAACAATAACAAAATTATAAATCTAGGTTGTCATTATTTTTATTTCTTTTGAATATAAAATTTGATATTTTTTTCATCAATCAAAACAGATGCTTATCCCCTCTCTCTGTCTTTCTCTCTATATATGTATATGTATGTATTTGTTTATTTTGTGTAATACTTGTATATATTTTTCTATAAATCTACCTTAGGGGGTAGACTCAAATTCATGAAGAGCAGCTTTCCTCCTGTTCTTTTGGTATCTTGGATTTTGTATTATTGTTCTATTTTCGATTTAAAAGGGTATCAATGACATCACAGGTATTACTTTGACTTGTGCATGAATTGGAATAAAGTGAGGCAATGTTACAAAAAAGTCATCACCCTCATTCTCTCTTTTAGAGACATGGAAGTCATGGGCAAGAAGAAGGTCAGGATGCCTGTTGATGGTCCAGGATGCAGTGAATGATATTGCTATCTTCCATGTCTGACCAAACTCCAAACATGCCACAGTGCCTGCTTTAGCCACCTTCATGGCCATTGGAAAAAAATATTCTCATTAATTCTGTCCATGGATGCTTTCACATGCTTGAAGTAGATATCTCCCTAAGTCATTGATGAGTTTGAGACCTGGGGTTAGTCTCATACTGGTTTGGTCCATCTATCCTGATAGTTGTACCATGATGTGCCTGCTACTCACGCTACCACTTCCATCTTGGGATTACTAATTTCTCACTTAGGTTGGATTGACATGACACATCTCTAAATTATAAGTTATTCATTCCCCAGAATCATACATATTTAGAATTGGGAGAGATCTTATAAAACATCTTGTTCAATCCATATCTCAAAATGGAATTACCCAATATAATATTCAGATTGCCACAATTGTTACATTTTCAGTGTAAGAATATACAACTCAGAAATCAGCAGCTGCTAACAATTGGGGCTTGGCTTATATATCTTCTTTGATTGTAGAGACTTGAGAAAACTTTAGTAATGAGGATTAAAGGAAAAAGAGTAAGTAGAGATCCCCATCTCCCAATACCCCTCAGGCTCTGATTGTTAAACATTTAATAGCACACCCCTGTATTATCTCTTTAAAGATTGATTGAGCTCAGCAAGAGTGTGGTTAGGGAAAGAAGTCATTACCAGACTGGAGACCTGGTGCCTGGAGACTAATAAAGATAACAACAGCAAAAGCAATAAGAACAGGAATTTATATAACACTTTAAGGACTGCAAACTGTTTGACATCTATTATTTCATTCTGCCTCATCCAATATTTCAAACATATTGAGCATGAGAAGCTTCTTTGAGACTTACAACAAAACACCCTGTTAACAAGTGGCTATCCAATCACCACCTAAAGACCTCCAATTAAAGGCTACTCATATCTCTGGTTTCCCATTCCAGTGATACATAGCTCTAATTGCTAGGACGTTTTTCCTGACATCAAGTATATAAATGTACCTATTTGAAGGAAGCAGAATCAGTTTCAATAGCTGGAAACTGCTGGCACAGCTACCTCTCCCTTGAATAATTTCTTCTTTCAGTTAAATATTTCCAATTATTTTACTGTTCATATAATAAAGAAGCAAACTCTAATAAATTGTCATGGTCACTTTTATTTGGAAACTCTCAATTGTATCAATGTTTTCCCTAAGTATTAAAAACAATTCTTTAGGATTTGACTTGACAAGTCAGAGTATATGGTAGTATTTCTACCACTTAAATACTAGAAACTATTCCTCTCCAAATGTAGCTCAAGATCTTATGAAGCTTTTTTTAATTGTTATTTTCATATTACATAACCTAACATATTAAAATTTTAACTTGTAGACCACTAAAACTCCAAGACATTTTTCAGAGTTATTTCTAACTGTGCCTTTCTATCCTTGTATTTGTAAAGTTGATTTTTGAACCCCAGAGTAAGACTTTACATTTATTGCTATTGACTTTCTTCTTAATATATTCAGTCCATTGTTCTAGAACATTAAGATACTTTGGTATCCTCACTATCTTATCCAGTGTGTTATCTGAAAAGATAAAAAGAAAAAAAGAAAATTGGTTAAGTCTAAGCTAAAATCTCTGGCCACTCTACTGGAAAGCTATTACCAATTTGGTATTAAAATGATAATAATGACACTACGCAGTTCTGAATTCATGTAATTGTGATGCATTCTTTAGTCCATAGCTCTCCATATTTTCCATAGGAATAGTAACTAGCTACATTATGAAATACTTTGTTGAAATATAGCTAAATTTTATCTACATCTCCCTCATCTACCAGGTTTAAGAAAAGAACTAAGTTAAGTTCTGTACTTAACAATTAAACAATTCCATTTTCCCTCTTTCATTAGTTATCTTCACCCATGCTACTTAGGTTCAATTTCTTCCTTTTTTTCCTTTCCTTTCTCTTAAATATTAAATAAATGTGGTTTATTTTCCTTAGCTTTTCTTTTGGTTTCAATTAATCCTGAATTTTAGTACTCCTGAAATTTAGTACATAATCCTATATGTATAGGATCATAAGCCAAGCTTTCATATTCATCATTTATTATTTTCCTCTTTATTTTTTAGAAGTATTTTAAAATTATTCATTTTCATTATTTATTTAAATAATAAATATTACAACATATAACATATTATGCATTAAATTATGCATACATATTAAATATATCAATTAGTGTTATTAAATATTGAATAATTTATTTAATTTATTAATTTGATTTTTAATTGATTAGAGAACTCTTTGTGTATCCAAATTTCTTATCACTCATTCTTATTGCTTTTTAAAAGCACTTGTCAGGAGTCAAGATGGCGGCTTAGCAAGTAGCTAAGACCCTTCCTTAATTGATACAGACTGAATGCTCCTAGGGCACTGAAATTCAAGCTGAACAACAGGACAGAAGCAGGGAACCCTCCTTCTGGACTCAAATCAAAAGGTACACCCCCCAAAAGCCGGAATCTGAGAATACTCGGGGCTAAGGGGAAGGCAGAGGGAAGGTCCCAGGACCCCTCCCCCACAACCCAGAGGGCTGAGCCCCCAGCAGCAATGAGAACCTCTGAGCAGGCAAAGGTGCTTGTTTGGAGGGTCTACCTTGTGAGCAGCAGGGCACCGGGCTCAGAGCACCCAGCGTGGACAGCAGGGAGGAAGCCAGGGAGAGACTGGGCTGAGTCTGGGTCCCTCCATCAGGCTCCAGTCTCACCATTGCCTCGGGGCACATCCAGACCAATCCAGTTGAACATAATCCCATCAGAACTCCTCAGAGTTTAGGGAGGTGGGCAAAGGCACTTGCGGACAGCAGAGAAGCAGATGGAGAGAACTGGAGAAAGCCTGGGCAGCCCAGCCTTCCAGGAGTCTTCAGAGCCCCAGAGCTTCATACCACATACAGCCCAACCCAGTTGAACTCAATCCAATATAAAGCCTCCAGAGGACAGGGAAGCTAACATCTCTCCCCTAGAGACTGTACCAAGAGATCTGACAAAGCTCCAAGAGGGGAGACTGACAGTCCCAAAACCAAAACAAAATGAGAGGAGCAAGAACACAGACAAACATGGGGAGCAAAGAAGGAGTAAACTCAAGCAAACAATAGAAAAAGAAGAAAGAAATTACAATAGACACCTTCTGCACAGGTAATGAGCAAAGAGAGAACAAAACAGAGGGGGAGGGATCAGCAAAGGAAAAATCAGAAATCCCAGCAAATTGGATACAGGCTTTGGAAGAACTCAAAATGCAATTCAAAACACAATTATGAGAGACTGAAGACAATTGGGAAAAAACTTAAAAACTAAGATAAGTCATCTAGAAACAGAAAATAGTGTCTTGAAAGCCAAAATCAACCAGCTGGAAAATGAGGCAAAGGAGATGAAAGATGAGGCAAAGCAGATGAAAGATGAGGTGAAGGAGATTAAAGATGACCTACAAAGAAAATCTGACCAAAAGGAAAAGGATGACCAAAAAACTAAGGATTGTAAAAAATAGACTTGAATACAGGACTACAATCCCCACAAGCCTTTGCTCTACTTCCCCAAAACGCTTTGTAATCTCACGGGAATTCTGAGGTGGGCCGAGATCGAGGAAGGGTTTAAGCTGGTGGCAAAGGTTTTTGGGGCTCTTTTTTGCCCTTTTTTTGGACTTCCGTTTTGGAGCAGAAGCGTCTCTTGCATGATGTGATGTTATTTTGTCTAGGCCTCTGGCCTAGGCACATGTTTCTTACTTGTATATTCTTTAATCTTTAACCTTTAATAAACCTCTAAAAAATATAATACTCCTTGCAGAGAGAAACTAATTTCTACCTGCCTCAGTCTCCCCATCTACCTAAATTTTAACTGTTACAGGATGAAATCCAGTCTTTAAGAACCAGAATACAACAACTAGAATCAAGTGACCTCACAAGGCAGCAGGAAACTATAAAACAAAACCAAAAGAATGAAAAAATTGAGGAAAATATGAAGCATCTCATTCACAAAACAGAGGATTTAGAAAATCTTTCAAGGAGAGACAATTTAAGAATTATTGGCCTACCAGAAGACCATGACAAAAGAAAAAGCCTGGACATTATATTAGAGGAAATTATTAAAGAAAACTGCCCCAAAATCCTTGAACAAGAGGGAAAAGTAGAGATTGATAGAATCCACAGATTACCTCCTGAACTTAATTCCCAACTGACAACACCCAGGAATGTTATAGCCAAATTCAAGAACTATCAGACCAAAGAAAAGATATTACAAGCTGCCAAGAACAAGTCATTCAGATACCAAGGAACCACAGTGAGGATAACAGAGGATGTGGCTGCATCCACACTGAAAAAAGAAAGGCATGAAATACGATATTCTGGAAAGCAAGGGAACTAGGTCTACAACCAAGAATCAACTACCCAGCAAAACTGACTATATTCTAACAGGGGAAAGTATGGTCATTCAACAAAATAGAAGAATTTCAAGAATTCATAAAGAAAAGACCATACCTGAACATAAAATTTGATGTCCAAGCACAGAACTCAAGAGAATCATCAAAAGGTAATTTAAAAAGAGGGGAAAAAAGAAAACCAAAAAAAATTTTTTAAGAGACTCAATAAGTTGAAATGATATGTATCCCTTTAAGAAAAGAGGTCATTGGTAACTCCTAAAAACTGTTGTTATTACCTGGGCAGCAAAAATAAGTATACTTAGAGGGAACAGCAACAAACTGTATAGGATGAAAGGACAAGACATAAATAGGTATATAGATATATGCATGCAAAAATACATATGCATGAGTATGCATATATATATATGTATATATATAACTAGAGCTTAAAAATAGGTTACTATTAAAAGAAATGGGAAAAGAAATAAATGGGGGTAAATTTATATGTCATAAAGAAGCTCATGGTGGAAGGGGGGAGAACATTAATACATTGGAAGGGTAAAGAGGTCAGAGACAGGAAATACTCAACTTTTACGTGCTTTGAAAGTGACTCAAAGATGGAAAAACAATCCAATCCATTGGGGGAAGAGAATAGATTTGCACCCTATAGGGGAGTAGAAGGGTAACAAACGGTCTGGTGGGGAGGGAAGCAGTACAAGAGAGGGAGGGAGTGGGGGGTTAATTTTAGAAAGACTACAGGGAAAATAAGGGGGGGATAAATAGGGAGGGGGTAGAAAGGGAAGTGAAAGAAGGGTGGGAACAAGGGGGACTGTTCAAAAGCAAACATTGGTGTAGAAGGAAATAGTGAAAGAAGAAAAGGCAGGACAAGGAGCAGAAATCAAAATGCTGGGAAATACACAGCTAGTAATCATAAGTCTGAATGTGAATGGAATGAACTCACCCATAAAACGCAAGTAAATAGCAGAGTGGATTAGAGTCCAAAACCCTACCATATGCTGTCTACAAGAAACACATATGAAAAAGGTAGATACACATAGGGTGAAAGTAAGAGGATGGAGCCAAATCTATTGGGCATCAACTGAGAGCCAAATCTATTGGGCATCAACTGACAAAAAGAAGGCAGGAGTCACAATCATGATATCCGACAAAGCCAAAGTAAAAATAAATCTAGTTAAAATAGATAGGTGTAAACCTTAAAATTTCTTAGACTTATGAATGTTGGAAATTTCCCCATTGGGAAATTTCACACTTGAAAAATTTCCTACTGATAGTAAGAACTCTATTGGAATATGAAACTCCTTGGCATGGGAGGATCCTTCTCCTCCCTACTTAAGACTACTTTAGGACAGAAACCTTTTGCTAAACAATGGAAAGGGCTTTGACCCATGCTTAAGCATAGAACAGGAAGTTCTTTGAGTCATGATTGATTTTAGAATTGATACAATAGAGATACTTGGAATGACAGAACTAAGTTTTGGAAACTACAATCTCCACCCTACTCAGAGTAACAGGATTTAGGAAGGGCTGCAGCAAAGATCAAGATTTAATTATTTGAGAATATGACCTTCAACAAACATGTGCAAATGGGGCAGACCTCTGGGTGGTCCTGGGTTAAGCTAGAGCCACCATTGGTACAGGGGAGACATCGACAGTGATTGGTAGATGTGAGAACTGAGGGGAGGGAACTTATATTGTTGGCTTAAAGATAGCAGGGTCTGAGGACTGAAAGGAGGTTGATGCTCTGAAGGAGGTCTGAGAGGAGAGAGGTCCTGGAGGGAGAGCTCCTGGAGAGGTCTTGAAGGAGGCTGTGGAAGGAGAACTCAGGAGGAGTCAGGAGGAGGGTTCTCTGGAAACATTTCTTGAAAGGAGGCTCTCTTGAAGGTGGAGCCTGAGGTTGGCATGAGAAGCCTTACCTAGAGAGATCTTGGGTGAGTGATAAAACCAACTGAATGATTTATCTCTTAGGACTGAGGTCTAGACTTTATTGGCTTGAGGCCCTCCATTCTTATTCCTTTCTTACTTTCTCTCTTTTTCTATTGATTAATCAGAGTATTATAAATTAAATTTCTCTATAAAACCCAGTTGGCTTGGGCATATTCATAAATTGGGAATATATTCCCTGGCAACCATCTTATATTTATATAAAACCAAGACACAGTAGAAAACATATTTCAGTGGTCATAATTGTTATATATTTCCCTTGCTTCCAAACATTTTTATTATCACAGTTTATGGCTCCCACTCTCTTATCTACAACTATTTAATGCTAAAAACTATTTTAAATCTAACATAGGGTAGGTAATTACGTCCTGATAAAAGGCAGTATAGACAGTGAGGAAATATCTGTACTCAACATGTATGTACCAAATGGCATCGCATTCAAATTTCTAAAGGAGAAACTAGAGGAACTCAAGGATGAAATAGGTAGAAAAACTCTACTAGTAGGAGACCTGAACTTTCCTCTATCCAAACTAGATATATCAAACCAAAAAATAAATAAGAAAGAGGTAAGAAAAGTGAATGAAATCTTAGAAAAATTAGAGTTAGTAGACATGTGGAGAAAAATAAATAGGGACAAAAAGCAATATACCTTTTTTTCTGCAGCACATGGTAGGTACATTCACAAAAATTGACCATGTATTAGGGCATAAAAATATTGCAAACATGTGCAAAAGAGCAGAAATAATAAATGCAACTTTATCAGATCACAATGCAATGAAAATAATAATTTCTAAGTGAACATGGAGAGGTAAATCTAAAATTAATTGGAAATTAAACAATACGATTCTCCAAAACCAGTTAGTTTAAGAACAAATCATAGAAACAATTAATAACTTCATTGAAGAAAATGACAACGATGAGACATCCTTTCAAAACCTATGGGATGCAGCCGAAGCAGTACTCAGGGGGAAATTTATATCCTTGAGTTCATATATTAACAAATTAAGAAGGGCAGAGGTCAATGCATTGCACATGCAAATTAAAAAATTAGAAAATGAACAAATTAAAATTCCTCAGATGAAGACTAAATTAGAGATCCTAAAACTCAAAGGAGAAATTAATAAAATTGAATATTAATAAAATTGAATGCCAAAGAACTATTGATTTAATAAATGAGACTAGAAGCTGGTACTTTGAAAAAACAAATAAAATAGACAAAATACTAGTCAGTCTAATTAAAAAAAGGAAAGAAATAAACCAAATTGACAGTATCCAAGATGAAAAAGGAGACCTCACCTCTAATGAAGAGGAAATTAAGGCAATCATTAAAAACTACTATGCCCAATTATATGGCAACAAATATGGTAATCTAGGTGATATGAATGAATACTTACAAAAATATAAATTGCCTAGACTAAAAGAGGAAGAAATAAATTATCTTAACCCCATTTCAGAAAAAGAAATTGAACAAGCCATCAAAGAACTCCCTAAGAAAAAATCCCCAGGTCGAGATGAATTCACAAATGAATTCTATCAAACATTCAAAGAACAACTGATCCCAACATTAAACAAACTATTTGACAGGATAGGCCAAGAAGGAGTTCTACCAAATTTATTCTACTACACAAACATGGTACTGATCCCAAAGCCAGGCAGGTCAAAGACAGAGAAAGAAAACTATAGACCAATCTCCCTAATGAATATAGACGCAAAAATCATAAATAGGATACTAGCAAAAAGACTCCAGCAAGTCATCACAAGGATCATCCACTATGACCAGGCAGGATTCATACCAGGAATGCAAGGATGGTTCAATATTAGGAAAACCATCCACATAATTGACCATATTAACAAGCAAACTGACAAAAATCACATGATTATCTCAATAGATGCAGAAAAAGCCTTTGATAAAATACAACACCCATTCCTATTGAAAACACTAGAAAGAATAGGAATAGAAGGGCCTTTCCTAAAAATAATAAACAGTATATATCTAAAACCAACAACAAACAACATCTGCAATGGGGATAAACTAGAAGCCTTTCCAATAAGATCAGGAGTCAAACAAGGATGCCCATTATCACCTCTATTATTTAACATTGTACTAGAAACACTAGCAGTAGCAATTAGAGAAGAAAAAGAAATTGAAGGTATTTAAATTGGCATTGAGGAGACCAAGCTATCACTCTTTGCAGATGAAATGATGGTTTACTTAAGGTATCCTAGAGAATCAACCAAAAAGTTACTCGAAATAATCAACAACTTTAGCAAAATTGCAGGATACAAAATAAACCCGCATAAGTCATCAGCATTTCTATATATATCTAACCCATTTAGCAGCAAAAATTAGAAAGCGAAATACCATTTAAAATAACCCTAAACAATATAAAATACTTAGGAATCTATCTTCCGAAACAAACACAGGAACTATATGAACACAACTATAAAACACTTTCCACACAGCTAAAACTAGATCTAAACAATTGGAAAAACACTGATTGCTCATGGGTAGGATGAGCTAACATAATAAAAATGACAATCCTACCCAAATTAATTTACTTATTAGTGCCATACCCATTGAACTACCAAAAAACTTCTTTACTGAATTAGAAAAAAAAACATAACTAAGTTCATTTGGAAGAACAAAAGATCAAGGATATCCAGGGAAATCATGAAAAAAAATGCAAAGGAAGGAGGACTTGCAGTCCCAGATCTCAAACTATACTATAAAGCAGTGGTTATCAAAACAATTTGGTACTGGCTAAGAGACCGAAAGGAGGATCAGTGGAATAGACTTGGCGTAAATAATCTCAGCAAGACAGTTCATGACACACCCAAAGACCCCAGCTTTTGGGACAAAAATTCATTATTTGATAAAAACTACTGGGAAAATTGGAAGACAGTGTGGGGGAGATTAGGTTTGGATCAACACCTCACACCCTACACCAAGATAAATTCAGAATGGGTGAATGACTTGAACATAAATAAGGAAACTATAAGTAAATTAGGCGAATACAGAATAGTATACATGTCAGACCTTTGGGAAGGGAAAGATTTTAAAACCAAGCAAGACTTAGAAAGAGTCACAATATGTAAAATAAATAATTTTGACTACATCAAATTAAAAAAGTTTTTGTACAAATAAAACCAATGTAACTAAAATCAGAAGGGTAGCAACAAATTGGGAAACAATCTTCATAAAAACCTCTGACAACTTCCGGTTAAGATGGCGGCTTAGAGAAAGCTGAAGTTCAGATCTCCGGAAAACCCTTCCCGACCGATCTCAAACTAGAAGCTCCTAAGGCGCCGAAATTCAAAACGATCAACAGCACAGACCCTGGGAACCCTCCTCCTGGACCTGGACCCAGTTCAAAAGGTACGGCTCCCCTTAAAAGCCAGAACCCGAGATCCCTCGGACCTCAGGGGTAGGAGCGCAGAGTCCAAGGCTCCCGGAAGCGGCAGCCGCGCCGGGCTCAGAGAGCAGGGTCTGAGGAACAACAACCCTCAGGGTCTTCTACCCAAGTCCCAGTCCCGGTGAAAGTTACTGCCTGGGGCTTCCGCTGCAGAGAGCCGGTAGGTCCGGGTGAAAGTTACTGCCTGGGGCCTCCGCTGCAGAGAGCCAGTCGGTCCGGGTGAAAGTTACTGCCTGGGGCCTCCGCTGCAGAGAGCTGGTCAAAACAACAGCAACCCTCAGGGCGGGCAAGACAGCCTCACGGGCTGGATCCTGCTATCCAAGTCTCAGTGAAAGTCTGTGCTCTCGGAGCTTGGGGAAGCGGCAGCCCATCCCCCCGCAGGCCGACGAAACAGCCTCACGGCCAGGGATTCTGAAGGCAACTTCCGGAAATCGAGCCAGGGGGAGAGTGTGGCCTCGTGGTCCGACCCTTCCATTCCAGTTCCAGTGAGGCATATTCAGTTTAACCCAGGGAACGCTCATAGAACCAACATCTGCCCAGGACTAAAGCCACTGATCACCAGACAAAGACAAGAAAAGCCAATCCTCCACGTTCAGAGATGACAAATTCCACAGAAGCACAGAAGCCCCAAAATACCAAGAAAAATAAGAAGAAAGGGGCGACTCTGGACACATTCTATGGAGCCAAAATACAAAATACAGAGCAGATAGAAGAAGATATACAAGAAAATTCTCCAAAATCTTCCAAAGGAAATAGAAACCCTCCACAAACCCATGAAGAATTTGAATCAGAAAGGACCAAAAAGATGGAAGCCCTCTGGGAGGAAAAGTGGGAAATGATGCAAAAGAAATTCACGCATCTACAAAACCAGTTTGACCAAACTGTAAAAGAAAACCAGGCTTTAAAGCAAGAACTAATAAAGCAAAGCCAAAACACCAAGAAATTAGAAGAGAACATAAAATATCTCACCGACAAGGTGATAGATCTGGAAAACAGGGGGAGAAGAGAAAATTTAAGAATAATTGGACTCCCAGAAAAGCCAGAAATAAACTCCAAACTGGACATGGTGATACAAGATATAATCAAAGAAAATTGCCCAGAGATTCTAGAACAAGGGGGCAATACATCCACTGACAGAGCTCACAGAACACCTTCTACACTAAACCCCCAAAAGACAACTCCCAGGAATGTAATTGCCAAATTCCAAAGCTATCAAACAAAAGAAAAAATCCTACAGGAAGCCAGAAAAAGACAATTTAGATATAAAGGAATGCCAATCAGGATCACACAAGACCTTGCAAGTTCTACGCTGAATGATCGTAAGGCATGGAACATGATCTTCAGAAAGGCAAGAGAGCTGGGTCTCCAACCAAGAATCAGCTACCCAGCAAAACTGACTATATACTTCCAAGGGAGAGTATGGGCATTCAACAAAATAGAAGACTTCCAACTTTTTGCAAAGAAAAGACCAGAGCTCTGTGGAAAGTTTGATACCGAAAATCAAAGAGCAAGGAATACCTGAAAAGGTAAATATTAAGGAAAGGGGAAAAATGTTATCTTCTTTTACTCAAACTCTCTTCTATAAGGACTACATTTATATCAACCTATGTATACTAATATGTGGGGAAAATGTAATGTATAAATAGGGGGTAAAGAAAGACCAAATAGAATAATGGTTCTCACACAAAGATTCACAGGGGAAGGGGAGGGGAAGAAAACTCCTATAAGAAGGAGAGGAAGAGAGGGGGGGGGGTTACTTAAACCTCAATCTCAGGGAAATCAACTCTGAGAGGGAAAAACATCCAGATCCATTGGGATGTTGAATTCTATCTTACCCAACAAGGGTAAGGAGAAGGGAAAACCAAGGGGGGGAGGGGGAGAGGGAGAACAAAAAGGGAGGGAAAGAGAGGGGGGAGGGGGAGGGAACAAAAAGGGAGGGACTAAAAAGGGAAACATCAAGGGAGGGGACAAGGGGGACTGATTCAAAGTAAATCACTGGACTAAAAGGTAGAGCCGAAGAAGAAAAGGTTAGAATTAGGGAAGGCAATCAAAATGCCAGGGAGTCCACAAATGACAATCATAACTTTGAACGTGAATGGGATGAACTCACCCATAAAACGTAGACGAATAGCTGAATGGATTAGAATCCAAAACCCTACCATATGTTGTCTTCAAGAAACACACATGAGGCGGGTTGACACCCACAAGGTCAGAATTAAAGGATGGAGTAAGACCTTCTGGGCCTCAACTGATAGAAAGAAGGCAGGAGTGGTAATCATGATATCTGATAAAGCCAATGCAAAAATAGACCTGATCAAAAGGGATAGGGAAGGTAATTATATTTTGTTAAAAGGGACTCTAGACAATGAGGAAATATCATTAATCAACATGTATGCACCAAATAATATAGCACCCAAATTTCTAATGGAGAAACTAGGAGAATTGAAGGAAGAAATAGACAATAAAACCATACTAGTGGGAGACTTAAACCAACCATTATCAAATTTAGATAAATCAAATCAAAAAATAAATAAGAAAGAGGTAAAAGAAGTGAATGAAATCTTAGAAAAATTAGAATTAATAGACATATGGAGAAAAATAAATAGGGATAAAAAGGAATACACCTTCTTCTCAGCACCACATGGCACATTCACAAAAATTGACCATACATTAGGTCACAGAAACATAGCACACAAATGCAAAAAAGCAGAAATAATGAATGCAGCCTTCTCAGATTACAAGGCAATAAAAATAATGATTAGTAATGGTACATGGAAAACCAAATCTAAAACCAATTGGAAATTAAACAATATGATACTCCAAAACCGTTTAGCTAAAGAAGAAATCATAGAAACAATTAATAATTTCATCAAGGAAAATGACAATGGCGAAACATCCTTTCAAACCTTTTGGGATGCAGCCAAAGCGGTAATCAGAGGCAAATTCATATCCCTGAAAGCTCATATTAACAAACAAGGGAGAGCAGAGATCAATCAATTGGAAATGCAATTGAAAAAACTCGAAAGCGATCAAATTAAAAACCCCCAGCAGAAAACCAAATTAGAAATCCTAAAAATTAAGGGAGAAATTAATAAAATCGAAAGTGATAGAACTATTGATTTAATAAATAAGACAAGAAGCTGGTACTTTGAAAAAACAAACAAAATAGACAAAGTACTGGTCAATCTAATTAAAAAAAGGAAGGAAGAAAAGCAAATTCACAGCATTAAAGATGAAAAGGGGGACAGCACCTCCAATGAGGAGGAAATTAAGGCAATCATTAGAAATTACTTTGCCCAATTATATGGCAATAAATACACCAATTTAGGAGAAATGGATGAATATATACAAAAATACAAACTGCCTAGACTAACAGAAGAGGAAATAGAATTCTTAAATAATCCCATATCAGAAATTGAAATCCATCAAGCCATCAAAGAACTTCCTAAGAAAAAATCCCCAGGGCCTGATGGATTCACCTGTGAATTCTATCAAACATTCAGAGAACAATTAACCCCAATACTATACAAACTATTTGACATAATAAGCAAAGAGGGAGTTCTACCAAACTCCTTTTACGACACAAACATGGTACTGATTCCAAAACCAGGCAGGTCAAAAACAGAGAAAGAAAACTATAGACCAATCTCCCTAATGAATATAGATGCAAAAATTTTAAATAGGATACTAGCAAAAAGACTCCAGCAAGTGATCAGAAGGATCATTCACCATGATCAAGTAGGATTCATACCAGGGATGCAGGGCTGGTTCAACATTAGGAAAACCATCCACATAATTGACCACATCGACAAGCAAACTAGCAAGAACCACATGATTATCTCAATAGATGCAGAAAAAGCCTTTGATAAAATACAACACCCATTCCTATTAAAAACACTAGAAAGCATAGGAATAGAAGGGTCATTCCTAAAAATAATAAACAGTATATATCTAAAACCAACAGCTAATATCATCTGCAATGGGGATAAACTAGATGCATTCCCAATAAGATCAGGAGTGAAACAAGGATGCCCATTATCACCTCTACTATTTGACATTGTACTAGAAACACTAGCAGTAGCAATTAGAGAAGATAAAGAAATTGAAGGCATCAGAATAGGCAAGGAGGAGACCAAGTTATCACTCTTTGCGGATGACATGATGGTCTACTTAAAGAATCCTAGAGATTCAACCAAAAAGCTAATTGAAATAATCAACAACTTTAGCAAAGTTGCAGGATACAAAATAAACCCACATAAATCATCAGCTTTTCTATATATCTCCAACACAGCTCAGCAGCAAGAACTAGAAAGAGAAATCCCATTCAAAATCACCTTAGACAAAATAAAATACCTAGGAATCTATCTCCCAAGACAAACACAGGAACTATATGAACACAACTACAAAACACTCGCCACACAACTAAAACTAGACTTGAACAATTGGAAAAACATTAACTGCTCATGGATAGGACGAGCCAATATAATAAAAATGACCATCCTACCCAAACTTATTTATCTATTTAGTGCCATACCCATTGAACTACCAAAATACTTCTTCACTGATTTAGAAAAAACCATAACAAAGTTCATTTGGAAGAACAAAAGATCAAGGATATCCAGGGAAATAATGAAAAAAAAAACACACATGATGGGGGCCTTGCAGTCCCAGACCTCAAACTATATTACAAAGCAGCAGTCATCAAAACAATTTGGTACTGGCTAAGAAACAGAAAGGAAGATCAGTGGAATAGACTGGGGGAAAACGACCTCAGCAAG
Source organism: Monodelphis domestica (assembly GCF_027887165.1). Lineage (NCBI taxonomy): Eukaryota > Metazoa > Chordata > Mammalia > Didelphimorphia > Didelphidae > Monodelphis > Monodelphis domestica. The sequence goes on along the minus strand of NC_077227.1, from coordinate 656,993,884 downwards.
ACAGTATACGATAAACCCAAAGATCCCAGCTTTTGGGACAAAAATCCACTATTCGATAAAAACTGCTGGGAAAATTGGAAGACAGTGTGGGAGAAACTAGGAATAGATCAACACCTCACACCCTACACCAAGATAAATTCAAAATGGGTGAGTGACTTAAACATAAAGAAGGAAACCATAAGTAAATTGGGTAAACACAGAATAGTATACATGTCAGACCTTTGGGAGGGGAAAGGCTTTAAAACCAAGCAAGATATAGAAAGAATCACAAAATGTAAAATAAATAATTTTGACTACATCAAACTAAAAAGCTTTTGTACAAACAAAACCAATATAACTAAAATCAGAAGGGAAACAACAAATTGGGAAAAAATCTTCATAGAAACCTCTGACAAAGGTTTAATTACTCATATTTATAATGAGCTAAATCAATTGTACAAAAAATCAAGCCATTCTCCAATTGATAAATGGGCAAGGGAAATGGATAGGCAGTTCTCAGATAAAGAAATCAAAACTATTAACAAGCACATGAAGAAGTGTTCTACATCTCTTATAATCAGAGAGATGCAAATCAAAACAACTCTGAGGTATCACCTCACACCTAGCAGATTGGCTAACATAACAGCAGAGGAAAGTAATGAATGCTGGAGGGGATGTGGCAAAGTAGGGACATTAATTCATTGCTGGTGGAGTTGTGAACTGATCCAGCCATTTTGGAGGGCAATTTGGAACTATGCCCAAAGGGCGATAAAAGACTATCTGCCCTTTGATCCAGCCATAGCACTGCTGGGTCTGTATCCCAAAGAGATAATGGACACAAAGACTTGTACAAAAATATTCATAGCTGCGCTCTTTGTAGTGGCCCAAAACTGGAAAACGAGGGGATGCCCATCAATTGGGGAATGGCTGAACAAACTGTGGTATATGTTGGTGATGGAATACTATTGTGCTCAAAGGAATAATAAAGTGGAGAAGTTCCATGGAGACTGGAACAACCTCCAGGAAGTGATGCAGAGCGAGAGGAGCAGAACCAGGAGAACATTGTACACAGAAACTAATACACTGTGGTATAATCGAACGTAATGGACTTCTCCATTAGGGGCGGTGTAATGTCCCTGAACAACTTTCAGGGATCCAGGAGAAAAAAAAAAAACACCATTCATAAGCAAAGGATAAACTATGGGAGTGGAAACACCGAGAAAAAGCAACTGCCTGAATACAGAGGTTGAGGGGACATGACAGAGGATAGACTTTAAATGAACACTCTAATGCAAATACTATCAACAAAGCAATGGGTTCAAATCAAGAAAACATCTAATGCCCAGTGGACTTACGCGTCGGCTATGGGGGGTGGGGGGGAGGAAAAGAAAATGATCTATGTCTTTAACGAATAATGCTTGGAAATGATCAAATAAAATATATTTAAAAAAAAAAAAAAAAACCTCTGACAAAGGTTTAATTACTCAAATTTATAAAGTGCTAAATCAATTGTACAAAAAATCAAGCCATTCTCCAATTGAAAAATGGGCAAAGGACATGAACAGGCAGTTCTCAGCCAAAGAAATCAAAACTATTAATAAGCACATGAAAAACTTTTCTAAATCTCTTATAATCAGAGATATGCAAATCAAAACAACTCTGAGGTATCACCTCATACCTAGCATATTGGCTAACATGACAGCAAAGGAAAGCAATGAATGCTGGAGGGGATATGGCAAAGTAGGGACACTAATTCATTGCTGGTGGAGTTGTGAATTAATCCATCCTTTCTGGAGGGCAATTTGGAACTATGCCCAAAGGGTGATAAAAAGCTGTCTGCCCTTTGATCCAGTCATAGCACTACTAGGCTTGTACCCCAAAGAGATAATAAGGAAAAGGCTTGTAGAAGAATATTCATAGCTGCACTCTTTGTGGTGGCCAAAAATTGGAAAATGAAGGGATGCCCTTCAATTGGGGAATGGCTGAACAAATTGTGGTATATGTTGGTGATGGAATACTATTGTGCTAATAGGAATAATAAAGTGGAGGAATTCCATAGAGACTGGAACAACCTCCAGGAAGTGATGCAGAGCGAAAGGAGCAGAACCAGGAAAACATTGTACACAGAGACTGATACATTGTTTTACAATCAAAGGCAATGGACTTCTCCACTAGGGACAATGCAATGTCCCTGAACAATCTGCAGGGATCTAAAAAACACTATCCAGAAGCAGAAGATAAACTGTGGGAGTAAAAACACTGATGAAAAGCAACTGCTTGACTACAGGGGCTGAGAGGAAATGACTGAGGAGAGACTCTAAATGAACACTCTAATGCAAATACCAACAACATGGAAATGGGTTTGAATCAAGAACACATGTGAAACCCAGTGGAATCGTGCATAGGCTATGGGAGAGGTGGTGGGAGGGAAGAAAAGAAAATGATCTTTTTTTCAATGAATAATGTTTGGAAATGACCAAATTAAAAAAAATAAATAAAAGCACTTGTCCATCAAAGACACATACATGTACATATGTATACCTATATATTATATGTATCATAAAATAAGGAGATATATACATATATGTGATGTATATATAAATTTTAATATGGTCATGCATTAAGCAACAAATCCCCAATGATATCTTATCGATTATCTATTATTTTCAAGTTGCTTTTACAAATATATTGCACTTATACCCCACTCATGTCTTTTGAACACTGTTTTTATTTTGATTTTTCTAATGTCATAGTGTTATAGTATTCTCTATCATACTGAAAATGGAACAATATTGAATGTTTATTGTTTTAAAGTATTGATGTTTTTGAAATGATAAGCAATCTGCCAAAGACAATCCAGCTTGATCTTATCCTACTCATTTTTTTGGCCCAAATCATGATTTTCATGTAGAATAACTCCAATGTTTTGTTATAATTATATGTTCAGCCATAGATGCTATGTAAATACAAAGGTTAACTGGAGTTTAAACTAATAATGTCAGTTCAGTTTTTAATATAAAACTTCTTTTTATATTATTGCATTAATATGTGGGCAAGTTTATCTCAATAATTTAATTTCTAAAAATTCAGCATATGTGGTCCCTTCTAAAGGACAGTGGTTGTGTTATCTATGCAGAATAGGGCTCAAGGCCCATAATTTCTGATTTTTTGTATTGTAAAGCATTTAAAAAATTATAAGGTTGAAACTTTTTGATAAGTTTGGTTAAATCTGCATAGGAATTTGGACCTCCACTTGAGGAAATGTGCCTCTGGTGATATTCATTTTGACTCAGTATTTGTCAACTGAAAAATAATGTTAGAATCCCATTATATGATGTTTATGAGAACATGTCATTTGACATCCTTAATATGAGTATTATTCAGAGTGACCATATTCAATTAAGACTTTAAAAGCTGAAAATTATATTATTATTTTTTTAATTAGTAATAATAATTTAAACTTTTGATATACTTAATATTCTCCCTTCTATTTTCCAAAATAAAAATTACAGCTATGCTATAGAAGGGAAAAGATAGTAAAATATGTGTGTGTGTGTGTGTGTGTGTGTGTGTGTGTGTGTGTGTGTACATGCATAAGTACTGGTGACAGTAGGGAGATTTAGTAGAGGAAGAGATGAAAAGAGGCAAATTTAGGGTCAATGTAATGGAAAAAAATTTTTGTTGTAATTTCATCTGTCTAAAAGGAGTAGTCTATGTCAAGAGGTTCCCCTCTGTTGAGGTTTTTAATCAGAGACTGAACAACCATGACCAACTGTCAGGTATGTTGTAATAGGGATTAATTTTCATGTATGGGCTGTTACAGATCACCTCTGAGGTCCCTCTTCCAGCTCTAGAATATTGAAAATCTATGACTCTGTGAAATGGTCTTAGAGAGCTAAGAAAAATAGAAATATACATAGGATCTTCCACCCTTTAAACATGAGTCCCATCCTTAGCCTTCTTCTCTATATTCTGTCACCTTTTAAGAATTTCATTGATTTTTATATTTTCTAATCAACACTTTACAGAGACTTTGAAAACTGCATTTGTACCACAACTTTCTCATCACAACTCCATGTTTATGTATTCATCTGCCTGCTTAATACCTTCATGTAGACATTTTCTTTCTTCCTTAAATTAAGCATGTTTAAAACTAAGCTGATTGTCTTCCTACTCCTTCCTGTGCCACAAAATACTTACCTTTTTTTTTATAAATTCTTTACTTATGTTGCTAATACCATTACCTTCCTAGTTATTCATAATCTTAATTTCTGAATAATTTTATACTCTTCACACTTTTTAACTTTATATACCCAATCTCATATAAATCCCAATGGATACTCCCTGTGAAATATTTATTATATCAAACCCTTCGACTCAACTTCCTTTGTAACCACTCTTACAGTCTGTCATCTATTCTTATTTATAGTAACTATTCAAATAGTCTCAGAAGTAGTCTTCCTAACACTCTCCTATTGCTTCTTTAACCATTCTTTACACCATAGATCAATCATTCTTTCTAATGAATTAACATAATGATATCTCTAATCCTAGACTAATATTTATTTTTAAATTCCAGATCTAGTGAAATATTGCAGTGGGTCTCTGAACTCAGATATGGGGAAAAATTACATCTATTTTCACTAAAATTCAATTTAAATTAAGCATTTCCTTCACTTATGAATTGAAAAATGAACATTAGTCTGAGAAAGGATCCATGACACAAAAGTGATTAAGAATTTATATGTTATATCTTCAGAGATTATCTAGTACAATACTTTCATTCTACAAATGAGAAACTTGAGGTGCAGAGAGGTATTGATTTGTTCAGTGTCATGTAGGTAAAAAAGTAACAAAGTCAAGATTCAAACTCGGGCCCTTTGTTGCTAGGTCTAGTGCCCTTTTCATTAAATCCTATGTGGTCCCTCTACCAGTGCTACTGAAATGATGCCCAGTTTCCTACTAAAGAAAGCATAAAGTTCTGATCTTGACATTCAAGCTTCTAAAAGCTACTTTTCAAATGCCATCTCTTTCAATAGTAGTAAAAACTATAATTCTAATATCTTTATCTACCCTTCATAACCTATTTTCATCCTGTCCTTTCTTTACCTATGCTCATGTCATCTCATGTACCTGCAACAAAACTCTCCCACATCAGTCTCTTTTTGATTCTATTTGTCAAATACATCTTATTTGAAATTATTTTGCACTTTTTCATATTTCAGATATTGGAATACACCTTTCTTAATGCTCATTATATTATCTGCTCCTTGTAAGCATGAACTGTCTAACACAAAATTTAATATCCTAATCATCTACCAGAATATATTGGAAACAATATTTACTTAATAAAATGTTCTTTGAATGAGTGAATGAATGACTGGTGTAGCAGCTATAGATTTTAACTGTGAGGTTCTGTAGCAAAATTTTTGAGAATGCTTTCCTGTTTCCATTGGAAGAATATTTCTCTTTCAATCTCCTTTTCAAATTATAGAATATTAGGGCAATAAGGATCTTTGAAATCATGTAACAGTCAATATTACATGCATATAATGCCATATTATTGCATATGACAACACATATAGACATAAATTATTTTAAAGGTCAAAAGGCATTTTTTATACATTATCTCATTTGATCATCACAGTGTCCTTAAGTTAAATCCTACAGGTATAAAAACTGAGGAAGTAAGAGGTTGAATGTCAGAAACCAGATTTGAATCTAGGTCTCTCCTGCATTTAAATAGAATTCCTATTCAAGTTCTATCTAGGTCAATCATCTCATTTTGCAGAGAAAGAAATTGAGATCTGGACAGAGTGATCAGAAAGCCAATAAACCTATGTAGTTGAAGCAAGGGGAAGCATGGCAGAGTGGATAATGGGCTAGCTTTAGATTTAGGAAGGCCCAGATTCAAGTGCTACCTCCTCAACCCAGCTGTATTATCAAGAGGAACTCATCTCACTGCTTCAGAAAAAAAAATTAAAAATGTTGCAAATATGTTGACAATATATATGTGTCAAGGGCATTTCACACCAAGGAGTTCTCTATGGTCAAATCCATGGGTCCAAAGAGAACATAGCAATAGAAGTAAAACACCATCCCTAGTCATGAAATCCAGCCCTCTTTCTATTTTCTGTGACCTCTAGGACTCTGACACTACAACTTATCAAATACATTTCACTCCAAAGCAGTCATAACAGCATATATTGAATTCATACTGTGTGAAAGCACAGGCCATTGGGCATTTCAGAAATCAGTCCTGGCTTTGCCATATAATTCCCATTCCATCTCTGAATGTGGTATGTTTAAAGACTATATATGTGTGTGTGTGTGTGTGTGTGTGTGTTTGTGTTTGTGTGTATGTATGTGTAATGAATAAATATAATATATAAATAAAATAAAATGATATAATAAATAGATGATTCATCATCTATATATTCTGTCCTCTCAGAATATATAAATGCTATGCCTTCAATAAAATTCCATACATTATGCCACTCAGCACTGATTGGTCAGAGTATCTACAGAGAGATGTGTTACAAGATGTATTAATATTGTCATTTGATGCATGGATGCAATTGAAATGTCTAAATTACATTAATTGAACAAATATTCCACTAGAAAGAAGGATAAATAGTCTTGAATATTATGATTTTGGAATTGAAAGGGACTTTAAGGATATCTTATCCAAAATGTCCTTTAATGGAGAGGAAATGGAGGAGCAGAGAAATTAATTTCTCAATGTCAAAATAAGTTACAGAGTTAGAATTTAAATTAAACAAGTAGATGCATAGGAATTGTGATTCAGAATAAAATCACCTGAGTTCAAATCCTTCTTCAAGAATATCTTATAAGAGATTGAACAAGTTACTTCAATTTTGTGCTACTTTTTGCTTCTTCTCCCAAAATAGAGATAGTGATATCACAGTGTTCTTTTTGAGGATCAAATGAGATAACATGTTAAAGTACTTTGCAAACAATAAAGTGCTACACAAATTCTATCAATAAAATGATGATAATTATTATCTCAAAATTCAAGGGTCTTTCAACACTATGCTGTTCTCAAAGCCTTTAAACACTAAAGAAAATAGAGAACTGCAATCCAGTCTCATTTTTAGTGCATTTTTTTTGTTTCTTGGACTCTGTTTTTGGAAAGCCAAAGGGCAGAAAAGCATTGTCACTATTTAAATTGGGAACAATAACCTTCAATTCTATGTATTAACCTCTAATAGAATTGTGAGGCTAGACTTAAAAGTCAGGGAAAAACCTAATATGGGGACCAGAGATGCTAGAGTTTATGAATTTTATGAATTTTTGACCTCTTTCCCAAGTATTCATGGGTTCATCTCCAGAACTCAGGATTAAGATCTAGGATTTCTACAGCAGCAACAAAGGTCTACAATTGGTCTATAGAGATCAGGGCATGGAGCACATTGTTTTATCTTATCTATTCTTGGAGATCATTTGGTGATTTTTTCTTTCAATAAATGATTATTGAACACTTACTATATTTAAAGCATTAGAATTATAGATCACAAACTGAAAAGACTGTAGCAAAGAAGGCAAAGGAATTTCCGATGACTAAAGTTAATCTCACAGTTTATGAAAACTAAGTCATGGGGGTGAGAACATTCTCCATTTAAGCTATATTTCCAGTAATCATGGAATCATGGACCTTCCTATATGTAGCATAAAATAGAATCATAAATGACATGGGCACTGTACCCCCAGAAACCCAGGCAAACTATTATCAGGGAAACTCCCTTGCTCCCTTACGTCCTTGTGACTCTGAGTCTAAAAACATCCAATGACTCCCCTAGAGTCATGAGATGTGTATCCTCCTTGATCATCCTCTAGATTTAAGATGGACAGGAAGAGGCACCTCCAGGCCACATCTCGATCCTATCAGACATCTGTTTGTTCCCTAAAACTAAGGAATCTTTATGTCCCCAGGCAGACAATCACTCCACCTCACCTAATGCCTGAGTGACTAACACTCTGTTGTAAAAAGTATAAAATCCCCAGAACTGATGTCGTCTGGGGGACAGCTTTTCCATCCATGCTGTCCTCCCAAGGAACTGCTCCCCATCTTGCTGTTCCACCTTGCTATCCTCCTGGCCATTCTCAACATTACCTCCTAAATTAATCAATTTCTCTTTTTGTTTTAAGCTAAGTTTTGGAGTCTTGCATTCTTGCAAAAGGTATCCATCCCGAACGCCAGGGGTACACATCTGCACTCCCATAACAATAAAGCTTATAGTGATACTAGAGAAAGTCTCTTGGAGTTTTATTTCCTTTTATTTTTAACCAAGATTCTATAATCCAATATTTCAATGAATCTGTTATATCATTAATGTGAATATTCCATTAAATGATTCAGATTGGAACCTACTAATGATAAGGTGAATACCTACAGTGATACAAATCCATATCTTCTCATAGATTTATTTCAAGGGGTCCATCCAATGAATTTAGGGTCTTCTTTTAGGGTCTCAGCAAATCAGTTATCTCCCTTTTATACAATGGCCTTTTGAATGTTTGAAGATAGCAATTTTACCCCTGATCAGTCTTTCCTTTTCCATATCTCTTCAGTTCTTTCCACAAGTCCTCTTTTGGTATGATTTCAATTCCTCTTCCCACTCTTGTTTCCCTCCTCTAAATTCTATTTCAGTTTACCTTTACTTTCCTAAATATGGCACTCATAAATAAACTTGTTTCAAATGAATCAAATTTTACAAATATTTCTCATTATGATCCAGATATTATCTGATCATATTAGGTTATAGGGTAATTATTATCTCTATCTTCAGTGTATGATTCTATAGTCCTATTAATGAAGTCTACAGTTACATTGAAACAGAATTTTGTAGTAGTGTTGGTCTTCGAGTTAAGAGGATCTGGGTTCATTCTAATACACATTGGTCTGTGCCACCCTGGGCAAATATCTTGGACTTTTATTATCTCCAACCAGTTCTGAGAACAGAAGATGAGGAACACTGATTGATCTGCATTGATACAGATAGTTCTATAACTAGGACTATATAAAGTCATCACATCAAGTAAACAAGCATTTATTAACCAAAAACAAACCACAGCTCTTTTGACATCTATAATATATTTGCTTCATGTTGAACTTCTTGGGTCTTTTTCACATCAATTCTCTCTCCTTGCATCTTGCTGCCCCATTCTCCATTTAGACATTGTACATTTTGATTGCAAGTATAGGAGTTGACATTTATACTTCTTAAATTTCGTTTGCTTTAGCAGTTTGTTTCTAGGGTGTAATCTTTGTCTTTATCTAGGCCATGGATAAAAATGCTGAACCCAGTTGGATTATAAAACAACACATTCCTTGGTAGGCTGTAGAATCAGCATAGGAACAATAGAGGAAGATAGAACAATGAATACTTTGTTGTTTGTGTCTCCATCATGAATTAAATTAGGCATGGTGTGAATAACTGTGGGGAAGCCCTTCACATTCCAGGACACTCTGAATATCCTTTACTCAGATATACTTCTTTCACTTTCTCTTTAATAAGAAAATGAGAAGCATGGCTTGTGGCTTACCTAGCATATCAGATATCTCATGGGCACCAACTGTTATTTAGTGACCCACATGTCTCCCTTACCTTGGCTATGCTGAAGTAGGCTTATTGATTCTCCCATTCCCAAACACATACGCCTCACAACAATAGTAAGCCAGTGTTCAGCTGCACTTTGTATTGCAGTCCAGTTGTTTATGGTGCCAGTGTGTGCTGATGTTGGATGGTGAGAAATCAAAGGCACTGTCACTATGGAATTGAGCTGCCATTATCCAGGCAACTTCATTAACAGCCTCCTGCCCCATGGATAATTAGCACAGTGTTAGAGAACTAGCTTCTGGATTCTGAGTGTTTCCATCTGAGCCCATCCTTAGTAATTGGAAATTTTCATCTTCTATTGATCTAGTGCCTCCATCACTTTGAATCTGTTATTTTTTCCCACTGAAATGATCATCAAATACCTATCATTTTAAGGGGTACTTTGCCCTGGAGCCATAGACACTATGAAACAGTATTCTGGACTAGTCATTTGGATTTCAGATGTTTAACCAAAACACTAGACTGAGAGGCAATTCAAACTTGTAATTCTCAAATAATTTTCCTTTCTATGATGCTAAGGATCTCCAAATCTCACAGAAGAAAAAAGCATTAGACATGCTTCTTCAGCTCAAAATTCAATTGTGATTTTTTTATGGGGTCTTGGCACAACAGTGATAGGTTTGTGATTATCTCATAAAGGACTCAGGGTGGGGTTGTGGGGGTACTTTAGTGGAACTGAAATGAGGAAAGAGTTAAATCCTTATATAACCCTAGCCCCAAAGTTAATTGATACAGGACTCTTTTCTCATTGGTGGAAATCAATTCTCTGAACCTGCATGAAGGGTAAAACAGAATTGGTGAACGGGGAAAGAAAGAAGAGAGTTTCGGTCTCTTCATTCTTTTTTCAAATTCTCTCTGATCTCCAGCATTAGGAGGATTCTAACCTATCTTCAGAGCCGTGAAGAGAAAAACCTCTGGGATGAAGATGATCTATAGAAATGTAATATTCTCAACTTGCTACACTGGAGATTTTGGAGAATTTCCCTTTGGGTAAGATCTGGGAAAGTATCTCTTGATTAAACCAGCTGAGTTACATTACTTCAAAAGGGAGAATTCTCACTTTTTTGTTATCTGAATTATATATGTTCATATTTATTCTTTTTTGTTTCTGTTTGACTATCAACTTGGATAAATGGCTTTCTTTCATATTTGCTATGCATGTTGACCATGGAACTACTATTTGGTAGGAACTAAGTAAAGATTTGGATATAGAACCTTAAGTCCTTTTTCCCCTGTTAAGGAACATCAATTAGATTTTAGTTTGGACCTTAAAACTAGAGTTGGATAATAGCCATCCCAGTATTATCTCTTTCCTAGGAGAGCAAATCGGTCAGGTTCAGACCTTCATCTTCTTGCTTTCCTTCCTAGAAGAAACCAAGCCCTTTCTTGGAGAATGGTGGGAAGAAGAGATGCTATCCTAGTGTGGCTTTTGGAACCTGGATTCAAGCCCAATTTTTCCAGCTTCTCAGTCCAATGTTCTTTATATTGGATCATGTTTGTACTAATTTACTGCCAGGGTCACAGAGAAAATATTCCTCTCTAATCTGCTGCACTCCAGGATTCCTCTACCATTTGTAGAAAGCTTTTCATCTTGAAACTCATTCCAGCCCTGAAATTTGCACATTGGAGGTACCTTCCACCCCTCTAGCCTCTTCCAGAATCTCCATTTAAGAAGAGTCACTAGGCCAGTTGTGTCTTTTTTCCTCTCCTGGCTGTACCATCAGGTACCTTCATCTCCTCCTCCCACCCACTTTCAGTTTCCTTTCATGAATTGTTTTCCTCATAAGAATATAAGCTCCATGAGGTTTCTTTTTTGGCTTATATTTTTGTTCCCAGAATTCATCATAGCTTGGCACTTATATAATAAATCCTTGTTGGCAGACTGCCTGACGAATCCTTAGTAGATCACCACTATTTGGCTGCTGTGTCATTCTCAAAAGCTTTCTCCATTTTTCAACTTCATACAGTCTAGTGTAAATGGCACCAATAATTGGCTGACTTGCCCGATCAGGACTGTTTTGCAACAGTGACTAAAATGCACACTCCAGCAAAACCTGGAATTGGAAAGTGCCTCTGAAATGCTTTCCTGGAGCCTATGGGATTCTATGTATATAGCTTGATAGTCATCATTAACATGTTTTCTTGCCCATTAAACAGTGAGATCTTTGAAAGTGGTTACTTTTTACCTTTCTTTGTATTCCCAATACTTAACACAGTGTCTGGCACATAGTAGGCATCTAACAAATGTTTATCAACAGGTTGAATGACTTTGTCCCTACATGTGTAAAAGTTTCCTTTTTTATGTTTCCTTTTTTTTATTCATACACAAAAGTAAAGCCCTAGATTTTTATTGTTTTTTCATTTAAGTCATATCCAACTCTTTGAGATCACATTTGGGATTTTCTTGGCAAATATACCAAAACGGTTTGCTATTTCCTTCACTAGCTCTTTACAGATGAGGAAGCTGAGGCAACCAGCATTAAGTAACTTGCCCAGCAAAACATAGCTAATAAGTGTCTGAGGCCAGATTCGAACTGAGGAAGATATCTTCCTGACTTCAGGCTTGGCACACTATCCACTATGCCACCAAGCTCCCCAATAGCCTGGTAAAGAGTAAGTTTATATAGACTATTGTTCTTTATTTTTCAGGATAGAAATTCTACCAGAAAAGGTAATCAATCTGATACATTTCCATTATCTATCACTAAAGCCTTTCATAAATGTCTGATATTGAACCATTAGGGATTCATTCCTTTGGAAGGCTTTGGGACCTGTTTAAAACAAAATACTCCCTGGGAGGACTAATGAATTAGAATTTAGTTATCATCTTGGAAAATTAGTTGAGAGTAGAGGAATAGGACACATTATAGACACTTATGAGACACAAGAATACTAGAAAGATGGTGATTCACAATTTTCAGAAGGGAAACAGACCCCAAACTTCTACTTTCTCAGTGTAAGCATATTACTTTAAATCACACACACACACACACACACACACACACACATACACACACACACACACACACACACTCATGCATGCATGGACACACACTGTAGAAAAAAAGTGCTACTGCCATTGCTGGTTAATGGAATCTCTTCCATATGCACTGCAAGCTTTCTTATCTAAAGCCAGAGGCATTATACATTGGACTTTTTCTCAAGTGAAGTTTCTGAATGCAATTATTGCCAATAGACTACCATTAGATATAGGCTTTCTGGGAGACTTCACTACTTTTGTGACTGTGTACGTGCATGTGTGCATGTGTGTCTATGTGCGTCTATCTCTGTGTTTCCTGACTTTTACAGCAGTCATTGTCGACATATTGGTGATCTTGAAGGGAATTTATTTGTATTGTCTGTCTTCTTAAAGAAGAAACTTCAATATATTTAGGAAAAGAAGCAGGAGACAAGAAGTGCAGGACAATATGAAAGGAAATACTTCCTTATGCTCATTTCTCAGGCTTAGCACCAGGCTTGGGGCCATGAAGTGAGGATCTGGCAGAGCTTAGACTATGACAATCAGAGCACTACTTGTACCTTTCAATGCACTGCAGAACCCAGGGCTCTTTGGGAAGTAAACATAAGGCTATATAATCATCATCATAATCATCATTATCCTCATCATTATTCCCCAGAAGATACAGAAAGAATATGATATTTTCCCTACCCCATCCATCTTCATGCAGTGACCACTTTTGAGTACCTCATTATGGGGAGACATAACAAGTTGCAAGTTCCCCCTGATTATAAGAGAAGGGCAAAGAAGGGCAGAAATGTTCTTTCCTGCTCAATGATCCATGCAGCCCAAGCAATATCCATTGTAGGCAAATTCAAGGCAGAGATAAGTTGAGATGTACAGCATGGCAGCTCTCTTAAATGAATTTAGTTCAGGTTGAGCTGAGGTGATCTGTGAAAATGTGCTCCAAAAATATTTCTCTTCAGGACTGGGGATACTGAATCATTGACAACAATGAGTTAGTGCTTTGGATAAATGTTTCTATTAAGACCTTATAATTCCATAGTTGCCAGTCTAGAGTCTCTAATGAGTTTTTCTAAACTGTGAACACCAAAAGCCTTTTCATATTCTTAGAAATTTTATTAGGGACAAAAAGATTATTCGACTTTTCTTCTAACTACTTTCTGCTGCTTTGTGAACTGGTTTCAAAAAGACCAGCCATTTTAAACAAATGTGTTAATATTTCAAATTGTAATTTATTGTTCCTGATGACAAAGAACCATGACATTGGGAATTGAGGCAGAGAAATTCCTTCCAGTAGGAGTTTTCAATCTGCTATAAGAAAAATTAGGTTTCTGAATTCCATAATTTAATATTTTTCACTCTATACTCTACACTATATTGAAAACTATGCCTCATGGAGGTGCTCAAGATGAATGATCATTGATTGATTGTCTCATGATTGACCTCCCAGAAGCCAGTCTCTCCACTCTCCAATCCATCCCCTACATTGTTGCCAATTTTAAATGCCAAAAGTACAGTTTTGGCTAGGCTGCTCCTCTAATCAAAAAGCTTCCCTGACTATGTTATTTTTGAAATAAAATACAAATGCCATTGAAATCTGAACCCTTCATCGACTGGATCCAGTCTATTTTCTCAATCTGACTAAAGATTTCTACCTTCACAGATACTTCTTCTTTCAAATTTACTCACTTACTATTCCTTGTATATAACATCATAGCTTCCATCTCTGCCTTTGAACAAATTCTCTCTCCTCCATGCCTGAAAATGTTTCTCTCCTATTTTTTACCTTTTTTAACCTCTTTTTTTACCTCTTTTACCTTTCAAATGTTACTTCATTTTTTTACATATTTTTATTGAACTGGCAACAACCCCCTCTCTCTTAGTAGAGTATAAGGTTTTTGAGGGCAAGGAATAATATCTCCCTTTAGTATTTGTATTCCCAGCATCTAACACAGAGCTTAGAACATAGGTACTTAATACATACATGTTTATTGAGGAGCAGAGTGTTTGCAATAGGCACTTTGGGCATACATACTAGGGCAGCAACATACTACAAAGACTATTAATCTCAAAGTCAAGAGTTCTGAAGAGTTATAATTCTAACACTAAACATTTGTCTATCTACAATACATTAAACCCCTTTGTGCTTTTCTATTCTGTAAAACACACACACACACACATACTACCTGTTCTGCTTAATTCAAAATAATAAAGGCAAATGAGATAATCGATCACAGGACTATAGAATTGAGATTTGAAAGGGACTTGGGATATTATTTAGTTCAACTATTTTATATACTAGGAAAATGAGGTTCAAAAAGATGAAACTACTTGCCTAAGATCATTTAGCAATTAAGTGGCAAAGCTGATATTTGAAACCAGGCATTCTGATTGCAAATCCAGTTTTTTTTTCAATTTTAATTACCCTAAGACTTATGACATATACAATTAATTCTGGTACCTAATGCACACTCTTGCATTTTCACCTAGCTTATCCCTACATGTGTGTTGCCTTTATTTCTAATGAGATTGGTAATTCAACTCAGCAAGTCAATAAACATTTATTAAGTGCTTACTTTTTACCAGGTACTGTGCTAAGTGCTAGAAATACAAATAAAAGTAGAAACACAGACAGTCCCTGAATTCAAGAAGCAGTGTATTTTGGTGGGGCAAGAAACTAATTGCTTAGAAATTCCTTTTTTGAGATATCAATTAACCTCATAATTATTAAGTGCCTGCTGTGTGCCAAGTAGTATACTAGATGATAGGGATAAAAAGAAAAACCTGAAGTAATCCCTGACCTCATGCAGCTTATAAATAACAGGTGAATCAATATATACATGTAATATATAATATATCTAAAAAGTAAATTAATAGTGGAAGTCACTAGTGACTGAGGGGTATCATGAAGAAGCTGATTCTTGAACCAGGATGGAAACATCTACTTCCAGAGATGGAAAAGTGGAGGGAGAACAATTAATGAAAATGGAAGATGGAGTTTTAGATGTGACAAAATAACACATACACCAAAAAGGAGGAATTATAGAAAGCATGGAAGGGAACAATATGTAAGAAATCAGGAAAAGTAGAACGGAGTCAGACTATAAGGAGCTTTAAATAGGAGTAAATAGATCCTAGAATTAATAAATAACCACAGGAATTTGTTAAGAAGAGGGGTAACATAGATCAATACTTTAGGAAAAACACATTGGTGACTCTGTTTGTGTGTGTGTGTGTGTGTGTGTGTGTGTGTGTGTGTGTGTGTGAGATGTACTGCAGACATAAAAATGCTGAAGCAATGATATAGTTGATCTACCTCTATAGTCCACACTATCAAACATATTAACTGATCATCTTTCAGTATATTTGCCACTAGCTACCTACAAGATATCCATTTAAAAATAAAATGGTGAAAAAGTTTCTTAAAATTCAGAACTCACAATTTCTGATGAAGATTATATTGAATATTTGAACCACCAATGGTCCTACCAACTTTTTGACTGAAAGTGGAAGGAAAATAATCTGTGGCTGGAATACTGGTTTTATCACTACTTTGACAATGCTCATAATGATCAATCTTGTATCTCCTGAATGCCTCTCTTTAAAATATTCTGCTGCTTGGCCAGGGGACATCACCACAGGAGTCTCTGTAACAAAGAAACAAAATCTTTTATTTGCAAGGATTCTTTCAGTGCACATGAACCCCAAATGCTTGATTAATTGTGTTGTACAGAATGCTAGGCATGTAGATGACTTTGCTTCCCCCTCCCTCCTCATAGTATAACCATTTCTGGGATAAATCTTAGGAACTGTCCAGCAGCTTCCAGGAACTGCACAATGGCTTGAGATGGAATGTGAAAAATGCTGTTCCCTGCCAAACTTGAAGGGAGAATTTCAAGCTGAGTGTAATTACCCAAAGAGATTTTCTTTGTCTCTTTACTTTTTGTCCTTTCTTAGTTCATTTTTCTTTCTTGGAATGTGCATATCTCTGCTTCTGAGAGTTAAAAAAAAATCTCATTCACTCTTATGGGGATTCACGGGTACAAAAGAACAAGAGACAATGGGAGAAATAGGGTATCAGAGAAAGGTGCAGGGTATAAGAAAGCATCACTTGGTTCATTCTTTATGATAAAGAGTTGGAAGGGACCTTAGAGATAATCTATCCAATTCCCTTATTTTACAGATTAGATTCATTCCAATCCAGTTCAAAGGTCCTACTGAGTTAGATACTGAAGATTTAATAAGTCCACAAATAACTAAAAAGAAAGTAATTTTAAGAGGAAGAGTGGACTTTTTTATTGAGTGATCAGGGTATGTCTGGTGGAGAAGTCATCTTCCATCTGAGGTGCATTTTGAATTGAGAATTATGTAAAGCAAGGGTAATATGAGAGTACAATCTAGACTTAAATATCACTTAGGAAAAGGCACAGAGACAAGGGGCAAAATGACATTCATGGTGACAGCTAGCAGTTCAGTGTAACTGGAAGAGAGAATGTGAATCCATCAGTCAATTAGTAAAGCTTCACCAAGCACTGTGGCAGACATTATGCTAAGTATTAGGCATAACAAAGACAAATATGTTGTATTTCCTGTCTTCAATGAGTGTATATTCCAAAAGAGGAAACAATTTATATATCTAAGTACATATATGTGTATAAACTTAGCTATACATAACATTAATGGCATTAATAGCCATGTAGTTTGAGGAGGAATTGTACTAGCTACTGGGGAGATCAAGAAGGGCTTAACATAGAAGGTCATGCTTGAGATAGGTGTTGAAGAAACCAAGGGTTCTGAGACTATAGATAAAGAGAAAGGTATGAATTCCAGACATGGAAGAAAGACAGTACCAAGGCATCAGGAGAGGTCATTGAGCATCATGCATGAGGATATCAGGGAGGCCAGCAAAATGTCATTGCTTCCATGGAGATGACTGGAAGGGTGGGGAGGGACCAGATTGGATTAGATCAAAATGCCAAATAGAAGGGTAAAATAGGGTTATTTTAATTAATACTGGAAAAATAGGTGGAAGCCACGTAAAGGGAAGCTTTCAGTGCCAGCCAGTGGACTTATTATCTTTTCAGTAAATTGAGATAATGGTTGAGAACTAGGAAAGAGAAATGACTTTCCCAAAGTCAAATAAGTAATAAAAAGATGAGCCAACATATAAACCTAGTTCTTTTTTCTTTTCTTTTCTTTTCTTTTTTTTTGCAAATCTTTCCATCCAACCAGATTGTTTCTATATAAAAAGATAGAAACTAAAGTCAAAGATTCCTTAGTTTGACCAGGGACTAGGGCAAAAAGATTCCTACTTCTCAATTGACCATTTACCTTATTGGTCTTAAGAAACACCATGTTATTTCCATTTTTCATCTAAAATTTTCCAAAATACTCAATTTAAAGGATTTTGTGTTGTCAACTATCTCTTGAGAGGTTGACTTCTGAGTTTTCTTTTTTCCCCCTCATTCCAAAGCTAAATAAGTATATCTGCTGTAAGATGCCAGGGAAGATTTGTAGGCACCCATTCCCACAGCATGGGATTTGTGCTTATGAGTCATTAAAATCAAGATACATTGGTAAAAGCCACAAACTCTAATTGGTCACAGGGAGCAGGAATATGGGTGATGGACCTGAAAGTCACACAGACACTGGGAAAAGCAAGACAACCGTAATTTTCCAATGTCCCTGATTACAGCCATCTGTGCCTCTGTAGAGAAGCTCCCCTAATGCATTCTAATGGAAAATAGCCTCTTCTCTTGTTTACTTTGGAACACAGCTGTTGTTTTAATTGAGCCTAACAGATAATATGAGTATTGTTGCTTGGTTTTAACCAGCAGTCTCTGGTATTTGGAAGAGGTGAGATTGAATGGGGGACGAGGGGGGAGGGGAACACTGATTTTATTTAGGAGAATGCCATGGCAGATCAAAATACATGTTGACTCTTGGTAACAAATAAAAGTTGTATTTTACTAGTAAGCAGTATCTTTAAAATATCAGACACTCATTCCTCAGTGATTCACCTATCAATCTTTTCTTAAATAAAAACAATAATTCTTTTGTGCATTGATGAAGAAAGAATATACTCTGTTTTAGAGTTTACCGAGTACTATACTATTTGACAATTTGAAATTATATGAAAGAAGTTTTTTAAATGTTCATAGCCTTGGACAGAGATCTTGGCATTTGGTTTATATACCCCATCTCAAGTTTTCTTATTTGCAAAATGGAGCAAACAATAGCACCTACCTTTCAGGGTTTTTGTGAGGATCAAATGAGATAATTATGAAACACTTCCCACATTTCCTGGAACATTAAAAGTACTATATAAATAAATGTTAGCTATTAATATAATTACTAATTATACTTTTTGGCATTAGCAAAGAATAAGAAACAAAACATATGCCATTTTTTGGACTAAACATTAAAAGACCATTAATAATTACCAGCTCATTAATCACTAAACAAGTTGTGATATAAGAATGCAATGGAATGTTTCTCTATTTTAGACAAT
The DNA here is from genome assembly GCF_027887165.1 of Monodelphis domestica. NCBI lineage: Eukaryota > Metazoa > Chordata > Mammalia > Didelphimorphia > Didelphidae > Monodelphis > Monodelphis domestica. Next base: position 656,974,770 of record NC_077227.1, on the reverse strand, counting down.
ATTGACTGTGATGAATATAGAAAAATATGGAGAGATTTATATGAATTGATTAAAAGGGAAGTAATTATAACCAGAAAAAATGCACTCATACATGGCAACAATACATGTTGAAAGAATAATAATTAAATGAATGACATGATGCTTCAAAATCATAATAGCCACATGTAGCCCAAAGAGGAGATAAGAGAAGTCATCGCTTCTCCTTTTTTGCTTTGAGAAAGTTAGGACTATGGAACACTGAATGTAATGTGATGTTTTGTTTGTTTGCCTTTTTGACAAGTTAGGTCATTGCACTGAAAATGTCCTTATTTTACTTTGTTCTAAAACATGGTTCTTTGAGAAGAGGAGGAAGATGGGATACATCAGGAATTTATGTCATGCAAGGATTCAAATATATCAATAACCATTTCTTTTTCTACACAGACATGTACCTTTTGGCTTTTCTCATCTTAGAAGCCATATGATGAGTTGTCCTTTCATCTGCTATGATGCATATCATGGTTTAGGTTCAGTGTGTTTTTAGTTTCTTACTTTTTACCAGATGGCCAAATGTAATCATGACGTAGAAAAGATTAAAAACTTCTACTCCAGACAGAATGTTTTGTGTTAAGTTTAACAAGAAAGATAATTTAGCAGCACCAAGGAATAAATTAAGTGGAATGATGATTTTATCAACATAAGAAATTCCACTTTCCTCTTCTTTTGGCTGCTTTTACTATTTTGCCTTTAAGTTTGTAGATTTGAGATTGAAAACAATTTTGGAATCATGTAGACCTATTTTGTTATAATTCAGATGAAGAAAATGATTCCAGAGAAGTCTAATGGTCTACCCAAGAATTATTAATTTTTATTATTATTTTAAAAGGTAGCCTGAGAGAAATTATTATAATTGTTATTAATAATTAATAATACATCAATAATAAATTATTAAAGGCAAAGCTTTGACTTGAACTCAGGCTTTTTTTATTATATTTATCAAAAACCCATTATATAAAGAGAACCAAGCTGAGAAAGAGAGGCATTCTACTAGGTAAGACAACATGAATACATAGAGATATATGCAGAATAAATACAAGGTAATTTTTGGGATCATGCACTAGGAGTTAGGGGGTGGACAATATAAGATGTTTCATTTGAACTGAGGAATTTTGAAGGATGTTAGAAAGTCTCAATAGTTTTTTAAATAGAATTCATCCATAAGGGTTTAGGAACTCACTCACAGTCACACAGGTAGTAAGTTAAAGAGACTTGATTCTTTGATTTGGGTTGCATTAATATAGAGATCCTGAAGCTATCTAGCCTATATTATAGTTTCCAATCCATAGTGATGATTATAGGAAGAGAAAACCCTAAAATATAACTAGGACAAGTGAAATCAAATTCATTCAAAGGAAATGGAAGAAAAGAAAAAGTGGTTTGATGTTGTGCAAACTCCTCTCCACCATCTTCCTTGAAACAACAAAAAGAAGGTAGTTTAAGAAATATAAGTTTAAGAGTATAAGAGGAAGAAGAGAATACTGAACACTGAATTGTAATGTATTTTTCCCCAAGTACATTTCCCATGGTTCTATTATAATATTTTTGATCTGAAAAATAAGAGATAGATTCTTTGACTTATAAAATAGAAAAAGAAAAAAGAAATAGCTAGATGAGGTTTAACCTAGAATTAGTTTAATGATCAAATCAAGTGATTTAAGTTAATGCAGAGGAGAGAACAGATAGTACACTATTAAATTCAAGTTAGCTTATTATCCTTATATTATTAAGTTATTTACCTAACACTCTTAAAATAGGAATCAATATCACTTTGTTTGTCATTAATTTATAGAAGAAATCCATTTGTACTGATTTATTCAAAATTTGGAGTCTAGGTTCCTATAAGACTTTTATAAATTTCCTTTGCAATATTTGCACAATTTATTTGCACAAATTAATCTGAAGAAAGGAAGGAGGAAAAAAGAGAAGAATAAGGAAAGACAGAGATGGACAGGGAAGTGTGAGTGTAAAAATGTGGGTTCAAGACTTTGAATTGCCAAAACTGTAAAGATAATTTTTAGTGTCTTGATTTAAATCAAAAATAAGTGGTCACGACTTCCGGTTAAGATGGCGGCTTAGAGAAAGCTCAAGTTCAGATCTCCGGAAAAACCTTCCCGACCGATCTCAAACTATAAGCTCCTAAGGCGCCGAAATTCAAAACGATCAACAGCACAGACCCTGGGAACCCTCCTCCTGGACCTGGACCCGGTTCAAAAGGTACGGCTCCCCTCAAAAGCCAGAACCCGAGATCACTTGGACCTCAGGGGTAGGAGCGCAGAGTCCAAGGCTCCCGGAAGCCGCAGCCCTGCCGGCTGGGCTCAGAGAGCAGAACCCTCAGGGCCTTCTACAGTCCCGGTGAAAGTTACTGCCTGGGGCTTCCGCTGCAGAGAGCTGGTCGAAACAACAGCAACCCTCAGGGCGGGCAAGACAGCCTCACGGGCTGGATCCTGCTATCCAAGTCTCAGTGAAAGTCCTTGCTCTCAGAGCTTGGGTTAGCTGCAGCCCATCCCCCCGCAGGCCGACGAAACAGCCTCACGGCCAGCAATTCTGAAGGCAACTTCCTGAAAGCAACATGGTCCGACCCTTCCATTCCAGTTCCAGTGAGGCATATTCAGTTTAACCCAGGGAAAGTCATAGAACCATCTGCCCAGGACTAAAGCCTCTGAACACCAGACAGAGACAAGAAAAGCCAATCCTCCACATTCAGAGATGGAAAACTCCACAGAAGCACAGAAGCCCCAAAATACCAAGAAAAATAAGAAGAAAGGGGCGACTTTGGACACATTCTATGGAGCCAAAATACAAAATACAGAGCAGATAGAAGATAATATAAAAGAAAATGCTCCAAAACCTTCCAAAGGAAATGGAAACTCTCCACAAACCTATGAAGAATTTGAATCAGAAATGACCAAAAAGATGGAAGCCTTCTGGGAGGAAAAGTTGGAAATAATGCAAAAGAAATTCACGCATCTACAAAACCAGTTTGACCAAACTGTAAAAGAAAACCAGGCTTTAAAGGCCAGAATCAGGCAGCTGGAAGACAACGATCGTGTAAAAGAGCAAGAATCAATAAAGCAAAGCCAAAATACCAAGAAATTAGAAGAGAACATAAAATATCTCACCGACAAGGTGATAGATCTGGAAAATAGGGGGAGAAGGGATAATTTAAGAATAATTGGACTCCCAGAAAAGCCAGAAATAAACACCAAACTGGACATGGTGATACAAGATATAATCAAAGAAAATTGCCCAGAGATTCTAGAACAAGGGGGCAATACAGCCACTGACAGAGCTCACAGAACACCTTCTACACTAAACCCCCAAAAGACAACTCCCAGGAATGTAATTGCCAAATTCCAAAGCTATCAAACAAAAGAAAAAATCCTACAGGAAGCCAGAAAAAGACAATTTAGATATAAAGGAATGCCAATCAGGGTCACACAAGACCTTGCAAGTTCTACTCTGAATGATCGTAAGGCATGGAACATGATCTTCAGAAAGGCAAGAGAGCTGGGTCTCCAACCAAGAATCAGCTACCCAGCAAAACTGACTATATACTTCCAAGGGAAAGTATGGGCATTCAACAAAATAGAAGACTTCCAACTTTTTGCAAAGAAAAGACCAGAGCTCTGTGGAAAGTTTGATACCGAAAATCAAAGAGCAAGGAATACCTGAAAAGGTAAATATTAAGGAAAGGGGAAAATGTTATCTTCTTCTTTTACTCAAACTCTCTTCTATAAGGACTACATTTATATCAACCTATGTATACTAATATGTGGGGAAAATGTAATGTATAAATAGGGGGTAAAGAAAGACCAAATAGAATAATCATTCTCACACAAAGATTCATATGGGAAGGGGAGGGGAAGAAAACTCCTATAAGAAGGAGAGGAAGAGAGGGGGGGGGGGATTTACTTAAACCTCAATCTCAGGGAAATCAACTCTGAGAGGGAAAAACATCCAGATCCATTGGGATCTTGAATTCTATCTTACCCAACAAGGGTAAGGAGAAGGGAAAACCAAGGGGGGGAGGGGGAGAGGGAGAACAAAAAGGGAGGGAAAGAGAGGGGGGAAGGGGAGGGAACAAAAAGGGAGGGACTAAAAAGGGAAACATCAAGGGAGGGGACAAGGGGGACTGTTTCAAAGCAAATCACTGGACTAAAAGGTAGAGCCGAAGAAGAATAGGTTAGAATTAGGGAAGGCAATCAAAATGCCAGGGAGTCCACAAATGACAATCATAACTTTGAACGTGAATGGGATGAACTCACCCATAAAACGTAGACGAATAGCAGAATGGATTAGAATCCAAAACCCTACCATATGTTGTCTTCAAGAAACACACATGAGGCGGCTTGACACCCACAAGGTCAGAATTAAAGGATGGAGTAAGACCTTCTGGGCTTCAACTGATAGAAAGAAGGCAGGAGTGGTAATCATGATATCCGATAAAGCCAATGCAAAAATAGACCTGATCAAAAGGGATAGGGAAGGTAATTATATTTTGTTAAAAGGGACTATAGACAATGAGGAAATATCATTAATCAATATGTATGCACCAAATAATATAGCACCCAAATTTCTAATGGAGAAACTAGGAGAATTGAAGGAAGAAATAGACAATAAAACCATACTAGTGGGAGACTTAAACCAACCATTATCAAATTTAGATAAATCAAATCAAAAAATAAATAAGAAAGAGGTAAAAGAAGTGAATGAAATCTTAGAAAAATTAGAATTAATAGACATATGGAGAAAAATAAATAGGGATAAAGAGGAATACACCTTCTTCTCAGCACCACATGGCACATTCACAAAAATTGACCATACATTAGGTCACAGAAACATAGCACACAAATGCAGAAAAGCAGAAATAATGAATGCAGCCTTCTCAGATCACAAGGCAATAAAAATAATGATTAGTAATGGTACATGGAAAACCAAATCTAAAACCAATTGGAAATTAAACAATATGATACTCCAAAACCGTTTAGTTAAAGAAGAAATCATAGAAACAATTAATAATTTCATCGAGGAAAATGACAATGGCGAAACATCCTTTCAAACCTTTTGGGATGCAGCCAAAGCAGTAATCAGAGGTAAATTCATATCCCTGAATGCTTATATTAACAAACAAGGGAGAGCAGAGATCAATCAATTGGAAATGCAAATGAAAAAACTGGAAAGCGATCAAATTAAAAACCCCCAGCAGAAAACCAAATTAGAAATCCTAAAAATTAAGGGAGAAATTAATAAAATCGAAAGTGATAGAACTATTGATTTAATAAATGAGACAAGAAGCTGGTACTTTGAAAAAACAAACAAAATAGACAAGGTACTGGTCAATCTAATTAAAAAAAGGAAGGAAGAAAAGCAAATTCACAGCATTAAAGATGAAAAGGGGGACAGCACCTCTGATGAAGAGGAAATTAAGGCAATCATTAGAAATTACTTTGCCCAATTATATGGCAATAAATACACCAATTTAGGAGAAATGGATGAATATATACAAAAATACAAACTGCCTAGACTAACAGAAGAGGAAATAGAATTCCTAAATAATCCCATATCAGAAATTGAAATCCAACAAGCCATCAAAGAACTTCCTAAGAAAAAATCCCCAGGGCCTGATGGATTCACCTGTGAATTCTATCAAACATTCAGAGAACAGTTAATCCCAATACTACACAAACTATTTGACATAATAAGCAAAGAGGGAGTTCTACCAAACTCCTTTTACGACACAAACATGGTACTGATTCCAAAACCAGGCAGGTCAAAAACAGAGAAAGAAAACTGTAGGCCAATCTCCCTAATGAATATAGATGCAAAAATCTTAAATAGGATACTAGCAAAAAGACTCCAGCAAGTGATCAGAAGGATCATTCACCATGATCAAGTAGGATTCATACCAGGGATGCAGGGCTGGTTCAACATTAGGAAAACCATCCACATAATTGACCACATCAACAAGCAAACTAGCAAGAACCACATGATTATCTCAATAGATGCAGAAAAAGCCTTTGATAAAATACAACACCCATTCCTATTAAAAACACTAGAAAGCATAGGAATAGAAGGGTCATTCCTAAAAATAATAAACAGTATATATCTAAAACCAACAGCTAATATCATCTGCAATGGGGATAAACTAGATGCATTCCCAATAAGATCAGGAGTGAAACAAGGATGCCCATTATCACCTCTACTATTTGACATTGTACTAGAAACACTAGCAGTAGCAATTAGAGAAGATAAAGGAATTGAAGGCATCAAAATAGGCAAGGAGGAGACCAAGTTATCACTCTTTGCGGATGACATGATGGTCTACTTAAAGAATCCTAGAGAATCAACCAAAAAGCTAATTGAAATAATCAACAACTTTAGCAAAGTTGCAGGATACAAAATAAACCCACATAAATCATCAGCTTTTCTATATATCTCCAACACAGCTCAGCAGCAAGAACTAGAAAGAGAAATCCCATTCAAAATCACCTTAGACAAAATAAAATACCTAGGAATCTATCTCCCAAGACAAACACAGGAACTATATGAACACAACTACAAAACACTCGCCACACAACTAAAACTAGACTTGAACAAATGGAAAAACATTAACTGCTCATGGATAGGACGAGCCAATATAATAAAAATGACCATCCTACCCAAACTTATTTATCTATTTAGTGCCATACCCATTGAACTACCAAAATACTTCTTCACTGATTTAGAAAAAACTATAACAAAGTTCATTTGGAAGAACAAAAGATCAAGGATATCCAGGGAAATAATGAAAAAAAACACACATGATGGGGGCCTTGCAGTCCCTGACCTAAAACTATATTACAAAGCAGCAGTCATCAAAACAATTTGGTACTGGCTAAGAAACAGAAAGGAAGATCAGTGGAATAGACTGGGGGAAAGCGACCTCAGCAAGACAGTATACGATAAACCCAAAGATCCCAGCTTTTGGGACAAAAATCCACTATTCGATAAAAACTGCTGGGAAAATTGGAAGACAGTGTGGGAGAAACTAGGAATAGATCAACACCTCACACCCTACACCAAGATAAATTCAAAATGGGTGAGTGACTTAAACATAAAGAAGGAAACCATAAGTAAATTGGGTAAACATAGAATAGTATACATGCCAGACCTTTGGGAGGGGAAAGGCTTTAAAACCAAGCAAGATATAGAAAGAATCACAAAATGTAAAATAAATAATTTTGACTACATCAAACTAAAAAGCTTTTGTACAAACAAAACCAATATAACTAAAATCAGAAGGGAAACAACAAATTGGGAAAAAATCTTCATAGAAACCTCTGACAAAGGTTTAATTACTCATATTTATAATGAGCTAAATCAATTGTACAAAAAATCAAGCCATTCTCCAATTGATAAATGGGCAAGGGAAATGGATAGGCAGTTCTCAGATAAAGAAATCAAAACTATTAACAAGCACATGAAGAAGTGTTCTACATCTCTTATAATCAGAGAGATGCAAATCAAAACAACTCTGAGGTATCACCTCACACCTAGCAGATTGGCTAACATAACAGCAAAGGAAAGTAATGAATGCTGGAGGGGATGTGGCAAAGTAGGGACATTAATTCATTACTGGTGGAGGTGTGAACTGATCCAACCATTCTGGAGGGCAATTTGGAACTATGCCCAAAGAGCAACAAAAGAATATCTACCCTTTGACCCAAGCCATAGCACTGCTGGGTCTGTACCCCAAAGAGATAATGGACACAAAGACTTGTACAAAAATATTCATAGCTGCGCTCTTTGTGGTGGCCCAAAACTGGAAAACGAGGGGATGCCCATCAATTGGGGAATGGCTGAACAAACTGTGGTATATGTTGGTGATGGAATACTATTGTGCTCAAAGGAATAATAAAGTGGAGAAGTTCCATGGAGACTGGAACAACCTCCAGGAAGTGATGCAGAGCGAGAGGAGCAGAACCAGGAGAACATTGTACACAGAGACTAATACACTGTGGTATAATCGAACGTAATGGACTTCTCCATTAGTGGCGGTGTAATGTCCCTGAACAACTTGCAGGGATCCAGGAGAAAAAAACACCATTCGTAAGGAAAGGATAAACTATGGGAGTGGAAACGCCGAGAAAAAGCAACTGCCTGAATACAGAGGTTGAGGGGACATGACAGAGGATGGACTCTAAATGAACACTCTAATGCAAATACTATCAACAAAGCAATGGGTTCAAATCAAGAAAACATCTAATGCCCAGTGGACTTACGCGTTGGCTATGGGGGGTGGGGGGGGAGGAAAAGAAAATTATCTATGTCTTTAACGAATAATGCTTGGAAATGATCAAATAAAATATATTTAAAAAAAAAATAAGTGGTCACCATGGGAAAAAATTCCCAAATATGAAATACCCAAGTCAGCTGGGTTTTATGGAGATTTTAATTTATATAAATCAAGGAACTAAGGAAAGGGAAAGAGACAGAGTAAGAGGGAAAAATAGGAAGGCTAGGGCCTAGGCCAATGGCCTAGGCCTTTTCTCTTTAAGAGAGAAACTAAGTCAGTCTTTAATCCACTCACCACAAGATTTATCCCAAGCAAACTCCAATTCTTCACTGAAATTCTCAACTACTGAACTGAGTTCATAGACAAGCTCTGACTCCTAAGCTCCAATTCAGCTTCCAAAGCTGAATTAATTGAACTATCTCCTTTTAAAGAAAAATTTCTCTTGTGTCATCTCCCCTAAATTTTCACATCTACCAATCACAGTAGATGCTTTTCCTAGGACAGCCCATTCTAGTTTTTAGTTCTCACCTTCTCTGGGTAGATTATATCTTCTGAGTATTTCACACCTCTTTGCTAAGGTTACCCTTTGCAAGTTGCCTGACCCTTTAGTGATTAATTTGACCTTCATAGGTACTTAGCACCCTTTTGTATTAGATCTAAAAATAGACCTAGCTTAAGCGCTTTTGCCTCACTATAAGTATGGGTTAAGTACTTTTTTCATTGTCCAGTAAGAAGTTTACAACTTTATCTTCCCCTAAAGTATGCCCAAGTATGGGTGGGGTAATGTTAGAGTTCTCAATACATTCCTGACCAAGTACGTTCATTGTTTAAATGGGGAATAGTCTTAAACATAACCTTAAGATAATGTTCCAAGGTAGAGTCTGAGAAAATTTAAGAGTCACAGAAGTGACAGACAAATAAAGCATGACATTTTATTGCAGGAGACAATATGAATAAATATAATATATACAGAATAAGTAGAAGATAATTTTGAGGTTTAGGCACAAGTAGCTAAGATATCAAAAGTACAAGTTTTGTTTGAACTAAATTTTGAAGGAACTGACAGCCTCTTAACTACTGATTAGAGAAGTGCAAGTCAAAACAATTCTGAAATATTAGCTCACACTAATCAGATTGGCTAAAATGATAAAAGAGCAAAATGACAAATGTTAGAGGGGATGTAAAAATGGGAACACTGTTGACAGAACTATAAACCTATTCAGCCATTTTGGAGATCAATTTGGAATTATACTCAGAAAGTTCTAAACTGTGTTCTGAGTCTGTTTACCAAGGAGATCAGGGGGAAAAATGTAAAGAACCTATATGCTCCAAAACATTTGGAGCAGCTCTCTTGGTGTTGGCAAAGGACTAGAAATCAAGGGCATATCTATCAATTAGGGAATGGCTGAACAAGTTGTCATATATGATTGTGATGGAATCCTGTAAGAAACAATAAGCTGATTGATTTAAAAAAAACTTGGAAAGACCTACATGAAATAATGAAAAGTGAAATGAGTAGAACCAAGAGAACATTAGAATAACTTGTCAATGCTCGCTTCCTGCTAATGAACTGATAAATAGAAACACAAGACACAATTAATATATACATATCTTTTTGTTGGGTGATACTTTCTTTGGTGTGGGGAGGGCACAGAGGACTGGAGATACATAGGAATAAACTATATTTTTAAAAAAGAGGACAAAAAAAGACAATTTAGAAAGACTGGGGAATACAATTAGGAGAAAAATATTGGAAAGATAGTTTTCAGGAAGGTTATAAAAAGCTTTAAATGCCAGATAGTGGAATATGTATTTGATTTGAAATGTTATCCCCAAAATGTAAGCTGTTTGACAAAAGGAGCACTCTTACTCTGTCTCTATTTCCAGAGTTTAGCACAAAAATTGGCACATAGTACAAACTTAGTAAGTGCTTGTTTATTGCTAATTGATAGGAAGTCACTGGAATTTCCTGAGTCTGGAATTGGAATTGTCATATCTTTGATTTAAGAAAATTACTTAGACAGCTGGATGGATTGAATATGAAAGTAAATTGAGTCATAGAGACGGAATAAGAAAAGTATCGCAATACAGGAAAGAGCCAATGAGGTCCTTAACAAGGGTGCTGGTCTCATGAGTTCTACACATTTTAGAAGAACCTGCAAAACTTGATTATGAACTTGTCATTTCTCTTGAACTTAATTACCATCTCTATGCTTTTGATTCTCAAATCTACTTATCCTATTCCAATATCTTTGCTAATCTCTAAACTCACATCCACAACTGACTTTCAGACATGAAAGGATATCCAGTAACTGGATCTTCAATGGACAAATTAAACTCAATATGTCCAAAATGGATCTTGTATTTTTCTACCCTAAGCCCTTGCCCATCCCCCCCACCTTCTCTATTACTGTAGAAGGTAACATAGTCTTCTCATTCTCTCAGGCTCACCATCTAGAAGTCATTTGGATATTTCACTATGTCTCCTGCCTTGCCAGACTCAACTCCAATCTGTTGCCAAGGCCTTTTGATTTCACCTTTGCAAAATGTCTCCTATATACCCCTTTCTCTCCTTTATCATTGCCATTACTCTAGTACAGACCCTTATCACCTCATGCCTAGATTATGGTAATAGCCTGATGGTGAGTCTGCCTGTCTCACCTTACTTCAATTCATCCCTCCTTCAGGCCCGACATTCAATATCTTATTCATCTAGTTGCATGGGAGAGGAAAGAAGGAATTCAAGGTATTGAGGGGTGGGGTGCAATGTGTATAAGTGGAAATTTTGTATCTTTTGGACTTCATTTCCCAGAATTCTTCCCCATTCCCAAAATTCCCTTTTCCCTTTCTGTTTACATGCATCTTTTACATTTCTATGTAAGCTTTCATGGCTCCTCCCTCTCCCTCTCTTTTTTTCACTTGTGAGACTGGTAAGCTCTCTCTGTTCCCCTAGCCTTTTATTTTCCTTTGCTTCAAGTTTTATTATTAATAAATCTTATGAATATAATATTTGGAGTATTGGATATTAATTTTTAAAATTTATAGATGGTCAGTAAAATGTACAGAGACAAGAGATGGAGTGACATATATGAAGATCTAAAAGATGGCAATTAGGCTGGCCTGTAGAGCAGAAGAAATGGAGTCATATTTATATAGGCTGAAAGTATAAATTAGGGTTAGGTTATTAAAGATTTAAGTAAATAAACAGAGGAGTTTATATTTTATCCTAGAGTCAATATGGAAACCCTGGCATTGATTAAGTACAGAAATGACAACAGTCAGGTCTTTGCTTAAGGAAAATCCTTTTGTCATTTTTTAAATTGTGTGAAGGATGGACCAGAGATGGAAGAGAGATAAGATAAAGGGATCTCAATCATCAAATCATTGCCACAATCTAGGTGAGAGATGATGCAGCCCTGAACTAAGGAGAATAGAGACAAAGGGGCATCTGCAAGAGATGTTGAGAAGAGAGAAAGGAAAATAAACTGGAAACTTGCTGGATATGTGGAGTGAGAGAGAAAGGGAGCAAGAAGCTGAAGACATCTCCAAGGTTATGAACTAGAGAGCCTGAAAAGATGATGGTACCTTCTACAGAAATATCAAGGTTCATTAGGGGGGTCATTTAAGGGAAAATGCAATGAGCTCTGTTTTTGAGAAGTTGAGTTTGTGATGAGGGGAATCTAGTTTGAAATGTTCAGGAGGAAAGAGTGCTAGAGGGCTAAAGTTCGAGAAAGGGAGTAAGATCTGTGAATTTTCTATGTGGAAAAGTTATTAAACATATAAAAATTGATAAAGTCAACAAGAGAGAAGAGAGAGGAGGACCCAGAACAGTGTCTTGTAAAGCATCCATTTTTAGGGAGCATGATATAGAAAAGAAGCCACTTGTTACTTTCATCACCATCGGCAAGTCACTCTGAGGTTCTGTTTCCTAAAAGGAAGTTCTCTTCTAAAGTCCTTTATATACTTTTATGATCCTATAATGCTATGAAGCACTGAAACTCCCCCAGGCTCTGATGGCTACAAATATTCACAGTCAAATAAGATTGCATTATATGTTCTTAAACCAGAAATGGAAAGTCAACTAGAGTCATAGAGTTGCCTTTTGGTTTGTGGCAGAAGAAAAAATAATTAAACTAAAAAAATAAAATTTCAGATAGTGCTGAGGGGAACTCTCTTGAACACTGTGTATATAGGCAAGGCACAGTACCCAGAGTGTGGCAATGTGTCATAGTTTTACTATTCCACTAATGACTTCCAACTTTGCTTTCTAATTCTGATTTTAATCATAGGTGGGAGTGGATAGTGCAGTTCACTGGGCTGGACTCACAAACTCTCACGTAGATTATTAGTTCCATGTCCTGGAATTACTATGCTCATGCAGGTCAGTCATAAATATGAGTTATGCTAGCAGAACAAAGGATAAGTCCTAAACTATGACATTCAAAACGAATATGAACTAAACAAAGAGTAAATGTGTGGAATTACCTACATCCAGATATAGGAATGAACAATTTTATTACTACTTGCTAGGGAAAACATAAATATAAAGCCCAAATGATAAATTAAAATGTATTCTTTAGGAAATTACCCCATGTATACTTGTTTTTGCATCTTCCCCAGTCCTTGTTACTTGTCTATGGCAAGTCCTCCCCATCCTTCAAGGCCTAGACCAAGGACACCCTATTTTGGGAAACTTTTCTTCACTAGTTGAGGTTTCTCTGAGATGTCCTTTATTCTGTAGCATTCCTATATTTCTTATGATATAGTCTTTATAATTTAGCACTTAAATATATAAATATATATCAACCATTTTTCTCACTTTTTTGTATATGCATCTTGCATCGATAACTGGATTTTGCCCTTTTCAAGGGAAAATTTATGGATGCAAGATGTATATACAAAAAAAGAACAACAATTATCATTATTATTGTTACTGTTGTTATCATTAAGTTATGGTTCTTCTGGTATGTCAATTAATTTCTACATTCCCATCCCACTCACTGAAAATCTTTAAGACTTAGAATTGCAAGACAGAGGTACTAATGAGCCTTAGCTGGATCTCCCTAAACTATTGCACTCCCTAATTCTTTATAAGCAAACTAACTATTCACAGAATAGCCATGCTTTTGGAGATAGGTTCCTACCTTAACAAGAATTATAAGCTTTATTTGATGGGGCAAAATTCCATGATGAAGGTCCTTTTAAAATTTTATTTATTCTCTTGTAGTACTTGGCTTAGCCTAGTGTCTTTAACTGATTTTATAAGCCTCTGATGCCCTAAACCTTGAGTGAGTTACCAATTGCCTTAGACTCTTTTCCTTCACCTACTTAACTTCTCTGAATTTTATCTTCCTCAACTAAAACAGGTAATCATGTTTTTTTTTCTAGGTTGATTTGCATCTGTCTCACTGGGTAGTTAGAATTTTGTGTTGGATTCTAAATCATCAACATTTCTATTTGTCACCAGTGCAGTCCAATAGCAAGAGATAGAAAAATATATTCCATTTAGAATAAATGTAGACAATAAAAATTACCTGGAAGTATGCCTATAATAAAACCCAGCAATTATTTGAACACAGTTATAAATGACTTCATACAAATAAAGGCAAAATGAAAAAAAATTAGGAAAATCATTAATTGCTTATGGATAGGCAGAGCCAATAAATAAAAAGACAGCCTTACCTCAAAGAATTTACCTAGTCAGTGACATGCCCAAAAGGCCCAAAATTTTTCACAGAGCTAGAAAAAATAATAACAAAGTTATTTTGCAATAACAAAAGGTGAGGACTATAAAAGAAATTGATAAAAAATATGAAGGAAGTTGGTTTAGGTGTGTTAGATTTCAAACTATATTATAAAGCAGTAACCAATAAAATAAAATAATTTGGTGTTGGCTAAAAATAAAATAGTGGATTAATGGAATATGTTAGGTAATCAACACACAGTAGTTAATGATCATCATAACCTACTTTTATACAAAATCAAAGATCTAAGCTTTTGGGGGAAGAGCGTACTATTTGACAGAAAATGCTGGGAAAACTCAAAAATAGTATGACAGAAACTAGATTTATTTCAACATCTCACAAAATACACCAAGATAAACCAAATAAGACACAGAAAATATGACAAAAATGAAAAGTATCATTTTGATTACATCAAATTTAAAAAAAAATTACATACGAACAAAACTAATGTGCCTGAGATTAGAAGGGAAACAACAAATTGGAGGGGGTGATTATAGCAAGTGTTTCTGACAAAGTCCTCATTTCTCAAATTCATAGAGAACTGAATCAAATTCAAAAGAATACAAAGCATTCCCCAATTGATAAAAGATTAAAGGATATGAACAGGAATTTTCAGATTCAGAAATTACCTATAGACATATAAAATGATCCAAATCACTAATGATTAGAGAAATACAAACTAAAACAACTCTGAGAAATCTACCTAACATCTATCAGATTAACTAATATGACCAAAAAGAAAAAAAATGTTTCAGGGATATGGGATGGTGAATTGATACAATAATTTTGGAGAGAAATATGGAAACATGCCCAAAAGGCCAAAAAACTGTGCATGCCCTTACTCTCAGTAATATCACAAATGGGTAAGTACTGTACAAAACAAAATTTAAGAAAGAGATCAGATAGAGGGGAAAAGGGCCTACTTGTAAAACTATATATTTTATTTTTTAATTTTTATTTAATTGACTGATTTAGAGCATTTTTCTGGATTACAAAAATCATTTTCTTTCCCTGCCCTCCCCCAATTTCCTCTCATATCCAACACACAATTCGACTGGGTGTTAAATGGGTCTTTGGTCAAGACCTATTTCTATATTACTGATATTTGCACTAGGGTGATCATTTAGGGTTTATAACCCAAATCATATCCCCATTGACACATGTGATCAAGCAATTGTTTTTCTTCTGTGTTTCTACTCCCACAGATTTTCTCTGAATGTGGATAGTGTTCTTTCTCAAAAGTCCTTCAGAAATGTCCTGGATCATTGCATTGTGGTGGCAAAGAATTGGCAACTGAGGGGGTGTTCATTAATTGAGGAATGGCATAACAAGGTAGGTATATGATTGAAATGAAATACTGTTTCACTATAAGAAATGACAAACAGGATAAGTTCAGAAAAACCTGGAAAGGATTATATGAACTGATGCAAAGTTAAGTGAGTAGAATCAGGAGAACTCTGTATAAAATAATAGAAATGTTGTATGGTGATCAACTCTGAAATACTAAAATATTATCCTTAAAGTAAAATTCCAAGATAACTTTAAGGGACTTAGAATGAAAAATTCTATCCATAAACAAAGAAGGAACTGTGGGAGTCTGATTGCATATCATAACATTCCAGTTTTCACATCATTTCCTTTGGGAGTATTTTTTAAATCCTGCCCTATGTTTCCTTTCATAGAATGAGGAATATGGAAATATGCATTTCATGAAAGCACTGGTATAACTTTTCTCAGACTTATGACTGCCTCAGAGAGGGAACAGAGGGAGGGAAAGAGGGACAAATATATTATGAATTACAAAATGTCAGAAAATAATTTTGAAAAATTAGTTTCTACATGTAATTGAAAAAAACAAAAAAAGTTAAAAAAGGAATTATGTGGTTGTATCTGATCTGTGATTTCATCAACATCAGGAATTCCTAGTGAGGAACCTCTTTAATGAAGATTAATATTTTGTGTCATATTGGTTTTGAGAATTTCTTGAACCACTAACAGAGTAAATGATTATTTGAATTTGTAAATCAGTAAGTTTCAGAGGAAAGAAATGAATCCATATCTTCTTGACTTAGAGCCCAGCTGGCTCTTTATTAGATCACAGTGACCCCTGAGAATATTGAGGTTTTGTGCTTATTAAATGAGAGACTATATGTGAAACACTTTATAAACCATAAAGCATTATACAAGGTGTTACAAAGGCTTAATGTGGTTTTTACTGCACTAAATCTTTTGGGACATAGTGTGTACTGATGTCAGCAAATATTGTTGTCATTCATATAAATATTAATACCTGCCTTTCCTATACTTACAGGTCCCTTAGTTCCCAATCCCCTCTGCCTCACTTCTGCATCTTCCTAGCTCAGTCAAATGCTAGGATACTGTGTTCTTCAGTTTTTCATGTGTTTACCTGGCCCAGTTCCATGGCTCATCTAGAGCTGCTTATATTGACTGCTTATATTATGGCCAGTAATATTCCTAATCCAGCACTTGATTTTGACTCCATCCTCCATTCTATTTTATCAGGTTCCCTGGTACCAGGTACATGCAGTGTTTAAATTCTTGCTCGTGGTGTATATTTAGCCTGACATGGAAGGTATTTAGTAGGTGGTCAATGAACTCTTATAGACTTACTGCCTTCTTCTATCTTGGAACCAACTAAAGAACATATATAGATCCAGGAACTTCTAACACTGAAAAAAATAATTAAGAGATGAAAATGCATAAAAGAAACTTAAGATCTAGAGCGATGCCTATAAAAAGAAGCAGACATATATTTTGTTCCTGAATCCAGCTGTCTTTCCTAGGATAGAGGTGCTTTGAGCTGAATGCATAGGAGAGTAAGAAGTTAGATCAGATGGCTCCCACTCGTGCTCCCCGAAAGGATGAAAATCAGAAGCATGGACTAGGAAGGCAAAGGAAATTGAAGCTTCCACAATGTCAGCAGGCTGGGCAGAAGTGAGCATCCTGAATTTGTGAGTTCTGCCATCTCTCAATGCACAAACACAAAACACAACTACATAATGCGGTGTGGAAATTAAATATGATATGCTATATCAGTTCTAGGCACATTAGCTGAGATTGAAAATGGCTTCACACTTAGGCATTTTCAATGGATGATAAATAGGGTTAATGGATTGTGACTGAAACACTCCTGCCCTCCTAAATCTTCCAGGAAGCTTTTAAAACTGGTAAATACATATTCCTCACAATGATCTGCCAAAGTCTACTCTAATTCAATTTAGTGCCGCTAAGAACTCTGCATTAATGTAGAAACCTGCATGCAGAATCATCTAATCTCAGGCATTTTTCAAAATGAAGGAAATACTTGAAATCTTCTGACTTTTCAATGCCTTTGAAGTCTTAGACATTGTCATTAGTCTGTAGTTAAAGCTAGACTTTTTAAAACTGCAAAAGAGGGTCACAATTCAAGTTCAGTATGTGTGTTTACCTAGGGAGATTATATTTCCAAGGTTGTTATTTGAACTTAATTTGCAAGTATACAGTTACACAGGGGCATCATGGGAATGGGGGAAAAGAAATGAAAAGAAATTGTAGGCTATTTCCTCATCCTTTAAACACTTCAGTTTGGTTGTCTGGGAGTGAGTGAGGGGCTCAGTATTGCAATTCTGAGAACAGTGTGAAAGGCATCCAGAAAAGAATGGTCTATACTCACAAGAAGAAGAAAATTAAGGAGAAATTATGAATCTAGAACACTCAAACTCCATGAGGCTTTGAATTCATTCTTCTTTTTTTGAAAAGTTTAGTCAATTTATATTATTTTTCTTGTTTACAAGAATCATGTTCCTTCCCTCCCCTTCCACCACCCCCTCCTGTAGCTGATATGCAATACCACTGGGTTTTACATGTGCCATTGATCAAAACTTATTTCCATATTATTGATGTTTGCACTAAGGTGATCATTTAGAATCTACATCCCCAATCATATCCCCATCAACTCATGTGATCAAGCAGTTGTTTTTCTTCCATGTTTCAACTCTCACAGTTTTTACTCTGAATAGAGATAGTGTTCTTTCTCATGAATCCCTTCAAAATGTTTTGAATCATTACATTGCTGCTAGTAGAGAAGTCCATTACATTTGATTGTACCACAGTGTATCAGTCTCTGTGTACAATGTTCTCCTGGTTCTGCTCCTCTCATTCTGCATCAATTCCCGGAGGTCATTCCAGTTCACATGGAATTCCTCCAGTTCATTATTCCTTTGAGCACAATAGTATTCCATCACCAACATATACCACAATTTGTTCAGCCATTCCCCAATTGAAGGGCATCCACTCATTTTCCAATTTTTTTGCCACCACAAATAGTGCAGCTATAAATATTCTTGTACAGGTCTTTTTCCTTATTATCTCATTGGGGTACAACATCAACAGCACTGTGGCTGGATAAAAAGGCAGACAATCTTTTTACACCCCTGGGGCATAGTTCCAAATTGTCCTCGAGAATGGTTGGATCAATTCACAAATCTATCAGCAATGCATTAATGTCCCCATTTTGCTACATCCCTTCCAACATTCATTACTTTCCTTTGCTGTCATGTTAGCCAATCTGCTAGTGTAAGGTGGTACCTCAGAGTTGTTTTGTTTTGCATCTCTCTGATTATAAGAGATTTAGAACACTTTTTCATGTGCTAATTAATAGTTTTGATTTCTTTATATTGAAATTGCCTATCCATGTCCCTTGCCCAGTTATCAATTCGGGAATGGCTTGATTTTTTGTACAATTGGTTTAGCTCCATATAAATTTGAGTAAATAAACCTTTGTCATAGATATATCATAATTTGTTAATAAAGACACTCAAGGATATAAATTTCCCTTTAAGTACTGCTCTGGCTGCATCCCATAGATTTTGAAAGGATGTCTCATCATTGTCATTTTTTCAATGAAATTATTAATTGTTTCTTTGATTTGTTCTTTAACTAACTGATTTTTGATTTGCCGCTCCATGTACCCTTACTAATTATTATTTTTATTGCATTATGATCTTAAAATTTTGCCTTTGCTAAAGCCTTTCTGCTTTTTACACTTGTTTGCCATGGTTTTTTGCCCTATTACATGGTTAATCTTTGAGAATGTACCATGTGCTTCTGAAAACGTATATTCCTTTTGTCTCTATTAATTTTCTCCATATATTTATTAACTCCAATTTTTCTAAGATTTTGTTCACATCTCTTACCTCTTTCTTATTTATTTTTTTATTTGATTTACTTAGATTTGATAGTGGAAAGATCAGGTTTCCCACTAGTATAGTTTCACAATCTATTTTCTCCTTCAACTCCACTAGTTTCAACTTTAGAAACTTGGATACTATACCATTTGGTGCATACTTGTTGATTACTGATTTGTCTTTACTGCCTTTTGTGATGATGAAATTACCTTCCCTAACTCATTTAATCAAATCTATTTTTAGTTTGGCTTTGTCAGATATCATGATTGCAACTCCAGCTTTCTTTTTCTCAGTTGATGCCCAATAGATTTTGCTCCAACCTTTAATCCTTACCATGTGAGTATCTACCTGCCTCCTGTGTATTCCTTATAGACAACATATGGTAGGATTTTGGTTTTTAATCCACTCTGCTATTTGCTTTCATTTTATGGGTGAGTTCATCCCATTCATGTTCAGATTTATGATTGCCACTTGTGTATTCCCCAACATATTGATATTCTTTCCTAGTTCTGTCCTTTCTTCTTTTGTTATACACTTTTAAACTACTGGTTTGCTTTTAACCAGTCCCCCTAATCCCCACCCGTATTATAATTCCCTTTCTGCCTCCTCCAATTTTGTTCCCTTCTTATTCTTTTTTTTATGACTGATAAGTTTCCTTACCCCTCTCTTTCCCTCCCTTTTTGTACTCCCCTCAAGTCCCCCCTTCATTTTTTCCTTCCCACTTTCCCTGTAGGGTAAGATAGAATTCAATATCCCAATGGATCTAGATGATCTTCCCTCTCAGAATTGATTTCACTGAGAGTAAGATTTAAGTATTACCTTATAGCACTCTCTTCCTCTCATTATTATAATAGTATTCTTCCCTTCCCCTCTCCCCATGTGCCTCTTTGTGTGATATAGATTATACTATTTATCTAATTCCTTCAAGTTTCTCTTGGTGCCATCTTCTATTTCCCCTTCCATTATTTTCATATCATCTTGTACCACTTATTACTCCAATCTCTGCCTATGAATGATTCTTCTACTTACTATAATAGTGAATATAATTTTTTGAGTGTTACAAATAACATTTCCCATATATTAATATAAACAATTTGATCTTAAAGAATAAAATTTAATTATTTTTTTTTCTTTTCCACCTCTCTTTCTTGTTTACTTTTTCATGTTTCTCTTGACTTTTGTGTTTGGATGTCAAACTTTCCACTTACTGGTCTTTTCTTTACAAATACATGGAAATCTTCTATTTTATTGGATGCCTATACTTTCCCCTGGAAGTATATAGTCAATTTTGATGGGTAGGTGATCTTTGGTTGAAGGCTCTATTCTTTTGCCTTTCTGAATATCATATTCCAAGCCTTGCGGTCCTTCAGTGTGGAAGCTGCAAGTTCTTGTGTAATCCTAATTGGTGCTTCTTGATATCTGAGTTATCTCTTTTTGGCTTCTGGTAACATTTTCTCCTTAGCTTGGAAGATCTTAGATTTGGCAATTACATTCCTGTGGGTTGTCTTTTGAGGATTTAGTGGAGAAGGTGTTTTATGAACTTTTTCAATGTCTATTTTGCCCTGTTATTCAAGAACATCAGGGAAGTTTTCTTGGATAATGTCATGTAGTATGATGTCAAGATTTCTATTTATTTGTGGGTTTTCAGTTAGACCCTTGATTCTCAATTGTCTTTTTGAGAATGGTTTTCATGGTCTATCATATTGTCAGTGAGATATTTTATGTTTTCTTCTATTTTGTCAGTCTTTTGACTTTGCTTTATTAATTCTTGATGTTTTGAGAGATCATTGGCTTCCAATTGCTCAATTTGTGTCTTTAAAGACTGGTTTTCCACTATCACTATATTGTTTTGATTTTCCTTTCTGTTTGGTCTATCCTGCTTTTCATGGATTTCAGCTATTTAATTTTGGTCTCCAACCAGAAGTTCCTGTCCTTTAAACTGTTATTTTCTTTTTTTAACTATCTTCCACATTTCTCACCAAAATTGTTCCATCTTTTTCATGAGCTCAAATTTAAATTCCTCAAGACCTTGTGGCCAATTTCCATTTTTTTGGAAGGTTTGAAAGCACTGGATTGTACATCCTCTTCTGATATTTCCTCTATCGTCTGGATTTTTAACCCATACAAATTATCCAGGGTCAATGCCTTCTTCTTGTTCTTTTTGGTGTTGGGAAGTTGTTTTACTTGGGCATTGTTTGCCATCACTATGCAGGCTTTTTCTTCCCTTTCCAGTCAGAAGTCTGAGTGAGGAATGCTGGCTCCTCACTCCTTTGGTGGAAGCTATTTCACCCTCTTATGGTGTGGAAATGACCAAATTCCCTGTACCTTCAATGCTGTACCATACTGTGGAGTCCCTTCATTCATATTAATTTGTTTCTTTTTGCCTTTTGAGGTGGTCTATATTGGTAGGCAATGAGGAGAGGAAGAGTCCTGCATCTACACCGCTGCCATGTTTACCTGCTGAATCCATTTTTTAAAAGATATATTACTTGAGCACAGTTTGGTGCCTCAGTGGTAGAGAGCCAGACCTAGAGACAGTTCTCAGTTCCTCTCTGGCCTTCTTTATAGTACAATACATGCAGGGATCTCCCACTACCTTGTCACAGAAGAAGGGTTTACATGACTAGCTCATTGAACTTATAGTTATGCTGTGCAGAGTTATTTAAGATAGATTGGCTCTCATGGAAAGGCCTGCCAAAAGGTGATTCAGTGGAGAAGGAAAAGACAAACCCACAAAATATCTTTGCCAAGAAAACCACATGGACAGTATTAAAGAGATAAAAAAATATGATACAGGAAGATGACCCCTCATGCAGAAAGTTATCCAATGTGTTCCTGGAGAAGAGCATAGGACAACTACAAAAAGCTCTAGAAAGAGTGGAGAGACTGAACCCAAAACAAAACGATGCTCAGTTTTGGATGTGCTAATGAACATGAGCTTGTACTGACTTTAGGAGATCTGAGAGGATTGAAGTGTCAAGCATGCTATAATACCTCATGGGGTCATGAAGACCATCACTGGGAAGTTAATGCTTACTACAATAAAGGAGGGATTAACCATTGAACCCTCTAGTGAACTGGCATAGCTGAAGTTGCAAAAAATCCAGGTGGGACCTTGGGCCAGTCTTACAGAATATTGGTCTTCCAGTTTCCAATGGAGATTTTGTTCTGGGAAAGAGAGTAAGGCAATCATTATGGCATATTATGACTTTTATTATTTTATTTTATATATGATCAGTTCCTAACTTCATGTCTCATGCATAGTAGATGCTCAATAACTACAGATATCCCTTCCATATTGTGGGGGTTAGGAGAGTTTTACCTTCACAATATGGAAAAACTGCAAAATTTTTTGATCATTGAGGGATGCGACATGAGAGTCTATTGTAAACATGTTTGGTATCCCTAAACAAGAGCATAGAACTACAGTACTTTTACAAAAAATTCAGATGAGAGAAAAAATAAAGTTGATAGAAAAAATAAAGTTGTGTGTAGCTGTCCATTTATGTTATTAAGCAGTAAATGTATACTGTAGTTAATATCATACATAATAGTATATATATATTTATGCACTTATGAGTTATTAAACTTTTTAATCTATTTCTACATTTAGAGTCTTTGGATGTCATCTGCTGGCTTCTACATTCTTTC
Source organism: Monodelphis domestica (assembly GCF_027887165.1). NCBI lineage: Eukaryota > Metazoa > Chordata > Mammalia > Didelphimorphia > Didelphidae > Monodelphis > Monodelphis domestica. The sequence continues at coordinate 656,951,875 of NC_077227.1, read as the reverse complement.
CTCAACCTTTAACTTTTTACTTATTTTAACTTTTAAAAAGAAATTGTGTATGTGTATGTATTAAAAGATAAAATATATCTTTATTATATAACACTATACATATATTTAATGCATTTCTAAGTTTCTAAACTTTTTAATTATTGCTTGCTGGCCTTTGACATGTATTAAATTTATTTGTGGTTGAGACTGAACTATATTTATATTAATTGGGTGGTTGCCAGGTATTTAATTTCTATATCCCAAAATGAATTATTAAAGTAAATGGAATTTATGGTAGTTTTATTTACAATAGAAGGAAGATATTAAGGAGAGAGAGAGAGAGAGAGAGAGAGAGAGAGAGAGAGAGAGAGAGAGAGAGAGAGAGAGAGAGAGAGAGAGAGAATTGCATCTTCCTCTGAGCCAAGTAGAAATTCTAAGGCCCTAATCAGGAAAAAAAATTTCAAGATGATGGACCTTTCTCAGAGGTTTACACCCCCGAGAAAGGCAGGGTTACTAAATCAGACATTCACTCACCAATGGAGGCTGTCTAAAAAGAAAGAAGTCTGAGGTCTTCTGCATGAGGTCCTGCAGGGGTCCAGTTCTATACCCACGTCCAAGTGTTCATATTCCAGTCTCTCCTCCAAGTGATAGTTCTTCAATCTAACTCAAATCAAATTTCTCTTATTCTGGCCTCTGGTCCTCTTTTTAAAGATCTTTTTCTCTTGTGTCACCTCCCCTAAATTTTACATCTACCAATCACAGCAGATGCTCCTCTCCAATACTGCCCTCTCTTTAGTTCACACCTTCTTTGGTTAAATTATACCTTTTTTTGGTTACTTAACACCTTTTTTGGTTAGTTCACCTTCTGTAGTTAGTTAACACCTTTTTGTAGTTAAAATGGGTAGTTATACTTCAAATACTGAGTTACCACCTTTTGTAAATTAAAATCTAAAAATAGACTGGATTACAATTCAATCTTTCCAATAAAGGAAAAGCTAAGTACCTTCATTGTTACAATCAGCAGATAACAATTTAAACTTCACAATAAAGGAAGAGCTAAGTGTCTTCATTGTTACAATTGAGAGACAGCTAAATCTAATCTTCACACATGTCATTTGCAGCTTCCACAAAACTCCCTCCAAATGTCCATTTATTTCTTATGCCAACTTTTAGTATATTGAAACTATAATGGGGAAAGTTGTGGGATGGAAGGGATACCTATATTTTGTTAAAGAACAATGTATTGACAGTAATTGAGTGTAGGTAATATTTCTGTACTGGACAAGTTCTCTGAAGAGCTTTAAAAAATAGATAAGTGGTCATTTTAAGGCCTGGGCAAAATTTTCAGAATGGTATAAACAAGATGAAGCAGACTCTAACTATTTTCTGCTTCATGTATGTCATTTCTGGGTTCACATTTAGCAATTAGGGCTCAGGTGAGGGTCTGCAATTCTTACCAACCACTAATAACCCTCCTCAAGCATTGAATCCAGATTCCATAATTTATTGGTCTTTTGACAGGCACTCACATTTCCTCCTGTCTTTCATCCTAGATGCAGAAAGCAACCACTCAGGATAATGAAATGGAGTGCCCCAGAAGGAGCTGTGAGCATATGTACATTTATTCACAACAATACTGCTCAGAATTCAGGCATTTAAACCAATCGGGCATGCATTTGCTATATAATTTAATTAGCACTTATGGCAGGCACCCTAAGAGCTCCTATTTCACAGTTCCTATTACAAATAATTATAAAAATATACATATAGCATTAGAGATGATGGGCCCTTTGTGATTACAAGAGGGTAATTCATTCAAGAGTTCTACTGACGTCACACAGGGCAATAGCTATTTGTCAGTTCTGCAAAGTGCAGGGAACAAATCTTTCTCCCAGGAAAGTGCATTTGTCATGATAGCACTTCACATTATTTAAATATTCATAATGAAGACAATAGAGCAGACACATAGATAATCACCAAACTGGGCAAACTGCTTGATTACAAATCCAGATAGGCTTCAGGCAAAAAAAGGGGGAAAGCTTGCCCTACTCTTTTATGAAGGATGAGATCACTTAATGAGAAACCATGATCAATTCACTGAGATCTTCATTTGCATTTCCCTGGAGAAGAATTAAGAGATAGAGAAAATATTTGAGGTGGTATCCCTAGAAATGGAGATGGCAAAGGATTAGTGCCTGCATTAGGTCAGGTGGACTAAAAATGAGTCTCCATATGTGTTGTCTCCTTTACCTTAAAACAATCAAAAATTGATCAAATTGATACTCAGTTCAATATTTGCCACAAGTGGGGGGAGACAAAGAATCCTCTTTTCCCATGGCAATTACCACCATCTTCAGAGATGAGCATATAGTCTTTGTGATGCCTTTCTTTCAATTATAAAGCATGATACATTCTTTGACTAATAGCAACATAGAAAACCTCACAAATTCAGCAACTAGTCATAATTTGTATTATTTTGCATAGGACTTGGGATAAAGTTTATTCATCCATCAAGCTAGTTAAAAATTCCCAATATATCTCTTTACAATCTTAAATTTGCAAACTCTTTCCTCAGAGATTATGCACCTGATTCATATAGAAAAGATGTCTGGGGAACACTTTAATAGGGAGTGTTTTCAAGAAAGCTTAAAGATTGATGAGTTGATATAGTAATTATTAAAGAAATTATATATATATACATATATATGTGTGTATGTATGGGTCTTTTAAGTAATAGAAAGAATGACTAAAGTATCTTTGGGTGAGATATTTATGGAGGCATTCATGTGAAAGTTCACCAAAAAGGAAGCACTTCTGTTCCACCCCTGGAGGAGCATAGGAATGATTTTCTTCCATTTGTATCTATGTAAATCTGAAAAAGGATCATCTGGCCAGATGAGCTATGAGCATAAATCAGTCTTCATGGCCTTAACTTTAGTCTTTGGATATGAAATCATTTAACTGATACTTGAATTGCATCTAGAATCTGGGACTTTCATCACTGAAACATCAATGTAGTTGTTCAGTCATTTTCATCAGTGTTTGACTCAAGACCCCATTTGGCGTTTTCTTGGCAAAAACACTACAGAGGTTTGCCATTTCCTTCTCTGGCTCATTTATAGATAAGGAAAATAAGACAAAGAGTTCAGTTATTTGCTCAGTGTTAAACAGCTAGGAACTCTCTGAGGCCAAATTTATACTCAAGAAGATGGATCTTCCTGTCTCCGGACCCAGTGCTCTAATCCACTGACCAACCCATATAGAGGACAACACTATTTATAACTTGGTAGAAAAGGCCTAGGTAATTCTTTGATCACTTAAATGTTAAGAGATTTACTGATGATTGCATAGCTCCCAAGTATCTAAAGATATGATCTGAACTTGTGTTTACTACTTTTTCCATTGCATCAGGTATTTGTTATTCAATCACTGAGCCTTGTCTCACTCTATGACTCTGTGGTCATCATGTGCCAATGCCTATCAATGAGATTTTCTTGGCAAGATAACTGGAGTGGTTTGTCATTCCCTTCTCCAGTGTGTTAAGGCAGACAGGTTAAATGACTCTTACAGGGTCAGATTTGAGCTCAGGTCTCCTTGATTCCAGGCCCAGTGGTCTATCCATTTAGCTACCTAACTGCTTCTACCATACCAGGTTACTCCCTCTCATTTCAATGATAACAACCACATTTCTGATTTTGAACTTTCACCTAATCAATTTGTGAAAGTTTGTTAGACTAATCTATTTTGTTGCATGTGGAAAACAAATGGATCAACAAATATTTATTAAGCACATGGGAAAAAGGGACAGGATGCATAGGGAATATATATGAGAGTTTTGATTTTCAAGTTGGGAAAACAAATAAAACAAAAGGAAAAAAACAAGCATAAAAATAAATGATAATTCAGTGAAGATGTTACAAGGTGAGATCATGTAAACATCAAATAGGTTATAATAACAGCTGACTAGTTAGTCAACTAGCATTTATTAAATCCTTGTTATATGACAGGTACTGGGAAAACTGATAAAAAACCCTATGAGACTAACAGTTCAAGAAACCAGAGGATCGAACATGAAGGAAGTAAATCTGACATGACAGAAATAACTGAGTTTTGGTAAATTATGATCTATGACAAGAACATGACTGTGGAAGAGTATGCTCAATTTAAAAGGAACAGCAGATATAAAAGGGGATGGATCAGAACAATAATAAGAAGTTATATTCATGTGAGGAAATATGGAACCAAAGTGAAAAGGGAAGATGGAGAGAATTTGAAAGAAAATAGAAATATTTTCATTGAAGTATACTATAGGCCATCTAGTGAGAAAAAGGAAATAGAAAAGTTGGTAATGGTCATAGGCTTGTCATAAAAACAGAATATATTCTACATGTGATTATAAGCTTGAATAATCTGAATATCTGCTAAAGCTCTCTGTTTCTTTCTCTCTCTTTTTCTCTTTCCTTTCTCTTCTCTATCTGTCTTTTTCTCAGCTGGAAACATAACAGTTAATATTTTCCTAGGATGGCTTAATTGCTTAATTATGAGTTATCTTTCTCATAAAAAGTTTAGGTAGCAGAGATTGAAAGTTTGTACTTAATTATCACAGTCAAAGATGAAGTCGGACTCAATAATGGAAATTATGAGAACCTTCGGGCAAATTGGTCAATTTATCTTAGAGTTTATAATAGAAAATAATATCAGTATGTTTTGGTATTGGGTAAAAACTAGAAACTGTTTCTTAGGAGTGCATTCATAATATCATAGTCATCCACCTTGGAAATATGTCTGATGATTTATCCCAGAATGAAGAATAAACTCTTGTTGAGTAAAGTCCACAACTTGAATCAATTTTCCTTTGGTATAATTCTTTGCTTTTTGTTGTTTAGCCACTTTCTGTTGTGTTTGTGTTTGATCCTTTGTGACTTCATTTGGGTTCTTGAAAAAGATACTAGAGTGGTTTGCCATTTCTTCTCCAGCTCATTATAGATGAGTAAACTTGAGGCAAACAAGGTTAAAGGGCATTGCCAGGGTCACACAGCTGCCAACTTTCTGAGGTCAAATTTGAAATCAGGAAAAGTCTTCTTGACTTCAGACCTGGCACTCTATCCATTGTGCCACTTCTCTGTACAAAGTACATAAGTACAAACTTGTGTCCTTTGCTTAGAGACACTATCCAGGAAGTTCTATCCCCTCTCCTCCACCAAGAGAATAATTTTCTCAAATCACAATGCAAGTTGAGCTATATATAGGAAATTTCTAAGTAGTAGTCATCACATCCCTGGATGAGTCTGATTATTTATGGTGACTTATAGAAAATATCCATGTCTCTATCTCCATATATACTTCAATATAGATTATTCTATCCTGATTGTGATTGAACATTCAGAAAATGAAAGCATTGATTGTAGAAAGACAAAGTGGCTTTTCCTAGAACAGATGACACTAAATTAACTTAATACCCTTTATTGACATCATAGATCAAGAGAATTTGCAGATGAATTATACCAAAGTATTTGACAAAGTTTCTTGTGCTTGTCTTGTGGACTAACTAATAACATAGTTACATGCATTTGGTAACTGGTCGAATTCCGAGATTGAGAGAGTAGTTATAAATGGTTTGATGTTAGTTTGGAAGAAGTTCAAAAAGAACTTGAAATGACTGCAGAAATATCCCATTGTATCCTTTTCTTTTATCCATGAAAATCTGAGTCACGTAAAGGGTGAAATTATGACTGAGACTGAATGTATAATTAATTTAGGTTACCAAGGATTTTATTTATAAAAATCCTAATGAAAAACCCAAATAATAAAATACCCAAGTCATCTGCCAAATTTTATGGTGATTTAATTGATATAGTAGAGAAGATTAAGAAGAAGAAAGGAGTAGGTTTTTCTCTCCCTCTTCCCCTCCACCTGATTAATATTGGGAAGGGAGATGAGGAGATAAGGGAGTAAGGATGAGTATGAAGGAGGAAGGAATCAGCTAGATCTCCAAAGGGGCTCAGCTAAGATGCCTGAACCTGAAATCAGCTACTGGGAAAAACTCACCACCCAACATGCCAAGATGTTGGAATGCGTAGCACGCTGACAGTCAGAGTTGTCTCTCTGGAGAAAGAGAAAGAGGCAGGAACTGACGTGCCTTATATGGAAGTTTTTACATCACTTTTCTGCATCTCATCTGTACAAATGAGGACTTAGCTTGACTTAGGATAGCCCAGAGGTCTTTCCTTTTTTTGCACATGTCTCTTGAAGGCCATCTCCTCAGATAATTAAATCTTGAGTTTGATGCAAACCTTAAAAATCTTGTTAAACTGAGTGGGGTAGAGAATGTAGAGTTTCCAAGACCTGATTCTGTTATTCCAAGTATCTCCATTGTTACTGATCAGGAAATAGCTAAATCACATATTCTAAAGAATGGTCTGATTATGATGGAATAGTTTTAAAATTCACAGTCACCATCACAACTAAGTCTCTCAAAAGTTCCAAAAAGTTCCAGCACATTTTGCAAGGGCTCAACAATATTAATGGATAGTGTAAATGGGCTTTTGCAATCATAGTCATTAAAGGTGTGGGTCTAAGATATGCTCATGTTAGCACTGAGGAAAGCAGACATTGACCTCATCAAGGAGGCTGGCAAGCTCATTGAAGATGAAGGGGAGTCATTGATCATAATCATAAAGAAACTTCAGAAATACTAAACCCATGGCTAGAACTTTAACAGAGAGAAGAATGTAAAGGATGGCAAATACAGACAAATTCTTGGCAAAGGTTTGGAAAATAAGTTGCAAGAGGATCTGCAGAAGAAGATTTGGGTACAGAATAGGCTTCTACTCTTCTGAGGTCCCTGTGTATGTGGCCCACAATCAAGACTACAGCTCACAAGGATCATACTTTGAGTGTGTCCAAGAAGTCAATGTCTTCATTAGCTTTGTCTACTAATAAATAGTATTTTTTAAAAATAGAACCCATGGAGCAGGGATGTGAGGTTAATTGCCTAAGGTTGAATGAGGTAGTAAGTATTAGAAGCTAAATTTGAACCCAGGTCTTCCAAAAATCCAAAGTTAGCCCTGATTCTTTGTACACAGTGCTCAATTAGCATTTCCCAAGTTTGAAAGATATTTGTCCTTTTAATCAAAGACTTTCAACTGAGAAAAAAAAACATTGATAAATATTCCAAAAGGTATTAATTTCTGAATCATGCTGCTCAGAGACAGTAAAATGTAATAGACAACATTAGCCTTGAAGTCAGGAAGGGCTGGGTTCAAGTAGGGCCTCTGACATATAATGACTACATCACCCTGGGCAATATGCAATGTACTGAGCATCTCAGTACCCCATCAACTCTTTAAACCTATTTTAAATTCAGAATAGTTTGCAAAAATGTATTGTTGAAGTGTTTCCTTCCTACTTGGTTCCTATACCAAGGAAATCATAGGATCAGACCCTATCTGCACCAATGCCTTGAATATAGGCATAGATAAAATATTTATTAAATTTGTCTGTGATATAAAATTAGAAGGGTTAGTTAACATACTAGATGATAAATTCAGGATTCAAAAAAGATTTTACTAGGGGAGACCATTAATCTGAATCCAATAAAATGAAATTTTATATGGACAAAGTAAGATTAGCTTTACAGTTGGGTTCAAAAATATCATCCTCACAAGTACAAGGTATGGGAGGCAGGGCTAGATAGCAGTGTGTTTGAAAAACTACTCAGAATTTAGTGGATTTCAAGCTCAACACAAGTTAACTGTATCATAGGGAAGCTATATTTTAATTCAAGATTAGATTACATAGTGGTCATGACATTTTATAATTATACTTTGTCCTATTCAGATTATTGGGCAGCTAGGTGGCTAGAGATCCAGGCTTGGAGTCAGGAAGATTTCTTTTGAGGGTACCAACTGTAGGTTTTTAAATTAATAATCAATAACTATTATATTTTATAAAGATTTATTAATAATAATTAAAGAACAAGAACTGCTTGATTTCAGCACAGTCACAGGTTCAAAAGAGGATGAGGGAGGGGTTACAGCCACTTAAATACAATAACGCAGAACATGGGGACACAGGAAAATGGAATTTTGGGAAATTGTAAGGGATTTCTGGGGGATGAAGTCCAAAGGTTCAAAATCTCCATTTATACATGTCCCCTCTGTGATCCTTTTGGGGAAACCAGTTTCCCCAAAATGATCATGGGAACACAACTTTAAAATTACAATACTTTGTGAATAAGAGGAAAATAGAACAAAACCAATGATTACTAGGTTGACAAAAAGCCAAATTGAGGGCAGTCCCCTTTGGCATCAGCGAATATACTCAAGACAAAGGTATTTCAAACCCCCATAGTTCAATTCACATCCCAAAGTTCACTCTGTAACTTCTATTACAGCATGTGGTCTCTGCAGGCATCTATTTTCATGGGGCATTCTGGATTCTGGGAGGTAGCAAGTTTCTTATCCTAAAATTTTTCAAATTTAAATCAAAGTTCACAACAATAACTTGGCCCCCCTGAGGTGAATAATAACAAACACAGGGATCACTCAGGGATGCATGACTGAGTTATGAGGTATATGAATCAATTTGCAAAAGAAAATAAAATAAAACATGAAAAAATCCAAATATAAGAGAAAAATAACTTGTGGATGAAATACAACATGTAAAAGTCTTATGCCTAAAAAAATCTAAGGAAAAACAAATCTATAACAGGTCCTTGAATCAGGGCCCAATTAAAATGATTTAAGCAATTATGCATTTACCCCAATAAGTAGCCAGGACTACAGAAAGTTTGCCACACTATGAAAGACAGAAAAGGGACTAGATTATAGGAGCCAGGTAGGAGGCAATTTTGAGATTCTTGGTAGAATGTGGAACAAGGAAGACCTGCCTTAAACACATGTAAAATAGCCACAACCTTGAACCCCAAATATGTATAAGTTCTCTTGTCATGGCTCAAAATTTTCATCAGCCTCATCAGGATTGATTGGTATCTTTGACCTTGTGCTTCATTGGCACTATGCAGTTTAGCTTTGTGTTTTGTTGGCACTGTACAATGACTCTTTTTGTATTTTCTTATCCTGGAATCAGACAAAATCATTAAGCAAAATCCCATAATTTGTTTTAAACAATCAAGGGCATCATTTTTATAGTCTAAGGCTTTGGGGGCTTGCATTAATATTAGAACAAGTGTATCTAAAACTTATATCACTGCAAAATAAAAAAATGAAGAAAAATCTTCTCAATACTGTTGACATGTGCCTCAAATACAAAAAGTGGAGAAAAATAAAACTCAGATACTATATTGCACATGCAATAAAAAACAATAATAAAAAAGTTTTAAAAATCAAAAACATATAGCTTAAAATCAGTGACATGGTGTCAGCCAAGTGTGAGTACAAATTGATTTTTAGAATAAAACAGTAACACAGTAGATAATGAACATTCAAAGAAGTACCAAAGTCCCCAAAATTCACAATAGGCCAGTTAATTATAAATGCAAGCAAACCCACTATCATATTTCACATAAGTTCCAGTATTAAATAAAAAACCTGTGAACTGATGGATATTTTTTACAATTTTTATAGATGTAGCAGATCTTTTAACCCTGGCAAATATATTTTTAAACAAAGTAAACCTTATTTGGATCTAAAACACCATCAAGAAATCTAGATTGTTCTGCTGGAAGTAAATTAAAATGAAGAGTTTTGCAGGAGCTCTTTTTACTGGCTTTTTGATATATATAAACACTTTGGTAGGAATTTTTTTTGTTTCTATACCTTTAATACAACTTTCTTTATTATACATATATATACATAATAGCATCCATTCAGAAACCACTAGTTATATAAAATTACTTCTGAAGACCCCTTAAAATTACAATTAAATTCTTAGGTTATTAAATTCTCTTAAGGTTGTATAAAATTTAACCAGTTTTGTTAAAATCCATTCATCATCATCTATGTGAAAATTAACAAAGGCAACTTGTGATCTTCAATGGATCAAGTGACAAGGATTTTAGGCAAGATGTTCATGGTCTTATACAGTGATATTTTGTTCTTCAGCAGAAGTAAAGGTACAAATTAAAGATCAGTATTGTCAAAACATAGTAGCTTAAAATGATTCAATATTACAGAAAGATATTGATTAAATTAAAACAGATCAACTTAAAAAAATTAAACATTAAAGCAATCAGTAAATACAATAATATAAACAAAGGTACAGACAGGCAGTGCAGTCAAAATCCTTTTCAACAATCCCAATAGACATCTTCACTATTATAGGAGAATAAACTCAAAATAGTTACCAATAAGCTTCCAGATCTCTTTTAAAGTTTCCTTCCCCACCCCCCATATTTATTATCCATTTATATTTCTTCTGTCAGTTCTCTGAATTTCCTCATAGAAGCACAGGGCAGAATCTCCACTCTGCATGTTGAAAGTAGTTGGGACCTTTAGAACTTTGTCAAAATGTTTCAGCTTGGTTTGAAGCATAAGCAGACTAGCTTGTGGCATATTCTTGAGGAGAAAGAAATAAAGTGGAAAGTCTCCAATGAAAATAAAAGTCCTAGGATAAGAATTAAGCAGATCCAAACTGTACTTTAGAGCTCTACCAACTCAAACTGTTGTTTCAGAGTTTCAAGCATGCTTTGCAATAGCATTTTCCCTGAAAGATGCTGAATGGGGTTTGTTTAAAGAGTAAAAAGAAAGAAGCAAAACTTTGAGGGAAAACAATAGCATATTTGCATTTGAGAGAAAAAAGTACTTCTACTTGGTGTTTTATGTTTAAGAGAAAGAAGGTGGAAAAAAAACAGGCTTATTGCCCAAAACTGACTTTAAATCTACTGATTTGGAACTGACTGCCCTCCCTTTGAAAAACCATTAGTAACAGCCTTCTAAACTAGGAGTCCAGGATAAGCTTTAAAAAAATCTGCTTGAAAATTAGAAGGTGTGGAGTTCTTTTCTCCACGATGAAAAATGACTATGGCAGACTAGAAACACACACGTGGAGTGTGGAAAGGGATTAGAGTGGAAAGCTTATTATACGTCACCCTCTGTAGAAAAATAATGGCTGGGATTGGCAGGCTCTTTGGGGGGTCTGGTCTTGATAAGAGGAGGCTCCAAGCTGGGTGGGGAGCATTGAGGAATGATGGCAAGGCAGATGGGCAGGAGAAACAGCAGGCAGCAGGGCAGGGCTGGAGCGTAGGCACACCCAGCCATGTATCCTTTGTGGTGGGCAGCAACCAGGCAAAATCATTATCTTTACTGTAAGGCTATCCACTCAAAAATTTTTTTTGAGAATTCGTAGTCCCTTCATGGTCACACACCATTCTTCTAGTCACTCAGGATCACAATTTCAATGTTGCCCTTGATTCTTTACTCTCCCTTTCTCTAAATATCTAATCATTTGGCAAATCTTGTTAATAGTTCTAACATCACTAACATTCATTCTCTTATATTTACTTACACAGCAACCACCTGGATTTGGGCTCTCATAATGTCTCACCTGGACTATTGCAATAAGCTATTAATTGATCATCTTTCCTCAAGATTCTCTCCTTCCTCCGCCCAGCTGACATATTGATTTCCTAAAACATCAATACTCTATGTTGAATCCCTACTCAGTAAGTTCAATAAATCATTATTACCTCTACAACCAAATATGAACAATGTTTAACTTTTATAATTTCCAGCATTATTTTGCATTACTCTCTTTAAATTCTATGGCCCAGGCAAATTGACCCCGCTCTACCTCAAATTTAAAACTTTATACTTGGCCCCTGTAGTTTTCCATAACTAGTTGGCCTTCTCTGGAATGCCATTCCTATTCATCTTCATTTCCCAGAATCCCTTGTGTCCTTCAAGGCTCAACTCAAATTCGACTTTCTACATGAATTTTTTTCTGAATCCTTTCTGCTGTTAGGGCCTTGCCTCCTTTTATTTATTTCATATATACCTTTACATATCCATAATCTGACCTCTTTACTGACAGTAAGGTCTTTACTTCCCCAATTACTAGCACAATGTCTGATGAATAGGAGACCCAATAAATCCTTCCTGACTAATTTATTGAGCCTCTATGAAAATCCAGATACTGTACTCCAATTTACTCATAGAGCACTATCCCAGACCCAATATATAGTGAGGACAACAGTCAGACAACTGTTAGTCAGTTAATCAAATAAAGAGTTATTAAGCACCTATTATATACCAGGACCCTGTGCACAGGATAAAAAGAAAGAAAAAACCAAAGTCCCTATTTTCAAGGAGCTCATATTCTAATATGGGAGAAAATATGAAAATAATTATATGCATAGAAGATATTATAGAGTTAAATGAAAAGTAATCTCAGAGGGAAGGTACTCATTCTTATTTCCCCTGGGGGAGATTAGTTGTGGGGAAGACAGGATTTGAACTGAACTTCAAAAAAAGCCAGGAAATCTTGAGGGTTGAAGTAAAAGTAACGGAGCATTCCAAATATAGTAATTAGCTATTACAAAGGCACACATTTTGATGACATGGGTTGCTTTCATAGATGAAAAATTTAAACTGAGTTCCAATCTCAACACAAATTGTTTGTTTGTTTTCAGGTATAGTCAATGAGAAATCCTCATAAATCTCTATTTTTTTTCACTTTTCAACATTATTTTTATTTGGTCAATCTCAAACATTATTCATTGGATAAAAAAAATCTTTTTCTATTCCTCCCTCCCCTCCTGCCACCACTCCCATAGCTGGCACATGATTGCACTGGGTATCACAAGTGTCCTTGATCCGAACTCATTTCCATGTTGGTATTTGCACTAGGATGTTCATTTAGAGTCTACATCCCCAATCATATACCCTCAGCCACTGTTGTCAGACAGTTGCCTTTCCTCAGTGTTTTTACTCCCACAGTTTGTCCTCTGCTTGTGGATAGTGTTTTTTCTCATAGATCCCTGCAGATTGTTCAGGGACATTGCATTGCCACTAATGGAGAAGTCCATTATGTTCGATTATGCCACAGTGCATCAGTCTATGTGTACAATGTTCTCCTGGTTCTGCTTCTCTCACTCTCCATCACTTCCTGGATGTTGTTCCAGTTCCCATGGAATTCTTCCACTTCATTTTTCCTTTGAGCACAATAGTATTCCATTACCAACAATATGCCACAATTTGTTCAGCCATTCCCCAATTGAAGGGCATCCACTCATTTTCCAATATTTTGCTACCACAAAGAGTGCAGCTATGAATACTCTTGTACAAGTCTTTTCCCTTATTATCTCTTTGGGTTACAAACCCAGAAATGCTATGGCTGGGTCAAAAGGTAGGGAGTCTTATTGCCTTTGGGCATACTTTCAAATAGCCCTCCAGAAAGTTTGGATCAATACACAACTCCACTAACAATGAATTAATGTCCCGAATTTGCCATATCCCCTCCAGTATTCATTACTTTCCTTTGCTGTCATGTTAGCCAATCTGCTAGGTGTGAGGTGATACCTCAGAGTTGTTTTGATTTGCATCTCTCTGATTATCAGAGATTTAGAACATTTTTCATGTGCTTATTAATAGTTTTGATTTCTTTATCTGAAAACTGCCTATTCATGGCCCTTGCCCATTTATCAATTGAAGAATGGCTTGATTTTTTTGCACAATTGATTTAACTCTTGGTAAATTTGAGTAATTAAACCTTTGTCAGGTTTTTGTTATAAAGATTGTTTCCCTATTTGTTGCTTCCCTTCTGACTTTAGTTAAATTGGTTGTGTTTGTACAAAACCTTTTTAATTTGGTGTAGTCAAAATTATTTATTTTACATTTTGTGACTCTTTTTAAGTCTTGCTTGGTTTTAAAATCTTTCCCTTCCCAAAGGTCTGACATGTATACCATTATGTGTTCACATAATTTACTTATTGTTTCCTTTTTTACCTTCAAGTCATTCACCCATTCTGAGTTCATCTTAGTGTAGGGTGTGAGGTGTTGATCAAAACCTAATCCCTCCCACACTGTCTTCTAATTTTCCCAGCAGTTTTTATCAAATAGTGGGTTTTTTTTCCCAAAAGCTAGGGTCTTTGGGTTTGTCATAGACTGTCTTGCTGAGGTCATTTACCCCAAGTCTATTCCACTGACCCTCCTTTATGTCTCTTAGCCAGTACCAAATTGTTTTGATGACCATTGCTTTATAAAATAGTTTCAGATCTGGGACTACAAGGCCACCTTCCTTTGCATTTTTTTTTCAATATTTCCCTGGATATCCTTGATCTTTTGTTCTTCCAAATGAACTTTTTTATGTTTTTTTCTAATTCAGTAAAAAGGTTTTTTGGAAGTTCAATGGGTATGGTACTAAATAGATAGATAAATTTAGGTAGGATGGATATTTTTATTATATTAGCTCTTCCTACCCATGAGTAGTAATTGCTCAGATCTAGTTTTAGTTGTGAGGAAAGTGTTTTGTAGTTGTGTTTATATAGTTCCTGTGTTTGTCTCAGCAGAAAGATGCACAAGTATTTTATATTGCCTAAGGTTATTTAAAAATGGAATTTCATAAGTCATCAGCATTTCTATATAATTCCAACACAGATCAGCAGCAAGAACTAGAAAGAGAAATCCCATTCAAAATTACCCAAGACAAAATAAAATACTTAGGAATCTATCTCCCGAGACAAACACAGGATCTATATGAACACAACTACAAAACACTTTCCACACAACTAAAACTAGACTTGAACAATTGGAAGAACATTAACTGCTCATGGGTAGGACGAGCCAATATAATAAAAATGACCATCCTACCCAAACTCATCTATCTATTTAGTGCCATACCCATGGAACTTCCAAAATTTTTTTTTACTGATTTAGAAAAAAACATAACAAAGTTCATTTGGAAGAACAAAAGATCAAGGATATCCAGGGAATTAATGAAAAAAAAATACAAAGGAAGGGGGTCTTGCAGTCCCAGATCTCAGACTATATTATAAAGCAGCGGTCATCAAAACAATTTGGTACTGGCTAAGAGACAGAAAGGAGGATCAGTGGAATAGACTGGGGGCAAGCAACCTCAGCAAGACAGTATATGACAAACCCAAAGATCCCAGCTTTTGGGACAAAAATCCACTATTTCATAAAAACTGTTGGGAAAATTGGAGGACAGTGTGGGAAAGATTAGGCTTAGATCAACACCTCACACCCTACACCAAGATAAATTCAAAATGGATGAATGACTTGAACATAAAGAAGGAAACTATAAGAAAATTAGGCAAACACAGAATAGTATACATGTCAGACCTTTGGGAAGGGAAATACTTCAAAACCAAGCAAGAATTAGAAAGAATTACAAAATGCAAAATAAATAATCTGGATTACATCAAATTAAAAAGTTTTTGTACAAACAAAACCAATGTAACCAAAATCAGAAGGGTAGCAACAAATTGGGAAACAATCTTCATAAAAACCTCTGACAAGGGTTTAATTACTAAAATTTATAAAGAACTAAATCAATTGTACAAAAAATCAAGCCATTCTCCAATTGACAAATGGGCAAGGGACATGAACAGGCAATTCTCAGCCAAAGAAATCAAAACTATTAATAAGCACATGAAAAAGTGCTCTACATCTCTTATAATCAGAGAGATGCAAATCAAAACAACTCTGAGGTATCATCTCACACCTAGCAGATTGGCTAACATGACAGCTATGCAAAGTAATGAATGCTGGAGGGGATGTGGCAAAGTGGGGACATTAATTCATTGCTGGTGGAGTTGTGAATTGATCCAACCATTCTGGAGGGCAATTTGGAACTATGTCCAAAGGGCGATAAAAGACTGTCTGCCCTTTGATCCAGCCATAGCACTGCTGGGCTTGTACCCCAAAGAGATAATGGACAAAAAGACTTGTACAAAAATATTCATAGCTGCGCTCTTTGTGGTGGCCAAAAATTGGAAAATGAGGGGATGCCCCTCAATTGGGGAATGGCTGAACAAATTGTGGTATATGTTGGTGATGGAATACTATTGTGCTAAAAGGAATAATAAAGTGGAGAAGTTCCATGGAGACTGGAACAACCTCCAGGAAGTAATGCAGAGCGAGAGGAGCAGAACCAGGAAAACACTGTACACAGAGACTGATACATTGTGGTACAATCGAAGGTGATGGACTTCTCCATTAGTATCAATGCAATCCCCGAACAATCTGCAGGGATCTAAAAAAAAAATACTACCCAGAAGCAGAGGATAAACTGTGGGAGTAAAAACACCGCTGAAAAGCAACTGCTTGACTACAGGGTTGGAGGAGATAAGACTGAGGAGAGACTCTAAATGAACACTATAATGCAAACTCCAACAACAGGGAAATGGGTTCGAGTCAAGAACACATGTGATAACCAGTGGAATCATGCGTCGGCTATGGGAGAGGGAAAGGTGGGGGGGGGGGGAGGGGAGGGGAGGAAAAGAAAACGATCTTTGTTTCCAGTGAATAATGTATGAAAACGACCAAATAAAATAATATTAAAATTTAAAAAAAAATAAATGTAAGGTACCGCTAGAAAAAAAAATAAAAATGGAATTTCACTTTCTAATTCTTGTTGCTGAGATGTGTTGGAAATATATAGAAATTCTGATGACTTATGTGGGTTTGTTTTGTTTCTTGAAATTTTGCTAAAGTTGTTGATTATTTCTACTAGCTTTTTAGTTGATTCTCTAGGATTCTTTAAGTAGACCATCATGTCATCTGCGAGGAGTGATAGCTTGGTCACCTCATTGCCAGTTTTAATACTCTCAATTTCTTTTTCTTCTCTAATTGCTACTGCTAGTGTTTCTAGTACAATGTTGAATAATAAAGGTGATAATTGGCATCCTGATCTTATTATATAATAATTATTTATATTTTTATATTGATTATATAGTGATATAGAGTGATTACATGATAATCACTCCTGATCTTATTGGGAATGCATCAAGTTTATCACCATTGCAGATGATCTTGGTTGATGGTTTTAGATAGATATTGTATATTATTTTTAGGAAAGACCGTTCTATTCCTATACTTTCTGGTGTTTTCAATAGGAATGGGTGTTGTATTTTGTCAAAGGCTTTTTCTGCATCTATTGAGATAATCATGTGATTTTTCTTGGTTTGCTTGTTGCTATGGTAAATTATGTGGATGGTTTTCCTGATATTGAAGCATTCTTGCATTCCTGGTATAAATCCCACCTTATCAGAGTGAATAACCCTTGTGATGACTTGCTGGAGTCTTTTTGCTAGTATCCTCTTTCAGCTTTTTGTATCTATGTTCATTAAGGAGATTGATATATAGTTTTCTTTCTCTGTTTTTGGTCTGGCTGGATTTGGGATCAGTACCATATTTGTGTCATGAAAGGAATTTGGTAGAACTCCCTCTTTACTTATTATGTAAAATATTTTGTATAATATTGGGATTAGCTGTTCTTTGAATGTTTAATAGATAGAATGTTTGATAGAATGCACTTGTGAATCCATCAGGCCCTGGAGAATTTTTCTTGGGTAGCTCTTTGATGGTCTGTTTAATTTCTTTTTCTGATACGGGATTATTTAAGAATTCTATTTCTTCTTCTGTTAATCTAGGCAATTTATATTTTTGTAAGTATTCATCCATATCACATAGATTGGCATATTTACTGCCATATAATTCGGCAAAATAGTTTTTAATGATTGCCTTAATTTCCTCTTTATTGAAGGTGAGTTCTCTCTTTCCATTCCTAATACTGTTAATTTGATTTTCTTTTTTATTAGATTGACCAATATTTTGTCTATTTTTTCAAAATACAAGCTTCTAGTCTTATTTATTTGTACAAAAATTATATCACTTTCAATTTTATTAATTTCTCTCTTAATTTTTAGGATCTCTAATTTGATTTTCTTCTGAGGGTTTTTAATTTCTTTGCTTTCAAGTTTTTTTTGATTTGCATGGCCAATTCATTGACCTCTGCCCTCTCTAATTTGTTAATATATGAACTCAAGGATATAAAGTTTCCCCTGAGTATTGATTTGGCTTCTCCCAAAGAGTTTGAAAGGATGTCTCATCATTGTCATTTTATTAAATGAAATTATTAATTGTTTCTATGATTTGTTCTCTGACTAGTCCATTTTGGAGAATCATATTATTTAATTTCCAAATAATTTTTGATTTGGTTCTCCATGTACCCTTACTGATCATTATTTTTATTGCCTTATGATCTGTAAAGGTTGCATTTATTATTTCTCCTTTTCTGAAGTTGCATGCCATGTTTTTAAGACCTAGTATATGGTCAATCTTTGTGAATGTGCCATGTGCTGCTGAAAAGAAGGTGTATTACTTTTTGTCCCTATTTATTTTTCTCCATACATCTACTAATTCTAATTTTTCTAAGATTGCATTCACCTCTTTTACCTCTTTATTATTTTTTATTTGATTTATCTAAATTTTATAGTGTTAAGTTCAGGTCTCCCACAAGTATAGTTTTAGTATCTATTTCCTCCTTCAATTCTACTAGTTTCTCCATTTGAAATTTGGATGCTATATCATTTGGTGCATACATGTTGATTAGTGATATTTCATCATTATCTATACTCCCTTTTATAAGGATGTATTTACCTTTCCTATCCATTTTAATAAGGTGTGTTTTTACTTTGGCTTTGTCAGATATCTTGATTGCAACTCCTACCTTCTTTCTGTTAGTTAAGGGCCAATAGGTCTTGCTCCACCCTTTAATTCTGAGCTTTTGAGTATCTACTCGCCTCATGTGTGTTTCTTCTAGACATCATATGGTAGGATTCTGGATTCTAATCCACTCTCCTATTCTACATTTTATGGGTGAGTTCGTCCCATTCACATTCAATGTTATGACTGTCACTTTTGAAATCCCTAGCATTTTGATATCATCTCCTAGTTCTGACCTTTCTTCTTTTGCTATATCCTTTTAAACCAATGGTTTAATTTTAGTCAATTCCCCTATCCCCCTCCTTTGATATGCTTCCCTTCCTAGCCCCTCCCTTCTTATTCCCTTCTTGCTTTTTAGGGTCTGTTAAGTTCCCTCCCCCCTCTCCTTTCTTCACTTTTTATTATTCCCTCCCCCCTATCCCCCTTAGTTTTCCTTTCTTACTTACCTTGTAGGAAAAGATAGACATCAAGATACCAATGGATCTAGATGCTCTTCCCTCACAGAATTGATTTCACTGAGAGTAATATTTGAGTAGTACCTTTTAGTACTCTCTTCCTCTTCCTTGTATAAGAGTATTCTTCCCCTCCCCTTCCCATATGTATCTTTGTGTGACAAAAATAATTCTATTTATTTTATTTCTTCAAGTATCTCTTGGTACCATCATTGATTCCCCCATCCTTTATTTTTTGCATTTCATTTTATAGCCTTTAATGCCCCAATCTTTTCCTAGGAATGATTCTTCTATTTACTATAGTAATGAAAATATTTTTGAGAGTTACAAATAGCATTTCCCCATATATTAATATTATATATACATATATATAATATGATCTAATTGTAGCCCTTAAAGAAGAGAGCTGGAATAAAAAAAGAGAAAAAACATTTTCTCCTTTCCCTCTTTTTCTTATTTACCTTTTCATGTTTCTCTTGGTCTTTGTGTTTTGATATCAAACTTTCCACTTAGTTCTTGTCTTTTCCTTACAAATACTTGGAAATCTTCTATTTTGTTGAATGCCCATACATTCCCCAGGAAGCATATAGTCAGTTTTGATGTATTTGTGATCCTTGGTTGATGACCCAGTTCTCTTGCCTTTCTGAATATTGTGTTCCAGGCCTTGGGGTCCTTTAGTGTGGAAGCTGCCAGGTCTTGTGTGATCCTGATTGGTGCTCCTTTGTATCTGAATTGTTTCTTTTTGGCTTCTTGTAGGATTTTCTCCTTAGGTTGAAAGCTCTTGAATTTGGCAATTACATTTCTGGGAGTTGTTTTTGGTGGGTTTAGTGTAGAGGGTGCTCTATGAACTCTTTCAATGTCTATTTTGCCCCTTGTTCAAGAAATTCAGAGCAGTTTTCTTGGATGATCTCCCGTAGTATGGTGTCAAGGTTTCTGTTTTTTTCTGGCTTTTCATGTAGACCAGTAATTCTCAAATTGTCTTTCCTTCCTCTGTTTTCCTGATCTGTCACCTTGTCAGTGAGATATTTTATGTTTTCTTCTATTTTGTCAATCCTTTGACTTTGCTTTATTAATTCTTGCTGTTTTGCAAGATCATTGGTTTCCACTTGCTCAATTCTGGTCCTTAAGGCCTAGTTTCTGTTATAATCTTTTGTTTTTCTGCTTTAACCTTTTGGTATTCAGCTATGATTTATTCATTTTTTTTAACCATTTCCCACTTCTCTTTCCAGATGGCTTCCATCTTTTTGATAAACTCCAGTTGAGATTCTTCTAGGGCTTGTGGACAATTTCTGTTCTTTTTAGGTTTTGCTTTTATTTGAGTTTCATCCAGTATTTCCTCTGTAGCCTGGGTTTTTCCTCCATAAAAATTCTTGAGGGTCACAGCCTTCTTTTTTTTTAAGGATTTTCAGTCTCCTGTGCACAATTAGCCATTTTCCAGGATGTTTTCCTTCCCTCTTTAGGCAGAAATCTGAGTCAGCTGGGCAGGTTCTCTGTGTATGGAGTTAAGGAGCAAGGATTTTGCCTGAGGCAAGCTCTCAATCCTCTGCAGTCCTTTGCAGCTCTTCTCAGTGTGACCTTCCCAGGGGTGCTCAAGGTCTGTGCTCCCCTTCCTGCCCAGGTCTCTGGCCTAGCTTCCTTCAGGGGTAGTTCCCTGATGGTCCTTGTCAGCTCCCATGGACCCAGAAATGCCCCTTGCTCACTCCAGAAGCAGTTCTCGCTTGCTCCCTGGTCCTGGGGAGTGTGCTGGCTCCAGGTACCTAAAGTCTGCACTCTCTATCATGCTGGGGTTTCCCACCTAGTCTTCCCCAGGGGTGGGTCCCCTGCAGTCCCAGTCAGCTCCCAAGGACCCAGAGGTACCTCTTGTTCACTCCAGACATATCCCTTGCTCACTCGTCTTGGCATGCACTGGCTCTGGCTCTAGCTCTATTGGTGGGGATGTGGGAGGGTAGATCAGCTTGCGTTTGGGTGGAGGCCTTTTCACCCTCTTATAGACTGAAAAAGCCCTAATCCCATGGACCTTCAATGCTGTGCCCTACTTTATAGCTCCTCTGCTCCTCTGAAAATGATTCTTAGGGTCTTTTGGGGTAGTCCTTGTCGGTGTGTGCTGGGGAGAGGAATTGACCTGTGTTTAGACTGCTGCCATGCTTAACCAGAAGTCCCGTAACTCTCTTTAGAATGGTCAGAATATCAATTATTAAATCTCTACATAGCTGGTATAGTGGCATATTCTTATACTCGTGGCTTCTAGAGATGCTAAGATTGGTGGATCACTTGAGCCCAGGAGTTCTGATCTGCAGTAGGCTAAACTTATCATGTGTCCTCACCAAGGAGAACAACTTTAGAGTGAGCCTTCAGTAGTGTGAGTCCACCAAGATGCCTTTGAAAAAAGTAACTGGCCCATGTCAGAAACAAAGAAAACTCATAAGAATCAATAATAGGGTTGGTCAATGAGTGGCTGCAGTGCTTCCAGTTTGGAAGAGAGAGGCCTGTATTGTCCTCAACATCTTCATCACCATCATCATTATCATTTCCAAGATCATCGTCATTATCATCATCGTTTTTATGGCTACATTGGATCTTGCTAAACACTGTTCCCTGAAGTTACTCCAGAAGAAGTCATGCTCCTCTAGTGATTAAATTTTCTGTAATAATAGATCACTGTCAGGACAAATGTTATGAAATAAGTGTTCCAGAGCTATATGATGGAATAGAGTAGGGTAAGAGTGGGAGTAAGCCAATAAAGAAAGAAACACATACATAACACTCCATTGGCCTCAGTGACTAAATTTGTTTAATTTTAAGCAGTTTCTTTTGTGGAGTGGGCAAAGGAATGGAGGATAAATGGGGTGGGTGAGAGAAACAAGGGAGAGAGAGAGGGTAATTGGAGGGTTGAGAGATAAGCCCCTGTGAGGGGGTGGGAAGGTGGAGGCTGATGTCTTAAACCTTCCATTTAAAGCTGCAGGAGAAAGTAATTAAATCTAACAGAAGCTGCTGCACATAAAGGAAGAGCTGCATTTACATAGATACCAGCACCATTTCATGTAGAGGAAATGTCAGTTTTCTATAAATATGCAGGTTCTGTCATTACCACCAGAATTATTCATTAGACTGTAAATCAAAACAAGATGAATATAGTGGGCCAGCATTTGGACTCCAATCCCTTTGGAGGCAGACTATAAAAACCAATGAGGCCTTTCATGTATATTTTAGGTCTGGATTTGTTCATTCATAAATAGAAGGTTCATAGGTGCATTGTTGGGTCATCATCAGAAGGATGGCCACCAGATGATGATTTTTTTCCCCCTTCAGAAACAACAGCACAGAGGATTTGAGTTACTCTTTAGATCACTAAAAGCACTGTCCCAATTCCCAAGTAGGATCCAATTGCTCTTCTTTTTTAATCCTGACTCCATTATTAATTACATATGTGACCATGAGGAAACCATGAACCATATTTCTCACTAAGGCTAATACCCCAGGACAATGATAACGATGCAAACTCAATATGCAATGAGGAACATAATTCCTTCCCTGTTATATCCCACTCATCCCTGTGATTCTGAACTCTCTCTTTCCATTCTTCAAATCTCATTCTCCATTACCAATTGATATCTTCTCTTCCTTTATTCCCATACCCATTAACTCAATCCCAACTAAGTTCCTTCTCAAAAGCTTCCCAAGTTTTAAATTTTGTTCTCTGGAATAACTGTTTTCTTTCATTTTAAATATTTTCATTTCTTCCTCTATCTTTTTTGACACTGATAAAAATTGTAGGTTTATTTGTTTTCCAGTGATTTTCTTTTTCTTTTTACTTTTTTGTCACTCCTTGATTTATCTTTTACAGTTTACTATATTTTCTCTCATAATTACATTCTACTGAGTCTTAGCTACACATGGTCTTTTCAACTTTGTAATGGAAAAAATAAAAAATTTAAATTTCCCCTTAATTTGTGGATCATCATATTTATAATAACAAGTAATATGCCAGTTTTTCTGGTCTTCTTTGTTTTTTTCCCTAAACCAGTGAACATCAACTAACATTCATATTTTCATATATATAACGGAACCAAAAAACTATCAGACATGAAACTTGCAAATCTCTGTTATGAACATTTTGCTTTTTTATAAATATATGATAAATCAGCATTTGTTTTCGTATATTATACAATACAAGTTCTCTCTCTCTCTCTCAATTTCCTTCTCCTTGAGAGGGCAGATAGAATGATATGGGTTATATACATATTATGTAATACATGTTTTCATGTTCATATTTTGAAAGAAGATACATTTTGCATAAAAATCATGGATGAAATAAAGAATGGTGCCTTTCCTTTTGCATTTGGACTATGTCTATTTCTTTTATGGTGGTGGATTTCCTTTTTTTTCATCATAAATCTGTTGGAATTGTCCTTGCTCTTTGCCTTGTTGATAATAGGTAAGTCATTCACAGTTGGCCATTGCACATTATTGTTGTTACTGTGTTCAACTTTCTCTTGCTTCTTATTACTTTACTTTTCATCATGACATATGTCCAGGTTTTCTGTGATCATTTTGTATTTCATTACTTATACCTCTCTATTATAAGGACATATAACAACTTGTTCATCGATTCCCCAACTGATTGATATTCCTTTTGTTTCTAGATCTTTGACAGCACAAAAAGAGCTGCTCTAAATATTTTTGTACTATTAGGTTCTTTTCCCCTGTCTTTAATCTCTTTGAGATGTAGCCCTAGTAGTGGTATTTCAATGTGATAGGTTATACACAGTTTGATGGATCTTCTGGCCATGGTTCCAGATTATGCTGTGGAATGGTTGTGAGTTTGGAGCTCCATCAACAGAGTATTAGTGTCCTCATTTTTAACTTCTCCTTTAATATTCATCATTTTCCTTGTTTACCATGTTAGTCAGTCTGATGGGTGTGAGATGGTACCTCAGAGTTGTTTTAATAAGCATATCCCTAATCAATAGTTGTTTGAAGCATTTTAATATGGTTAAAGATAGCTTTAATTTATACATCTGAGAATTGCCTGTTAATATTCATTGAGAATTTGTCATCTGGGAAATGCTTTGTATTATAAATTTGAATAACCTTATTATATATTTGAGAAATGTAGCCTTTGTCAGTGAGACTTACTATGAAAAAAAAAATTTTTCCAGTTTGATATTTGCCTTTTAATCTTGCTTGCATTGCTTTTGTTTGTGTGGAAACATTTTAATTTAATGTAGTCAAAGTTATTGATTTTAAGTCTCATAATGTTCTGACAGGTAAACTATTTTGTGCTTTGCTTGTAATATCACCTTTTATTTCACACACACACACATACACACACACAGATATATATATATATATATATATATATATATATTGAGTTTACCTTGGTATATGGTATAAGGTGTTGATATATGCCTAATTTCTGCCAAATGGTTTTCCCATTTCATATCTGGCCACTCTTTCCAACACTAGTTGCACTTTTAATCATGCTCAATTTTTTTACTCAATGGTAAAAGTGAAGGAATTGAAATATTCCATTGCTATTACTGGGCTCTTTTTCTATCTCCAAAACTGAATAGACTCCTTGGATGTTCACTCAGTAAAATTTGTGACCCAATTAAGGTTCTGGTAGCTTTTATCTACAAACCTCCAATATACTTTATCCTTCCCTAATGAGTTCAGTGCATAGTTCACAGACACTCTCCTCCTCATCTCCTGCTTTCCTTCTAAAGGACTTCAAACATATATCTCCCTCAAACCCTCTATCTCCCAGTTCTTCAGTTTACCAATTTCCAATGAGTTACCCCATCACTACACTACCCTCTACTTTTTTATATATTTTTAGAAGTTAAAATTCCATGATGAGCATATAAGTATTGTGAGCTTGGGCAAATCATTTTATTAAATAACAAAATAATCAACTCTGAAATTCATACATCCTTAATATTCCCAAATCCTCCTTCATTTAAAGACCCCATCATTTACTTCATCCCACCCAACTGCTTTCTTGCATTTCATGATCTTCAGAAACTCATGATTCAGCAAGATGAAATCCACTCTATAACTCATATCTCCTCAAATCATGTTCCACCCTGAACTTTGGCATGCCCCCAAGCTGAGTACCCTCCTCTCTTTTCTTACTTCATGAACTACTTGAGGGAAGGTATTGCCTTGGGTCTTTCTTTGTATCCTTAGTACCTAGAGCGATACCAGGCATTTAGTGGATTCTTAATAAATTTGCATTGATTATTGTTTGAAGATTATAGCTCATAAAAGTGGGTGGGTTGAAGGACAAAGTGGATAGAGTTTTGGGCTTGGAGTCAGTAAGACTCCACTAATGATATCAGAAAGCTATGTCCTAGCATATGTCCTAGTTTAAG
The DNA here is from genome assembly GCF_027887165.1 of Monodelphis domestica. Classification (NCBI taxonomy): domain Eukaryota; kingdom Metazoa; phylum Chordata; class Mammalia; order Didelphimorphia; family Didelphidae; genus Monodelphis; species Monodelphis domestica. The sequence goes on along the minus strand of NC_077227.1, from coordinate 656,926,423 downwards.
TAGATTCAATTTAACAAATATTTATTCTCAGGAAGCATATATTCTTTTCAGGATAAAGTGATTAAGTACAAAATATTAATACAGAGATGTCCCAAGGCTTGAATTTGAATCCTCCCTGAAACACTTATTAGCTGTGTGATGCCTGGAATGTCACTTAATTTCTTTGGACTTTGATTTCCTCATCTACAAAAAGAGGATTGGACTCCATGGCCTTTAAGTTTCTTTCTGGTTCCAAATTCATGATCCTATCATTTGAGTTAGACATTATTTCTGACCATATGTATTTGATGGTATTTTGAGAGTAGTTTCCTCTTATAGCAATACCTAAGAAAGAAAAGCTTCTGACAAATAGTCACTATAAAGATAGCAGCCACTATAAGGTGACACTTTTATTTGTTCCTTATTCTCCAAAATGTTGTAAGAGCCCTTAGTTTATAAGATTTCTTCATACTTTATTTCTTTAGACTAGAAGTTCTTAACCTGGAGTCTACAGACCTTAACTTCTACCCCCCAAGGGTCCACAGATATATTTCAAAGGGTAATAGGACTTCAATGGGGAAAAGTTAGATTATTCATTCAAATAACTGTTTCCTTTTTAATCCAGTACATTTTGACTTATGCATTTATTCAAATGATGTGTATTATACAATAATGCAATAATGTCTTACTTTATTTTGCAAAGAGGTCCATTGATTTCACCAGTCATCCAAAGGAGTTACAGAAAAGGTGCAGAACTTTTGCTATGGAGCTTTGTCCATGAAAACCTGATGGCCTCTGTGCATGCTCTTTATGACCTTTAGCATGAATTATAAAGCAGGCCAATTACCCTTTTACCACTTCAAGCAATTTTGATTCCCAAATTCCACAAGTATTGATTTTGATATGTAAGGGAATTTCTTAGAAGCAGAATTGGGAAGCCTTAAATTGTGGTAAACTGGCTGTTAATTTTTATTGGTTGGACTTGAATATATTAATTAGGTGGTCATCAGGGATTTAATTCCTAAATTCCCAAATGAATTACTGAAGTAAAATGTAATTTATGGTAGTTTTATTTACAATAGAGGGAAGATATCAAGGAAATGAGAGAGAGAGAGAGAGAGAGAGAGAGAGAGAGAGAGAGAGAGAGAGAGAGAGAGAGAGAGAGAGAGAGAGAGAGAGAGAGAGAGAGAGAGAGAGAGAGAGAGAGAGAGAGCCCTCCAGTTTCCTCTGAGCCAGGTAGAAATCAGGGAAAAAAGCCACAAGACAATGGACCTTTCTCAGAGGTGTAAAAAGGCAGGGTTACTAAGTCAGCCTTTTCACTCACAAATGGTGACCATCTAAAAAAAAAGCAGTCTGAGGTCTCCTGCATGACCTCTTCCAGGGGTCCAGTTCCACAGCCAAGTCTGAATGTCCATCTTCCAGTCTCTCTGCTGAGTGATAATTCTTCAATCTAACTTGAATCAAATTTCTCTTATTCTGGCCTCTGGTCCTCTTTTTTAAAGATCTTTTTCTCTTGTGTCACCTCCCCTAAATTTTTTGTCTACCAATCACAGAATACGCTCCTCTCCAGGACTGCCCACTCTTTAGTTCACACCTCCTTTGGTTAGATTATACCTTTTTTGGTTACTTAACACCTTTTTTTGGTTCGTTCACCTTTTGTAGTTAGTCAACACCTTTTTGTAGCTAAAATGGGTAGATATACTTCAAATACTGAGTTACCACATTTTGGGGATTAAAATCTAAAAATAGATTATGGATTACAATTCAATCTTCCCAATAAAGGAAGAGCTAAGTACCTTCATTGTTACAATCCAGGGATTACAATTTAATCTTCCCAATAAAGGAAGAGCTAAGTACCTTCATTGTTACAATCTAGGGATTACAATTTAATCTTCACAATAAAGGAAGAGCTAAGTATCTTCATTATTACAATCAGGAGATAAGCTAAATCCAATCTTCACATGGAAAATGTTTAACAGTCTATACAAAAATATCTGAAAGAAACACTTTTAAGTTCAGTCTGTATTATGAAGTCTTTCTTAAATCTAGACCATCAACAACACAGTAAACGATATAGTTTCATAGCATTTGAGGATTTCTGAGGTTTCAATGTTCACATTAAAAATTTAACAATTAGTGATCTCTTGAACAATTTGAAGCTGGTTTCTGTCAATGCCCCTGGCCTCAGAAATAAAAACACAGACTACATCAACCATTACAGTGAATTCCCTGCTCTTTCCATAAATAGTGGATGTTTACCTTTAGCATTAAATAATACAGGTCACAGAGAAATTTGAAAACCATGGATGAGTTTGGGGAGTATAGATTGCCAACTTCCACATTTTACCTGAATCAATATCGGTCAGCTATGAGCTATGGAATTATATCCTCATTGAGTTTAGAAATAAAAATATGACTCATATGGCTCCCTCTTGCCCCCAGATTTTATTTGGCCTTTCCAATCTTTGTGAATCTTATTCCCTTTATTCACATACTTTGCACTAGCCAAACTGGTGTCATATACCTGTTCTTTCTGGTACACCAACACTGCATCACCTATCTCCTTTCTTTACCCTAGGTTTCCTGTACTTGGAATATAATTCCCCCTCAATTCTATTTCAGAGAATGCATATCTGACCTTCAAAGTTCAGTTCAAGTACTACCTTGCAGATATAACAGATTTACAGAAAGTCTAACCTGATCTCTACTTCCACCCAGGTCCTAGACCAATCCTTCCAGGTCAGGAACATTCTTGGGTATATATTTTATACTTATGCACTTTTTAATAATTTTAAAAATTTATATATTTTATTACATTAATATAGAATATAAATATATTTTATAATTTATAATTTTTATAATTAGGCACTTCATGCCCCAAATTACATGTGCTACGTAAGAATAAATGTTTGTTAAATTGAATTGACTTGAACTAGGACATGTGAGTGAACTTTCAGCTATTATTCATGGAAGAACTGATCACTGTATCCATTTTGGCAAAAGTCAAATACAATTTGTAGTGTCTGCTTCCAATAACTCAAATGTCAGAAAATAGCCCCCAAATGCCCTCTGGGTCTTAGTTTCTTCATTAAAAACCCTCTTTACCTTCCATTTTGGAACCAATAAGGGCTAGGCAATGGGGATTAAGTTACTTGCCCAGAGTCACACAGCTAGGAAGTGTCTGAGGTCAGATTGAACCGGAGACCTTCCATCTCTCATTCTGTATAGATTAAAATTTAGGGAAACTGAGGCAGGTAGAAATTAGTTTTTCTCTGCAAGGAGTATTATATTTTTATGAAGTTTATTAAAAGTTAAGGATTAAAGAAAATACAGAATAAGAAAGCACATGCCTAGGCCAGAGAGGCCTAGACAAGATAACCTCACATCATGAAAGAGATGTGTTTGCTCCAAAACGGAAGTCTAAAAGAGACCAAGCCTATTCACAACCAGGTTTAAATACCCCATCTCGCTCTCAGCCCAGGTGAGAATTCAGTGAGATTAGAGGGCACTCTGGGGAAGTGGAGCAAGGATTTCTGGGGATTGAAGTCCTGGATTCGAGTCTATTTTTACAAGTCTGACTCTCAATTGACTCAGTCACCCATCTGCCCCCTAGTTTCCTCATTTTTGAAATGATAGACTTCCAAGAGATGATCTCAAATCCTGCTCTTAATAATATGATCATGTGATCTAAATAAATATTTTCTTTAAAAAATTATAACTTAGAACTATTAACTGATCTCCATTGTCTGCTAAAAAGAAAAACTGAACCTCTTTTGTCTATCATCCTAGATATTTCACTATTGAAGCCAACTTAATCTATCTAGTCTTATGACATTTGTATATTTAACTTGTGTCTATACATTATATAAAATGTGAGGCAAATATTTGTATGTAACATGTGCATATATAATAAGTATAGGATGACCTCAAATTCTTAGAATGCTTTTAAGCTTTTAAAGCTATTGAAACATTTTTTTAAATTTTATTTGATTAATTAAGATAATTTTTCACATTTTCCATGATTCATATTCTTTCCCTCCCCTCCTCTCACCCCCTCCCATAGCCAAAGTGCAATTCCACTGGGTTTTACAAGCATCATTGATAGTGAAAGTTTTTAAAGCATAAAACAAAAACATTTGGTGAGATTTCATGTAATAGAAGATAAAGAGAGAGAGAAAGAGAGCTAGGGATAGGTCTAATCTTTTAAGTATATATATATATATATATATATATATATATATATATATATATATATATATATATATATATATATATGAACCAATCAAAATCATTCATTAAACACCTACTGAATGGCAAACAATTTGGATATATTGAGTTTACTATATCTCCTGGATATCCTGTTCAAGATGTCTGAAAATCAGTTGGAGATGTGAGCTTGGAAGTCAGCAAAGAGACTGAGGCAGGATAGGTAGATTTGAGAAACATTCTCATAGAAGTGATAGTTGAATCCATGGGAGCTCATAAGATCCCCAAGCAGAATTGTAACCTAAAGCCCTCCAAGTTTCCATAGAGAGTATGGAGTATGTTCTATTTGAAGAAGATTCCACAGATCAGATTGTTGCTGTTTAAAAGCAGTCAGGAGTACTGCATGGAGGGAAAAGAAGAGAAAAGACAGACATACACACACACACACAAAGAAAGAGACACAGAGAGAGAGAGACATACAGAGAAAGAAATGAGAGAGAAACATTTTGTCATGAGTATATTTTTCTCGATTTTCATCTAAATATATGTGTCAGAAATATAAAATGTATATGGCTCTGTATGCATTTATTCATTCATGTGAATACCTCAGAAGCATGCATGATTACACTATCATTATAGTATGAAACCATGCAAAATGAAGCAATTGGCAGAAAGATGCTTTTTGCTATATCTACATTGAGTTTCATGAGGTAAGATTTGTTGGATGTATACGTTTCCAGCTTTTGAAAGTCTGCTACTATAGGCCTTATTATCTCAGGGATATAGGTTTTGGCAAAATAGTTGAAGGAATGTCCTAGAATAACAACAAAAAGCAAAAATTATGCATAGAAGCAAAGACACTGAAACATCAGGGTTTCTGCTGGAATCCAAAATAACATTTATTTTATTGGACTCCATTACTGAGAAACAATCACTACATAATTGCTGAAAAATGAAATTGTTTTTACATTCCAATTATATTTTGAAATGCTTAATGCAAAGACCAAAATGGCAGCTGATCCATGGTGATAGTTATTGTCTTTCATATTTGAAGAGGACTAAAATGGCATCACTGTCCATGTAAAGTGTTTCTGACTGATTGGACCACTAGGAGCTCAGGAGGCTCTACCATAGATTGGGCACATATAGCCAATATGAACATTTGGAATGGCGATATCTCTTAATTTCCACATCTCATGATTTTTTTTAGTTATTGCAAATTTAACTTGCTTATGAATCACGATGTCTTCTTAAAGGTGGGCATATCATGCTGGACAGTCTCATGTCAACATCTTCCATGTCTCACAGATGTTTTTAGAAAAATATTTAGTGTCCTTGTATCACTCCTGACCTCTGTGGACATGCTTGTCTTGTTGGAAGTAAAATAGTTTTTAGGCAAATGTTTGTGATTTCTACAAGGTCACAAGGAAATAATATAGGACTCAAATGAAAAGTTCAACCCTATAATAAACTAAAATCATTGCCTTCTGAATCAAAAGAGAATGACATGCTGTGTTCCATGGATGGTCTTTCAAATATTCTGAGTTTGCTATTATACTATTCCCAGTGCCCTCATCCCCAAGAAGTCTTTTTCCTCAGTCTGATTATTTCCAGTTCCTCCATCATTTCTTCATATGAAAAAGTCTCTAATTCCCTCATTTTTCTGATAATTTTCAAATTACCAGAAACCTACCCCATGTCTTAAATTACATGATCCTACTAAATTTAGTAGTAGTACTATCAAACCCAATTCAAGGGGAAAATGCTATATTTGGAGTCAGAAGTCTTGCATTCAAATTCTTACTCTGTCACTTTTATGTTTTTTTATGAGTAAGTCACTTAAATTTTCTGAATCTTAGCCTCCCCCTTTTTTGGTAAATTGATGTATTTGGGTAAGAGGTCTTCTAATGATGTTACTGCTCCTAAATTTATAGCAGATAGATATTAGCACATAATATCATAGATAGTAGACATAATTAGCATAGCCTATGATGCCATTTACTTATTCATCTTTAAATATATTTATATAACTGTATTGATTTTCTTTTGTTGGGGCAATTATATAACCTTGGTTTGTCTTTGTACTATTTTCTTTCCCTGCATTAGAGGGTCATCCATTATAACAATTTTTTTGAAAAAGAAAAAAGGAAAATGCATCACAACCGATAGATACATAGAAAAACCTTCCATTGTATTCAGTGTTCTATATTTATGGCCCTCCCATCCACTTGGAAAGGAGCAATCATATCGGTGGTTAGCTACCATCTTATATCTCTTCTTTGGGGCATAGTTTCTTTGAAATTTAACAATATTCACTTTCAATTTTGGGGGGGGGTATTATAATTTCCATTTCCATTGTTGTAGCAAATGTTTATATTGTTTTCCTTTATTTTGCATCAGTTCCTATGAGACTTCTCATGTGTTTCAGAATTTACTATTTTTGTTGTTCTCAAAGCATGGTAATAGTACATTGTATTCATGTATCACATTTTGGTTAACCCTTCCCCAGTTGATATATATCCATTTTGTTTGCAGTGCTTATTGCTACACAAAAAGTGTGGCTACAAATAGTTTGATGTACCAAGACTTTTTAGTTAAAATAGTTTCTGTGGGGTAGCAAAGAGTAGGAATATTTTAGCCATTTTATTTGCTCAATTCTGGTTGTAATATAGCATCACATAGAAGTATCAGTGTGTCTCTATTTGACAACCTATATAATGTTTATAATTTTATCTTTTGTCATATTTGTCAGTTTTCTAGATGTGAGTTAGACAAACAGGTTTTTCATTATTTTTTTTCATTTTTTATTAGTGATATTTTTTTGTATTCTTTTCCATGACTCCTAATAGTTTGTGATTCATTTGAGAAACATTCATGTCCTCTCAACATTTAATACTAAATACTAGGCAATTCATTTTGGTCTTATTTATTTGTTAGTTTTCTACATAACTGAGATATCAAATTCCTTTCAGCTATATTAGGTAAAGAGAATTTGCCCCCTGATAACGTCTCTTCTTATCTTAAATAGATTAGTTTTGTTCTGAAAAGATTTTTCATTTCAGGTCTTCAAAATAATCTATTTTGACTTTTGTAATTGCCTCTTTCTCATTTTTTCTTTAAGAAATACTTTACTACCTCTATCTGTGAAAATGTTATGTTTAAAGAAAGTTATCATGCAATATTTTAAGTTCCAAAATATATTCAAAATGAATGACATGAACATTGTATCATAATATTTTTTCCTATTACTGTGTCTCCAGACCTTTAATTACTTTCTCTTATATTGTTATTATTGCTTGAATTTAAACAATTATATAAACTTAATAGCACCAAGAGGAACTTTTTTTCCTTTAAGCCTATATTTATTGGAAAAAATAATGTCTTCATATTGAATACTTGCTTTTGGTTTTTGATAAATATTTTCTATGGTATTAATTAATCCTACTATTCCTATACTTTGTTGGATTTTTGGAATAAATCAACATTGTATTTAAAAAACAAACAAACCTTTTTCCTATACCTATTGAGATAATCATGTATTTTTGATGGTTTTGTTTTTATTATAATCAGTTATGTTGATTTTTTTCTAATGTTAAAACATCTTTTAATGAATCCAACTTTTTCATAGTGAATGATTTCTTGGGAAATTTCCTATTTTCTATTTGACAAAGTTTTCTTTAGTATTTTTCAATCCATTAATTATACTCTTCTTAATGACACCTTTGCTTTCAACTTTCTCTGATTTAGATATCAGGACTATATTTGTCTCACAAAATCAGCTTGAATTCAATAAAGTGCTTTCATTTTCCATTTTTGATTATTACTTTTATAGTAGTGGTATTAAATATTCCTTAAATGTTTGAAAGAATTATCTTCCAAATCCATCTAAAACAAGAAGTCTTCCCAACCCCCTTTGGTAGTTCCTTTTCAAGTATTTCTGTTTCTTTTTTGTTTCTTTGCGACAGAGAAATTTTATTCTTTGATTCATATTCTTCATACTTACTTATTCCTTCTTTAGCCTCTTTGTGTTGCTAATGGAATTAAAGCTTCTAAAATACCAAGTTCTCTCTTTTAACAAGTTTCTCTTACCACCATTGTAGGTCTAGCACTCTTACTCCTTTTTCTACTGGGTTTTTCTCTTCAAAGTATCAGTTAGTTGTCATGAGGGTAGAAATATTACACCACAGTAAAATAATAATAATAATAATAATTTCCTCTGTCTCAGATTTTGCTCTTCAGTTCTACTCTGCTCACTGCATGACCATTCTCTTTCCTATTTGTCCTTTCCTTTAAGGCATAAGTCCCAATTCTCTTCATGCCAGATTGCCAAGCAAGTTCCTTTCTGGGCACCAGTTGTCCCCAGGAACTTTAACAACAAATATTGTCCATGGAAGCGCAATAATCTTTCAGAAGAAATGAACTTCCTGTTCAAAATGATTTTACATTTCCCATCTCCATTTACAGAACATAAATGCCTCTGATAACCCCAATCTATTTTGTCTATCTTATTAATAATTTGGCATAATTTGTTGTTCTTGGTGTCACAGTGGACAGAAAAGTCCAAGTTTAAATCTGACTTAGGGCATTTAATAGCTACATATTGGTGGCAAGAAACTTAACATCATTCTGTCTCAATTTTCTTTTCTGTAAAATGGAGATGATAATAGGACTTATCTTCCAAGATTCTTTGATGATAAAATGAGATAATATGTAAACTTTATAGTCTATGTAAATTAGCTATTATAATTGTGTCCTTTTTAATCTTATGTACTTTGCTTTTTCAGTATATATTATGTCATTTTCATCTGTGGTTTCTGATGAGTACAAAGGTGGCACCAGGCTAGAGTATTGGGCTTGGAGTGAAAAAGACAGTGCAAATCTGGTCTTAGAGACTTACTAGCTGTGTGACCCTGGGCAAGTCACTTAAATTTGTTTGCCTCCATCTCCTCCTCTGTAAATAGAGCTGGAGAAGGAAATGTAAAAACATTACAATATCTTTGCCAAGAAAAATCTGTATGAGGACCCGATGTCTCAAACAACTAAAGTGATTAAATAACAGAAAAAGAAAAGTCTTGCATTTTTCAAATTCCCTTCCTTTGATATTTTAAATCCTTTATTCCCCCTTACAATTTAAGACATTGTTTTTTGACATTGAAATTCCTAAATGTAGACAATATTAATCTTAGAAATTTTTGCTAATGTGGATCATTTGAAGTTTTCTTGTATCATTTCTTATTTGTAAATTGTAATTTAAATTTTTTGATTTGTTATATTCTTCTGGGAAATCGATGACCATTGGGTTGTTATATGTTTTTTTCTAGGCAGACTTGTAGTTTACTAGCCTAAAGGTCTGATATAGGGAGCAATTAATCCAATATCTTTTTTTATGTCCTTCTTTCCTCCCCAAGTATACCAGAAATGTTGAAGTCTGCAGATTTGTTCATAAGGACAGCAGGGGAAGGTTAGATGGCTGATGTGTTGGTGAAAAATCAAACACACAAACAAACAAACAAACCAAAAGGATGAAAATCCATAAATGGATCCAAAAACACATTTACTTGCTATTTTCTAAACAAAGGTTGACTTATATCAAACTTGTCTGTAAGTAAAATTTCCTGCTTCTCCCTCCCATTTGAACAACTATGAAGTCATTGCTACTTTTAGTCTATACTTAAATGTTTGCTGTTATTTTAATCTAAATGAAAACCTTGAACTTTATTGATGTGAAGTTTTCTTTTAATCTGAACACCAATATTTTTCTGAATATGAATTCTGGCGTCCTTTGAATTAGAGCCCCTGCAGTGCCTTGTATTATTTGTGAAAGTGATTGTCTTTCTTGATGTGTCCTTAGTCAAGCCATGAGGGAAAAAAAAAAGTTGAACAGATCAGAGTTATAGGTTCACCCTGCAATAAACCAATATAACTCTTTGCAGGTTAGAGATTTACCTGCTAATTAGCTTGGAGGTATATGTAATAAGGTTGAATTTTTAAGTTGTCTACTCACTATATTTTGTCTTCTGAAGAAGAAGATAAAAATATTATGACAAACCTCTTCTTGAAATGAAGATATGCTATCTTTTGAATTTTTATGTTAAAGCAATTGATCAAAAAAAAAACCAGAATTGTTAGTTTCGGGCTGCAGAATATGGAGTATAGAGAAAAGGCTTTAGAGAATATCTAGCTCAGCTCCCTAATTTATTAAACAAGAAACCTGTGACCCAAGGAGCTCATGTGAATTGCCCTAGATTAAAAAAAAATAGTAGCAGAGAGAACATTTGAATATTTGTTGTCTGATTCAAATCTGGTTTTATTTTCATGATATCATATTAACTTCATGCCTTGTCCTTGATATAACATATAATTTGCTATTTTTATTCTTTAAATTTCTCTATATATTGCATCAACTAAAACAATTAAAAGGTAATCATTATAGAACTTTAAAGTTTTATGCTATTCTTTTTTTGGAGGTCTAATTTTAGAGGAGAGGAGTACTAATGGTTGAAATGTTAAACACTACTGCTTCTCTCAATCATACTCACCAAAGGGAGACCTATGTTTTAGGATGTCATACATTTATATGTAATTCCATTCATCTAGTGGCTATTACCAAAATTGTAAGGATAAAGTCTAGAAGCAAGTAGTTCCTGGTATAGAACTGCCCTTTTATTTCCCAATAGGTTAAGTGATTATGAATAGCATAATCATCAATTTCCTATTTATAAAATAAAGAGGTAGCAGTAGATGACCCCGCAGGTTCTTTCTGGATTCAAATCTATGAGTATATGGTCCTTGACAATTTCCTCTCTAAAGTGTTTGTGCTGATTGAAATCAGGGAAAGGGAGACACTTGGTGAGAAACTTCAGAAAAGATTTATTTTATTCTATTCATTATTTTTACATATCATGGAAACTTTAAGGATTCTTGTCCTGGGTAGAAAGCCAAACATATTACAATATTGGTGATGCTAGTTGAGAGGGAGTGAAACCAGAAAATAATTCTTCTAACCTGGGTGAAGATAAGTTCCACAGCATAATTCCTCCATGTCCTTGGCAGGGAGGTAAAGCACATGGCTATGAGGAAAAATCATAGAAACTGATCTACAAATGCAGAAAAAATAGGGAATCACTGACTGCTCATATTTCACTGGATTTAAATCACTTACATAAAGTTTTCTATGAAAGTTCACCCTAATTCCACAGAATGCATTCATACTAACCTTGTTTAAGTCAAAAATCACAGTCCCATCTTGCTGATATGAAAAGAGTTTCACTGGCCTAGTTTTCACAAGATGTATTAAAGAGACAAAAAAGAAACCATGGGGCTCAACAAGACAGAAGTATAAAGATAGCACTTAAAACTTTTAGCAAAAGTGAGTATGGGCAATGGAAAATCCAGAGCATTGCACTGGTAAAAGATTGAAAGAGGCAAAGTTTATAGGAGAATAATATCTAAAAGCAGAGAGCATTACAAAGATATAATGATTTGGAGATTACCAAAATCCATATTTTCCATATATGGAAATGGAGTCCACGCTGTCCCCCAGAACTGAAGTGACTCATCCAAAGTCCTACAAGTAGTGGATCCAGGATTTAAACACAAAGCCTCCTATAAGTAGACATATAAATATCCCCTGGCAAGTTTGTTAATAATACCCTGGTGATGCACAAAACTATTCTACTTAGATGTGGAAGCATCATAATGTTTTAGTTTTAGTAAAAGGTATAACCAAGCCAGTGGAACTATCAAAGAAAAATTTCTCACTGTTCTCCATTCTTTTCTCCCACTTTCCAATTCAAAATTTCTGATCACCACCCTTACAACTACCCAGTGTTTGGGGTTATGAGTACATCCATTTTATGAGTATATCCTTTTTATGCTTGTGTTAAAAGTCAAATTATAATTTCTTATCTCAAAGGACTGTTCTCTAATCTTCCCTGTTTAAATATTATTTAATTCTGGAACAAAACAGAGTAGATTAAGAAAGAAATCTCTGGTCATACATACAGGTAAATTGTGCATACATAATAAACAAGCATTGCTATCACATGTAACACTGAAAAACTATTGTAGGTCTCTAACACAACCAGAATAATTCTTCAGTGAAATGTGATTTCTTTGAGATTCTCCTTTTCCTCTCCCCTGAAACATCTCTTCAGGCTGCCCTGGAAATAGCAGATGTCACGGAGACTATAGAAACTCTTCAAATCATGCATGACGGCAGGAGCAGGTGTCCCCTCAAGAGAAAAAAATAAAGAGGAAAAAAGATTCCTGTTTTCATGCAATTATCCTTTTTAATGAAAATAAATGAAGGAGAAAAACTCACAAGGCTGTATCAACATTGGCAATCTCTGTCTCATTCCCTCTCCCAAATGGCATGATTTTCAGGTTTCCAAGAGGCAGTGACAGCTCTTTAACCTCCTCCCTTCTTGAATCATCAACGAAGTAAGCACTCATCATTGTAAGTACTGAAATTTGAAAAGAATCCTACTGATTAGGGTTCAAATGCTGTCATTCAACCACACAAGAGTAACCTTTTAAAATTAAGTATTGAACACTAGGTAGATTGCAAGAGGAAGGTAGAATGGCTAAAGGAAGATATTAGGGATGCAAAGAAAATCTGTGATAACAGGTGAGGGAAGGCACACTGAAAGTGATGCCCCTTCCAATGATTTTTTTTCTTTCTGGTGCTACAAATCAAGACAGCATGAAAAGGATAAAATGATTCTATCATACAGCAGTATAAGGAATTAAGACATTGAGAATAGATAAGGGGTGGCAGTGTATTGATATCATACTTTTTACTCAACTAAAAAAGATGAACAATGAAAAAATAATGACTACAACAGTGTTTGTGCATTTAAAGATCATTTTAAGAAAGATTTATATTTGGAAATGAAATTTAAAATCATCTGATTCAACCTTCTCATTTTGCAACTGAGAAATCTGTGAGCAAGAGATATTGTGACTGATCCAAGGTCATACATAAAAGTGGCAGATCTGGAATTCAAACCCAGGTCATTTGATTCTGACTACAAATCAAGTCTCCTTTTCTAATGTATTATTGGTTTGAACCTGAGTGCAAAAAGCTCTAATTTGGAAACCAGGAAAGTCATAATTCTGAGAGTCAAGAAATAGAACAAAAAGCAATGATCATGCAATATGCCTCAAAGTAAGAACTGTTAAGGAGTAGTAAAGCTTTGAGGATTGGACCCTATAATTCCCTGGCCTCCATTTTTGTTGAAGGGCCCATGTTGGCCTTCATTCCCTTCCAATTCCTATTGCTATAGTCTGGACTGTAAAATCATCCTCATATGACAGGCAAATAACCAGGCTTAGTCTATGCTCCCATTAATTCCCTTTTATGTGGTATTCCCCACACTCCATCAGAATGTAAATTCTTTGAGGGAATAAACTGTCTTCTGTTTCCTCATGTTTGTATTTCCAGCCCTTAGCCCAAAGCTTTGCTCATAATAAGTGCTTAATAAAGGCTTATTTACTTCCTTCTTTCCCTGAAAATTCCATGTCATAGAATATCAAAGTTGGAAGGGACTAAGAAGCAATTCATCTTCATCTATACCTGTAAAAATAGTCACTTGCAAATGTATATAGTTTTCAGCTTTGTAAACACTTTAGATACCCAATCTCATTTGAGCCTAACAGCTATCAAAGATATGTTCTTATTTTGATATTTCAGCGGAACCTTAATCTCATCTATGTCAGTATTCCCACAAATAATGAAAATCATAATCAATCAAGCCTTACCATCTTGAGTGGAATATATTGAAGCAAAACATCACACATCCAGAGCAGAATGAATCTCAAAGGAGTTTGAATTCAGCACCTTCCTTTTCCTAGATGAGCAAATTGAAGCCTGAGGAAGTTTAGTGACTTATGCAGACTAAATTCACTTTTTTTTTCAAATAAAGAAATCAAAATTCTGAGAAATGAAGTTAATTGCCAATAGTTACCCACATTGCTAGCTTCAAAGGTGGGATTTGAACTCAGGTTCTATGAGCACAGAGCCAGGCTTCTTTTATTGCCACCTCTTTTCAAGTTTTCTTAGACTTATGTAAAAAGAGGTTCACCCAATGGACTTGCATTCTCCCAATGCATCTCTTGTCATTGTGTTAATATCAATGGAATATATAAGATGGTGATGTCAAACCTTTTAGAGACAGAGTGCTTCCACCTCAGACTGAGTGCCATGCCCTGCCCTCCCCCTCACTCCTCAGTCCCCCTACATGCTGGGCAGAGAGGAGGGTAAAGTGATGAATGTCCTCAAGTGATGGGGAGTGGAACAGGTCCTTCCTGAGATCCTCTGACTTTCCAGTAAGGAACTCTGGCAGGGAGACTGCAGGCATGCCCCCAGAGAGGGCTCTGTTTGCCATAGCTTCACCACCATGAATATAAGATATCCATTAGTTATCCCTTATTCTTTTACTCTTATGAACTATACTTGTACTTTTTCTGGACATACATTTTCATGATATAATATCATATATTGTTTTCATGTAGAAATAACTGCCTACAATGTGTTATAGACTACATATGACCATCATATTTCTCTCCATTACCCTGACTATGGTATTTCATGTCCTAATCCCATGTCTCTATGACAGTTCTAAGATATCAATGGAAGGATATCAATATTTTCAAATTATGCTTTGGTTTTGGCCAAATGCCTATAGTCTATTTTCTAAGTAAGAAAATTTCCCTCATGGAGGAGAATATTAAGGAATTTGAAGAACACTGCTCTACTCTTCAAGTTTTTAGAGGTATGTTCATAAAAGGAAAAGATTTGAGATTTCAATGGGGAAAAACATGATCTGATGTGTAGAAGGGGAGACTCCATCCTTGTCAGAATATTGGATAATATTGGGATATTTCAAAAAAAGAGAGCAAGATGGATGTACTAACTGTACAGCTTAAACATAGATTTGAGGCTCTCTCAGAAGAAGACAGAATCAGATGCTCTGAAAATGAATGAGCCACTAGTGCTCTAAAGATTAATATAGTAAAGCCACAAAATCTACCAGGTGTCAGCTCACCCAGTAAGTCAGAGAAAAAAAAGAGCAGTAGTAATTAATGATCTCTTGTTCTAGTGTACCAAGGCAACTGTTTGGCTAAGTAACAATAGCACAGAGGCTTATTGTCATCTTAATTTAAGATATGACAGGTAAGGTCATAAGACTTACTAAAATGGACAAAAACCACCCACTTTTTGTGATTCATATGGGTACAAATAATACTACCAAAAAGAACCTAAAATATTTTGCCAACAATTATGAAGTATTGAGCAAGAAACTAAAGAGCATGGGGTCAGAAGTTGTGTTTTAATCATTATTATACCTTGAAGGCAAAGTGTGAAAGAGAAAAATAATTAATTTGTAAAGTAGACAGTTGGTCAAGGGTATAATATGTAATTAAAGGGATTTGTAAACTAAAGATTGAAAAATAGGAAGGACAAATTCCTGATCAGAGATAGAGTATTTCTAAGAAGAATTAGTAAAACTGATTTTCCTGGAATCTTGCAAAACTAGTCATAGTATTTCTTTCTGGATCTTTCCATATTTTATACAAACTGGCCTCCTTACTGTTGCACACCTATGGTATTTATTCTCTTGAATATCTGTCTTTGCATTGATTGTATCATATGTTTGGAATGTTCTCTCACCCTATCTCCAAGTCTTAGATTAACCAACTTAATTTGTTAAGTGCCTGCTGAGGTTGGGGAAAAGGAGATTTTGCCTGCTTAGGCTCAAAGGAGAAAACTAAGATGAAAGGGTGGACATTTCAAAGAGACAACTTAAGTCTTTAAATAAGAAAAAAATTCCTTAGAAATAAATATCTATCTTGTTCAGCTTTTCATTGGAGTGGTTATCTTCTTTGAGATGCTATGATATAGATGAAGAAACTCAAGTCATACACGTAATAAGGGACAGAACACCATAGTAAAATGATTCTTTCCAAAGAACCATAGCATACTCATTAACATAAGCTACTTTACATTAACAGATGAAGAAACTGATAATTTCATCTAAAATCTGCCCTAAGTAAATCCAATTAGTGACATGTTAAGCCCTGGCTATATATAAAGCTAGTCTTCTATGTTTTAAATCTTAGAAATAGCTTCCATTTTTCTCTGTCCTTTATCTTTCAATATCTAAGGATTATCAAGCCTCATTGATTTGAACTTCCAAAAATAAGTCTAGATTCCATCTGCTCCTCTGGCCCTAGGACTATCACCGTACTACAAATCTTCCTAACCACATACATGGGATACTGCATTCTAACAGATCCCAAATCTGTCCTTTAAACAACTGTGAGACTAACTTCCTCATTCCTACATCTTGCCCTGTATGTTCTCTCTTCAAAACAACAACAATGATTATAATGATTATAAGTTCTCCCTTTTCTTTGTTGAATAAAATTCAGACTTACTTGCCAATAGGTCCCCTGCAATCTAGAGATCATACATCTCCATTCAGATATCATTCTCTTGCAGACACTTCTCAATCAAACTTGTTTGCTCTCTGTGTTCAAATGTTTCCTCTAATCTCCTGCCCTCCTCCCCTGTTTTTTCTCTCACTATTTCCTTTGCCTAGAATAGTCTCATTTCTTCTCTTTACCCACCAACCCTTAAAACTCTTTTCAAATCCCACCACCCAACAAATCATTTAGGTTCACTTTACAAATCTCTTAGTTTTCCTGTTTTCCCTTTAAGTTATGTAATATTGTGTAAGTTGTCTCTCTGTCTATCTTTCTGTCTCTGAATGTAAGCTTCATGAGGGAAGGGTCTGTTTCTTATTTAAACTCAATTTTCTCAGTATATAGAAAGTATGCAAGATGCTTAATCTATATTGATTAAATGCACATTATTCCTGTATCAGGACTAATTCATATCTGATCATTACTTGAAGGATTTTTAGTCTTCTGAAGTTAGAAGTAGTAGACAGCAAAACTAGAGGCTAAATTTGAAGACAGACATATATTTTACAATATATTTTTCCCAAATTCATGAAATGATTCTTTACCATTCATTTACTAAAATTTAAAGTTCCAAACTCTCTTTCTCTTTCTAACATTCCCTTCACTGAGATGGTAAGCAATTTGATCTAAATTATACATGTGTGATCAACAGACATGTACTACATGCAGAATATTATGTTAGGAAAACACAAAGTTATAAAAGACAATATCTTGCCCTCATGGAAGATATAATCTTTAGGTAAATATGTCAAATGCCAGTTACTATAATACACAATAAATATCTAAAACAGGTACAAAATACTACATTAAATAATGGAGGAAAGGTCATTGCTAGTAGAGTTATCTGAGATGACTTCATGGAGAAGGTGGAATTTAAGGTGAGCCTTAAAGGGTTGGGGAGGAGTGTGGTGTGGAACAGTGTGAGCAAATGCCACCAATGTAAAGGCAAAAAGGGCATGTGAAGGATGGGGAATATCCAAATTCATTTGGAATGTATAGTGTGTGGAATAGAAAAACATGATATAAGCCTGGAGAGGCAGGATGATGTTATAACTTGGAGGATCCTGTTAGCTCTCCAGCCCCAAGACCATTTCAACTCATGAATGAGAGTAGTTTAAAAAGATTGGAGGAAGATACTCAGCCTGGATGGGACAGGGTGAGATTAAAAAGGGTAAACAATGTTCCAGGACCAGGTCAATATAAGTGAATGTTAATAGTAAAAGATCAGGTACTAGTGGAAGTCAAAGGAAGGTCTAAATCAAAGGGGGGGGGTTACAAAGACAAACTTCCCTAATTTTACTGTGGATCTATGCCAAATGCTCGAGACATAAAAGCAAAAGGCAGTCTCTATCCTCAAGAAGCTCACACTATGGTGAGGAAGACAATACAGAAAGAAAACTGAAAGGGGAGAAAGGAGAAAGGTGGAAAAGGTACCAATTGCCAAATCAAAATAAAAATGTTCAGGGTGAACCTTGTGAATAATGAAGAAATGACTGGCCTGTAAATCCTCATTAAATGGAGATTTTTGGAGGAGTCATCTAATCAAAGGGAGAGATTTCAGTAGTGCGTGATATTTCCAAGGTAGAAATTTCAGGACTGAAAAGAACTTTCAAGATGAAGAGGTTTCTGGGGGATGCTGGGGAAGTCTGAAGGAATGTAAACAATTGGGTGGGAAATAAAAAAATGGCTGGCCTTTGTACCCTCCTTAAATAGAGGGAACATGTTCAGGAAACTTGGGTTCTCATCTTCGTTCTAAGTGAACCTCTCTGAGCATTAATGTCATCAATTGGGCAATAATATTTTTTCTACCTACTCTAAAAGACTGTTGTGAGCAAGGAAAACCTGAAAGATCAATAAAATTGTGAGCTATCAAAATTTATTGGTGTGTTGAGCACAAGTCAAGGATGACTGGGAAATTCTATATTTTAACTTTTTAATGAAAGAGGGAAAGATGTAGAAAAATTGGGACACTAACATATTGCTGGTGGGGTTGTGAAGTGATCCAACCATTATAGGAGGCAATTTGGAAATTATGGCCAAAAGGCTTTAAAAGAATGCATGACCTTTGATCCATCAATTACCACTACTAGGTTTGTACACCAAAGAAGAACAAAAATTGTTTGTACAGAAATATTTATTACTGTACTCTTTGTGGTGACAAAAATTTGGAAAATGAGGGGATATTCCTTGATTGGGGAATGGCCGAAAAAAATTGTGGTATATGACAGTGATGGAATACTATTATGCTATAAGTAATGATGAACTGCTTAATTTCTTTTAAAACTGGAAGATTTCCATGAACTGATGTGGAGGGAAATGAGCAGAACCAGGAGAACATTGTACACTGTAATTGAAACATTGTGGGAGGATCAAATGTAATTGACTTTGCTACTAATAGCAATGCAGTGATCCAGGAAAATCCCAAGGGACTTATGAGAAAGAATGCTTATCAATTGAAAAAAAGAACTGTGGGAATAGAAATGTAGAAGAAAAACACAGGATTTATCACCTGTTTATATGACTATAGGATTTGGGGGTTTTGGTTTTAAAAGATTACTCTATTACAAAAATGAATAATATGGAAATAGGTATTGAGTGATAATACATCTATAACCCAGTAGAATTATTTGTCAGCACTGGAAGGGGGGCAGGGATAGAAGGGGGCAGGGCTAGAAGGTGGCAGGAGAGGGGAGGGAGAGAACATGAATCATGTAACCTTGGAAAATACTTAAAAATTAATAATTATTTAAATGGAAGAGGAAAAGACTATCATATGCAATATTATTAAAAAAAACTATTTAAAAATAAGAATTTAAGGAGGGGAGATTTGTGGCAGGAGAGACTGTTGCCAGATGTGAGCCTGAGAAATTAGTGTGTTTGGCACATTGGAGGTCTAGTGTACTGATTTTAAAGAAGGGCAAATCTGACTATATTTTTACCATTGCAAAAATAGTAGAGGCCAAAGAAGCATATGACCTAGGAAGTTTCTAAAGCTAATTATTTGCATATTGTCTGGAAGCAAGAAAAGCAAAATGGTTTAAATAGTAGAGATGAATGAGTTGCTAGGAAGGGCTAAAATTAGCCAGTATGTATGGGGAAAAATGAATGAGATGTTTTACATTCAGTGAATATGTGCCATCTTATTGTATAGCCTTGAAAGCATAAAATAGCTCATTATAATTAGTGGTGGGTAAAATTCTAAAGATTCAGATAGTTGATGGCAATGAGCACTTGGATGTTGATCTGAAATTCATGTGTACTTCTCAGACTGCAGAACAGAGGAAATCCCACAAGGAAATTGCTCCTAGGAATATGGATTCTAATCCAAAATGCAGAAGAGGAAGAACACAAACTACAAATAGTGGGGGAAAGTTTGAGAAAAAAGAAATAACTAAAAGTCTGTACGCGAGAGAAAGGGAGAGACAGAGAGAGAGACAGAGAGACAGAGAGAGAGACAGAGAGACAGAAAGAGGCAGAGAGAGAGACAGACAGAGACAGACAGAGAGAGACAGACAGAGAGAGAGACAGGCAGACAGAAAGAGACAGAGATAGTGACAAAAACAGACAGCAACAGAGATAAAGAGAGACAAATAGACATAGACAAACAGAGACAGAAAGACAAAGAGAGAGAGGCAGACAGAAACAGAGACACAGGTGTAGAGAGATAAGTAAGCAGGATGGCATGGAAACACAAGGTGGAGAAAGGAGAGGGGAGGAGGGAGAGAGGTTAAACCTACAAGAAAATAGACATAAAAGATATATGGACAGGCAGAGAATCAGACAAGGAGAGTTAGCATCAGAGAATGGGAAAAGGGAGAGAAAAGGGACCAATGAGAGACAGAGGAAAAGATGCAAAAGCAGACAGCAGGAAGAGACCAAATGAAGAGGAAAAATAGAAATGACTTGTGTGTGTGTGTGTGTGTGTGTGTGTGTGTGTGTGTGTGTGTGAGAGAGAGAGAGAGAGAGAGAGAGAGAGAGAGAGAGAGAGAGAGAGAACAGAGAGACAGAGAGAGAGAAAGAGAGAGTAGAGAAGAAAGGAGGAAAAGGAGGAGGAGGCAGGCAGGTGAGCAATTTCAGGTCATCTCCCTTTTCATCCAAATAAATCTCTTTACTCTAGGTTATACATTTAGGTGGATAGACTCTACAAGATTGTCCAAATCGTTTAACTTTCTTGCACCTATATCTATTTAGTTCAGCAAGATGGCTGTGTCCAGGAAATGAAGGCTTCCCAATTGTAGGCAGGCTATCAGAGGTTGAATCTTTAGACAGGAAGAGGTTGAGGAAAGGTCTGGGTGGACAGCAAGGGCAGCCTGTGTTTCAGACAGTTAGCAGAAGGAGGATGAGAGCCAAAAAAAGGAACGTGCTTTTCAAAGGCTGCTAAATCTTTGTTCTTTCCCTAGATATACTTGTTCTTGTTGACTTCATAAAGTCCCTTAGCTTTTGTGTCTAAAATGAGACTAAGACCTTGAAAATAGGCTACTCCTAAGGCTCAGGGGCAGTTCATTAAAGCTTTAATTGCTGGTAACAAATGACTTCTTGGGACTTATTGCTTAAATAACCTTCCAGAGAATGGTTGGAAGAGGGTGGAGAATTTTCACTTAAAACCATCTACTTTCTGTCTAACCAAACATATTTCCATAATGTTATTCAAGAACAAGTAGAAAAAGGGGGCAAAGGCAAATACGAGAATGTGCACAATTTATTCAAGGAAGACAGTTTAAACTCAGACAACACATTCCTGTCATCTTGTTAGTTGTCAAAGTGACAGTGGCCTTTTACAGTCAATTGTTTCAGTAGCTACTCTGTTATCATCCTTTTTTTAGGATGAGCAGTTTAATTAATACTCATATGGATGTGATTTCCAATTCTCTTTATGGTGTGTGTACAAACACGTATGAATATATGAATATATGTGTGAATGTGGAAATGTTTTGTGGTATCTCTATAAAATGTATGTTTTCATTGTTCTCATCTATAATACTGGAGAATTCCCTTAGATGATGTCCAAGTTTTCCTTATAGTGGAAAAAATCTGAGTATAAGTAATATATATATATATAGTTATCTTTAACTTGGTGGACTTCTCTCATGATATATGTATCTGGAAAAGTTGAACATGAACCAGATTTTCATCTTAATCTTAAACTAAATGATCAGAAATACTCAATATGAGCTGGCCATTTAATGAAACTACTAGAAATACTTTTTAAAAAAGAACAATTATTTTGAGAAATGAATAATCAGCAACCCTTTCAGGAAAGTTGGGAGTATAAGGGCTACCATGAATAGAACATTTTGTAGGACAATGAAGATATTTTTGGAAAAAATGAAAATGAATCTCTTAAATATCCTGGCCTTAATCTTCATGCACTCTACATTCCAGTCAAAATGGTCCACTTGCTATTCTCCATACAAGACATTTCATCTCCCACCAGGGAATATTGTCACAGGTTATCTCCTCTTCCTGGAAGGTCCTCCCTCCTCACAGAGTCACTAGCTTCCTTCAAAGATTTGGTTTTATTACTGTCTCCTTACTTATTGTACACTTCTTACCCTCTCTCAATTCCCAAATTTAACATTTCAAATTGAATGTACTGAAGGCATCTCAAATTCAACATGTAGAAAACATACCTCCCCAAATCCCCATTTCTTGCCCTTCCTGTTTTCACATCTCCATCCTTTCAGTCACTTGGGTTCAAAACTTCAATGTTGTCCTTGACTCTATCATACACATATACAATTACTGTTTTTTTACATGGGTTATGCTGCTTCATGATCCTTTTTGAGGTGTTATACAATAGCTTTTGAGAAAATAATTTGGTATCAACCAGATGGGCCATGTACCTTCTCTATCACCTTGGTTCTACCTGCATATAATTCTTTATAACAACACATGAATTCTGATAATATGTACTTTTCCTAATACAGGAATCATGAGATAAGCCATAAAATACAGTACACAAAATAAAATTAGTGACATGAAAAACATCTCTTCTTGCTAGTAATTCCCTAGAATTCTATAACTTTTGTGCTAACTTCTCAATAGAAAACCTTGATAGAAGGCAATATCTAATTTTCATAATATATGAAACCTTCAGTAACATAAATACTATAAAACAAATACAATTCTTTTAGGTAAAACATTGTTTAATGTGGCTCTTTAACTGTATTAGATGGTAGTGAGCGGGCATTGTATTATATATTACAATTCTATACCTTGACTGCCTTTTGAAAACCAAGGGAAAGGTTGTTGAAATTTTAATAACTGTTGTCAGAAGAAAGGATGACCAGTGAGGTTTCAACATCACCTCCAATCCTCATTCCTTCATAGTTGGTGGGTGGCACTGGAGATTATAAAGGTTGTACAAACTTGAAATAATCCATCAATGACTTCTCCTTCATGCTGTTTGGGATCCTTAAATGTCTTTGGAATATGGGAGCATAGCAGAAATGAGTTGACATATAACCTTGAGGCTGTAGTCAATGAATGGATCTCTGAGTATGCTTGGTTGCTAACTTGAAATTGAAAATCAGATTACTAATAAAATCAGAAGAATGCTTAAAGTCATGAAAAATAATGTTAAGAAGAATTGGGATAGTTTCATAACAATCACTTGATGTCTTGTATATTATTGATTCTTCTGAGTTGTGTTCTTCCCTCTAAAACCATATTTAAAATTTTTCCAATTTGGACAAAATATATAGTCAGGAAAACAAGATTCAATATAAATTTAGATCCTTATCCCCATTTTACAGTTGCAAAAAAGAGCTCAGAGAATTTAAGTGAATTTCTCAGTCACAAACTCATTAAATGGCTAAAGAAGGATTGAAATTTGGTTTCCTTGATACCAGAAGCAGTGCTCCATCCATTATACTCTCTATCTTGCCTCATATGCCTATCAGGATTCTCAGAAAATAGAGAACAAACAAAATGTCCACATGATCAGGTGTGTTTTACCAGGGTAGTGACTGAGGCTATTAAACTAGGAAAAACTTTAGAGGCTATTAAACTAGAAAAAACTAGGAAAAACTAGGCAGAAACTTTAGGCACAACAGGAATGAAAAGCATTGAAGAATACAATCTTAGCTGGTGATTTGTTAAATTCAGAGTAATGAATCTCTCAATATAGATTGGCAAGAGTTCCATTGTAATTCTGACTCTGTGTAGCCAGCCCCCTGATCTCTCCTTCTGCTTCTACTTCAATTGTCTTTCCTCTCTTCCTGGTCTATTTATTATCCAGATGCTGAAAATCAGATAGAAAAATAAGGAATTACAGGAAGACGAGCCTGCTACACCAAATACACTCCTTTCATCAGGAGTAGGTTTGTGAGTTTTTATTCACTTTTTATTCACTATTCACTTTATGACTCCCCTTGTGAAATGTGACTTCACAGGGCAGAGCTCATTGTCTTAATACCTAGCAAAGTCATTAAAGCACTTCTTCCAGACTACAAGATGATACAATCAATGTGGACACCAATCATTGAGCCTTATTGAGAAGATTCCAGTAATCTTATTCAATTTAATATCACAAAGATGCCCCAAACGTCCTGTATCATTTCTATCTACCACTGACTTTTGTTTGGTTTATTTTTTAAAGACACATCATTAAATCATTTCACAAACTCTTAAATGACAAAGGAGTGGGCTTCACAATGGCCCCACAAAGAGGTACACTTGCTATACCGATATGCAAAGAGTAGAAAATTCCAAAAGGACTCAAGAAAAGTATTCCTATAAGGGAGTCAGTTATACTGACTCTTAATCCTGGTTTCTTCTGACTGATCAAGAAGGAAAAGCCTGAAAAAATGAGGGAAAGCAATGATGAGGATTGTTAAGAGATGCATTGACCTCATTGCCCCCATCTCCAATATAGCCAGCTGCCAGGCTCTACAAAGAAAAAAATGGGTGAAGCATACTCTAATTCAGTATTTCCCAAGCTGTGGGAGTGAAAATGGTTAATGTCCTCTCTTCTTGCTATTTTGTCTTTACTTTGCAAACTACCATTAGAATTGGGATGCATTCCAGGGAGGGATTTTTATTTAGCAACATGAGAATCAGGCAACCTACTTTCTTGTTTTCAGCCAAATTAGCACCATCACTAAGGAAATATTTTGAGCTGATTGGCAACTGGATCATATCCTCCACATCAGCCTGCAGGCTTAAATCTTAGGTCCAGAACTGTCCTCTGTGAGGTTTGCTAATGCAAAGAAGAAGAAGAAAGTCTTCCCTGGGCTGCCATCAGCATAAATCAAAACTTTAATTATTTTCTAATTGTCCAAGCACCATCCTGATATCAAATGTTCTCTTACATAAACAAGGATTATGGACCCAGGCTCTTCTTGACTATCCCTCCTCACACCATACTCCCTTTTGTAAGTAGTGCTATCCCTCTTCTCCTCCTGCAGGTAATTAAACTCCATAAAATTCAGGATTGAATCCAATAGTTAAATAATTCATTGTATATTTAAAAGACAAGCTGTACTCCTCTCTTATTGAAGGTACAATTAAAAATACATAAAACTTTAATTCATATAATGTTTAATTGGTAGGTTTGAAGCCAATTATGGTACCAAAGTACTCTTCCCCTAATTTAAAGTTTTAACTCCTACATTATTTTTCATTAAAAATGTTAAATTAAAAGATATTGTCATTAAGCATCAGAAGAAGCTGTCACTGAACCTAGCAGGCAGTGTCTGTTAGCAAAACTAAATGCACTTTAGGGAAATGGTTCCCATGGACTCATTTTTTTTTATCAATATTGTCAGGGAAAAACACCCTTGAAATACTCTATAATAAAAGTTAATACATAGACCTGAGCCAATGTATCAAAAGCTGCCCAGAATAGATAATGAAATAAATAGTCTCACTTACAGAACAAAATTGGTCAACTTAAAGAAAAGGCAAATTTCTACTGACAACTGGGATTACCCAGCTTGACAGCTTTAAATGACACAGGTTAGCCTTGATGTTTCTTTTTCCCCTTTATTCCACTTTCCATAAGGCTACTCAAAAAAAAAAAAAACAGAAAAACATTATGCCCCACTTAACTTTGCTGAGGAGGAAAGGAGATTAGAAACCAATTTGAGGAAGATAGAAATTTGATGATGCTCTTTTCTGATCTGGATTCAAGTCAGGCCTCCAGTAATTCACTGCAGAGGTGCATCATTTACAACTGAGTGAAGATATTTTGACAATAGGAAAGCTTCCTATTAGGAGTTCTCTAGATTTATACCAGTTTCCTGGATGGCTGTTACGTTTCACCATGTTCTGAGATTACCCTAGAGGAGAGAGCATTAGAAAAAGGTAATTTTTTTTATCCTTTGATCAAGAGTTAAGATACTTGAAGATATTCTTTAATTGGTCAGTCAGTAAATCTGCATTAAGCATACCTATATGCCAGATATTGTCCAGACAAACATAAAAAAGACAGTTCCAACTTTAAAGGAGTTTTCCACCTAGAAGAGAAAGACAACACATTAAAAAATGATACTGGGAAGAGGGAAAGAAGGAATTCTGCCTTGGGGGTATGTTAAAGAAGTTGACAAGGGTGCATTGAGTTGGAAAATGAAGAGACACCTGCCTTCTGGCCTTCCTTGAATGTAGGTTTGACTATCGGTTCTTCATTCTGCCAGTGATACAGGCAGAGGTGATGAAGACAACTGAAGGCCAAAGATGATAAAGTCTTGTGGGATGAGGAGGTTCCCATTGATGAGGTTCCTGTGGGCATATTTTTTAACAGTTTCTCAATTGACATAATGTTACAAGAGTAATTTTTTACCACATATATTCAGTGTATTTCATACCATGATTCAACTCTATTGTAACCTGTCTCTTAAAATAAGATTTTAATGACCATCTAGTCTAGCATTTCACTCTGTGGATGAAATATTTACATATCTCTAATACCTAACTTGATCACTCAATCTCCCTTTGGATTAGTTCTTCTGATGATCTTTGTACATCATAGGCATTTTAAAAGTTCATGTTAAATTCATTGTCAGATTCATGGGGATCTCAGTTGTGAAGAGAGCTTACTCCACTTTTGGATAGCTCTTATTATTAGAAAATTCCTTTATATTGAACTAAAGTCTGATTGTGATTCTATCTATGGAGCAATGTAAGTCATCTCTAACACAATATTCTTTTTCCCCTATTTTTAATACTTTATCTTTTTTATTTTAATAACAAATTTCCATATTATTTTTCCAAAGTTGTATGATCCATACTGTCTCCCTTCCTTCTTCCCTTTCTCTTCCCAGAGTTGACAAGCAATTCAGTCTGGGTTATACATGTATTATCACGCAAAACATATTTCCATTTTATTCATTTTTGTAAGTGAATAATCTTGTAAAGCAAAAACTAAGGGTTACAAATTTAAACAGGAAAGATAGCATCTGCCCTTAAGGGGCTTACATTCTAATGAGGTAAGACTATACACAAAGGGGAATTAGAAAGAACAAGGGAAAAGGAAGGAGAGAGGCAACTCAAATGGCAGCCTGGGCCATGGAAATGACAGAGAAATGCAACATGATATTCTTTCAAATGACTCTGAAGATATATACTACACAGTACTCATCCTACCACTACCACCCTGATGTTCTCTAGGCTATAATCCATTTAAATACATGGATTTTCTTGTTATTTAGGTTCAATCATCTCCAACTCTTCATGTTTCTATTTGGAGTTTTCTTAGCAAAGATAATGGAACAATTTGCCATTTTCTTCTATGGTTCATTTTAAATATGAATAAACAGACAAATGGGGTTAAGTGACTTGCCAGGGTCACAGAGTTAGTAATTTTCTAAGGCTAGATTTTAACTCAGGTCATATTAATTTCAGGATTAGCACTTTATCTACTGTTCCATCTAGATTGCATATATGATGATATTTTATTGATATTTTACTTCACTGGTGTTAATCATAGGCTATCTTCTACACACACACTTTCTAATCCCTTGCAATTTTTGAATATATTATCCCATAACCAATAATAAAGGATCTATCTGAATTTTTTTTTATATTTAACATTCCATGGTTACCAATGTAACCTACAGACTATTCATCTATTATTGAAAATTATTTTACATGACTGTACCACCTGCTTTTCTGAAAAATTTTTGGATACTTCTTGAATGCAAATGAATTTTATAATAAACTTTACTAATTTATACTTCTTGTGCTTTTTTAATGATATTTGGGTCATTACAATTTTGATACTTTGCAAGTTTAGGTGTTCCATAATTCATTACCTAACATACCACTGGGAGAATATTGGTGAAAAGATGGATCTCTGGGTGACAGAGCAGCTTATAGGTTGTAAGTTTTGCTCAATTTCCTCAACACAATCTAGACTTCCTCCTAGTCAATTCTATACCTCTCCAAGCATAATAGCAGACTTTATTTTTCAATCATCCAATTGCTAAATATTAACTCATACTGACTGTGATACCTTGGTCAAGTGACAGCCTCAAAGTACTTTAGGCAACTCTCTCTAACAAAAGGGTGCTGAGAATATCCCAGCTTGAATTGATGAAGAGACATTCCTCACCTGATTGATCCCCATATTAATTAAATCACAGGTACCCCCATCTTTGTCATTATTTTTAAAAATATTTCTTATAATTTTGAAAACAAATAAATTTTTTTCTCTACTAAATAAGAGAAATTCAGAATGTAAAAAGAAATTATTTTGATTATGTAAAAAATAAGTTTTGTACAACAAAAGTAACATCAGAATAAAAAAGAAAGATGATAGGGGAAGAAATACTTTCCTATAATATTTAAGATAAAAATCTGAAAGAATCAAGATCTTTAAATAATTAACTCATTTGTAAAACTGATTACAAATGCATCAAATATGAAAAGCTAGTTTTTAAAAGAAAAAACATAGAGTCCAAAAATCTTCTATAATATTATTTAAAATCACTATTAATTAGAGAATTTGAATTTAAAAACTTTTCAACTACCAACTATCAATGACTGATTTGTTTAAGATGGTTTGAAATGATATAATTTAATATTCATGAAACTATGAATAAACAATTATGCTATTCAACATAAGCTAGGACTATGAATTCATATATTCATTCTGGGACATTATGTACCAATACATAATAATACCTCAAAAAGTCTTCATAGTCTTTGGCCCAATGATTCCTTTAATAGATATATTACCAAGGGCAATTAATGAAAGGGAAAATAATTCATATCTCTGCAAAAATATTCATAGCAGCTCTAGTTATAGCAAAAACTAGAAAAATACTGTCTGGCCAAAATTTTGGGGATGGTTGAACAAACTGTTGAATGTGAACATGATGAAATGTTGCCATACCTTAAGACATGGGAAATATGAATATCAAAATGAAATATTTGAAGATTCATTTGAACTGATGCAGAGTGAATAAAGCAAATCAGAATAATAGTATATACCTATTCACACAATTCACAACCATGTAAAAATAATATATGGAAGAATAGTAAAAACATCAAACATGCAGAATTAAAAGACAAAAATATGAAATGAATTCAAACATAATATATTTATATATACGTATATATGCATAGAAAGGTATATATGTAATATATGCAAACATATATATGTGTTTGTGTATATGTGGAATTTTAATAGGAGGAAGTAGAGTAGCTCGGCATTCTTTTTTATAGTAAGCATTGGTTGGAGCATACAATAATTGACTGCATTACATAAAAATAGGTTTTATTTCTGTGGTCAAGGAAAAGCATTGTATCCAAAACTTAAATGAAAGATATGGTTTGGGGTAAGATATTTGCTTTAAGATCTATGATAAAACAAACAATTTCTAAAATAATAAATGGGCAATAGACATAGATAGGCAATTTTCAGATAAAGAAATCAAAACTATCAATAAGTATATGAAAAAGTATTCTAAATCTCTTAAACTAAGAGAGATGCAAATCAAAAAAACTCTGAGGTATCACCTCACACCTAGCAGATTGGCTAACATGACAGCAAAGGAAAGTAATGAATGTTGGAAGGGATGTGGCAAAATAGGGACATTAATGCATTGCTGATAGATTTGTGAATTGATCCAACCATTCTCAAGGACAATTTGGAACTATGCCCCAGGGGTGTAAAAAGATTGTCTGCCTTTTTGTTGTATCTTTTTTTTTTAATCTTTTATTTGATCATTTCCAAGCATTATTCATTAAAGACATAGATAATTTTCTTTTCCACCCCCCCACCCCCATAGCCGACGCATAAATCCACTGGGCATTATATGTTTTCTTGATTTGAACCCATTGCTATGTTGATAATATTTGCATTAGAGTGTTCATTTAGAGTCTCTCCTCTGTCATGTCCCCTCAACCGCTGTATTCAGGCAGTTGCTTTTCCTCGTGTTTCTACTCCCATAGTTTATCCTTTGCTTATGAATAGTGTTTTTTTCTCCTAGATCCCTGAAAATTGTTCAGGGACATTACACTGCCACTAATGGAGAAGTCCATTACGTTCAATTATACCACAGTATATTAGTCTCTGTGTACAATGTTCTCCTGGTTCTGCTCCTCTCGCTCTGCATCACTTCCTGAAGGTTGTTCTAGTCTCCATGGAACTCCTCCACTTTATTA
This sequence comes from Monodelphis domestica, assembly GCF_027887165.1. Lineage (NCBI taxonomy): Eukaryota > Metazoa > Chordata > Mammalia > Didelphimorphia > Didelphidae > Monodelphis > Monodelphis domestica. Next base: position 656,896,141 of record NC_077227.1, on the reverse strand, counting down.
TTCCTTTTAGCACAATAGTATTCCATCACCAACATATACCACAATTTGCTCAGCCATTCCCCAATTGATGGGCATCCCCTCGTTTTCCAGTTTTTGGCCACCACAAAGAGCGCAGCTATGAATATTTTTGTACAAGTCTTTTTGTCCATTATCTCTTTGGGGTACAGACCCAGCAGTGCTATGGCTGGATCAAAGGGTAGATATTCTTTTGTGGCCCTTTGGGCATAGTTCCAAATTGCCCTCCAGAATGGTTGGATCAGTTCACAACTCCACCAGCAATGAATTAATGTCCCTACTTTACCACATCCCCTCCAGCATTCATTACTTTCCTTTGCTGTTATGATAGCCAATCTGCTAGGTGTGAGGTGATACCTCAGAGTTGTTTTGATTTGCATCTCTCTGATTATAAGAGATTTAGAACACTTCTTCATGTGCTTATTAATAGTTTTGATTTCTTTATCTGAGAACTGCCTATCCATGTCCCTTGCCCATTTATCAATTGGAGAATGGCTTGATTTTTTGTACAGTTGATTTAGCTCTTTATAAATTTGAGTAATTAAACTTTTGTCAGAGGTTTCTATGAAGATTTTTTCCCAATTTGTTGTTTCCCTTCAGATTTTAGTTACATTGGTTTTGTTTGTGCAAAAGCTTTTTAATTTGATGTAGTCAAAATTATTTATTTTACATTTTGTGATTCTTTCTATGTCTTCCTTGGTTTTAAAGTCTTTCCCCTCCCAAAGGTCTGACATGTATGCTATTCTGTGTTTACCCAATTTACTTATGGTTTCCTTCTTTATGTTTAAGTCACTCACCCATTTTGAATTTATCTTGGTGTAGGGTGTGAGGTGTTGATCTATTCCTAGTCTCTCCCACACTGTCTTCCAATTTTCCCAACATTTTTATCGAATAGTGGATTTTTGTCCCAAAAGCTGGGATCTTTGGGTTTATCGTATACTGTCTTGCTGAGGTCACTTTCCCCCAGTCTATTCCACGGATCTTCCTTTCTGTTTCATAGTCAGTACCAAATTGTTTTGATGACTGCTGCTTTGTAATATAGTTTAAGGTCAGGGACTGCAAGGCCCCCATCATATGTGTTTTTTTTCATGATTTCCCTGGATATCCTTGATCTTTTGTTCTTCCAAATGAACTTTGTTATGTTTTTTTCTAAATCAGTGAAGAAGTATTTTGGTAGTTCAATGGGTATGGCACTAAATAGATAAATAAGTTTGGGTAGGATGGTCATTTTTATTATATTGGCTTGTCCTATCCATGAGCAGTTAATGTTTTTCCAATTGCTCAATCTAGATTTAGTTGTGTGGAGAGTGTTTTGTAGTTGTGTTCATATAGTTCCTGTGTTTGTCTCGGGAGGTAGATTCCTAGGTATTTTATTTTGTCTAAGGTAATGTTGAATGGGATTTCTCTTTCTAGTTCTTGCTGCTGAGCTGTGTTGGAAATATACAGAAAAGCTGATGACTTATGTGGGTTTATTTTGTGTGCTGCAACTTTGCTAAAGTTGTTGATTATTTCAATTAGCTTTTTGGTTGAATCTCTAGGATTCTTTAAGTAGACCATCATGTCATCTGCAAAGAGTGATAACTTGGTTTCCTCCTTGCCTATTTTGATGCCTTCAATTTCTTTTTCTTCTCTAATTGCTACTACTAGTGTTTCTAGTACAATGTCAAATAATAGAGGTGATAATGGGCATCCTTGTTTCACTCCTGATCTTATTGGGAATGCGTCTAGTTTATCCCCATTGCAGATGATATTAGCTGATAGTTTTAGATATATACTGTTTATTATTTTTAGGAATGACCCTTCTATTCCTATGCTTTCTAGTGTTTTTAATAGGAATGGGTGTTGTATTTTATCAAATGCTTTTTCTGTGTCTATTGAGATAATCATGTGGTTCTTGTTGGTTTGCTTGTTGATGTGGTCAATTATATGGATGGTTTTCCTAATATTGAACCAGCCCTGCATCCCTGGTATAAATCCTACTTGATCATGGTGAATGATCCTTCTGATCACTTGCTGGAGTCGTTTTGCTAGTATTCTATTTAAGATTTTTGCATCTATATTCATTAGGGAGATTGGTCTATACTTTTCTTTCTCTGTTTTTGACCTGCCTGGTTTTGGAATCAGTACCATGTTTGTGTCGTAAAAGGAGTTTGGTAGAACTCCCTCTTTACTTATTATGTCAAATAGTTTGTATAGTATTGGGATTAACTGTTCTCTGAATGTTTGATAGAACTCACTGGTGAATCCATCAGGCCCTGGGGATTTTTTCTTAGGAAGTTCTTTGATGGCTTGTTGGATTTCATTTTCTGATATGGGATTATTTAAAAATTCTATTTCCTCTTCTGTTAGACTAGGCAGTTTGTATTTTTGTATATATTCATCCATATCCCCTAAATTGGTGTATTTATTGCCATATAATTGGGCAAAGTAATTTCTAATGATTGCCTTAATTTCATCTTCATCGGAGGTGCTGTCCCCCTTTTCATCTTTAATGCTGTTAATTTGCTTTTCTTCCTTCCTTTTTTAAATTAGATTGACCAGTACTTTGTCTATTTTGTTTGTTTTTTCAAAGTACCAGCTTCTTGTCTTATTTATTAAATCAATAGTTCTATCACTTTCGATTTTATTAATTTCTCCCTTAATTTTTAGGATTTCTAGTTTGGTTTTCTGCTGGGGGGTTTTAATTTGATCGCTTTCGAGTTTTTTCATTTGCATTTCCAATTGATTGATCTCTGCTCTCCCTAGTTTGTTAATACAAGCATTCAGGGATATGAATTTACCTCTGATTACCACTTTGGCTGCATCCCAAAAGGTTTGAAAGGATGTCTCGCCATTGTCATTTTCCTCAATGAAATTATTAATTGTTTCTATGATTTCTTCTTTAAACAATTTTGGAGTATCATATTGTTTAATTTCCAATTGATTTTAGATTTGGTTTTCCATGTACCATTACTAATCATTATTTTTATTGCTTTGTGATCTGAGAAGGCTGCATTCATTATTTCTGCTTTTCTGCATTTGTGTGCTATGTTTCTGTAACCTAATGTATGATCAATTTTTGTGAATGTGCCATGTGGTGCTGAGAAGAAGGTGTATTCCTTTTCATCCCTATTTATTTTTCTCCATATGTCTATTAATTCTAATTTTTCTAAGATTTCATTCACTTCTTTTACCTCTTTCTTATTTATTTTTTGATTTGATTTATCTAAATTTGATAATGGTTGGTTTAAGTCTCCCACTAATATGGTTTTACTGTATATTTCTTCCTTCAATTCTCCTAGTTTCTCCATTAGAAATTTGGGTGCTATATTATTTGGTGCATACATGTTGATTAATGATATTTCCTCATTGTCTAAAGTCCCTTTTAAGAAAATATAATTACCTTCCCTATCCCTTTTGATCAGGTCTATTTTTGCTTTGGCTTTGTCAGATATCATGATTACCACTCCTGCCTTCTTTCTGTCAGTTGAGGCCCAGAAGGTCTTACTCCATCCTTTAATTCTGACCTTGTGGGTGTCAACCCACCTCATGTGTGTTTCTTGAAGACAACATATGGTAGGGTTTTGGATTCTAATCCATTCTGCTATTCGTCTACGTTTTATGGGTGAGTTCATTCCATTCACGTTCAAAGTTATGATTGTCATTTGTGGACTCCCTGGAATTTTGATAGCCTTCTCTAATTCTAACCTTTTCTTCTTTGGCTCTACCTTTTAGTCCAATGATTTACTTTGAATCAGTCCCCCTTTTCCCCTCCCTTGATGTTTCCCTTTTTAGTCCCTCCCTTTTTGTTTCCTCCCTCTCCCCCCTCTTTTTCCTCCCTTTTTGTTTTCCCTCTCCCCCTCCGCCCCCTTGGTTTTCCCTTCTCCCTACCCTTGTTGGGTAAGATAGAATTCAAGATCCCAATGGATCTGGGTATTTTTCCCTCTCAGAGTTGATTTCTCTGAGATTAAGGTTTAAGTAAAAAACCCTCTCTTCCTCTCCTTCTTATAGGAGTTTTCTTCCCCTCCCCTTCCCATGTGAATCTTTGTGTTAGAAAGATTATTCTGTTTGGTCTTTCTTTACCCCCTATTTATACATTACATTTTCCCCACATGTTAGTATACATAGATTGATAGAAATGTAGTCCTTATAGAAGAAAGTTTGAGTAAAAGAAGATAACATTTTTCTCCTTTCCCCTTTCCTTAATATTTACCTTTTCAGGTATACCTTGCTCTTTGTTTTTCAGTATCAAACTTTCCACAGAGCTCTGGTCTTTTCTTGCAAAAAGTTGGAAGTCTTCTCTTTTGTTGAATGCCCATACTTTCCCTTGGAAGTATATAGTCAGTTTTGCTGGGTAGCTGATTCTTGGTTGAAGACCCAGCTCTCTTGCCTTTCTGAAGATCATGTTCCATGCATTACGATCATTCAGAGTAGAACTTGCAAGGTCTTGTGTGACCCTGATTGGCATTCCTTTATATCTAAATTGTCTTTTTCTGGCTTCCTGTAGGATTTTTTCTTTTGTTTGAGAGCTTTGGAATTTAGCAATTACATTCCTGGGAGTTGTCTTTTGGGGGTTTAGTGTAGAAGGTGTTTTGTGAGCTCTGTCAGTGGCTTTATTATCCCCTTGTTCTAGAATCTTTGGGCAATTTTCTTTGATTATATCTTGTATCACGATGTCAAGTTTTGTATTTATTTCTGGCTTTTCTGGAAGTCCAATTATTCTTAAATTATCTCTTCTCCCTCTATTTTCCAGATCTGTCATCTTGTCAGTGAGATATTTTATGTTCTCTTCTAATTTCTTGATATTTTGGCTTTGCTTTATTAATTCTTGCTCTTTTCCACGATCGTTGTCTTACAGCTGCCTGATTCTGGCCTTTAAAGCCTGGTTTTCCTTTTCAGTTTGGTCACACCGGTTTTGTAGATGCATGAATTTCTTTTGCATTATTTCCCACTTTTCCTCCCAGAAGGCTTCCATCTTTTTGGTCATCTCTGATTCAAATTCTTCATGGGTTTGTGGAGAGTTTCCATTTCCTTTGGAATGTTTCGGAGCATTTTCTTGTGTATCGTATTCTATGTCTTCTGTATTTTGTATTTTGGCTCCATAGAATGTGTCCAAAGTCTCCCCTTTCTTCTTATTTTTCTTGGGATTTTGGGACTTCTGTGCTTCTGTGGAGTTTGCCATCTCTGAGTGGGGAGGATTAGCTTTTCTTATCTCTGTCTGGTGTTCAGAGGCTTTAGTCCTGGGCAGATTGTCGGTTCTATGAGCTTTCCCTGGGTTAAATTGAGTATGCCTTAAGGCAATGACTTTCACTGGAACTGGAATGGAAGGGTCTGACCAGGGGGCCACACTTTCCCCCGGCTCTCTCTGTTTCCCTGCTGCTAGGGTGCCCCCTCAACTGGACTGGGTGGGGTTCCTTTCCGGAAGTTGCCTTCAGACTAGCTGGCCATGAGGCTGTTTTGTCTGCCCTGAGGGTTGCTGTTGTTTCAGAGGACCCTGCTCTCTGCAGGGGAAGGGGCCGCAGCTTCCCGGAGCTCCGAGAGCATTGACTTTCCCTGAGACTTGGCTAGCAGGATCCAGCTGGTGAGGCTGTCTTGCCTGCCCTGAGGGTTGCTGTTGTTTCAGATGACCCTGCTCTCTGAGGGGGGCAGGGCTGTGGCTTCCTGGAGCCTTGGACTCTGCGCTCCTACCCCTTAGGTCAGAGTGATCTTGTGTTCTGGCTTTTGAGGGGGGTCGTACCTTTTGATCCAGGTCCAGGTTCAGGAGGAGGATTCCCATGGTCTATGCTGTTGATCGGTTTGAATTTCTGCGCCTTAGGAGCTTATAGTTTGAGATCGGTCGGGAAGGGTTTTCCAGAGATCTGAACTTTAGCTTTCTCTAAGCCGCCATCTTGACTGGAAGTCGATTGTCTGCCTTTTTATCCAGGCACAATGCTGTTGATTTTATACCCCAATGAGATAATAAGGAAAAAGACCTGTACAAGAATATTTATAGCTGCACTATTTGTGGTGGCAAAAAAAATTGGAAAATGAGTGGATGCCCTTCAATTGGGGAATGCCTGAAAAAATTGTGGTATATGTTGGTGATGGAATACTATTGTGCTCAAAGGAATAATGAACTGGAGGAATTCCATGGGAACTGGAATGACCTCTAAGAATTGATTCAGAATGAGAGGAGCAGAACCAGGAGAACATTGTACACAGAGCCTGAAACACTGTGGCACAATCGAATGTAATGGACTTCTCCATTAGTGGCAATACAGTGATCCTGAACAACCTGGAGGGATCTATGAGAAAGAACACTATCCACATTCAGAGAAAAAACTGTGCGAGTAGAAACACAGAAGAAAAACAACTGCTTGATCATATGGGTCGACGGTGATATAATTGGGGATGTAGACTCTAAAGGATCACCCTGGTGCAATTATCAGTAATATAGGTCTTGATCAGTGACACATGTAAAACCCAGGGGAATTGTGTATTGACTCTGGGAGAGGGCTGAGAGGAAGGGAGAGAAAGAGCATGAATCATGTAAACATGGAAATTTTTCTTAATTAATCAATAAAATCAAATTTAAAAAATATTGACCTTAAAAAAATCAATGATAAAAAATCAAACATCCAAAAGAATTAAAGGATCCTTAAACACAAAGGTATCAGATCAAGATCCTATGAATAGTCATTTCTCAAATGTAGATATGCAAAACATTAAGATAACCAGAAAATATAAATATTAAAAACTCAAATTTTACAAAATACAATTTGCAGTTTTAATTTATGATTCATATTTGAAGGTTTTGGTTGAATATTCTAGTAAATATATATATATATACATACATATATATATATATATATATATATATATATATATGGCTCTCTTACTCCATGAATGCTACAAAATTTTTTCAAGTTAGTTGAGTTCTGAGTAAATAAATTTTGTTCATAAGTGATCATTGATTTATTTTTAAGTGCTTATAAACTGTATGTTTAATAATGCAATTGAGAATTTTGCTGGGATTCAGTGTCAAGTTCATCATTAGTTTCTGGAAGACTAATTTTCCTTCTTTTTTGAAAGTTATAACATTTGCTCATCTAAATTCCCATGGATTCCTTTCCATTCTTCATGGTTTATCAAAGTTTACCAAATGGATTTATTAATTCATCTTTGAGTTTTTTCAGGATCTTACTTTGAGTCACTTAAAATAGTTAGATGCTTCTTACTATTGCCTCACCTCCCTTGGACTTCACCAATTCCTTAGCAATGTTTATTTTATCCTTCTATTTTTAAAAAAAGTGTTTATATATGCATTTCTTATTTTCTATGCCATCATTATTAAAACTAGCTCTCCCCCTCCTTTTCCAGAGAGCAAACATTTATGACAAATAGGAATTTTTATAGAGGAAAAACTAGTGGAGTCAATTAAAACATTGAAAGTAAAATCTGTGGACCTCTTACCCCCACCAAAAGTTAATTAGGGACTATCTTTTGGAATGAAGTCCTTATTGAGCATTAAAATTTTCTTATATTTACTTGGAATTTATTTTTTGGTGCAACTCTTCTTTTCATTTATTGTTGTAGTTAATTAATATTGTTTTCTTAGTTCTTCTTCCTTTGTTCTTCATCAGTTCACATAGATTTTCTCATCTCTGAACATTCATCATTTTTAATAATGAAATTATATTCAATTACATTCACATATTATAAAATTATTTAGAAATTCATCAACTGATGGGCATCTATTTTGTTTTAATTCTTAGCTATTACAAAAAGTTCTGCTAAAATGAGAATATTTGGTGACTTTTTGTTATCAATAATTTAATTGCACATAAGTTTAGTTATAGCATTTCTGTTCAAAAGGCATGGGTGTTTTAATCACTTTATTTGTAAATGGTTACCATTTCAGAGCTCCATCAATAATGGATTTGTGTGTCTATTTTTCCACAACCTTTCCTACAATGGTTATTGCCATTTTGGTCATTTACTTACAGTTTTCATGGAGTGAGGGCTGTTTTGATTAACATGTCTTTTATTAGTTATTTCGAGGATTTTTTCATTTGGATGTGAATGCTTTTCAATCCTTTCAAAAACTATTTTAAAAACTTTTGACTATTGTGGAAAACTATTAGTTTTATACACATACACACATATAGTTTATATATCTTAGGTAATAAACTTATCAAAGAAATTATATACATGGATTTTTCTCCATTTAATCATTTCCTTTCTTATTCTAGATGCATTAATTTTGTCTTTGTAAAACTTTTTAAGTAACATGTAATCAAAGTTACATATTTTATTTTTTAAAATGTACTCTCTTATCTGCTAAAGAGTAATATTTCCTGCTGACAGGTGTGAGAAACATGTGATCTGTTTTTTTTCTGTTTTTAATAATGTATACATTTAGAATATATTGTGGAATATAAGTTATTGGTCTAAACCTAGTTTCTACCTGGCTACTTTCCAGTTTTTTTCCAGCAGTAATAGAAAAAAAGAGGTTTTTTCCTAAACAATTTATGTTTTCTACTTTATCTAACACTAGATTACTGCATTCTATTGTTTCTGATTTTCCCATGTTGAGTCTCTTCCATTAAATTTTCTATTCTTCAATTAATGCCTTCTGATTTGGTGACAGCTATTTTATGATATAGTTTAAGGTCTGGAACTGATATTCTTCATTCATCCTTACTTCATTTAATCTTTTTTATTTTATTTTTAAAAGTATATAAATATATATATTTTATTTTATTATATATGTTATTATGTATATATATATAATATACATTATATATTTTAAGACTATATAAATTTAAAAGTCTGGAGATTGAATGTTATGAATGAGAAAGAGTAAGGATGCTAGAATTACTGGATTAAGAAAATAGGCCTAAAACGTTTCAAAATGGTGAAGTTATTAAGGGCTTTAAAAACTAAATAGATTTATATTAAATCCTGGAGTAAATAGGGAGTATCATAAGTATTCTAATGTAGAACTCAAAATATCTACTTGTTATCCTTGGTTTAGTCATTTGAAAAGCCTATCTTTCAAGTACCTTATTTATTAAGTATTGTATCTTGGTCTAAATCACCATGTGCTTTTCTATTGCTTTCACGGCAATACTAGTTTGCAATTTTGGGAGATTTGCTGTTTCATATATCACAATCATATTACTATATGGGTACATTTTTGATATTATCAGATGGACCACTGCTTTAAGATATGCCTCAAGTACCCTCTTGTGCATTAAATATTACCTTTTCCTGCCAACTATTAGTGGTATACCAAACAATTTTGTATTCAACTATCTTACATATATATATATATATATGTTTATATTTATTGTTTTATATTTTGCTATATATCTATGTGTACTTGATGTCTATCCTCATTTATAAGTAAGCTAGTTTCTTAAATTCCTAAAAAATGTCTGACATTGTTGGTATTTAATAATTGTTTGCTTTTTGTTTGATGAATTTTCTTTTGTTTCTGCTTCTTTGTAACAAAATTCAAAATTGTGATGATAACAAGATTGGTGACTCTCCTATTCTTAATAGTTCAAATAGTGAATTATAAAAATATTTTCAGATCTCATCTACTTTTCTTCAGTTTGTGTTCTACCTTCCATTTTTGTCCTTGAATATCTTTGGAATAACTTTGCTTATTTGGGTCTTTAGACATATCTTGAAATTATTTTCAGCTTTTGCTTCTTTCTGATTTATGGCACCAATACTTCTCATAATATTCCATCATCCATCTTTGCAAAATTTAAGAAAACAATTTGTATTGTAAACTAGCATTGCTGTCAGTTGCCATCTCTCTCAATTTGGCAAGAAAGCCAAGTTTTGCTCATAAAGGGGCACTTTTGTGACTTCTGATTTCCTTATTGTAAAATTTTTGATCATTTAAAAATAAATCATACAAAGTGCTGATGTTCTTCTTACTATCCCTTTCCATTTTTTGGCTTTCAGTTGTTTCATTTGGAAACCCTCTATTTTTGCCCTTGTAATTATTTCGAGGTTTTTAATATTTTTTTATATTCGCAATCAGTTAGTGGTTTGATTATGCAAAGTTGATTCAAGATAACTTTTCTAATGATATTTTATGTTATATAATAAATTTTATTTTTTTAATGTTAATTATTTTTCATATCTTTGTAATTTTTTTTCTTAATGAAAAGATTCATGATGTAGAACAAAGTTCTAAGCACAGGGTCAACAGATTTTTAGATAGATAGGATGTCCATTAACTTGGATGAAAAAAAATAATTTTTACTAACCTCTAACTGAAATTTGTTGTTAACTAAAATTATGAATGTAGACCACAAACCATTATTCTGAGACTAGATCCAAAGATTTCCCAAGATTTCCAAAAAGGTCCTGATTCTTTTTTTAATGGGCAAGGACTTTTGATGTAGAGGAATGAGATTTCTGTGTGGTCGCAAAGCAAAATTTGCTTACTTCTTAATGCCTGAGCCATATGTTTCAATATATTTCTTTATCTTTATAATTCTCACTTTTATGTTATTTTATTTTAATTATTTTTAAACATTATTTTATTTGGTCATTTCCAAACATTATTCATTGGAAACAAAGATCATTTTCTTCTCCCATCCCCCACCTCTCCCATAGCTGACTCTTGATTCCACTGGGTATCGCATGTGTTCTTGATTCAAACCCATTTCCTTGTTGTTGGTATGTGCATTAGAGTGTTCATTTAGAGTCTCTACTCAGTCATATCCCCTCAACCCCTGTAGTCAAGCAATTGCTTTTCCTCGGTGTTGTTACTACCACAGTTTATCCTCTGCTTGTGGATAGTGTTGTTTAGATGTCTGCAGATTGTTCAGGGACATTGTATTGACACTAATGGAGAAGTCCATTACCTTCTATTGTACCACAGTGAATTGATTTCTGTGGCTGAGAACTACCTGTTTATGTCCCTTGCCCATTTATCAATTGGAGAATGGCTTGATTTTTTGTACAATTGATTTAGCTCTTTGTAAATTTGAGTAATTATACCTTTGTCAGAGGTTATTATGAATATTGCTTCCCAATTCATTGCTTCCCTTCTGATTTTAGTTACATTGGTTTTGTTTGTACAAAAACTTTTTAATTTGATGTATTCCAAATTATTTATTTTGCATTTTGTGACTCTTTTTAAGTCTTCCTTGGTTTTGAAATCTTTCCCTTCCCAAAGGTCTGACATGTATACTATTCTGTGTTCGCCTAATTTACTTAGAGTTTCCTTCTTTATGTTCAAGTCATTCACCCATTTTGAATATATCTTGGTGTAGGGTGTGAGGTGTTGATCTAAACCTAATCTTTCCCACACTGTCTTCCAATTTTCCCAGCAGTTTTCATGAAATAGTGTATTTTTGCCCCAAAAGCTGGGTTCTCTGGGTTTGTCGTATATTGTCCTGCTGAGGTCACTTACCCCGAGTCTATTCCACTGATCCTCCTTTATGTCGCTTAGCCAGTACCAAATTGTTTTGATGACCGCTGCTTTTTAATATAGTCTGAGATCTGGGACTGCAAGACCCCCTTTTTTGTATTTTTTTTTCATTGTTTCCCTGGATATCCTTGATCTTTTGCTCTTCCAAATGAACTTTGTTATGGTTTTTCCTAAATCAGTAAAAAAAAAAAAATTTTTGGAAGTTCAGTGGGTGTGGCACTAAATAGATAAATGAGTTTGGGTAGGATGGTCATTTTTATTATATTGGCATGTCCTATCCATGAGCAGTTAATGTTCTTCCAATTGTTTAAGTCTAGTTTTAGAAGTGTGGAGAGTGTTTTGTAGTTGTGTTCATATAGTTCCTGTGTTTGTTTTGGGAGATAGATTCTTAGGTATTTTATTTTGTCTAAGGTATTTTGAATGGGATTTCTCTTTCTAGTTCTTGCTGCTTAGCTGTGTTGGAAATATATAGAAATGCTGATGACTTATGTGGGTTTATTTTGTATCCTGCAACTTTGCTAAAGTTGTTGATTATTTTGAGTAGCTTTTTGGTTGAATCTCTATGATTCTTTAAGTACACCATCATTTCATCCACAAAGAATCATAACTTGGTCTCCTCCTTGCCTATTTTATTGCCTTCAATTTCTTTTTTTTCTCTAATTGCTACTGCTAGTGTTTCGAGTACAATGCCAAATAATAGTGGTGATAATGGTCATCCTTGTTTCACTCCTGATCTTATTGGGAATGCATCTAGTTTATCCCCATTGCAGATGATATTGCCTGATGGTTTTAGATATATACTGTTTATTATTTTTAGGAATGACCCTTCTATTCCTATGCTTTCTAGTGTTTTTAATAGGAATGGGTGGTATATTTTATCAAAGGCTTTTTCTGCATCTATTGAAATAATCATGTGATTTTTTGTTGATTTGCTTGTTGATGTGGTCAATTATGTGGATGGTTTTCCTAATATTGAACCAGCCCTGCATCCCTGGTATAAATCCTACTTGATCATGGTGAGTGACTGTTCTGATCACTTGTAGGAGTCTTTTTGCTAGTATCCTATTTAAGATTTTTGCATCTATATTCATTAGGGAGATTGGTCTATAGTTTTCTTTCTATGTTTTTGGCCTGCCTGCCTTTGGAATTAGTACTATGTTTGTGTCATAAAAGGAATTGGGTAGAACTCCCTCTTTGCTTATTATGTCAGATAGTTTGTATAGTATTGGGGTTAGTTGTTTTTTGAATGTTTGATAGAATTCACTGGTGAATCCATCAGGCCCTGGGGATTTTTTCTTAGGAAGTTCTTTGATGGCCTGTTGGATTTCTGTTTCTCATATGGGATTATTTAAGAAATCTATTTCTTCTTCTGTTAGTCTAGGCAATTTATATATTTGTAAATATTCATCCATATCACCTAGGTTGGTATATTTATTGCCATATAGTTGGGCAAAGTAGTTTTGAATGATTGCCTTAATTTTTTCTTCATTGGAGGTAAGATCCCCCTTTTCATCCTTGATGCTTTTAATTTCCCTTTCTTCTTTCCTTTTCTTTAATTAGTTTGACAGGACTTTGTCTACTTTGTCTGTTTTTTCAAAGTACCAGCTTCTAGTCTTGTTTATTAGCTCAATAGTTCTATCACTTTCAATTTTATTAATTTCTCCCTTAATTTTTAGGATCTCTAGTTTGGTTTTCTTCTGGGGGTTTTTAATTTGTTCATTCTCAAGTTTTTTGATTTGCATTTCCAATTCATTAATCTCTGCCCTCCCTAGTTTGTTAAGATATGCACTCATGGATATGAATTTTCCTCTAAGTACTGCTTTGGCTGCATCCCAAAAGGTTTGAAAGGATGTCTCAACATTGTCATTTTCCTCAATGAAATTTTAATTGTTTCTATGATTTCTTCTCTAACTAACCAATTTTGGAGTATCATATTATTTAATTTCCAATTAACTTTTCATTTGGCTCTCCATGTTCCCTTTACAATCAATATTTTTATTGCTTTATGACCCGAAAAGGTTGCATTCATTATTTCTGTTTTTCTGCATATGATTGCCATGTTTCTGTGACCTAGTGTATGATCTATTTTTGTGAATGTGCCATGTAGTGCTGAGAAGAAGGTGTATTTCTTTTTGTCCCTATTTATTTTTCTCCATATGTCTATTAACTCTCATTTTTCTAAGATTTCATTCACCTCTTTTATGTCTTTATTGTTTATTTTTTGGTTTGATTTATCTAAATTTGATAGTGGTTGGTTTAAGTCTCCCACTAATATGGTTTTACTGTCTATTTCCTCCTTCAATTCTCCTAGTTACTCCATTAGAAATTTGGATGCTATACCATTTGGTACATACATGTTGATTAGTGATATTTCCTCATTGTCTATACTCCATTTTAACAGAATATATTCACCTTCCCTATCCCTTTTGATCAGGTCTATTTTTGCCTTGGCTTTGTCAGATATCATGATTGCAACTCCTGCCTTCTTTCTATCAGTTGAGGCACAAAAGGTCTTATTCTATCCTTTTATTCTAACCTTGTGAGTATCACCCGGCCTCATATGTGTTTCTTGAAGACAACAAATGGTAGGGTTTTGGGTTCCAATCCAATCTGTTATTTGTCTACGTTTTATGGGTGAGTTCATCCCATTCACGTTCAAAGTTATGATTGTCACTTGTGGATTCCTTGGCATTTTGATATCTTCCCCTAGTTCTGACCATTCTTCTTTAACTCTATCCTTTTGAACCAGTGATTTACTTTAGGTCACTCCCTCTAGTCCCCTCCCTTGATATGATTCCCTTTCTAGTCCCTCCCTTTTTATTCTCCCTTCCCATCCCCCCTCTCCTTCCCTCCATTTTATACTCCTTCCCCCCTTCCCCTCCTTGATTTTCTTTTCTTTCTTACCCTGTTGGATAAGATAGAATTCAGGATCCTACTGGATCTAGATGTTCTTCCCTCTCAGATTTGATTTCACTGAGAATACGGTTTACGTAATTCCACTTCACACTGTCTTCCTCTCCTTCTCATATGAGAGTTCTTCCCCTCCCCTTCCCATGTGTATCTTTGTATGGGAAAGATTATTCTATTTAGTCCCCTACCCCTTATCTCTTGAAGTAAATATTAGTATTATCAATGATGCCCCCCTCCCTTTTTCTTTCTTTGCCCCCCTTTCACTAAATCTTCTTGATGCCCCAATCTTTCCCTATGCATGATTCTTCTAACTACTCTTATGATGCATACAATTTTTGAGAGTTACACAATACATTTTCCCCACGTATTAATATATATATAATTTGATGTAAATGTAGTCCTTATAGAAGAGAGTTTGACTTAAAGAAAAAGATAAGATTTATCTCCTTTTCCCTTTCTTTCATATTTACCTTTTCATGTTTCTCTTGCTTTCTGTGATTGGATATCAAATTTTCCACTAAGTTCTGGACTTTTCTTAGCAAATGCTTGGAAATTTTCTATTTTGTTGAATGCCCATACTTTCCCCTGGAAGTATATAGTCAGTTTTGCTGGGTAGTTGATTCTTGGTTGGAGATCCAGCTCTCTTGCCTTTCTAAGTATTTGTGTTCCATGCTTTGCTGTCTCTTAGTGTGTTAGCTGCTAAGTCCTGTGTGATACTTATGGGAGCCCCCTTATAACTGAAGCTCCTCTTCTTGGCTTCCTGTAGGATTTTCTCCTTTTCTTGGAAGCTCTTGAATTTGGCAATTCCATTCTTGGGGGTTGTCTTTTGGGGATTTATTTTGCCCCCTTGCTCCAGAACATCTGGGCAATTTTCTTCTATAATCTCCTGTAGTATAGCATGGAGATTTTTGTTTATCTCTGGTTTTTCGGGCAGACCAATAATTCTCACATTCTCTTCTTCCTCTATTTTTTTGGTCTGTGACCTTTTCAGTGAGATATTTTATGTTTTCTTCTAATTCATTGATTTTTTTTTTACTTTGCTTTATTAATTCTTGCTGTTTTGCATGCTCACTGTCTTCCAGTTGCTTAATTCTGGTAGTTAGGGACTGGTTTTGCTTTTCAACTTGGTCTGCCCTTCTATTAGATGCTTCCAGCTCTTTCTCCAATTGTGAATTCTTGTCTATCAGACTGCTGATCTCTTTCTCTCATTTTTCTTTCCAGAAGGTTCCATCTTTTGGGTAAACTCCAATTTGAGTTATTCCAGAGCTTGTGGATAATTTCCATTTTGGGAGGCACGTTTTGATTTTGTTTGTGTTTCATCCTCTTTCTCTTTTTTCCTTGGGTACTCCCACCATAAAAGTTTTCAATAGTCACCTTTTTCCCTTTCTTCCTGGAAACTTGATTTTGGGCCATTTGAGCCATCCCTTTGGTGGTTTTATTCCCCTTTCGTTTTTGGTCTGGGGTCTGGGTGATATGGGCAGGTTTTCGGTGAATTTAGGTTGCCTCAGACTAGTTTTTTACTGCCTCTGAGGTTTCTTAGGGTGAAGGCCCCTGTACTCAGCGCAACTGCCCCTGCATTCAATGCGGCTGCCCCTGTGATCAGCACAAGCTTTCCTGTGTTCAGTGGGGCCTCCCCTGTGCTCAGAGCAGGATTCTCCCGTGAAACCACCCAGAGAGGCCATTTCCTTGCAGTCTTTAGATCCCAAGGACCCTGGTGTTCCCCCCCCCCCCAGACAGAGATGTCCCTCACTCACTCACTGTCCCATTGAACTCTCTGATACCTTACTCTGGTTTGGTGGTGGGGGGGGTGTGGCTCAGTTCACATTTTTGTGCAAGCTTTTCAGCCTTCTTATAGTATGGAAATGTTCAAACCTCACATACCTTCGTTTCTGTGGGGTACTGGAGAGTCCATCCTTTCTTCCAAAGGTGATTTTCATGCTCTTTTGAGGTAGTCTATTTCGTTCAGTGCCGGGGAGAGGATGTGATTCGCGTATAGATTGCAGGCATGTTTACCTGGAAGTCCTATAATTCTCACTTTTAAATTGAATTGTTGAGTCTGTTTCCCTCTTCTTATTCTCTTTAGGGAATTTTTTGCCTTCCATAAACATATCTGGGTCTTTGATGTTGAAGAGTATATGTAGGTGCTCAATAACTCTCCATGATGAAATATGTTTGATGCTTTCTTTCATTTTTCTCAAAATCTTTTATTTGCTATGTGATTTCATGAAATTTTAGGTTTTATTAGAACATATATAGAAACTGAGGCATAAACTTTCTCTACATATATACTTACATATATAGAATATATATATATTTACATATATGTATTACATATTAAACAAAACATTAAAAATACAGACAAAAATCCCAAGCCTGAACATTTTAATTTTGATGTTTAGCATATAATTAATGACAGATCAGTCCAAAGGTGATTAGCATTTTCTAAAATTATTTTTAGAGCAAGAAGAAAAATTTGACATGATTGAATATAAAATTTCTTTCTTTTTTTAAACCTCATCTTCCTTATTTGAATTCATGTAAAGCATTAATTCCAATGAACATCTATGCCTGAAACTAGATTTGAACCCAGGCCCTCTTTTTTCTAAGACTGACTCTTTATTCACTGAGTCACCCTGATGTCCTTAATGCAGGGTTTCTTAACCTAGAATCCCTGACATATAAAAAAAAAAAGATTTGATAACTATATTTCAATGTAACTGGTTTTCATTACATTAAAAAAAAAAAAACCTTACCTTCCATCTTGGGATTAATTCTGTGTATTGGTTCCAAGGCAGAAGAATGGTAAGGGCTAGGCAATGGAGGTTAAGTGACTTGCCCAGGGTCACACAGCTGGGATGTGTCTGAGGCCAGATTTGAACCCAGGAGTTCCTGTCTCTAGACCTGGCTCTCAATCCACTGAGCCACCCTGCTTCCCCCTCTTATTACATTTTTATACACTTAAATATTGTTATTCTGAGAAGGAACTCATAGGCATTAGCAGGCTTCCAAAGGGCTTCTAGACCCCCTTGAAAGTTAAGAATTCTTAATCTAATCTAACTCCCTTTTTTACATATAAGGAAACTGAGTCCTACAGAGGATAACTATACACTTTAAGTTTGGGGATAAGTCAAGGGGTAAGATATATTGGAATTTAAAGCCAGAAGGGACCTTCAAGAGGTGGTACCTTTTGGAAGAAAATAACCATGACTGATTGGACAATGATAATGTTGGACTCCATGGGCAAAAGACATCAACTAGCTATCAGAATAAAGAGCTGATAGAAATAGTAATCAATGTAACCCTTTTGAAAAAAAGAGCACCTTTGGCCAGCAATAAACAAGGATCTTTATTTCCCCAACTGATGAACTTGATCCATATGAGATTAGGCATGGGTTGTGGCTTATTGCTCTGCTAAGGGAATGGTTGGCTGGAGCTATGATGGCTGAACATGTATGCCCAAGCAGCGTCAGGGCAAAGAGTAAGAGCATTTCCCCAGGGATTCAGGAAAGGGCTGCACGATCCAATTACCTATCATTCACCAATCAAGGGGAAAAAAAGAAAAGTTTCATCTGACCTACTGTTTTGAAAATGAGGTATGCACTCACCTCATTAAAAGGGGAAAGGAGAGCCTTCTACTTCACTGATAATGCTTTAATGAGGGCTGCAAAGGTGTCAGGCACAATTCTGGCCAAGATAGCTAATTAAGGAGGAAAAAAATAAAACCTTCAGGCTGATCCTGAACTTCTTCAATTGTGGATTTGGAGAAATGTATAACCACTTCCTCTCTTCAGTCATTCTTGGAAAAATGTCTCCTTGCCTTTGGAGTTTCAGCTGTGAGTGTTGTTTTCTATTTCTATCAAAATTAGAATTAATAGTTTATAGTCCAGAATTTCACCAGTTGGAACTCTGGCTAGATGTTAGGAAAAACTTTTGGAATCTCCTTTATTTAGATATAATTGGAGGAAAATGGCCCTTAGAGTCTGGAACAATTCAAGAATTTTCTGATTAAATGGGAATAAATGGAAATAGCTACATGAGAGTCAATAGTGACTACATGATACTACTGAATGGTAAAGATGGGGTTAAAGGACCAAGAGTTCTTTTACATTCTATTAGCAAAAGAACTCTTGGTCCTTTAAACCCATTTTCCCTTTCTACTGCCATTTTTTTCTTCTGTGACCTCTTTACCACCAATTTTCCCACTATCAGATTTAGTATCTCTTCATTCCCCTATTTTCTTATCCATATCCTTACTTATTAACTCTTTGTTCCCCTACTTCTTCATCCTTACCTTGCTAAGAGAGGGTTGTTTAATTATTTTTAATTGTAAATAGACTTTGGGACAAATCTGTCTAGGATTTTTATTCTGTTATATTGAGTATTATAAGGGCTAATGTGTAGGTTATTTTTTTTGTAATTGAATAAGAGCATTGTCATATACATGAATTAAGTTTCTATGCCCCTTTTAGTCTTATCACTCAGTGCCAGGAACATAGTAGATATCATTAAAAAAAAAAGCTTGCTGATTATTGATTGGTTGTAAATGAAAAAAAAAAAACTTTCTTCTTATTGAAGCAATATGGAATATAAGGTTGGAATGGCTGCATTCTACCCAGAACAAGTAAAACAATACTATGTTGACTTCTGCCAAATTCATCTATGTATGAAATCAAATTTTCTATCAGTAGTTGAATTATAAAATACTTCTTCCCGAATTTGTAGGGGATGAAAATCAGAGAATGAAATCCTTCATTTCCTTCCATACCACTCTAGATGGTAAATCCAGGGTCTATGAAAATCACTTGAACTTTTCAGGTGATCCTCAGAGTTGAAGCAGAGAAAAGAACTGATTTTAGTTTTCTGCACACCTACCCACAATTTATATGGATGAGAAAAGAATCCTGATTCTTGAGAGGAAGAGATCTTGTGTTGGTGGTGAGGTGGCTGGTGTTTACTCTTACTAAAAAAAAATCATTACCTATCTCAAAGTTAAATACAAAGCATTAATGAATATAATTCTAGGTATGGAGTCAGGAAGATACAATTCAATTTCAACCTCAATTTTTTTATAGTTACATGATGGAAATTAATCACCTCTCAGTTTCTTCATTTGTAAAATTAATTTAATAATAAAGTCCACCTCCCAAAATTGATTTGAGGATGAAATAAAATAATGCATTTAAAATGTTTTACAAAGATGAAATCACTATGTGTGGTCCATTTGTATCATCTAATTTACATCAATTTAATAATAATAATAATAGCTAACATTTATATAGTGCTTACTATGTCCCAGAAACTAGATTATTCTCTTTACAGTTATAGTCTCATTTGATCCTCACAACAACTCTGTGAGATAGGTGCTATTATTATCCTGATTTTTTACAGAGAATTATATTGAGGAATAGAATGACTTGCCTAGGGTCACACAGATAGGATATTTTAAAAATTTCAACTCAAGTCTTCCTAACTCTAGGAAGTTGTCTATCCCCTTTACTTCTTAGCTGGCTCAATGAAGTTGTTATGACTAGATCTGAGATAAGACACTATTCTGATATTATTAATCTTTTATACTTCATGTTCTGAGGTTTAATGTGTGGGTGGATAAAATGGCTGCTTTTGTAATGAAATAAGAGTATTTCTATATAAGGTCAAATCTGTAATCGAGTGAGAGAAATTTACATATTTGACTCATCGAAAGAATCTCTGGGACAATTTTAGTAGCAGTTAGTGTAAGGATGGCATATATGCTTTGTCCCAAAAGATTTTAATCTAATACCATGTCTATATTTTGAAAATTTCTCCCCAAAAAGGTAAAATGTGTTTAGTGGATAGAAAACCAGCCTTAGATCCACTACAACCTGGGTTAAAGTCCTGACCCTGCAATATACTGACTATAATCTTGTGCCTAGTCAAGCTTCTAAAATATAGTCTCTGACATGAGGTTATCCTTCTCCTAGACAAGGTCAAACCTTCTGCCTTTGCATTTGATTACATCCTTTCTATATTCCCCAACAGATTATGTTCCTAATTATCGCTCTTTACTGATAAATCTTTATTCTCTCTCTAACCACTGTTTCTTTTATAACTGTCTTTGTTACACTCAAGTATTCCTCATCCTTGAAAAATCTTCACTGTAACTTTTATTTTTTCAATTGTTCCATTTTTCCCTTTTCTTAGACAAATTCATTGGAAAAAAACTATTTTATTGCTTTTACTTTCCTCTCATTTACTACTCAAACCTTTGTAATCTGGCTTTTGACTGAACTTAGATTTCCCTCTTCTGAAAGTGATCTTTTTCTTCCCAGTTGAGAGATAGTTTTCACAGTTGCAAATATATACAAGTATACATTATGACAAACACAGTTCCAATATCACCAGTACACATAAAGTAGGGCTCACGTATAGGAAATGGAGAAAAGAGAGGAGAGAAAACAGTTTCTCCTATTATCATCAACCCAAACCTCTGACTTCTTAAAGAATTTGCTGAGCCCTGTGTGAGTTCCACCTATAGCATTGGCGACTGGGAATAAGATGGAAGTCTAGGAAGAGCAGAGAAAATGGCAAAAAAGTCAGTGAAAAGACAACATAGATCAAAGACCATCCTATGGTCAGTGGAGCAAAAGAGTTCATAAAAATTCCCCTTTGTAATCCAAGTCAATATTAAAGCCAAAAATCTATGTAATTGTTTTTTTTTTTTGGCTTTGTAGCTTCTTGGAGTCAACCACACTGATAAGTGACTTTTTGTTGAGACTTATAATTGATAAAGGACATGTAGGAGACATAGATGTTCTCCTACTATGGGAGATCTTATAATAGTTATACTGTCCTCAATAATGTTGTGTACACTGTTCTTTGTCAGGAAAGATGAACCCATCAGAGAGTTATCACTTCTCTCAGGAGTGCAAGATAGTGTTAATCATGTATTTATAGAATAAACAGAAGCCAATTCACTAAGTGATAGTCCCTTCCACCTTCCCCATGGAATGCTCTACTTCTACTTTTCCCTTGATGTTCACTACGTGATCAAACTTGTTGGCCATGACAATCTTCATTAAATGGTAAGAGAGGCAGAAGAATTTGGTCTTAATCATACTGTGAACCCCAGCTTTAGCAATGAATATGAAGTTGATGATAGTGCCTGGCCAGCACAGTGTTATTCTTAAACCGGTATTGGCCATGAAACATAGAGTTGCAATTGTTAAACATCCTCATGGTCTTTATTTAAAAAAAAAAAAACCTTTACCTTTTTTTCAAAATCAATTCTAAGCATCATATTCCAAAGCAGAAGACTGGTAAAAGCTAGGCAATTGCAGCTGTGAGGTGTCTAAAGCCTAATTTGAACTGGGAACCTTGCATCTGTAAGCCTGGATCTTTACTGGGTCATGTACTTGACTTTTCCCACTGTATTTAAGTATTTCCTTATGACTACCCAAATAGACTTAGTGTGGTAAATAAGTCTTGGGCTTCATGTCTTGAGTTCTAGGATTCTTGCTGCTTTTGAGCTACATACCTGTGGCTACAGAAGCCTCCACTATATAGTAAGTGGCCTCAGATAGTTCCACCTTCTATCCCACTGATTTACCTCACCCAACCCCAATCACTCAATTGAAAAATCTTTTGGTCTCTTCTCAGTCTTAGTCTGTCTCAATTTATCTCCTGTATTTGACCTGTTGACTTCCCTTTCTTCCAGAATGCTCTCTGGGATTTTATATGACACTAATTTCTCTTGGTTTGTTTCCCACTTGTCTAATCATTCTTTGTAGACTCATAATATATATCATTTATTTCCTATCTGTGTTTCCCAAGTTTCCAACATAGCATCTTTTTTAAATCTTGATTCTCTCTCCCTCCCTCCTTTCTTCTCTCTCTCCCTCCTTCCCTCTCTCTATCTCTCTCTCACAGACACATATCATATTCATTGTCATCTTCCCTCGTGAGTTTCACTGATATCTGTGTAGATTACCATATTTATCTATCTAGCCACAGTTTTTCTTGAGAGTGTATATCCCATTGAACTTGAATTGAAATGTAACATCCCTTAAATTGATCTCATTACCTTTCTCCTTTTTTTCCACTCCTTTCCCAATTTTCCTTCTTTCTAAAGTATCACCATCCTTCCCACATTTCAGGATCATATTTTCTACTAAATCCTCTACTCTTCTCGTTCTCTTACCTCATGTATCTAATCTTTTGTCCAATTTTGCTGTTTTTACTCCCACAACATTCATCATATCAAACCTTCTCTCTACTCACACAGCTATCATCTTAATTCAAGCTATTATTTCTCACTACCAAAATCATTAGCATAAAATTTTAGTTTTTAATCACATATCCTGAGAATATCTATCAATCTCTTTCCTCTTTAGTGATGAGGAAGTGTTATTCTTTCAAAAGATGCCTTGCAATTATGGGCCGTATATTGTGTTAAGATTGTACTGATTTTTGATGTGACAAAATTTAGATCTATTTTCATCCATTTATCATTCCAAAAGTATATATTATGGACTATGCAGAATGACAACAAACTTAAGCTGTCTTCCTGAAAGGTGGCATGTTTCATGTAATTTATTCTTAACATTTCCATACTAATAGAGTCTTTTAAATAAACATCAGTTTTCCATAGGGAAATTGAATATTTCTAGGGCTCTTACTGATCTTTGATCTATTTAATGTATTTGTGGTCAAGGACAAAGTTATGAGTTCAGAACTGAACTAAAGGCTCCCCAATTCATCAATCAAAGCAATATACGTGTAATAGATCTGTGGATATCAATTGTTCAACCAATAATAATTTACTCTTGACAAAGTTTGGGCTTTTTTGGTATGATTATTTTGCTCCTTAACTAATGCATTATATTTTTGAATGCATTTAATATACTTCGTACTAAGCAGTCCTCGCTTGGAACCCTCAACAAATAGTATGAACATTTCACTGGGATGTGTTTGGAGTGCACATTGTGATTCACATCTTTTGATAAGAGATGTGTGATGTCTTACATTAAGAATCAAATTAGGTTTATGTAAGATAGAAAGCTAGTGAAGTGTATTGTTAATAATTTATGTACCGGTTAAAGAATTGGAAATTCAAAGTATGTGCATCAATTGCGGTCAACAAGTCATGATATATGTTGTAATGGAATACTATTTTCAGTTAAGAAATGATATACAAGATGATCACACACACACACACACACACACACACACACACACAATAAAAACCAGAAAGTTTTACATGAAGTGATACAAAATGAAGGGAGCAGAACAAGAAGAATATTGTACACAGTTACAACAATAATGTATGATAATCAACTGTGAATGACTTGACTTATTAACGAGGCAAAGATTCCAGATATCTCCAAGAGAATCATGACAAAAAAAGATATCTACCGTCATAAAAGGAATAGAATCCAAATACAAATCAGAATATACCAGTCTTTACTTTTCTTCATCCATGAATTTTTTCCTAGTGAAATTAATGTGTTTCTTCTTTCACAATATGATAAACAGGGAAATATGTATTATATAATATTATATATATATATATATATATATGTATTACATTGCCTGCCTTTTGGGGTAGCAGGAGGGGTGGGAGGGAGAAAGAACATGAATCGTAAAATATCAGAAAATGGATAATGAAAAAAATGCATTGGCATGTAACCTGGAAACATATTAAAATAATTTAATTTGTGCACTCTCTGAAATGTTTTAACTAATAATTATGAATTTTATACATCATTGTTTCAGTTTTTCAATTGTAGCAGAGGTTTAGAATTGGAGTTTATTGTCTTAACCAGACATATACTTTACCCATTCTTTCCTTATATGTGTGTATAAGGGCAATGGGGCGAAAATGTCACTTTCCTTTCATCAGTGCTTCTTCTTCACCCTTTCTCTGGGATCAGGACAAACTTTTAAGGAGTAATAAGGAGAACTTTCCTTAGGCTCCTGTATAACTTTTGTAAAATTCAAGATTTATTTATTTTTTGGAGAGAAATTTCAGGAAAAAGAAATGTGCTTACTCCCAGAATCAAGAAAGTGAACTTTTTGGAGAAGGTGCCATGAAGATGCTTGAAGAAGCCACCTACTGCATCAAAAGATCCAGAATGAACTTTGGGATGTAGTGAATTGAACTGGGGGGGGGGGTTCAACACATTTACTCTAATTGTAAACTTTTATGCCAAAGGGGATTGCTTCCTAATTGGCTTTTTGTCAACGTTCCTACCAACCATTGGTTTTGCTCTCTTTTTCTTTTATTTCTATCTTTTCCCCCCAAATTAATTTAATTTCCCCTTAGAAAGTGAAATATTGTATGCATCTCTAGTAAGAAATTTTCAGAGATATAAGCTGGTTATTTGAAATGATTCATTTTGAAGACTAGGCATGTAAATCTGGGAGATTTTGACATGCTCACCTCCAAATGGAATCACAGGGGGGAGATTGTATAAATATAATTCACATTCCATACTGACATTCTACCCTGCATATCATTTATGTACTTACACTGTGGGAATGCTGTGTGAATTGACGTGAATGCATGGGGGATAGAGGATATAAGGTTTGGTAGAGCACCTCACCCACTCTCTACATCCAGGAAGGTGGCTAGAGAGGCTAGCTGAGAGTCAGGCAGCAGAATCCAGACACGTGATCAGTTAGGTTACATTAGACATTAATCTGCTTTCTCTATCTTAGGTGATTATTAATAAAACTCTATGGAAAATAAGAACTTGGAATTATTGATATTGATTTCAATTTAAGTATCTGCACCTCCCAGGTAGGAGACCTGGTTGGATTCCCAGTAGCCAATTGTGTAAATAGAATCAATGTCCCATATGACCTCCTACCCCGCCATTCCATTTGTGTGCTTATTCTGTGCATGCACGTACACTCACACAATGTTCATGAAGCCTAAACATGCAAATGAGATGCTTGGCAAGACTCAGGATGGGATCTAGATTTTATTTACACACTCCTGACACTTCAGGTGTGGTTTCCTGATCTTGATTCACTCAGTTTTTTTCTTCATTACTCAGTCTTTTGTCATGGAAGCATTTTTATTCATACACAGAAGGGAGCAAGAAGACCAGAAAAAATATCAATCAGGTAGGACAGCTTTGAAAGTTGCATATTTAAACAAAAAAGCCAGCTGTATAAATTAACATTTGTAGCTTCTCTTCTTATGTTCATATATATATATATATATATATATATATATATATATATATTTATATGGAAATGACCATCTAATTTATTGTTTATTAAGTATAAATGTTTTAAAGCAAAATGATAAAGTACAGTATATGGATTTAAGCTTTTGTTCTGTAGGTTCACTGAAAGCATCTCAAGAATAAATCTGTTAGGTGACCTGAATCTCAGTGCTCACCTGTCCCATCCGCACTGTCTTCTGTACTCCCCTCACCCATGGCTGCCTACAAGCTCCTGTTGATCCACCACAGAGAGAGCGCCTGGAACCTGGAGAACCTCTTCAGCATCTGGTGCAAAACGGACCTGAGTCCAGTGGGGTCCTGAGAGGCCCAGTGCAGTGGTCAAGCACTGTGAGATGCTGGCTATGAATTTGATATCTGCTTCCCCTCTCTCTAGATGAGAGCAATTTGTACCCTTTGGATAGTATTAGATGCCACTGAGAGGATATGGTTGCCTGGAGGGAGGACCTGGCGCCTCAGTGAACGGCATTATGGAGGTCTGACAGACCTCAATAAAGCAGTAGTAAGGCCCTGGGTCAAAATCTGGTGATGATCTTCTGATATCTCACCACCTTGAATGGAGGCCAACCACCCCTTCTTCAACATCGACAAATACCAGCACTATGCGTATCTTACTGAGGATCATTCACCCTCCTGTGAGAGCCTGAAAGACACCGTTGTCCGGGTTCTACCCTTCTGGAATGAGGAAATCATCTCTCAGATCCAGGAAGGAAATGTGTTCTGACTGCAGTGCCTGGCAATAGCCTTCGCAGGATTGTCAAACATCTTGAGAGGCTGTCTGAAGAAGCAATAATGAAGCTGAACTTACCTAGTGACATGACGGGAATCTGAAACCCATCAAGCCCATGCAGTTCCTTGGGGATGAAGAGACTGTGGGGAAAGCCAGGGAGGCTATGGCGGCCCAAGGCAAGGCCAAGAAGTGAAAAGCAAGCTACATGGCAACAGTAGCCAGTCCTTCCCTGCCACATCTCTCCCCTGCCTGCTCCACACACTGACCTTCACCTTAGGGATCCACATAGAGCTGCAGGTGGTGGACTGATGATTCCTTAGCTCATTTCTTTACTATTTCAAACCAGTTCCTGTCTCTCCTGTGGACCCTCCCGTCAACCACTTTAGTCAAAATGCCTGCTGTGTGGTTTGGCACAATAAGGACCTGGTTGGGGCTTAAGGAGGGGGACATGGTAAGCACTGATCAATGTGGGGAGTTGAAAGAAGCAGTGCTTCCAGTTATTCCCACGATCCAGTTCTGCCAGTAGGGCAGCCCTCTCAGGGCTGTTGTAGTAAGCTATCATTTAACAAACAATGACAATCTAACTATTCATCATTTTCCCCCCTAACACAAGAAAAATAGATCCGGGAGGTTGAGATTATGTGCTTATGTTTATTTGTTGTCTTTATTTTCACAAAAGCCTTTACTAGACTAGTTGTTTTTAATGGTTCTTGAAATTAAACTGTCCCACAGAGTCATCATCAGAGAACTCAAGCTGCACCAGAGGGCAGAGGAGTTCCTGATGTCTAAATAGTGGTTGAGTCCACCCCACTATACATTTTATAGCCCCATCTCTCCTCTGTGGCAGTGAAATGCCCCTAATTCATGTCAAAATGTGTCTCCTTATCCCATTGCCTTCTAGCCACACAGACCTGCCACCATGGTCCTCATGAGTTTTAGCACAAGTACTAACCTTGCCCATCCTGCCCCCATTTTTTTGTTGTTCATTTTAATAAAGGAGTGATATGCAATTTAAAAAAAGAATAAAATCTGTTAGAAAGTAGGATGGCAAAGTTCTTATATACTTCATCCTATCCCCTGGAAGGGAAAAAAAAATTATTATAAAGGTTGGGATGTCCGGTCAAGATGGCAGCTTAGAGGCAGCAAAAGTTCAGACCTCTGAAAACCCTTCCTTACTGATCACAAACTGAATGCTCCTAGGGGACTGAAATTCAAACTTAACAACAGGACAGAGCCAGGGAACCCTCCTGGAGTTGGATCAAAAGGTATGCCCCCCCAAAAGCCAGAATCCTAGATTGCTCAGGTCTAAGGGGAAGGCAGAAGGAAGGTCCCAGGACCCCCCCCCCCCACCCAGAGCACTGAGCCCACAGCAGCAGCGGGAACCTCAGGGTCAGCAAAAGGGCCTCAGGGCCAGCTGTTCTGAAGGGTGCACCTTGAAAGCAACCTGGGCCAGTCTCGGGGTGTTCAACACAGATGGCAGGGAAGCAGCCTGAGAGATAAGGGGGGAGCATGTAGCCTCCTGGCTTGGTCCTTCCAAATGAGTCTCACCTGAGGTTTTTGACTCAGGGCACATCCAGACCAACCCAGCTGAACCTAATCCCATCAGGAGCCCTCAGAGCTCAAGGAGGCCAGGACCCCTCTCCTCTTAGAGTGCAGGGCCCTCTGAAAGGACAGGAACCTCAGGGCTGGCAAAGGCACTGAGGTATCTTGTGGATAGTGCTGTGCCAGGTTCAGAGCCTGACAGTAAGGCAGCAGAGAAGCAACTGGAGGGAACTGAGAGCAGTAACTCCCAAATGGCCTGCAGACAAGAGAGAGCAGGCCCTGGGATTCCCTGGGAAGATAGAGCAACTGAGGAGAATGGACAATTTGCCTAGGGCTAAAGCCTTGGACCATCAGACAGATACACTAAGAGCCAGTCCTCCACATTCAGATAGAGATGGAAAACAGTACAGAAGTGCAAAAGCCTCCAAACACCAAGAAAAGCAAGAAGAAGGGAGTGATTTTGGACACATTTTATGGAGCAAAATAGAGGAGATAGAAGAGGAAACACAAACAAATGCTCCAAAATCTTCCAAAGGAAAAAGAAATTCTCCACAAACTCTAGAATAATTTAAATTGAGAATTATCAAAAATAGGAAGCCTTCTGGCAGGAAAAAGGGTAAACAATGCAAAAGGAACTCAGAAATATGAGAGACCAAATTATGCAAATACAGAAACTGCTAGAAGCCTCAAAAAACAGGTCAGACCAAACTGAAAGGGAAAACCAGTCTTTAAAGGTCAAAATCAGGCAACTGGAAGACAATAATCTTCCAAAAGAGCAAGAATTAATAAAGGAAAGTCAAAAGACCAAAGAATCAGAAGACAAAATAAAATATCTCACTGACAAGGTGACAGACATGGAAAACAGAGGAAGGAGAGACAATCTGAGAATCATTGGTCTACCAGAAAGCCAGAAATAAACAGTAATCTTCATATCATAATACATGATATCATCAAAGAAAATACAGAATAGTATACATGTCAGACCTTTGGGAAGGGAAAGATTTCAAAACCAAGCAAGACTTAGAAAGAGTCACAAAATGTAAAATAAATAATTTTGATTACATGAAATTAAAAAGCTTTTGTACAAACAAAACCAATGTAACTAAAATCAGAAGAGAAGCAACAAATTGGGAAACAATCTTCATAAAAGCCTCTGACAAAGGTTTAATTACTCAAATTTACAAAGAGCTAAATCAATTGTACAAAAAATCAAGCCATTCTCCAATTGATAAATGGGCAAGGGACATGAACAGGCAGTTCTCAGCCAAAGAAATCAAAATTATTAATAAGCACATGAAAAAGTGTTCTAAATTTCTTGTAATCAGAGAGATGCAAATCAAAACAACTCTGAGGTATCACCTCACACCTAGCAGTTTGGCTAATATGACAGCTATGGAAATTAATGAATGTTAGAGAGGATGTGGCAAAGAAGGGACATTAATTCATTGCTCTTGGGGTTGTGAATTGATCCAACCATTCTGCAGAGCAATTTGGAACTATGCCCAAAGGGCAATAAAAGACTGTCTACCCTTTGACCCATCGATAGCACTGCTGGATTTGTACCCAAAAAAGATAATAAGGGAAATGACTTGTACAAGAATATTCATAGCTGTGCTCTTTGTGGTGCCCAAAAATTGGAAAATGAGGGAATGCCCTTCAATTGGAGAATGGCTGAACAAATTGTGGTATATGTTGGTGATGGAATACTATTGTGCTAAAAGGAATAATAAAGTGGAGGAGTTCCATGGAGACCTGAACAACCTCCAAGAAGTGATGCAGAGCAAAAGGAGCAAAATAAGTAAAACATTGTACACAGAGACTGATACACTGTGGTACAATCGAACATAATGGAATTCTCCATTAGTGTCAATGCAATGTCCCTGAGCAATCTGCAAGGATCTAGGAGAAAAAACACTATCCACAAGCAGAGGACAAATTGTGGGAGTAACAACACTGAGGAAATGCAACTGCTTGACTACAGGGGTTGAGGGGACATGTCTGAGGAGAGACTCTAAATGAACACTCTAATGCAAATACCAACAACATGGAAATGGGTTCGAATCAAGAACACATGTAATACCCAGTGGAATCGCGTGTCGGTTTGGGGAGAGGTGGGGGTGGGGGAGAGGAAAAGAAAATGATCTTTGTCTCCAATGAATAATGTTTGGAAATGACCAAATAAAATAATGTTAAAAAAAAGTTTGGACAACATTATCCTTTTAAAATAGGGTTGCCAGGAATTTATATTAATTCCAAAGAGATTTATTTATAATTTATTTACAAAATATAGAAAGATTGAAATGAGAAAATCAGAGAGACAATGGAGTAAGCTATCTAGCTTAAGCACTTAGTATTTTTACTCCAACCCCTGGCTCAACCAGAGAGGTCTCAGCCCTTGTAGCCAAGGACCTGGGGAAGTCTCTCTCAAGAGGTAGGTCTCTCCTGAAGCTAGTTTCTTCAGAAAATATCCAGGAAATGAGTCAGCTTTTTCACTCACCACATGTCAGTCCAAAGGAAGAGATTTAAGAACAGTCTCACCAGGAACAGGGTCTCAGATCCAGTTATCAGATTCTTCTCCAGTCCCAATTCCAAAGAATGAAGAACTGTATCTCACAGGAATTTCAACTCCAAATAGAACTGCACTCAGGAAGTTGTAACTCCCATTTAAAGACACTTTCTTTTGTGGCACTTACCGTGCCTTCCCCTAATTTTACTTCTACCAATCACAGTTAAAGTTTTGCTTGAGGACTGCCCAGTGGCAGTTTAATTTTGATTCATCGCCCACTATTGCATACATGGATCACAGAGCTCCCCCCACTCAAGTGTGAATGGGGTGTTTACACCTTTGGAGATTAAATCTAAAAATGGGCAAGGGAGTTAATTTAATTTTCACAATCAGGGGAGAATTAATTTCATTTTCACAATCAGGGGAGAGTTAAATTTAATCTTCACACCCCACATGTTTTGGTTTTCTTCTACTAGGTCTTTATATTATGAAAAATTTTCATTCACCAAATATGGCAATGATGCCTGACAAATATAGCAGTATCTATTTCAGATTATCTGAATTTTTTAATGGATCAAAGGTAAATCTGGGAGACTGTGGACCACTGTTTTTAGTCAATAATCAAAACATATTTATTAAAGACTTAATGTGCTCCAGATACTTTACTAAGCACTAGATATACAACTTTAGAAGTCAAGAAATATGATACTCATTATTAATATGAAGACATGCAAAATATATTTCTGAATGAGTAGTGAGCCCTGAATGCCTGTCTTCCTGACTTCGAGGCTAAATCTTTTTCTGTTACAATCAGGATACTTCTCCACCCAGAGTAAGTACATAATAACCCTTTGCTGTGTGAATCACTCATTTCGTCTCAGTATGAATCATCTAGTTGCTAAATAGACATGCATTATTTTTATGTTACATGTACATAAATCTATTTTTACTCAACTAGACTGTGAATGGAGTTTTCTATAGCAAGAACTAGACCATGCTTCTGTTATAAGTCCTGTAATACCTAGTATAGTGCTAGACACACGATAGGTACACACTAAAAATTATTGATAGAAAAAATGAGTGTATCACTGAACCTGAAACTTTGGGTACTTTAGGTCACAGAGCAAGTCAGTGAAGCCTTACCTTCTTGCCTTACTATCTTGTAGAAACTCTGACATGATTCAGTAGCTTTTCTCTTTCCTTTGATTGGAAATGACTAACTAATGATTAATTACTAACTAGCTAATCATGATATATAGGTATAAATATCTGTAATACATATGTGGTCTGATATATAAGTATATATAAAGATACTCTCTAATAATCATATTCTCCATAAAATATAAGTATATATATATATACATATATAAAATAGTATATATATGTACATATACACATATATGTGTGTATATATTTCCATATGATTGGTAGTAGATGGAAAACT
Source organism: Monodelphis domestica (assembly GCF_027887165.1). NCBI lineage: Eukaryota > Metazoa > Chordata > Mammalia > Didelphimorphia > Didelphidae > Monodelphis > Monodelphis domestica. Next base: position 656,864,347 of record NC_077227.1, on the reverse strand, counting down.
AATTCAGATTGTATGAAATAAGAAAAACACCCTGTGTGGATCATGTTAAAGGAGGAATGCAAATTGATAGCCAAAAAATATATAAATATATATTCAGCATTTCTAATAAACTTGTTCAGAATAGAAAACATAGTCTATTCTGACACTCCCTTGCAATTCTATCATGTGACATCATTTTTATTCCTTATCAGGTTGTACTTGTCCTGTCAAGCAGCACAGAAAAAAATTGGAATTGTACCTTTAAATCAACCCCTAAATAAAAAAAAAAAACACTGAAGCTGAAAGAGACCTTCAATTTCCGGGGGTCAAAAGCATAGTTGTCCATGATATTGGCTTATCTAATAATGTACAGAGAGTCAGATTTCCAAGGTACTTGAGGGTTCCAGATAGATTCATAGTAAAGAGGGATTTTGGCTGATTTCTTTTTCAGAGCTGGAGTCACCCCAATAATGTATGCTTCGAAGAGGAGAAAATCATTTTTATCAAACTGATGAAGGTACAGAGAGTAAAAATCTGCCTGGAGGACCCAGTTCACTAGTTACTTCATCTAAGATGTCAGATGTACCTGTCACTAAGCATTGGGAGTAAAATGGCTTGCCCAGAATCACACAGCAAGGAGGGGATTGAAACCAGACTTGAACCTAGGACTTCCTGTCTCCAAGTCTGGTGCTCTATGCACTGAGTATCCCAGCTGCCTCCTTTACTGATGACATCGGATGATATGATGGTATTTTTCTCACTTAATACTCATGGTCCCTGTCTGTACCACATGAGAATATATTTGCACATACATGTTATCCACTTGTTTTTTGAATGTCTTGTGAAAAAGCCAACAAGCATTTATTAAGCACTTCCTAAGTATCTGGTACTATACTAGATCTGTGTAGATAGACATTTTATTTCTTCAATTTCCTTTATTGTTTCTTTTTTTTTTAATTTTAAACATTATTTTATTTGGTCATTTCTAAACATTATTCACTGGAAAAAAAGATCATTTTCTTTTCCTCCCCTCCCCCCCTCCCACCACTTTTCCCTCTCCCATGGCTGATGCACAATTCCACTGGTTATCACATGTGTTCTTGACTCGAACCCATTTCGCTGTTGTTGGTATTTGCATTAGAGTGTTCATTTAGTGTCTCTCCTCCAGTCATATCCCCTCAACCCCTGTAGTCAAGCAGTTGCATTTCCTCAGTGTTGTTACTCCCACAGTTTATCCTCTGCTTGTGGATAGTGGTTTTTAGATCCCTGCAGATTGTTCAGGGACATTGCATTGACACTAATAGAGAAGTCCATTACCTTCAATTGTACCACAGTGTATCAGTCTCTGTGTACAATGTTTTCCTGGTTCTGCTCCTTTTGCTCTGCATCACTTCTTGGAGGTTGTTCCAGTCTCCATGGAATTCCTCTACTTTATTATTCCTTTTAGCACAATAGTATTCCATCACGAACATATACCACAATTTGTTCAGCCATTCCCCAATTGATGGGCATCCCCTCGTTTTCCAATTTTTGGCCACCACAAAGAGTGCAGCTATGAATATACTTGTACAAGTCTTTTTCCTTATTATCTCTTTGGGGTACAAACCCAGCAGTGCTATAGCTGGATCAAAGGGCAGACAGTCTTTTATCACCCTTTGAACACAGTTCCAAATTGCCCTCCAGAATGGCTGGATCAATTCACAACTCCACCAGCAATGAATTAGTGTCCCCACTTTGCCACATCCCCTCCAGCATTCATTACTTTCCATAGCTGTCATGTTAGCCAATCTGCTAGGTGTGAGGTAATACCTCAGAGTTTTTTTGATTTGCATCTCGCTGATTATAAGAGATGTAGAGCACGTTTTCATGTGCTTATTAATAGTTTTGATTTCTTTGGCTGAGAACTGCCTGTTCATGTCCATTGCCCATTTATCAATTGAAGAATGGCTTGATTTTTTGTACAATTGATTTAGTTCTTTGTAAATTTGAGTAATTAAACTTTTGTCAGAGGTTTTTTATGAAGATTGTTTCCCAATTTGTTGCTACCCTTCTGATTTTGGTTACATTGGTTTTGTTTGTACAAAAACTTTTTTAATTTGATGTATTCAAGATTATTTATTTTGCATTTTGTAACTCTAAGTCTTGCTTGGTTTTGAAGTTTTTCCCTTCAAAAAAGTCTGACATGTATGATATTTGGTGTTCGCCTAATTTTCTTATACTTTCCTACTTTATGTTCAAGTCATTCACCCATTTTGAATTTATCTTGGTGTAGGGTGTGAGGTGTTGATCTAAACCTAACCTTTCCCACACTGTCCTCCAATTTTCCCAGCAGTTTTCATGAAATAGTGGATTTTTGTCCCAAAAGCTGGGATCTTTGGGTTTGTCATATACTGTCTTGCTGAGGTCTCTTGCCCCCGGTCTATTCCACTGATCCTCCTTTCTGTCTCTTAGCCAGTACCATATTGTTTTGGTGACTGCTGCTTTATAATATAGTCTGATATCTGGTACTGCAAGGCCTCCTTCCTTTGTATTTTTTTTCATTATTTCCCTGGATATCCTTGATCTTTTGTTCTTCCAAATGAATTTTGTTATGGTTTTTTCTAAATCAGTAAAAAAATTTTTTGGAAGTTCCATGGGTATGGTACTAAATAGATAGATGAGTTTGGGTAGGATGGTCATTTTTATTATATTGGCTCGTCCTACCCATGAGCAGTTAATGTTCTTCCAATTGTTCAAGTCTAGTTTTAGGTGTGTGGAGAGTGTGTTGTAGTTGTGTTCATATAGTTCCTGTTTTTGTCTTGGGAGATAGATTCTTTGGTACTTTATTTTGTCTAAGGTGATTTTGAATGGGATTTCTCTTTCTAGTTCTTGCTGGTGAGCTGTGTTGGAAATATATAGAAATGCTGATGACTTATGTGGGTTTATTTTGTATCCTGCAACTTTGCTAATGTTGATTATTTCAATGAGCTTTTTGGTTGAATCTCTATGATTCTTTAAGTAGACCATCATGTCATCTGCAAAAAGAGATAATTTGGTCTCCTCCTTGCCTATTTTAATGCCTTCAATTTCTTTTTCTTCTCTAATTGCTACTGCTTGTGTTTCTAATACAATGTCAAATAATAGAGGTGATAATGGGCATCCTTGTTTCACTCCTGATCTTAATGGGAATGGATTTAGTTTATCCCCATTGCAGATGATATTAGGTGATGGTTTTAGATATATACTGTTTATTATTTTTAGGAATGACCCTTCTATTCCTATGCTTTCTAGTGTTTTTAGTAGGAATGGGTGGTATATTTTATCAAAGGCTTTTTCTGCATCTATTGAGATAATCATGTGGTTCTTGTTGGTTTGCTTGTTGATGTGGTCAATTATGTGGATGGTTTTCCTAATATTGAACCAGCCCTGTATCCCTGGTATAAATCCTACTTGATCATGGTGGATGACCCTTCTGATCACTTGCTGGAGTCTTTTTGCTACTATCCTATTTAAGATTTTTGCATCTATATTCATTAGGGAGATTGGTCTCTAATTTTCTTTCTCTGTTTTTGGCCTGCCTGGCTTTGGAATTAGTACCATGTTTGTGTTATAAAAGGAATTTGGTAGAACTTCCTCTTTGCTTATTATGTTTATATAGTTTATATAGTATTGGAGTTAGCTGTTCTTTGAATGTTTGATAGAATTCACTTGTGAATCCATCAGGCCCTGGGGATTTTTTCTTAGGGAGTTCTTTGATGGTCTGTTGTATTTCTGTTTCTGATATGGTATTATTTAAGAAATTTATTTCTTCTTCTGTTAGTCTAGGCAACTTATATTTTTGTAAATATTCATCCATATTACCTAGGTTGGTATATTTATTGCCATATAGTTGTTTTTAATGATTTCCTTAATTTCCTCTTCATTGGAGGAAAGATCCCCCTTTTCATCCTTGATGCTTCTTCTTTCCTTTTTTTAATTAGATTGACCAGTACTTTGTCTATTTTGTCTGTTTTTTTTCAAAGTACTAGCTTCTAGTCTTGTTTATTAGCTCAATGGTTCTATCACTTTCGATTTTATTAATTTCTCACTTAATTTTCAGGAACTCTAGTTTGGTTTTCTTCTGGGGGTTTTTAATTTGTTCGTTCTCAAGTTTTTTGATTTGCATTTCCAATTCTTTGATCTCTGTCCTCCCTAATTTGTCAATATATGAACTCAGGGATATGAATTTTCCTCTAAGTACTGCCTTGACTGCATCCAATAAGGTTTGAAAGGATGTCTTGCCATTGTCATTTTCCTCAACAAAATTATTAATTGTTTCTATGATTTCTTCTCTGACTAACCGATTTTGGAGTATCATATTATTTAATTTCCAATTAATTTTTGATTTGGCTCTCCATGTACCCTTACCAATCAATACCTTGTGGGTGTCTACCCAACTCATATGTGTTTCTTGAAGACAACAAATGGTAGGGTTATAGGTTCTAATCCAATCTGTTATTTGTCTACGTTTTATGGGAGAGTTCATCCTATTCACATTCAAAGTTATGATTGTCATTTGTGGATTTGCTGACATTTTGATATCTTCCCCTAGTTCTGACGTTTCTTCTTTAGCTATCTCCTTTTGAACCAGTGATTTACTTTAGGTCAGTCCCCCTAGTCCCCTCCCTTGATATGCTTCCCTTTCTAGCCCCTCCCTTTTTATGCTCCCTTCCCCTCCCCCCTCTCCTTCCCTCCCTTTTTATACTCCCTCCTCTTTCCCCCTCCTTAATTTTCCTTTCTTTCTTGCTCTGTTGGATAAGATAGAATTCAGGATCCCACTGGATCTAGATGTTCTTCCCTCTCAGATTTGATTTCACTGAGAGTAAGATTTAAGTAATTCCACTTCACGCTCTTTTCCTCTCCTCATATGAGAGTTCTTCTCCTCCCTTTCCCATGTGTATCTTTATATGGGAAAGATTATTCTATTAAATCCCCCCCATTTCTTGAAGTAAATCTTAGTGTTATTGATGGTTCCCCCTCTCCCTTTTCCTTTCTTTGCCCCCACTTTACCGAAATCTTCTTAATGCCCCAATCTTTCACTATGCATGTTTCTTCTAACTACTCTTATGATGCATACAATTTTTGAGTTACACAAAACATTTTCCCCACATATTAATATATATAATTTGATGTAAATGTAGTCCTTATAGAAGAGAGTTTGACTTAAGAAAAAGATAAGATTCATCTTTTTTCCCTTTCTTTCATATTTACCTTTTCATGTTTCTCTTGCTTTCTGTAATTGGATATCAAATTTTCCACTAAGTTCTGGTCTTTTCTTAGCAAATGCTTGGAAATCTTCTATTTTGTTGAATGCCCATACTTTCCCCTGGAAGTATATAGTCAGTTTTGCTGGGTAGTTGATTTTTGGTTGGAAACCCAGCTCTCTTGCCTTTCTAAATATCGTGTTCCATGCATTGCGGTCTCTTAGTGTGTTAGCCACTAAGTCCTGTGTGATATATGGGAGCCCCCCTATATCTGAAGCTCCTCTTCTTGGCTTCTTGTAGGATTTTCTCATTTTCTTGGAAGCTCTTGAATTTGGTGATTACATTCCTGGGGGTTGTCTTTTGGGGATTTAGTATAGAGAGTGTTCTATGAACCCTTTCTTTTTCTATTTTGCCCCCTTGCTCCAGAACTTGTGGGCAATTTTCTTTTATAATCTGCTGTAGAATAACATCGAGTTTATTATTTATCTCTGGTTTTTCAGGCAGACGAATAATTCTCACGTTGTCTCTTCTTCCTCTGTTTTTTGGTCTGTGACCTTTTCAATGAGATATTTTATGTTTTCTTCTAATTCATTGGTTTTTTGGCTTTGCTTTATTGATTCTTGCTGTTTTATGATCTCACTTTCTTCGAGTTGCTTAATTCTGGTCCTTAGGGACTGGTTTTGCTTTTCAGCTTTGCCTGTCCTTCTATTGGATGCTTCCAGCTCTTTTTCTAATTGAGTTGTCTTATCTGTCAGACTGCTGATCTCTTTCTCCAATTTTTCTTTCCAGGTTTCCATCTTTTGGGTAAGTTCCAGTTTGAGATCTTCCAGAACTTTTTGATACTTTCCATTTTGGGAGGCATGTTCTGATTTTTTTTGGATTTCATGCTCATTCTCTTTTCTTTTCCTTGGATACTTCCACCATAAAAGTTTTCAATAGTCACCTTTTTCCCTTTCTTCCTGGAGGCTTGATTTTGGGCTATGTGAGCCATCCCTTTGGTGGTTTTATTCCCCTTTCCTTTTTGGTCTGGTGTCTGGGTGATATGGGCGGGTTATCTGTGAATTTAAGTTGCTTCAGACTAGTTCTTCCCAGCCTCCGAGGTTTCTTAGAGCTCTGGGCCCCTGATCACAGCGAAACTGCCCAGGTGTTCATCTCCGCCCAGATAATCAGCACGTGGTCTGCCCCTGGTGTTTAGCTCCGCGGAGATGCTCAGCGCAACCGCCCCAAGTATGGCTCTCTGGGCCCCCTGTGATTAGCGCAGGATTCTCCCGTGAAACCTCCCTGAGATGTTTTTTCCTGGCAGTCCCCAGATCCCAAGGACCCTGGAGTGCCGCCCCCCCCCCCAGACAGAGATGTTTCCCACTCACTCGCTGTCCCAGTGATAGCTCACTCTGGTTTGGTGGGGAAGGTAGGGGAGGGAAGGGCGGCTCAGTTCACGTTTCTGTGCAAGCTTTTCCTCCTTCTTATTATAGAGTGGAAATGTTCAAACCCCACATACCTTCACCTCTGTGGGGTACTGGGGAGTACTGGGGAGTCCTTCTGTTCCTCCAAAGGTGATTTTTATGCTCCTTTCATGTAGTCTATTTCGTTCGGTGCCGGGGAGAGGAAGCGTGTGGCATCTAGATTGCAGCCATGATTACCCAGAAGTCTCCTTTATTGTTTCTACTAGAATATTCGGTACACAGTAAAAGCTTAGCAATAGTTACTGGTGTGGACTAGAGGAAGGCACTAATGAATATAAACATAACCTTCCATTCCCAACAAAGAATAGAGGGCCCAGACAGTGTTTTTCCCAGTCTACTGAGTTGCCATTTTTATTTATTAGAACATGGAATTTCATCATTCTTAGGCTAATGAAAACTTATTTGGTTATAACAATATGCTGAATAAACAAAAATACAAAATGATCTTCAGTATTTTTAAGTCATCTTCAACTTCTATAATTTTGATGCCAGGATGCCAGAAAAGGAGGCAATAAGTTTGAAGAATCAATGTTTTAACTCAAATATAAACATTATTTTAGCTATTGTCACATTAAATTTAAATTACTTGCCTATTAACTATTAAGTAGATTCTCTCATGGACAAACTGAATCTAACTACTCAGATGATAAAAGTTAAGTTTTTATCAATCATGTCCATTTCTTTGTAACCCCATTGGAGGTTTTCTTGGCAAAAATGCTAGAGTGGTTTGCCATATTTTTTTCTCCAGGTCATTTTACAGATGAAGAAACTGAGGCAAAGAGTGAAATGACTTGCCTGTGGTCACATAGCTATAAGTTTTTGAGATCATAGTTGAACTCATAAAGGCAAATTTTCCTCATTTCAGGTCTAGCACACTATCTACTGAACCACCTAGCTGTCCTCATCCTTCCATACTTTCTTGCTATAAATTAAGCAAGTAGACAAAAGGAAATTTCAGCTTAATGACAATGTGACTCACAAGTTCTTCTTAGAGAGGAAAATAAGTGGAGTCAGTTTTACTTTGTGTCTAAAGGCATCATATGTTCACAAGATGTTCAGTCATCTTGTATTATAGTAATAAGAATTTTCAAAAATATTGCCATGGAAATTATTGAAGCTTCTGTATCAACATCTATTATAAATGTTGAGGAAGTAAAGAAATTCTACCCCAAAATTCAACAAGGCCCTCAAAATTAAGTAAAGGTATATGTAATGTTTAATGATTTTAGTGCAAAGGTGAGCATGAAAGAAATTGATGAAAAATATGTTGGAAAATATGGATAGGAAACAAGAGAGACCACAGATTTCATAGTGTCTTCATGCTTAGTAAATCATACCAATATATTTTTTCTAAAAGTAGTAGAATGTGCAAGAATTTGTACACAACAAATAACACAACTTAAGATGAAATTGCTTATGTTTTAGAATATAAGAAATTTTTGTTCAGTTGTTTTCACTTGTCTACCTACTGAATATTTCAAAGAATAATCTACATGTATTAAAGAAATTCTGGTTTAATAATGACATTATATGACAATGAATCATGGAATATTCATCATACTTTATCCATTTTGGAAATGTATGATCATTGGGTGGACTTCTTCTAGAGATTTTATAGGGTAATCTAGACAAAAGATGCACAAGATAAAGAATCCTTGGGTTGAAATCAAAATCATTGGTGGGAATGCAATATTACTGAGGTGACAAAAATAATTGAAATCTTAACATATCAAGAAATGCAAAGCACTGGGGGCAGCTGGGTAGCTCAGTGGATTGAGAGTCAGGCCTAGAGAGAGGAGGTCTTAGGTTCAAATCTGGCCTCAGACACTTCCCAGCTATGTGACCCTGGGCAAGTCACTTGACCCCCATTGCCTAGCCCTTACCACTCTGCTGCCTTGGAGCCAATACACAGTATTGAATCCAAGTCGGAAGGTAAGGGTTTAAAAAAAAAAAGAAATGCAAAGCATTTTATTATAAATGGTAACAAAAGAGAGGAATTCCCAATGTTACTACTGGGCAGTATCTTGGATACCACCTTATTCATTTCTTTCTATTTTACAGATAAACCAAATTTAGAGCAATGAAGTGCTTTAGAATGTAATATTAAATCCATGCTCTTCCAACTACATCAAAATTTAAAGACAAGTCTTCTGAAGTCATATCCAGTGTTCTTTTGTTTTTAAAGGCTTCAAAAATTTGGAAGGCAATAGTAGCAAGTCCTCTTTGTTTCATCCGCTTACTAAAAAGCTATACCTAAAAAAGAGAAAGTCTTGTTTCCTAGCAACAATTTCTCTCACACATAGTAAATGTAACCCCATCATTAACAAAGGAAAAGACAGTGATGCCACCAGTCATCTCTGCCAAATCTTTTTTCTTTTCCAAAACAAGAACCTCTCTCAGACTTAAAACCTTAAAGTCATGAGCTTAGAAGCATTCTCAAAAGTACATTGGACTCTCTTACCTTTATACATTTAAAATTGTAGCAGATCTGGAGAAGCTTCAAGTCTACCTCCCTCATTTGCCCAATTTTTTTTATTTTTCTTCTATAAAATAGGGTAGTGTTGACTTCACAGACTGATAGTGAGGATCAAATGAATTAATGTATGTAAAGTGTTTTGCAAACCTTAAAATATTCTTTAAATATCAGCTATTATTTTTCCACATGAAGAAACCAATGCACATAAGAGGCTCAAAGTCACTCAGGGAGCAAATGACAGATCCAGGGTTTAAACACAGGTATTCCAAAACCGTATCCCATGCTCTGCACTATACTAAATCTTTTGAAATTGAAGCCTAGAGTGGATAATTTGCTCAAGGTCACACAGTTATTAAATAGCAAATCAACCGTTCAAACCCATGTCCTTTGATTCAAAATCCAATGTACTCTATTATATCTAAGAGTTTTGACTTATTATCAGTTCCCAAACAGATCTCTTATACACTAATTAATTTTGGAAAGCAAAACATCATAATTCACTGGGATACTCATTCTAGTATCATAGTCTTTTCTGTGAAAAAAAGAGGTTGTGATTGTTCTTATTTTTGTTGTTTTTGTATCAGAGACTCACTTCTATCCTCCTACTATAGGAAGCATTATTCCTTTTGTTCTATCCTCAGGGAATAAAAATTCCTTTCACTTTTTCTGGCTTCTCAATTACTAATATGGGTTTTCTTATCTTGAGAAAGAAAGTGCTCATAAAACTTTTTTGTGGGTTTTTACATTTTTTCCCTTACTAGCAATTACCCACATAAAAATAATCAAAATTAACATTAAAATTTGTTTTAGTATATTCCAAAAATATACTTTCACATTAGATCCAATATTTTGTAGAGCTTTACAAAGTCAGGGATCTCTCTCTTTCAGTCATTGATGTTCAGTAGCCAGACAAAAATCAAAGCAATTGGTCATGATCCAGGATGCAGTGGATGACCTTGGCCTCTTCGATGTCTGACCAATCTCTAAGCATTCCACAGTGCCTCCTTTAGTTGCTTCTGTGGCTTTTGGAACAAAATGTTCTCATCTGCTTAGACTGATAGGGACAATCTTCAAATGCTTTGGGTGGATATCCCCTCTAAGTCAATGACAAGTATGAGACTGGTTGGTTGTCCTCAGCATGTTTCAGCCCATCTGCCAAGATGGTTTTATGGGATGTGGCTATTGAGTGTGCTACCATTTATTAGAACCACAGGTGAGAGTTGAGATCTTTAGTATATTCAGGAGGACTATCACCCCAGATTTAGGTGTGTGCCATGCTTTATATGAGGCTATTCATCTAACTCTGGTGTCTACCTTTCACCCGACTCTTATAGAGTTATAAGATTTAGATGTAGGAGGAACGTTAAGTCCATCTATGCCTTTAACCTTTCCCTACCAAAATTTGTAATATATCCACCATCTTTCACATCACAGAGTCCCAATTTAGTCATCTATAAAAGGAAGAAGTTGAAATTAAAGACCTTTCTTTGGCATATAAAACCTTTCTCAATCTGCCTACATTCTAGCCTTCCAATATCTAGTCTTCCAAAAATATTGTCCAATATTCCATTTCATGCATTCTTGGGTTTAGTCAAACTGCCCTCCTCATTGTCCCTTACTTATACCAGTACAATTAACAAGATTATATTCAAGTTGTTTCTTTTGCCCCCCAAAATTCCTTTTCACTGCCAACTGTTAGAATTACTTGTTTCCTTGCTTGAAGTAGTCAAGATGGTGGCCTAGAAGGAGCAGAAGTTGAGACTTCTGAATACTCTTCCTTACTGATCACAAAATGAATGCTCCTTGGGGACTGAAAATCAAACCTAATAACAAGACAGAGCCAAGGAACCCTCTTACTGGACTCAATTCAAAAGGTATGCTCCCCCAAAAGCTGGAATCCAAGAACACTCAGGCTTAAGGGGAAGGCAGAAGGAAGGTCCCAGGACCCCTCCCTCCACCCACCTAGAGCGCTGAGACTCCAGCGGCAGTGGGAAACTCTGGGAGGGCAAAGGTGCTGGTCTGGAGGGTGTGCCTTGCAGGCAGGGCTCTGCCAAGCTCAGAGCATTGAACACAGATGGTGGGGAAGGAGATATAGAGGGAGAATAGAGCTGGCAGCCTGGCCAGAGCTGTGGAAATCCTCCATATCTGCTCCAGCCTTCCAGGAGGTGTTGGCCTCAAAGCATACTGAGCCCAACCCAGCTGAACTTAATCCCATCAAAAGTCTTCAGAACTTAGGGAAGCCCAGGCTCCACACCACTCCCTCATTGACTGCTGGACCTTAATCCAATCAAAAGACTCCAGAGGACAAGGAAGCTGAAACCCCCAACAACCCTCCCCTAGAGACTACACCAAGAGATCTTCTGTTAAAGCTCCAAGAGGGGAGACTGACAGAAGCCCCCAAAACAAAAAAAAAGAGAGGAGCAAGAGCATAGACAAATATGGGGAGTAAAGAAGGGGTGAATATGAGCATACAACAGAAAAAGAAGAAATTACAATAGATCGCTTCTATACAGCGAACAGAACACAGGGTGAGGGATAAGCAAACGATAAATCAGAAATCCCAGTGAATTGGATACAGACTATGGAAGAACTCAAAATGCAATTCAAAACACAATTAAGAGAGACTGAAGACAATTGGGAAAAGAACTTAAAAAACTAAAATAAGTCATCTGGAAATATAGGCACTTGATCTAAAATGAGAAAATAGTGTCTTGAAAGCCAAAATCAACCAGCTGGAAACTGAGGCAAAGGAGATGAAAGATGAGGTAAAGAAAATGAAAGATGAGGCAAAGGAGATGAAAGATGAGGTAAAGTGGATGAAAGATGACATTCATAGAAAATCACACAAGAAAGAGAGGATGACCAAAAAGGCAGGGATGAAATCCAGTCTTTAAGAACCATAATGCAACAACTAGAATTAAGTGACTTCACAAGGCAGCAGGACACTGTAAAACAAAAGCAAAAGATTGAAAAAAATTGAGGAAAATTTAAAGCATCTCATTCACAAAACAGAGGATTTAAAAAATGGTTCAAGGAGAGACAATTTAAGAATCATTGGTCTATCAGAAGACCATGAAAAAGAAAAATCTTGGACCCAATACTACAGGAAATTATTCAAGGAAACTGCCCTGATATTCTTGAACAAGAGGGAAAAGTTGAGATTGAAAGAATCCACAGATCACCTCCTGTACTTAATCCCCAACTGACAACACCCAAGAATGTTATAGCCAAATTCAAGAACTATCAGACCAAAGAAAAGATATTACAAGCTGCCAAGAAGAAGTCATTCAGATATCATAGTACCACAGTGAAGATAATGCAGGATCTGGCTTCATCCACACTGAACAACTGAAAGGCATGAAATATGATATTCTGGAAAGCAAGGGAACTAGGTCTACAACCAAGAATCAACTACCCAGCAAAACTGACTATATTCTTACAGGGGAAAGTATGGTCATTCAACAAAATAGAAGAATTCCAAGAATTTGCAAAGAAAAGACCAGACCTGAACATAAAATTTGATGTCCAAGCACAGAACTCAAGAGAATCAGCAAAAGGAAATTAAAAAAAAAGAAAAAAGAGAAACAAAACAATACAACAACAACAAATGAATTTAAGAGACTCAATAAGTTAAAATGATATGTGTCTCTATAAGAAAAGAGGTCATTGGTAACTCTTAAAAACTGTTGTTATCACCTGGGCAGCTAGAAGAATTACACTTAGAGGGAAGTGTGACAAACTGTATAGTATAAAAGGACAAGACATAAATAGGTATATAGATATCTGCATGCATAAACGCATATAAATTTGTTTACAGAGCCAAAAAAAGAAGTTAATACTAAAAGAAATGGGAAAAGAAACAAATGGGGGTAAATTTATATGTCACAAAGAAGCTCATGGTGGAAGGGGAGAGAATATCAATACATTGGAAGGGTAAAGAGGTCGGAGACAGGAAATACTCAACTCTTATGTGCTTTGAAATTGACTCAAAGTGGGAAGAATGATCTAATACATTGTGGCAGAGAATAGATTTGTGCACTATAGAGGAGTAGAAGGGTAACAAACGGACTGGTGGGGAGCGAAGCAGTACAAGGGAGGGAGGGCGTGGAGGGGTAATTTTATAAAGACTACAAGGAAAATTAGGGGGGGAATAAGAATGGAGGCGGGTAGAAAGGGAAGTAAGTAAGGGTGGGAACTAGGGTAACTGATTAAAACAAACATTGGTGTAGAAGGAAATAGTGAAAGAAGAAAAGGCAGGATGAGTAGAAATCAAAATGCTGGGAAATACACAGCTTGTAATCATTACTCTGAATGTGAATGGAATGAACTCACCCATAAAACACAATCAAATAGCAGAGTGGATTAGAATCCAAAAACCCTACCATATGCTGCTTACAAGAGACACACATGAGGAAGGTAGGTACGCATAGGTTGAAAGTAAGAGGAAGGAGCAAAATCAATTGGGCATCAACTGATAAAAAGAAGGCAGGAGTCGCAATCATGATATCTGACAAAGCCAAAGTAAAAAGAAATCTAGTAAATGAGATAGGGAAGGTAATTACATCCTGATAAAAAGGCAGTATAGACAATGAGGAAATATCTGTACTCAACATGTAAGCACCAAATGGCATTGCATCCAAATTTCTAAAGGAGAAATTAGTGGAGCTCAAAGATGAAAAAAACTATACTAATGGGAGACCTGAACCTTCCTCTATCTGAACTAGATAAATGAAACCAAAAATAAATAAAAAAGAGGTAAGAGAAGTGATTGAAATATTAGAAAAACTAGAGTTAGTAGACATGTGGAGAAAAATAAATAGGAACAAAAAGGAATATACTTTCTTTTCAGCAGTATATGATACATTCACAAAAATTGACCATGTATTAGGGCATAAAAATTGTAATCAAGTACAAAAGAGTATAAATAATAAATGCAACCTTCTCAGATCACAATGCAATGAAAATAATAATTAGCAAGGGTACATGGAGAAGTAAATAAAAAATTAATTGGAAATTAAACAATATGATTCTCCAAAACTGGTTAATTAAAGAACAAATCAAAGAAACAATTAGTAACTTCATTGAAGAAAATGACAATGATATGACATCCTTTCAAAACCTATGGGATACACCCAAAGCAGTTTATATCCCTGAGTTCATATATAAACAAATTAAGAAGGCCAGAAGTCAATGAATTGGGCATGCAAATTAAGAAACTAGAAAGCAAACAAATTAAAAACCTCAGATGAAGACTAAATTAGAGATCCAAAAAAAATCAAAGGATAAATCAATAAAATTGAATGTCAAAGAACTATTAATTTAATAAATAAGACTAGAAGCTGGTACTTTGAAAAAAACAAATAAAATAGACAAAGTACTAGTCAGTCTAATTTAAAAAAAGGAAAGACAAAAACCAAATTGATAGTATCCAAGAAGAAAAGGGAGACCTCACCTCAAATGAAGAGGAAATAAAGGCAATCACTAAAAACAGCTATGCCCAATTATATGGCAACAAATATGGCAACCTAGGTGATATGGATGAATACTTACAAAAATAAATTGCCTAGACTAACAGAAAAAGAAATAAATTACCTAAACAACCCCATATCAGAAAATGAAATTGAACATGTCATCAAAGAACTCCCTAAGAAAAAATTCAGAGTCTGATGTATTCACAAGTGAATTCTATCAAACATTTAAAGAACCACTAATCCCAATATTATACAAACTATTTGACAGAATAAGCAAAGAAGGAGTTCTACCAAATTCATTTTACGAAACAAACATGGTACTGATACTAAAGCCAGGCAGAACAAAAACAGAGAAAGAAAAATATAGACCAATCTCATTAATGAATATAGATGCAAAAGTCTTAAATAATACTATTTACTATATACTATATATATATATATATGCTATATATATACTATATATAATACTATATACTAGCAAAAAGACTCTAGCAAGTGATCAAGAGGGTTATTCACTATGACCAGGTAGGATTCATACCAGGAATGCAAGGATGATTCAATATTAGGAAAACCATCCACATAATTGACCATATTAACAAGCAAACCAAGAAAAATCAATTAATTATCTCAGTAGATGAAGAAAAAGTTTTTGATAAAATATGACACCCATTCTTATGGAAAACACTAGAAAGTATAGAAATAGAAGGGTCGTTCCTAAAAATAATAAATAGAAAGCATCTAAAACCATGAGCAAACATCATCTGCAATGGGGATAAACTAAAAGCCTTCCCAATAAGATCAGGAGTAAAAGGATGCCCGTTATCACCTCTATTATATAATATTGTACTAGAAACACTAGCAGTAGCAATTAGAAAAGAAAAAGAAATTGAAGGTATTAAAATTGGCAATGAGGAGACCAAGCTATCACTCTTTGAAGATGATATGATGGTTTACTTAACGAATCCTAGAGAATCAACCAAAAAGCTAATCGAAACAATCAATTTTAGCAAAGTTGCAGGATACAAAATAAACCCACAAAAGTCATCAGAATTTCTATATATCTCCAACCCATTTCATCAGCAAGACTTAGAAAGAGAAATTTCATTTAAAATAACCCTAGACAAAATAAAATATTTAGGAATCTATCTGCTGAGACAAACACAGGAAATAGATGAACACAACTTCAAAACACTCTCCGCACAATTAAAACTACATCTAAACAATTGGAAAAATATTGATTGCTCATTGTTGGGACAAGCTAACATAATAAAAATGAAAATCCTGCCCAAATTAATTTACTTATTTAGTTCCTACCCATTGAACTACCAAAAAACCTTTTTACTGAATTAGAAAAAACATAACAAAGTTCATTTGGAAGAACAAAAGATCAAGGATATCCAGGGAAATAATGAAAAAAAAAATGCAAAGGAAGGAAGATTTGCTGTCCCAGATATCAAACTATAATATAAAACAGTGGTTATCAAAACAATTTGGTACTGGCTAAGAGACAGAAAAGAGGATCAGTGGAATACACTTGGGGTAAATGACCTCAGTAAGACAGTCTATGATTAAAAAAAAAACTGCCAGGAAAATTAGAAGACAATATGGGAGAGATTAGGTTTGGATCAACATCTCACACCCTACACCAAGATAAACTCAGAATGGGTGAATGACCTGTATATAAAGAAGGAAACTATAAGCAAATTAGGCAAACACAGAATAGTATACTTGTCAGATCTTTGGGAAAGGAAAGACTTTAAAACCAAGCAAGACCTAGAGGAAACCACAAAATGTAAAACCAATAATTTGATTACATCAAATTAAAAAGGTTTTGTACAAATAAAACTAATGCATCCAAAATTAGAAGGGAAGCAACAAATTGGGAAACAATCTTCATTACAAAACATCTGACAAAGGTTTAATTATTCAAATTTATAAAGAGCTAAACCACTTGTACAAAAAAATCAAGCCATTCTCCAATTGAAAAGTGGGCAAGGGACATGAATAGGAAATTTTCAGTTAAAGAAATCAAAACTATTAATAAGCACATGAAAAAGTGTTCTAAATATCTTATAATCAGAGAAATGCAAATTAAAACAACTCTGAGGTATCACCTCACACCTAGTGATTGACTAACATGACAGCTATGGAAAGTAATGAATGCTGGAGGGGTACAAACCCAGCAGTGCTATGACTAGATCAAAGGGCAGACGATCTTTCATCGCCCTTTGGACATAGTTCCAAAGTGCCCTCCAAATGGTTGGATCAATTCAAAACTCCACCAGCAATGAATCAATGTCCCAATTCTGCCATATCCCCTCCAGCTATGGAAAGTAATGAATGCTGGAGGGGATGTGGCAAAGTAGGGACATTAATTCATTGCTGGTGGAGTTGTGAATTGATCCAACCATTCTGGAGGGCAATTTGGAACTATGCCCAAAGGGAGATAAAAGACTGTCTGCCCTTTGATCCAGCCTTAGCACTGCTTGTTTTGTACCCCAAAGGGATAATAAGGAAAAAGACTTGTACAAGAATATTCATAGCTGCACTCTTTGTGGTGGCCAAAAATTGGAAAATGAGGGGATGCCCTTCAATTGGGGAATGGTTGAATAAATTGTGGTATATGTTGGTGATGGAATACGATTGTGCTCAAAGGAATAATGAAGTGAAGGAATTCCATGGGGACTGGAACAGCCTCCAGGAATTGATGCAGAGTGAGAGGAGCAGAACCAGGAAAATATTGTACACAGAGACTGATACACTATGGTACAATCAAACATAATGGACTTCTCCATTAGTGGCAATGCAATGACCCTGAACAACTTTGAGGATCCTAAAAGGAAAAACACTTTCCACTTCCAGAGGAAAAACAGTAGGAGTAAAAACACCTAAGAAATACAACTGCTTGAATACAAGGGTCGAAGGGATATGGTTGGGGATGTAGACTCTAAATGAACATCCTAGTGCAAACAACAACATGGAAATAGGTCCTGATCAAGGACACAAATAATACCCAATGAAATTGCCCATTGGCTGCAGGAAGAGTGGATGGAAGGGAAGGAAGGAAATAATGTGATTATTGTAACCAAGGAATACTGTTCTAAATTGACTAAATAAAAATTTTCAAATGGGAAAAAATAAAATAAAATATTCTTATCACTTCCCCAAAAATCAATAAATAAAATGAAATGAGAATAAAATAAAATAAAATGCCTTGGAAATTAAAAAAAAGAATTACTTATTTTCTTGATGACTCATTAAATGCTGTCTTCCCCACTATTTTTTCTTTGATAACCCTTAGTTGCTAGAATCATTTTCCTCTGGCAATAACTTTGCATTTATTTTTATATATTTGATATAAATCCACATTCATACATACTGTCTGCCCTAATAAAATGAAAGATTCTTGAGAGTAGAAACTATTTCCTTTTAAATTTTCATTGTCCCTCTTCCCCACCCCAGTCAGAGTAGGAGCTTCATAAATTCTTGGTGATTGAATGATTGATGACATTTGAGATACCCTTTTCTTTCTTTCTAAGCCAGGCATCTTATATATTACTTTGCCCTCTTAGATGCATGTAGATATGTTACTAACATCTGCACTATCCCTTTAAGGTGTGTGAGATATCTGAGATCACTCTGCCACAGATCACTTGCTATCTTAGCACTAAGGGAGAAAATATAGAGGTGTCTGACAGCATATAAGAAAAAAATATCTATAACTGAATCCTAATACCAAACCTTTGTCTGGCAAAATGAATTTAAACAGCAAAGCTTTGAAAGGGGACTGCATAAAATACTCCAGTAGGCACTTTATTGCAGAAATCTTAATGTATTTTTTCTGCATTTATGTAAGTTCTTCAAAGATTTATTTTCTCAATTACCAATCAAAAGAACTCATAAAGGTACAGCCAGTGGACCACGAAGGATTAGAGCTGTCTGTGAAGACAGATGCACCCACTGCAGCGTATGGGCATTAAACAACCACATTCAGGGCTCTTCTAGGACCAAATGACAGCTGACAAACGGAATTGCTCATAATGAACCATTTAGATTAAAAAAAATTCCACAAACCCCACTGCTTGGGCCTTAGATAAGATTGAGACTAAAAGGAACCAGTTCTTAAATCTCGTTTATGAGAAGACAGGAGTCTGGGCCAAAACAAAAGAGCTCCCTAACAAGAAAACAAGCCAGCCTAAAAGCCACAGAGAGGTATTTTCTGTTCCCTGTAAAGGATATGTTGCATGGGAATAGGTGACCTTACTCCCTTCAAACCAGCATGTTTATTACTACCTACTTGAGACTAAGCTAATATGATTTTCTTTTTTGGATTCAGTCATGGAACAAAAGCAGTGCATTAGATTTGGAATCAGAGACTCTAGGTTCAAGGATTGCATCTGGTAGGTATTAATTGGACGACCTCAGGGAAGATGGCAAGATTCTTAGTGGTCTAGTTTCTTTATGAATAAAATAAGAATGTTGGACTAGATTTCTATCCATGTGTAAATTTATGTTCCTATGAAATATTAAAGAATTCAAGTAATGGTCTTAAAATTTAATTTTAGTAATGATTGATCAGTCAACAAGCTTGATAAGACAAACATGTTTATAATATGTCAAATGTAATCAGCCTCTCCTTCACAGTCACTCTGGGATGAAATCAATGGCAAAGTGACTAAATGGAATAAATACCAGGCACTGGGATTTTTGTTTACTTTTTTCCCCTTAAAGTCTCTTTTAAAGAAAAAAAATATCATTCCTTAAATCCCACTGACAAGTCCCTGTCAGGATGCTATGTCTGTTTGCAAGGAGTGATTTTTGTGATTCCCTATTTCTTTATCAAAGAAAGTAACTACCATGTTTTTATGCCAAACCATGATTATAAGACAACTAATGTGAAACTATATAGCTGTTAGTGGCATAATATGAAATGGAATAAAGCAAGTGGTGGTTTCAGAGATTTGAAGGAGAAAATGGGAAATTCTTTCTCCTTCCATCCCTCCCACCCCCCGCCCTCTCTCTCTCAAACACACACATACACACACACAAATTAACTTCACTGCAACTCATTCTTTGACATCAATTCAGGGATTTCAATCATTCTTTTTTTTTTCCTTTTCCTTACTCATGGTGAATTTAATAATACGGTAGTCACATTAAGATGTTTTCCTTATATATTTCCAAAGTCAAGGCGAGACATTTCCATGGGAAACAGGTAACTCACCCACATGTAATGTCAGGTTGGATTCTAAATACTAGAAGTGTTTTGTTGTTTTCTTCCACTGGAACATAATGGAAGCTGTTTGCTTTTAACAACATTTTTTTTTTAAATGGAGTGAAACCAAGCGTGATTTTTTTAATGCTGGCTTTTTCTATTTGGAAGATTGTTACTGATGATATGGCAGAAAACATATTGTTATATTAACAAGGTCACTCAGTCACAAAATCCTATTAATGTGGAAAATGACAGAACCAAGCTGTGTAATGACAAATAAAGCAAATTCTCACCTTACATCCTGAAAGCCCCAAGTTCAAATTCACAAGGATGTCAAGGAAGCAGAGAACAAGTCCAGGAGACATAAACTTTCCCATGAACAAATAATTCATACCCTATCAATTTCAGTTACTTCTTTCTTTAATGCCTCTTCCAAAAAAAAACATAAAACAAAACAAAAATTTATTTGAAGTACTTAATTCAAAAGCTCTTTCTCCATACCTACTTTAGAGGTACCATGCCTAATTTAGAGCATTATAAAAATAAACCTGATTTGTACAAATATTAAAATAAGCATGCTTATTCATGATATCACTATCATCTTTGCCACTTTATTGTGTGACTTTAATTGAGAAACAATAAAGTGAATCATTTACATTTTAAACCATATTAAATACACTTCAAACTTAGTAGTCAATTTAATGAAGCCTCAAATATTGATTTTAGCAAAATAGTAAAGAGGGAAATAAAAATAAAAGGATGTCATTATAATTATCATACCCAAGAGAGAATAAACTCTCTCACTCATTTTTAAAATGTATTTGTCACTTCATTCAATGATAAATTGACTTTGGTTGTGTGGACTAGACAAATAAAAATAGAGATTGGCTCAACTTAGCCTCAGCTGGAGAAGAAATTGAGCAGGTTTATGGCTTCATAAATTGCTCTGAATGTTTAACATCCCATGAAAAAGAGACAAACAATGAAGATAGTACTTCATTTTGAGCATACACAACCAGGATACCCACCCCCATGCCTTGTAATTCAGATTTGGCATCTTGTTATCCTGTGTTTGTATTACTGAATGTTACTGAGATGAAAACAAGATGAATGGCTTATCTCCTCCTCTTCAACCATTCCAAAGGTCTTCCAAAACTGAAACTTTAGACTATTGTCCCTCCAGCCTTTAGTGAGCTTTATTTTTAAAACAGACTGTAATTGCTTTAAAAGGCTCTGGCTTATATTAATTAATAATGCTATATATGAGGGTGAGTACTAGATTATTTTAAATTATAGTGTGCATAATCTTGGACAGGGTAGAGGTTAGGGAATAACCTTCTCTCTTCCAGAGCCATAAGTCAACTCTTAAGAATCCTGTAAAGTGTATAAAGTATGAGTTATGATATCTAGTGTGACAGAGTTTTGTAGAGTGATCCTCAATTTATATGTAAGGAAGTTTGGGTCAAGTGGCTTGTGCCTTGCCTAAGGACCTCCATGTAAAACTGATAGATCTCGAACCAGAACCCATGTTTCTTGACCTCCCATTGATGGTGATTCTCTTTCCATTGAGCCACATAAGGAATACAAGGACAAAATGAATCCCTCACATGTATTATTTATTATTGCATAATTTTATTATATTAATTGACTATAGGCTTTTTTCTACACTTTCCCAGTCAATGAGAACGAATTTTATTTTCAGTTCATTGAAACCAAAAAGATTTCTATTATGAATATGTTGGTATATTGTGCACACTTATTTTTTATGTCTTTGATTTAATTTAGAGGTATATTTAGTAGTAGAATCAGTGTCAAAAAAGTTATGTTACCTTCGACCAATATTATCTAACTCAAATGGAAATGTTGTATGTGAGGATCTGAATAGTACCATAAAAATAGAATGGAATATAAATATCAGTCTTATTTATATTCCATTCTATTTTTTGTATATTCTGTTAAATATATTCCATTACATTTTAATTTAATTGGGGCTGTACTCTGTTACAGCATCAGTTCTGTCAGTGACAGAATTTAACATATCTGGTTTAGATTATTTTTCTTATATAATTAAAAATTGAAATCCATAACAGCTTGACCAACTCATATATTTTACCAGTGACATTTTATGCAAATGTTATTCCATTTCACCATTTCTCATCAAATTCTATCTTCATTACTTTTATTCATGCAAAAATTTTAATTTCATGTAGTCAGAACTATTCATTTTCTATATTTATTTGGCTAAGAATTTTTGGTATAGCCACAGTTTTGAAAGATATTTGATCCAAATGCAAGACAAATAGATAGACAGAGACAGAGACAGAGACAGAGAGATGGAGTGAGAGACACAGAGAAATTTGTGAACTATTAGGGTCATTCTTTTTTAACATTTTGAGCGTGTTATAATATGTGGGAGAAAGTATTTGTTTAGGCCTAATGTCTGACAAATTTATTCTCAATTTTCTCAGAAGTATTTGTCAGAATCATTCCTAAATAATATATTTTCTTGGATTTCCTGAGCACTTAGCTGTCAATTTTCATTGCTTCAATTTCTTGCTCATTTATTCCATCCTATTTGACTATTTTCACATTTTAATCAATACCAATTAATGTTGATGAATATGTTGTGGTACAGTTTCTATTTTATAAATTTTTCCCATTGCGAGTATAATTCTGATATTTTCTTTGAAATTCTAGACCTTTAATCCAAAATATTTTATGGAAAGAATCCACAGTTCAACCCCTAAAATAAATACCTGAATAAAAACTTCAAGGAATGTAATAGTCAAAATTCAGAACTCCCATGCCAAAGAGAAAATATTACAGAATCTAGAATGAATCACTTTGAGTACCAAGAAATTACAGTGAATAACATGTTAGTCTTCAAGGTTAATAATAAATAAGAGGAGACCATAGAATATAATATTAAGAAAGAAAAAGAGATGAGTGTAAAGAGGGAAAGGGCTTAATTTTTAAAGGGTTGAACTTGATTATTTAAGAGTTTGGTCACCAGAAATTTAATTAATTCCAAAGAGATTTTTAAAATTTCATTACAAAATGTAGAAAGAGTGAAGTAAGAAATCAGAGAGAGAATAAGGTAAGCCTAAACACTAAGTAATTTACTCCTGGACCCTGGCTCAAAACCAGGACCAGGAGAGTTGGTCCTTAGCTGTTTTCAGCAAAGCCAAGGACCTGGGGAAGTCTCTCCTGAGGTTAGTTTCTTCAGAAAATATCCAGGAAAGAGACAGCTTTTTCACTCACCACGTGTCAGTCCAGTCAGCAGATTCTTCTGCCTCTCTTCACCAGCCTCAACTTGAAAGCATGAAGAATTGAATTCTCACAGGAAGTTCCACTCCAAGACTCCTATCTCCACTTCCAAAAATGAAGAACTGAGTCTCACAGAAAGTGATAGCCTCTTATAAAGAAAGTTTCTCTTGTGTCACTTCCTGTGCCTTCCCCTAATTCCACATCTACCAATCATAGTTGATGCTCTGTTATAGGACTGCCCAGAAGGCAGTTAGTAGATTTTGATTCCTTATTCATTATCACACACTTGGGTCACAGACCTCCCACTAAATGATTAAGTGATATATTTGGACCTTTGGTGATTAGATCTAATATAGGTAGATCTTCCCACTCAACTTTAAGTATTGTATTAGTACTTTTTGTGATTGAATCTAAAAATAGACAACTTTTAAGTAGGGTATTTACACTTATGGGGATTAAAATCTAAAAATAGATATGAGTTACAATTTAAATCTTCACAATCAGGGAAGAGCTAAGTACCTTCATTGTTACATTCAGGGAAGAGCAAAATCTGATCTTCACATGAGCTTACAAAAAAGAATAACCTACTCTGCAAAACTCAGTATAATTCTATGGAAAAATGGGTAGATTTTCAAGTACTGTTCATTGAAAGAACAGAGCTGAGTAGGAAGTTTCTTATATAAACATATGAATCCAGATATATATAGAAAGGAAATACTAAGATATGATTTCATAGAATCCTGAATAAATACCAACTGATACAGAGTGAAATAAACAAAATCAGAAGAATTTAATCAAATTTATAATATGAAGAATAAAAACTTTGAAACTACTGAATATGATTGAACAACCAAGTCTCCAGAAGAACCTGGAGATATTCTAGAACTTCCCTCCAGATAGAAGGAATGGAATCAAGAGAAGAGAAAGGAACATAACTATTGGATACAGCTACTGTATAGATTTTGTTTCTGTTATAAGTCCTCACCTATTTTGTTTTTAATTGATGGGAGAAGAAGGAGATTAATTGGAGGCAGAGTTAGAAATAATGATATGTTAAAAGTGCCCTTGTAATATTTTAAATTTACAAAAGAAAATAATTCAATAATAATTAAATTAATAATCCAAATAGGAACATAACAAAAGAACAATTTTGAAATAAAAGCATACTTAAGGCAAGTATTATAGAGCAGAGTATATTGTTGATATAGAATCTTATTTTTTGCATATTTTGCTTTTTAAATGAGAATGTTCTTTGTGGTTTTTAAACTTGGTAATATTAAAAATAGAAGAACATTTGTGATATTTATAAACAGGTGAATAAAGAGGTGCATTTTAAAATATTTGGATTCCCTGAAAGTCATAATTTAAAAAAAAAAAGAACTATGCCCCATATTTCAAGAAATCAAAAATGTCTCCAGATCTATTTAGATCTATTAAAATCAGAGAGAAAAGCCAAGATAGAAAAAGTCCACAGATTACTTCATGAAAGGAATCCAAAAAGGCAAAGTCCTAGGCATATTATTGTCAAAACCTAAACAATTCCCCCTTTGATTCCAGTTTAGATGAGTATGTGGCAACTGAATTTTTTTCCCACATCACTAATTCTTCTATTTCTGTGATATTCTGTAAAGACTTTTTCCAAGAAAGTTTTCTTTCTGCTTCTTCACCTACTTTATACCAATTGTAACATTCTCCTTGGACCATGTTGGCAAAACTATGGCAAGCAAAGAAAAAGGAAGGAAGGAAGGAAGGAAGGAAGGAAGGAAGGAAGGAAGGAAGGAAGGAAGGAAGGAAGGAAGGAAGGAAGGAAGGAAGGGAGGGAGGAAGGAAGGAAGGAAGGGAGGGAGGAAGGAAGGAAAGAAGAATGGAAGGAAGGAAATAAGGAAGGAAGGAAGAAAGAGAGAGAAAGAAAGAAAGAAAAAGAAAAAAGACAGTGAAAGAAAAAAGAAAGTGAAAGAGAGAGAAAAAAAGAAATATGGTGAAAGGAAGAAAGAGAAAAAGAGAAAAAAGAAAAGCAAAAACACTTAACCCTCAGAAATTTCAATTTGGAAAAAGAGCAAAGAAAAGAAACACAAGGAGAGAGAATGCTATCCATATTGAGAGAAAGAAATTTAGGAGTAGAAAGGAAAAAGAAAAATATATAACCAATCACATGGTTCAATAGGGATAGGATTGAGGTTTTAGTGTTAAATTATCAGTCAAATGCAAATATGAATAATATGGATATAGGTTATGACCAAGTGTAATTGCTTGTCAGCTCTGGCATAGGGGAGGGATGAGGGATAGGAAAAATCATGAATCATGTAACCGTGGAAAAATTTTCTAAATAAATAAATTAAAATGTAAAAAAATAAAGATAAAAGAAAAATGGGAAGTAATACAAAAAGAAAGCAGATTAAAAGAGAAATTTACCCAAATGAAAAAAGAAGCACAGAAATCAAAGGAAGTGATTAGCAAATTGAAGAGCAGAACTGACCTTCTGGAAGCAATGAAAAGCAGAGTAGACCAAATCAGAAAGGAAAATCAAAAGATTACAGCTGAAATTCAGGCTTTAAAGAATAGACTTAGGCAAATAGAAGCTAATAATCTCATGAGACAGTGAGAAATAATAAAGCAAAATCAAAAGAATGAAAAGATAGAAGAAAACATGAAATATCTCATTGAAAAGACAACTGACCTGGAAAATGGATCGAGGAGAGACAATTTGAGACTTATTGTACTACCTGAAAGCCTGGAACAAAAAAGAAAAACTAGAAATCTTATTACAGGAAATTATCCAAGAAAAACTGCCAGAATATTCTTGAACAAGAGGGCAAAATAGACATGGAAAGAATCCACAGATCAAGATCACCCCTTACATTAAATCCCCAGAAGACAATTCCCAGGAATAGTATAACCAAATTGAAGAGCTATCAGGCCAAGGAGAGAATATTGCAAATGGCCAGAAAAAAATTCAGATATCAAGGAGCACCACTCAGGATTACATAGGATCTACATACATCCATATAGGACAGGAAGACTTGGAATATGATATTCTGTAAGGCAAGAGAACTGGGTTTATAAAAAAGAATCACCTACCAATCAAAGCTGACTATATACTTTTAGGGGAAAGTATGGGCATTTAACAAAAGAGAAGAGTTCCAAGCATTCCTAAAGAAAAGACAAGAACTAAATGGAAAATTTGATGTCTAAATACAAAATTCAGGAAAACCATAAAAAGGCAGTCAAAAAAGAAAATAAAATTAAGGGCTTCAGTCATGTCAAATTGATTGTATTCCTATATGGAAAAATGATATCTGTAGTTCTTAAAAATTGTTCTTAATCTCATAGTAGATAGAAGAAATATACATAGTCAGATGTTGTGACAATAAGTTGTTTAAGATGATATGTAAAAAGAATGAGTGGATGATACTAAGAGAAACTTGAATAAAGAGGTAAAATTGTATAAATTAGTATTATTATGTAAGGAGGGATATGGGGGGAAGGAGAATATTATCATAAGAAGGGGAGGAAGAGTGGCAACAGGTAATACTTAAACCTTACTCCAAGTAGAATTGGTTATGAAAGGGAAGAACAGTCAAATTTATTGGGGCATGGAATTCTATCCTACCCTACAGAGAAACTGAAAGGGAATAAAGAAGGAGTTGTAACCATGAAAATGTGGTTTGCCAAGACTGTGAATTGCCAAAACTGTAAAGGTTTTGGCCAAACTGTAAAGATAATTTTTAGTGTCTTGATTTAAAATCTAAAATTAAGTGGTTGCCATGGGAAAATTCCCAAATATGAAAATACCCAAGTCAGCTATATATATTATTATATATTTTATATATTATAATTTTATTTATAATTAATATACATGAAGGAATTAAGGGAAGGAGAGAGAGAGAGAGAGAAAGAGAAAATAGTAGAAAGGGTCTAGGCCAAATGGCCTAGGTTGGAGCCTAAGGGAGAGCAAGGCAGTCTTTATCACTCACCCCAAGATCGTCTTTAAGCAAGCTTCAAACCCCTGAACTCCAACTCCAACTAACTTCCAAACCAAAAACTCCAAACTCCAACTAACTCAATTTCGAACTCCCCTTCCTTTTAAAGAAATTTTCTCTTGTGTCACCTCCCCTAAATTTTCACATCTACCAATCATAGTTGACACTTTTTCTCAGGACTGCCCATCCTTAGTTCACACATTCTTTCGTTAAGCTTGTGTTTTGTAAGTTGCTTAACCTTTTAGGTACGAATTTAACCTTTATAGGTACTGAGCACCTTTTTGTATTAGATCTAAAAATAGACCCAGCTTAAGGTTTTAGCTTTCCTTTAAGGATGAGTTAGGGACTTTTCCTGGTTCAGTCAGGAGTTTGCAACTTTATCTTCCCCTAAGGCACTGAGTAGGGTGGAGTAATTTTAAAAGTTCTCAATACATTCCTGTCCAAGTACTTCCATTGTTAAAAGTGGGGAATAGCTTAATCAAATCTTCTGAAGTAGAGTCTGAGCAGTTTTAAGATTCACAGGGTGTTTTGGAACGGGAGTATTAAAAGGGATGGAAAAGTTGTGTGGTGATTAAAAAATCTTAAAGAAAAATAATAGGGTAATAAAAGGGAGGGGGTGGGAAGGAAAGTAAAATAAGGATGGGGTAAAGGGGGACTGATTAAAAGCAAAACACTGGTGTGGAGGGAAATAGTGAAAGAGAAAAGGAAGGATTAAAAGAGGAAATCAAAATGATGGGGAATAAACAGTTAATAATCATAACTCTGAATGTGAATTGGAAGGATTCATCCATAAAATAGAAGCTAATAGCAGAGTGGATTAAAAACCAAAAGCCTACAAGAAGCACACATGAGGCAGATAGACACACATAGGATAAAGGTAAGAGGCTGGAGAAGAATTTATTGAGTATCAACTGAGAAAAAGAGGGCAAGAGTAACAATCATAATATCAGACAAAGCCAAAGTAAAAAAAAAATGGATCTGATTAAAAGTTATGAGGAAAGTAATTACATCCCATTAAAAGAAAATATAGACAATGATGAAATATCAATACTTGACAAGTATGCACCAAATGATATAGCCTCCAGATTTTTAAAGGAGAAACAATTGGAGTGTAAGGAGGAAATAGAAATACTATACTATTGAGAGACCTCAATGTTCCTCTATTAGGACCAGACAAATCAAAGCAAAAATAAATAAGAAAGAAATAAGAGATGTGAATGAAATTATAGACAAATTAGAGTTAATAGGTATATGGAGAAGAGTGAATAGTGATATGTAAGATTTAAGTTTTAATGGTTTGACTAAAATATATGAAAATTATAAATAATAATGGCAGTCACATATTCAAAGTATTATTGCTCAAAGTCTAAATGACTTTAATAGCTTTAATTTACAAAACAGGTAGAAAGAGTGAAAGTAGAGAAATACAAAAGTTGAGAAAACTTTAGCCTATATAACTAAATATTACTCCAGTGTTCAATTTAGCCAGGACTTGTTGACCTTCAACCAGAAGATAAGAAGGGAATGTCAGCTATCCATTCAACCAAGTTCCCTCCAAGAGGCAGGTCAAGACTATGACTGGAACTGAAGGTGACTCCTGAGGCCTACTTTCTTCCTTGAGCCAACCTTTTTCTTGAAGTTGACTTCTTTCTTGAAGGCCAACTCCTTCTTGAAACTGACTTCCTTCTTGAAATTGACTTACCTAGCCCCAGAAATCCAGGTCCTTTTATAGTGGCTTCTTTTCCTTTCCCTTTTTTACAACAGTCAATCATAGCTTCCAAATTGCCTATTGCTGTCCAGGGGGAAGTGTTTGTGGGAACCACTTCTCACCTTCTGGAAAAGTGAGTACTCATCAAAAGAGTTCACAGATTTGTGTCTGATTGAGATGTGAATTCTCATTTCCTGGCTGATTGAGTTGAAAGGGTGGAGAGCTCCTCCACCTAGTGCTAAGTAGGGTGTTCAAGCTTTTGTTGATTCAATTCAAAAGTAGAGGAAGGAGAGTTAATCCTGTCTTCACAATTTAGTGAGTTACTAAGTAGGGGTTCTTAAGTTATTTGTAACCAAGTGTTAAATCAAAATAGACAAAGGGAATAAATGATTCATTTTCATAAGTATAAACTCAGAATAGACAAAAAAAACAAAGAATTCTCTTTTCACAGATAAAAAGGAATATACCTTCTTTTTCAGAAGCACATAGTACATTTAAAAAGAATGACCATGTGCTAGGGCATAAAATATTGCTAATAAATGCAGAAAAGTGGGAATAATGCAACTTTTTAGATCATACTATAATAAAAATCATAAATAGGAAGGTTGCATGGAGAGACAAATTAAAAATTAATTGGAAGTCAAATAATCTGATTTTCCAGAACTGTTTGGTTAAAGAACAAATCATAGAATTAACCACTGATTTCACTGAAGAGAATGACAATGAGGAAACAACATATCAAAATTTATGGGATATAGCAAAAGGAGCACTTAGGGAAATATATATATTCCTTAGTACCTATATTAACAAAAAAAGGAAAAGAGGAAATTAATGAATTGGGCATGCAACTAAAAAAATAGAAAAGGAAAATTAAGAACCCTCAGATGAAGACCAAACTGGAAATGCTAAATATCAAAGGAGAAATTAATAAAATTTAAAATAAAAAAAAAACTATTGAACTATTAAAAAACTAGAAGCTGGTATTTTGAACAAAAGAAACAAATACAATAGATGAAGTACTGGTTAAGTTCATTTAAAAAAGAAAGAAGAGAAGAAAATTAACAGAATTGTGAATGAAAAGGGCAATCTCACCTCTAATGAAGAGGAAATTAAGGCAACCATTAAGAGCTATTTTGCCCAATTATATGACAATAAATAATTGTGGCAATCTAGGTAAAATGGATGAATATTTACAAAAATACAAGTTGCCTAAATAAAAAGAAGAAATAGAATACTTAAATAATCTAATATTGGGAAAATAAATTGAACAAGTCATCATGGAACTCCCTAAGAAAAATCACCTGGTCAAGATGGATTCACATGTGAAGTCTATCAAACATTTAAAGATCAATTAATGACAATACTCTACAAAGTATTTGACAAAAGAGGTAAAGAATGAATCTTACCAAATGCTTTTTAGATACAAATATGGCACTGATTCCCAAGTCAATAAGATCAAAAACAGAGAAGGAAAACTACATAACAATATCCTTAATGAACATAGATGCGAAAAGTTTAAATAAAATACTAGCTAAAAGACTATAGCAATTTATCAAAAGGTGTATTCACTATGACAAGGTGGGATTTATAACAGGAATTCAAGACTGGTTCAATATTAGGAAAACCATCCATATAATTGACTATTATCAGCCATCAAACTAACAGAAATCACATGATTATCTCAATAGAAGCAGAAAAAGTCTTTGACAAAATATACCACCCATTCCTATTGAAAACACTAGAAAGCAAAGGAATAGATGGAAATTTTCCCAAAATAATAAGCAGTATTTATTTAAAACCAGCAGCAGGTATCTTCTACAATGGGGAGTATTTTGTAGTTATGTTCATATTATTC
Source organism: Monodelphis domestica (assembly GCF_027887165.1). Lineage (NCBI taxonomy): Eukaryota > Metazoa > Chordata > Mammalia > Didelphimorphia > Didelphidae > Monodelphis > Monodelphis domestica. The sequence continues at coordinate 656,833,711 of NC_077227.1, read as the reverse complement.
CTGAATTTTTCTTAACAAGTAGATTCCCAGGTTTTTCATATTGTCTAGAGTGATTTTCAATGGAATTTCTCTTTCTAACTGACTGCTTGGTTTTGTTGGAAATATATAAGATTGCTGATGATTGATGTGAGCTTATTTTATATCCTGCTACTTTGTCAAAGTTAGTATTTCCCTTGCTTTTTAGTTGAATCTCGTTATACCATTATGTTATATACAAAGAATGATAGTTTAGTTTCTTCATTGCCTACTTTGATCCCTTAAATTACTTTTTCTTCTCTAATTGCTACTGTCAGCATTTATAGTACAATATTAAATAGTAGTGGCGATAATGGGCATCCCTGCTTCACTCCTGATCTTATTCAGAAGATTCCTAATTTATCCCCATTGAAGATACTTGCTGATGGTTTTAGATATATATTCTTTATTATTTTTAGATATATACTCTTTATGATTTTATGATTATTATTTTACTCTACTTGTTAAATTAATTTTAGTTTCTTATAATAAAAGTATTATATTTTAAAAGGTTTATTAAGATTATTAGAAATCAAGGATACAAAATAATAAAGCACATGCCTAGGGCTGATTAGCCCATTCACATCTTACTACATTTTACCATGTCCTAGTAGAGGAAGAGAGAGAGACAAAGTAGGCATTACAGCCAGTTTAAATACAAATTGTGATCTTGCCCAGTTGGGCACTCAGGTGAGATTATAGGGAATTCTGGGAAGTACCAAGGACTTCTGGGGATTGAAGTCTGGGGTTCAAATCTCCATTTTACATTACTCCTCCTGAGGCCTGAGGAAGACTAGTCTCTCCGCTGGGGCTTGTAAACATACCAACTTTGAAATTACAATAATTTGAGGATAAGAGGAAAAGAGAACAAAACCAATGATTGCTAGGTGCATTGACAAAAAGCTAGTTAGGGGACAGTCCCCTTTGGCATGAAAGTATACATACAATTAAATGTTCAATCAACCACACCCAAAGTTCATTTTTGATCTTTCTCATGTAGCTTGTGCTCTGTGGAGGCATCTTAATGGTGTCTTCTCCAAATGGTTTAGTTTCTGGATTTGGAGAGGTAGCTTGTTTCTTAACCTAAGTTACTCTAGAAAATAATTTAAACTTTGCAATTTAGAATAATAATAATTTTACATTATGCCCCTGAAGATGGTGATTGAAAAACATAGGGATCATTTCGGGATGCATGGCTGAGTTATAAGGTATATGAATCAATTGGCAAGAGAAATTAAAAAAAAACAAACATCAGAAAAATACAAATAAAAAAAGATAATTTCTGGATAAAATATAAACTATCAAAGTCTTATGTGTAAAAATTCTAAGTAAAGGAAAAATAAATCTCTAACAGGTCCTTGAATCAGGGCCCAATTAAAATGATATAAGCAGGTAAGCATTTGCCTAGTCAGTAGCCAGGACTACAGAAAGTTGCCACACTATGAAAGACAGAAAATGGACTAGATTTTAGGAGCCAGGTAGGAGCCAAATTTGAGATACTTGTCTGTAAGTATTTTCCCAAAGAGTGTAGATACAAGTAAGGCCTATGTCTTAATGTATGTTAAGCATTGCAACCTCGAATCTTCACACTAGGTTCAAGTCCTTCATATTGGCTTAGAAGTGCATCAATTCTTCCTGGATTGGTTTCTTTTTTTTTTAAACTCTTACCTTCTGTCTTGGAGTCAATACTCTGTATTGGCTCCAAGGCAGAAGAGTGGAAAGGGCTAGACAATGAGGGTCAAGTGACTTGACCAGGGTCACAGAGCTGGGAAGTGTCTGAGGCCAGATTTGAACATAGGACCTCCTGTCTCTAGATCTGGCTCTCAATCCACTGAGCTACCCAGATTCCCTCTCCTCCTATACTTTCTAATGTTTTAAACAGGAATGGGTATTTAATTTTGTCAAAGGATTTTTCCAAATAAAATAATGGTATACTTAGAGAATCCTACAAAATCAATTAAAAGCTAAATTAAGATCCTAGTGCAAACAATAATATGGAAATAGGTTCTGATCAAGGACACAAGTAATACCCAATGAAATTGTACATTGGCTATAGGAAGGGTGGGTGGATGGGAGGGAGTGAAATAAAGTGATTATTATAACCAAAAATAAAAAAGTAAATAAAATTAAAAAAATAGAAACTAAAAATCAACTAAAAACTAGTTGAAATAATTAATAACCAGCAAAGTTGGAGGGTACAAAATCAATCCACACAAATCATAAGAATTTTTATATATTTCCAATGAAAATCAGCATCAAAAGTTAGAAAAAGAAATCCCATTTAAAATCACTCTAGACAATAAAAATATTTGGGAATCTATTTGCCAAGACAAACACATGAATTATATAAACATGATTATAAGAACTTTTCATACAAATAAAATTAGATCTAAACAAATGAAACTTTAATTGCTCATGGTTAGTCCGAGCTAATATAATAAAAATGATAATCAAACCTAAATTAATTTACTTATTCAGTGCTACTGAAACTACCAAAAAACTTTTATAGAACTAGAAAAAATAATATTCACCTGAAAGAACAAGAGGTTAGAAATATCAAGGGAACTAATAAAAATATGATGGATAGTGGCCTGGCTATACCAGATTTTAAAGTTTACTATAAAACAGTAATCATAAAAGTAATCTGCTATTGACAAAAAAATAATAGGGCTGATTAATGGAATACTAAGGGTCAATGACCTCACCAATCTAGAGTTTGATAAACCCAAAGAACCCAGATTTTGGGATCTCACTATTTGACAAAATTCCAGGGAAAATTGAAAAACAGCATCACAAAAATTAGGTTAAGTTCAATATCCCAAACCAAAATAAATTTCAAATTGGTATAGGATTAAATGTAAAGAGTGATATTTTAAGTAAATTAGGCAAATGAAGATTAGTTTTATTGTCAGATCTATGGATAAGGGAAGCATTTATGAATAAACAAGAGATAGAGAACATTGCAAGATGTCAATGAAAAATTTTGATTATATTACATTTAAAAATATTTATACAAAAAATGTAACCAAGATAAAAATGGAAGCACCAGACTAAGGGAAAAACTTATAACCAATTTCTCTGATAAAGGTATAATATTTCAAATATATAAAGAACTAATTTAAACTTATAAGGTAGCAAATCATTCCCCAATTGATAAATTGCCAAAGGATATGAATAGGCAGTTTTCAGATGAAGAAACAAAGGTATCAATAATTTTATGAAATATGTTCTAAATCCCTCTTGTTTAGAGAAATGCAAATTAAAAGAAAGCTGAGGTACCACCTCATACTTAGCAGATTGGCCAATATGACCCATTCTAATGTCCTCATGGTTAAAAAATGCTATGTACAGCTGAAGAAAGAACTGATGGATTCTGAGTAAAGATTGAAGTAAATATTTTAAACTTTCCTTCTATTCCTTGTTTTGTTTTGTTTTTTGACAATTTGGGTCTCCTAGAAATATGTTGAATTGACATATCACTTGCTTTCTAATGGCAATTAGAAGGGCTGGCAGGAGAGAAAGAGAATTTAAAAAACATTTTTTAAATGAATGTTAACATTTCTATATGCAGTTAGGAAATACTTAACAAAATAAATAATATATTTAAATAAAACTAAAAGAACAAAGAGAAAGATTCTTACCCCATTCCACTAACTTGTCTACTCCTAATGACACAAAAATAAATATTTCATATTTTAGTCTTTAACTCTTTGAATGCAAAATATGAAATGAATTCACAATAAGTATGAAAATATTTAACTTTTTAATGTTGTAAAATCAATTTTTATTTTAAATACTATTTCCCCATATGGATTCTTTTAAAGGAATATTTCAAATTTTGCCCTTTTTCTGAATGTCCAAATTTTGTTTATGCTTAGCTTTTAAGAACATATAATTTGGGGATGCTATTTTTTTTACCATGTTCTCTTCAGCATTTGTATGTGCAACCAGGTGCCTAAGAAGACAATGGTTCTGGAATAAAGTGAAATATACATAAAGCCCACATTAATATGGTTGCCCTTGTAAGGTACTCAGACACCAAGAAAGAAGAGCCCCAGGGAATAGTTTCAGCATGAAAAATAATAAATATTACAAATTTTGACTTTTACTCTTATGGAGGTAGATTAAATTGCCACGAAGCAAAGTTGGACCATGTCTATATTTAATGCATGTCATATGGAGTATTCACTATCATGGTTTTATCCTGCCATACCTCAATGCTATCTACAAGGACAAAGGTGCCTTTTTTGAACTAGGACATCTAGTTCATTTAGGACATCTAGTTCATTTTTCTTATGACAAGCCAAATTTCTGTTTCATTAAATGTACTTTATTGTGAAATGCTAAAAATAAACAATAACAATAATATGTTCTTGACATAATTTGTCTCCAATTAGTTTCATCTCACTCATTTTTCATAACCTCATATTAAGACTTCTCATCTCACCACTTTGAAATTACTTTCTCCAAAATTATCAGTCCCACTGTAGCATTTGACCCTGTTGACACTTTCCTTTTGTTTTGTAAAGATATTTTATTTTCCCAATTTCACATAATAATTTTCAACGCAAGTTTTCTGAAGTTATACAACCCAAATTTTCTCCCTTCCTCCTTTCCCGCCACTTTCCTAAAGATGATAAGCAATTTGATCTTGATTGTACAGATATTATCATGCAAAATATGTTTATAACTTGTAAGAGAATACAGACACAAACCTTTCAAAATAAAAACTCAAGCTAAAGTAAAAAAATTGTATACTTTGATCTGCATTCCAACTTCAAAAGTTTTTTCTCTGGAGGTGGATAGCATTGATTTATATAAGTTTCTTAAAATTGTCTTGGATCATTGTATTGCTGAAAGTAGCTAAGACTTTTACAGTCGGTCATTCCAGAATATTGCTATTATTTTATAATGTTTTCCTGGTTCTGCTTATTTCACTCTGAATCAGTTCATGTAATTATTTCCAATCCTTTCTGAAATCATCTTGTTCATCATTTCTTATAGCACAATAGTATTCCATTGCTATTATTTACCATAATTTGTTCATTCTAACTCCTTGGGAGACAGACGTAGCAGTGGTATTAGTGAAACAAAGGATATGCATTGATTTAGAGCCCTTCGGGAATAATTCAAAATTGCTCTCCAGAATCGTTGAATAAGCTCACAGTTTCATCAATTATGAATTAGAGTCCCAATTTTGTCACTTATGCTTCAACTTTCATCAGTTTCCTTTGCTGTCATATTGACCATTATGATAGACACCACCTTTTTATATCTTCTTTCCTTTCTTCATTTTCTGGACAACAATCCATTTGTATTTTCTTGCTATCTATTCCAATGATTTTTTTTCATTTTCTTTTATTGAATCATTTTCTATGCCCAGACTCCTAATGAAAGTTTTTTCCTGAGTCTTCTTCTCTGTTCTTTTAAGCTGGAATCCATGATCTTGCATTTAGTTATTTAATTTTAATGTAAATATCAATATTCCACTAGGGTTGGTTGACATTGTTATCTCTATATGTTCAATGATTCTGCATCTATGAACATAATCTTGAGAAGTTTTACATAAGTTTCATTAGTTTGTCAAAGTGATCTATACTGCATTCTGTTAGAGTAAGCTTTTTTGGCTAAGGAAATCTAATGGGTACATTTTTCAATGTGAGCATTCACATCTCAGAAATCAGAAAATACTACGAATCAGAGCTTGATTTATTGTGCTGTTAACCATATAAACTTCAGAATGTGATGAAGAAAATGTTATTTCAAACTAAACTTTAAATTGGGCCATGTGAGCATTTTTCTCAGAGTTCCAATTTTTAAATATTTTCAAGTACATCACTGGATTAATGACACAAAGACTTGAACAATTCTCTCTAATCTATCTATCTTGATGACCCCATCAATAGGCATCAGGTCCATTATTATATGCATACAGATGAATCTCAGAGGTAGTTTTTTTCTATGTTGGAACTTATTATACCAATAAAATTAGAGATCTAGTCCACATCTTCTTTCATCTGTAAGAGATACATTCTTTTTTTTTTACTTCAAAGATCAAAATTAGACGCAAAATGAGAAAGACATATGAACATATTTCAGATAGATATAAGGAAAAATATACTACCATTTAAACATTTCCAAAAGAAGGGTGTGCTACTCTGTAATGTAGTGAGATACCAATCACTGAAGATTTCAAGTAGAAACTAGATTAAGCATTCCTTTTCAGGTGCCTTTTAAAGTGAAAAAAAATCATTTCAAGTTCCCACTTCTGTAATTTTGACCATAAAAAGGAAACGTCATCCATTTATTGCAAATTCATAAGTCTGTCGAGATGGATTGCAACTCCTCATGAATCAGATATATGATGATCCAGATAATACAGAGAGCTCTCTTAGATGTCCTTCCCTTGCAAGTAATGGAGCAGAAATATCTGACATAAAAACTTTTCCACTAATAGTAACAGCAGAATTTATTCCAGAAGAAATTGTCTGTGCCAGGTAGGGCAACTTAGTTGTCCCCTACAGTGTAACTCAAACATCAATTTGTATGAGCTGGAGACCTATCTTAATAGGAGTCAATTTCCTTTCGGCTTTGTTTCAAGCATGATATCTGCAGGTACACTACATTGAGAGTCACATAAAAGGGAGATTTCCAAACCAAGTTTTGCTAAGTTGTAAATAGTTCCTTTTTCTCAGGATCCTAACATGGGGAATTCTGCAGTTGGGGAATTGGCAGTTCAGTGCTATGTCAGGTCATTTCAGGTTATAATTGGCTCTAACCTGCCACTCCCAGAAGCTATAGGCATTATTATTTGCAGCTATGCCAGTGGCTTTTCAAATAGTGAAATAATTTTTGAATTTGAAAATGTCCAAGAAAACCAAAGTGATTATGTTCAATCCAAGGCTTAGGAACTAAGGTCAATGAATTAATATAGCTAGAGACCAAACATAGCAGTTACACTAAGGAGCAGTTTAGGGGGGTGTTGTATTTAATGCATAAACAAGAAGAAAGAATGGTAGTTAGAAGGACTTGCCCTTTTTGTTGTTTATTTTAAGCCACATATAATTGTGTCATCAATTCAGAGATAGGACATAGCACATGCATTATATACATAAAATATATATAGCAAATATTAATAAAGATTAAGAATTATCTAAAATCTTGGCTGGTAGGGTATAAAGTCCTATGATAGTGATAGAGAACCTTTTAGACACCATGCGCCATGCCCCACACCATCCCCCTCAGATGGGGTGCTGTGCCCCACTATCCCCAAGTTTGGGTATTGTGTGTCCCCCTTAACTCAGACAGGGGTTGTAGAAAGGGAAGGAGTGACCCAGGTGCTCAGCTCAGGGGAAGAAGTAAGCCATTGGGTTGCTCGGCAGAGGGGCTGGGAGGTTCAGTGGAGAAGGGAGAGAGAGTAGCTCCACTTGAGTCCCTCTGCCTTTCTAGTAACTAACTGGCAGGAGATGGTGTGTGTGGCCACAGAGAGGTCTCTGTGCCATATTTGGCATATGTTCCATAGGTTTGCCATCATGGCCATAAAATTACATTCAAACTTCTTGTTCATGTTTTCTTGTGAAGAATCTATGATTCTTCATATTGCAGAAATGCATTGACAAAACATTCATTCTAGAATTTCCATTTTGAAACTTATTCATCAGCGATGCTATCTTTTGTAGTTCATTGCTATCCCTGTTGCATTTACCTCTATTCCTATAGAACAGTAGACTCCAATTTTTTTATCTTGAGTTTTACTCAGTAATTATTGCTGTTATTATTGTTATTTTTGCTTTGGGGTATCCTAGACAGGCAGGGGACTTTCCCAATGATAGTTGCTATACCTGTTTCTGCAGGAGTCTTAATTGGGATTACTCTTTAGAACTCTGAGTGATAGAGTTTAGGGGAAGGAATATAGAGATATTTCATAGTAGGAAGTAATGAAGTTGGGAGTTTGGAGCTTTATTGAGTGAAGTGTATTTATGTTGAAGATAAGATTTATGATTGCTTATCATGATAGGGTGGTATGTCACCCATCCTAATCCACTTGAATTGGTTGACTGCACACTCAGGGAGTTCATACCTTTGTGTCCAAGATGATCTCATATCCCAGGTTGGACACAACATCTTTAGAATACAACCCCACTGCAGGTATATCACAGTTTAGGGCCACAGATGCATATGCCCCCATAAAAAGCAAATGAAAATTCTTATTCTAAAATATCCAATAGAAATTAATATGATACAATAAATATAATTTTACCTGATTAACTGAAAATACAATCTAATTTTACTCATATATTAAATATGAACCAGGTGGCATTTTTTGTAGCTAGACTTGTAAATGAAAGGATTATGAAAAAGATCTTGAAATATGTAGCCAAACATTTAATTTTTAATTGAAAAGCATGGGGTCAAAACTGATAGTATTTTCATTGCAATTATGTTCATCAACGTCTTGCTCTATATGCTTCTTTGTTAAGGTTCATTTCTAGTTGCTAATGAAGTTGTGAGTAAAAAAAGATCCAGCTAAGGCTCTTGTCTTATTATCTCTCTATGTGGACTGTGATTTCTTTCTTTTTGTCCCCTCCCCCCAAGAATCTTACATGCAGAAAGATAAGGGTTCTATAAAGATAGAGGGGAAAAAAACATTGTTTTTCCTAATTTTATTGACAACTACAATGGAAAATGTTATTGGAAAACAAAGCCAAAATAAAATCCTCAAATGCAAAATCCAATCAGACTCAGAGTGCTAAGGATGTCATCCCACCACATCTATAATGGCCCCAGGGTTCAGTGAGCATTTTTTT